>NW_027507686.1:211862565-212462565 GCF_037356315.1 Lithobates pipiens
GTCACATACTTATTATATAAATACATAGAGGAGAGGTGAGCAACTGAATTAGGCCCCTTTCACACTTTTGGGACTTGTCCTGCGACTTGGGACTGCAAAGTCGCATGAGTCGTACCCCATGATTTCCAATGAGTACTCTTCATATCTGTGTGACACAGCGACTTTGAAGTAGTCCCTGCACTACTTTGATGCCAACTTGAGGCCCATAGACCTCAAGATTACACAGGCATTGCTTCAAGTTGTACAGAAAAGTCACACAAGTGCAAAATTGTCCCTCCCCCTATTGGCTTTAAGGTCAGGAGGGATGATTTTGTTAGGCTCAGTTCACACTATTGCAGGCCGTGCATCGGTTTGCTCGGGCAGTGCAGCCCATTTATTTGAATGGGCTGCTCTGCCGTGTGAGACGCACAAAAACGAAGCATGCACGTGTTTAAAAATGCGTCCACAGGGATAACACATGGTCTTTCTGTGGTTCTCACACCAGTGATTGCGCTGCAAGCTGGATGTGCAGGTGCACCATTCAGAATGATTGACAGCCCTGAGCGTCTCACGAGCAGTGCGATTCGGTTGCAGGTGCGATACCCGCTACCAGAATACACGGCCCACACTAGCCTGCACCGAGCCTAAGGCTGCATCTGCATGGGTGTTTAAACCACTTCCTCTCCTTAGGCTGTTAATAAACGGCCACAGGTTGAAGTGGGGTATACCTGGATCATGGTTGAGGCTACAACCATGATCTAGGGTTGCCACCTGTCCAGGATTCACCCAGACAGTCCAGGTTTTTTATCATGTGTCCGGGTTTCAGTCCACATGAAACCCAGACACATTATTCAAACAGGAATGTGGCTCGGAACAGAATTGACAGGAGGGTGTGTATGCACTATGTGCGCCTCATTACTATTCTCATTGGAGTGCCCAAAGGTGTCCCAGGTCCTATATAGTATATACTAAAACAAAACAAAAATGACTGTGCGCGCTAAAGTGTTCGGGTGGCAACCCTGCCATGATCCCGGTATCGCTTTCTTTCAGCGGACAATTCCCTACAATGTGAAAGTAATCTGAGCAGCTATAGAGCTGCAGGATCACTTTTACAGGTGGCTGGTGACAGAATATAAAGCTCTCAAAAATGTGCAAAAGTAGAGAATGAGTGCATGGAGATATATAAAGTTCATTAAAAATGGTGCTCCACCCAAAAAATAAAAAATAGAAAATCATGAATGTGCCTAAAAAAATGTAAAAAAAAAATCTGAATTTTTTCTACTCACCTCTAAATGGCTGTTTCTAGAGGGTCCCTTATAGTCTGCCTCCTTCAGTGCCTGGGCTCTTGACGTCACTTCCCCGGGCACAGGAAGGGCTCAGCTCTGCCCCCTCCCTCTTGTCAATCATCTGGGACATGTGACAGGTCCCAGATTGATTGCGTGACCAATCGCGGCGCGCTGCGCTGCTGTTTGCACATGTGCAGTGGGTGCCCGGTCTGTGAAGCCACCTGCCGGACACCCACAGTTACAATGCCGGCGCCGCGAATGGATGGGGGAGACGAGCGGGGCTTCGATCCACATCACTGGAAACATTAAATGATTCAATATGAAGGGAATCCCATCACAAGTCATTCACAATGAGAGGTGTTCCAGGAAGTATCATCTGTGCGAACGCAGCAGAGACTTCCACATTGAGTAGTAGTAGATACTATGAGCCTCTTACCGGAAGAGTTGAGTCAAGAATTATAACGGCCGAGAGTGCATAAAATTACTTCCAGGCTCGCCATCTGCTAGGATGACCTAATTTCAACAAAAAATATGGAACAAAAAATAAAAAGCAGATATTTTCATCGTGAAGTCCATTAAAAGTATCTTTATTAACCCCTTCAGCCCTAGAAGATTTTAACCCCTTCCTGACCAGAGCACTTTTTGTGATTCGCACTGTGTCGTTTTATCTGACAATTGCCGGGTCGTGCGACATTGCACTGGAGCAAAATTGACGTCTTTCTTTTCCCACAAATAGAGCTTTCTTTTGGTGGCATTTGATCACCTCTACGTTTTTAATTTTTTGCGCTATAAACAAAAAAAGAGCGTAAAATTTTGAAAAAAAAAGCAGTATTTACATTTTGCCATAATAAACATCCCCCAAAAATATATAAAAAAACACATTTTTTTTTCTCAGTTTTAGGCCAATATGTGAGACATCGAGTCCATGGGTCCCGCGGGCACGGTCACACTGTACGTGGCACGCGCCCTGCTAGCCCCACCAATTAAATGGGACATACAGGTACGCCCATTTGTCCACCACTGCCATTGTGCCGACATATATCGGTGTGCACTGGTCGGCAAGTGGTTAAAAACCGTTATTAGAGTTGTATGATACGACAATCCAAGTACAGCAGTGACAAAAAACTTGCCAGACTGATAGTAGAGGCCAACAATCTTGGCTCGTAGTATGGTCTAATCAGCAGTGACGTCTTGTATTTTGTTTGTGTTCACTAAAACTCATTAAAGTTTAATTATTTTTTTCTGAAAATTTGAGTTTGATAAATCACTGCACAAAATTGTGCGAAATAAAAAAAATATTGCAACAACAGCCATTTTATTCTCCATGGTTCTCCATGGTTTCTGTGTAAAATTATATACACTAGCGGAGACTGTGAGCCAGGCCTTCTCATCCAACATCAGTGCCTGACCTCACAAATGCGCCTCTGGAAGAATGGTCAAACATTCCCCATAGACACACTCCTAAACCTTGTGGACAGCCTTCCCAGAAGAGTTGAAGCTGTTATAACTGCAAAAGGTGGGCCAACTCAATATTGAACCCTACAGACTAAAGCCCTCGTACACACAATCTTATTTCGGCAGGGAATTGTGTGATGACAGACTGTTGGCCTAAAATCCGACTGTTAGTACGCTCCTTCAGACAATTGTTGTCCAATTTTCCACCAACAAATGTTGGATGACAGGCTAGTAAATTTTCGGCGGACAATGGTCTGTTGTCAGATTTTCCTATCGTGTGTACACAAGTCTGTCGCACAAAAGTCAAAAAGTACAAACACGCATGCTCGGAATCAATGCTCACCAAGCATGACATTAGCAGAAGGTGCCCAAAGGGTTGCGCTCAAGAGCTATAATTCTTCGTAGTGCGTAACTACATTTGCGTTTGTTGGCCGACAATTGTGTTTCGTTTGTATGCAAGACAAGTTCCTGCCACACGTCCTTCGGACGAACGTCTGACGCTTTGTCAGCCAAAAATCCGATCGTGTGTACGAGGCTTAAGACTGGGATGTCATTAAAGGGGAAGTAAACCCCGATCTTCCTCTTTTGATCCCCACAAGGCCTGCAAATGAAAAACACGTACTTGCAAACGAAGCCTGCACTGTCCCCTGAGCAGGCCGCGTCCTTCTTCGCCCCTCTTCCTTTTGGGGCCGCAGGCTCCGGCTCTGTGACTGGCCGGAGTCGCGTGAAGTCACTCCTATCACAGCACATGCTGGGGGGAAGAAAAGGCAAATATATACAAATTTAATCTATGTATACATTTATTTAATTCATATATTTAATATATTTTATTTATATATTCAATATATTTATTTCTATAAATATTTTATGTATATATTTACATAAATATATAAATGTCAGATATGTATTTATTTCATATATTTTATTTATATACACACACACACACACACTATACATATATGAAATGTGTATATATATATATATATATATATATATATACATTCCATATATGTATAGATGTGTGTGTGTGTGTGTGTGTGTGTATATATAATATATATATATATATATATATATAATATATATATACAAATTTAATATATGTATATATTTAATTCATATATTTTATGTGTGTGTGTGTATACATAAATATATTATATATATATATATATATATATATATATATATATATATATATATATATATATATACATTCCATATATGTATAGATGTGTGTGTGTGTGTGTGTATATATAATATATATATATATATATATATATAATATATATATATATATATATATATATAATATATATATACAAATTTAATATATGTATATATTTAATTCATATATTTTATTTATATATTCAATATATTTATTTCTATAAATATTGTTTGCATATATTTACGTAAATATATATAAATGCAATATATTTATTTCATATATTTATATATTTCACATATTTTATTTATATATTTATTATTTTTATTTATATGTGTATGTGTATATATATATGTATGTGTGTGTGTGTATATATTTGTTTATGTGTGTGCGTGTATATATGTGAATATATATATATATATATATATATATATATATATATATATATATATACATATACATATACATACACACATATATATGTCGCTTTTCTAAGTATTTTTTGCAAAAATAGAAAAAAATCAGATTTTTACATGTATAAGAGAAATGTCAGAAGTGGTTAACAATGCTGTGAATTCCAGCATCAAGGATCTACTGATTCCTGTGGCTGGAATTGACAGCTGTGTGTGGTTAGCTGAGGGCGCTGCTTTTTGTGTGCATCCAGCTATGACCCTTGCAGGTAACCACTGGCTGTGTGAACAGTGGCTGCTGACAGCCTGTCACTGCACTGTATGGGATCAGTGGCCACAGCTATCCGAACGCGCAGCTGTCAATCCCAGCTGTAGGAATCAGTCGATTCTTACCACTGAGATTCACAGCGCGGGTAAAAACCCCATGCCAATGCAGATTTAGAGACAATTTCCATCTACAGTAGGCATTGCAGGAACATGCTGACTTTGATTGATCAATTGATATTGATTTTGAACAGCACTCCACGCCAACCCACTAATGCCTTGTACACACGGTCGGACATTCCGACAACAAAATCCCTCTGATTTTTTCTGACGGATTTTGGCTGAAACTTGTCTTGCATACACACGGTCGCACAAAGTTGTCGGTGACGTCACACACGTACGTCGGGACTATAAACGGACTAGTAGCCAATAGCTTTCGTCTCTTAGTTTATTCTGAGCATGCGTGGCACTTTGTTTGTCAGAATTGTCTACGCACGATTATGCGATCTGATTTTGTTGTCGGAAAATTTTAGATCCTGCACTCAAACTTTGTGTGTTCGGAAAATCCGACGGAAAAAGTCAGATGGAGCCCACACACGATCAGATTTTCCGACAACACGATCCGATTGTACATTTTCCGTCGGAAAATCCGACCGTGTGTACAGGGCATTAGGCAGAACATACAGTATGTGTGACAAACAACATATGCTGTGTGCCGCATCAACAAACTGGCGGCTTGTATGATGGTGTACTGGAATCCCATGGATATCAGTAAGCTGCCTTAAATAAATTTATAGGCAACATTTTCGATACAGCAAGAAACTTTGTTATAGCAAAAATTAACCGCTTAAGCCCCAGACCGTTTGGCACTCCAAAGACCAGACCACTTTTTGCAATTCAGCACTGTGTTTCTTTAACTGACAATTGAGTGGTCGTGCGACGTGGCTTCCAAACAAAATTTACGTCCTTTTTTTCCCACAAATAGAGCTTTCTATTGGTGGTATTTTTGCTATAATAAATACCCTCAAAAAAATATCTAAAAATCTTTTTTTTCCTCAGTTTAGGTTGATATGTATTCTTCTACATATTTTTGGTAAAAAAAAATCGCAATTAGCGTATATTGATTGGTTTGCACAAAAACATATAGCGTCTATAAAATAGAGGATAGTTTATGGCATTTTTATTAATTATTATTTTTTTTTTTTTACTAGTAATGGTGGCAATCAGTGATTTTTATCATGACTGCGATATTATGGTGGACACGTTGGACAAGTTTGACACATTTTTGGGACCGCTGGCATTAATACAGTGATCAGTGCGATTAAAATTGCATTGATTACTGTAAAAATGTAACTGACAGTGAAGGGGTTAACCACTAGGGGGCAGCAAAGGGGTTAATATGTATCCTAGGGAGTGTTCTAACTGAAGGGGGGATGGGACTGTGCAGATGGTTCGGTTCGCAACCAGAACATACCGAACAGGCAAAAATTTGGAAGAACACACGAACATCATTAAAGTCTATGGTACATGAACATGAAAAATCGAAAGTGCTCATTTTAAAATCTTATATGCCTGTTATTGTCATAAAAAGTGTTTGGGGACCCGGGTCCTGCCCCAGGGGACATGTATCAATGCAAATTTTTTTTTTTTTTAATGCTTAAAGTGAAACAATAAAAATTTAATATTCCTTTTAATATCGTGCCTGGGGGTGTCTATAGTATGCCTGTAAAGTGGCGCATGTTTCCTGTGTTTAGAACAATACCACAGCAAAATGACATTTCTAAAGGAAAAATTGTCATTTAAAACTGATTGCCCGCTGTAATGAATTGTCAGGTCTCTGCAATATAGACAAAACTCTTTGAAAAAAAAGGCATGGCCCCCCCTCAGTCCATTACCAGGCCCTTTGGGTCTGGTATGAATATTAAGGGGAACCCCAAACTAAAATAAAATTAAAAAATTGTGCGGGGGTCCCCCCCAAAATCCATACCTGACCCTTCAGGTCTGACATGGAAATTAAGGGGAAATCTGCATCAAATTAAGAAAAAAAAGATGGCGTGGGGGTCCCGCCCAAAATCCATACCAGGCCCTTCGGGGGGGACCCGATGCTTGTGGCCGGCAGTCGCGATCGCGTGCAGAGACATGTCATTTGTTCCTAGTAAGTAAGAACAGCGATATGTCTCCTCTTTTATCCCCATACAGTTAGAACACACTGAGGGAACGCACATTTAACCCCTTGATCACCCCCTAGTGCTAACCTCTTCCCTGCCAGTGTCATTTACACAGTAATCAGTGCATTTTTATAGCACTAATCGCTGTATAAATGTCAATGGTCCCAAAAATATGTCAAAAGTGTCCGTTGCAATGTTGCAATACTGCAAAAAATCTTAGATCACCATCCTTGAGTAAAAAAAAAATGCCATAAATCTTTCCCATAGTTTGTACACGCCATAACTTTTGGGCACACCAATTAATATACACTTATTGATTTTTTTTTATTTTTTTTTACCAAAAATATGTAAAAGAATATATATTGGCCTAAACTGATGAAGAAATTTGCATTTTAAAAACATTTCTGGGGATGTTTGTTATAGCAAAAATTAACCGCTTAAGCCCCAGACCATTTGGCACGCCAAAGACCAGACCACTTTTTGCGATTCGGCACTGTGTCGGTTTAACTGACAATTGCGCGGTCGTGCGACATGGCTTCCAAACAAAATTGACGTCTTTTCTTCCCCACAAATAGAGCTTTCTATTGGTGGTATTTGATCACCTCTGCGGTTTTTGTTGCGCTATAAACAAAAAACGAGTGACAATTTTGAAAAAAAAATTTTTTTTTCATTTTTTGCTACAATAAATACCCTCAAAAAATATATATAAAAACATTTTTTTTGTCCTCAGTTTAGGCTGATACGTATTCTTCTACATATTTTTGGTAAAAAAAAATCGCAATAAGCGTATATTGATTGGTTTGCACAAAACATATAGCGTCTACAAAATAGGGGATAGTTTTATGGCATTTTTATTAATAATGGTTTTTTTTACTAGTAATGGCGGCGATAAACGATTTTTATCATGGCGATTAAAGTGCGATTAAAATTGCATTGATTACTGTAAAAATGTCACTGGCAGTGAAGGGGTTAACCACTAGGGGATAGCAAAGGGGTTAATATGTATCCTAGGGAGTGTTCTAACTGAAGGGGGAGGGGACTGTGCAGGGAAACTAACAGATCGCTGTCCGTACTCTGTATGAACAGACGATCTGTCAGTTCCCTGCTCAGAGAACCGGAAACTGTGTGTTTACACACACAGCTCCCGGCGATTCGCACAGCCGAGCCATGATGCTGCAGTACAATTGTGATGGCTGGTTGGCTAGCGGTTAAAAAAATATAGTTTTTTTCAAAATTGTCGCTTTTTTTGTGTATAGTGCAAAAAATAAAAACAGCAGAGGTGATCAAATAGCAGCAAAAGAAAGCTCCATTTGTGGGGAAAAAAGGACGCACATTTCGTATGGGTACAGCATTGCATGGCCGCGCAATTAGCAGTTAAAGCGACGTAGTGCCAACTGTAAAAAGTGCCCTGGTCAGGGGGTAAAACCTTCTGGGGCTGAAGTGGTTAATACCACTTTAAGCTTGAACGCTGGAACATGTATCTTCGTACAACCTTCTAATATAATTCTAATGACATAATTCTCATAGATGGCTCCTAGGCACGGCATATATCTCTCTATTTATAATAACTTCTAAAAGAGTCGCAATCGCATAGCTCAAATTTTAAAATAACACGGCCGCTGCTGTACTGTGTACTGTTTGACATGCAATGACCCGGAAAACAATTACTTAGCAGTCCTTGTTTGCCGATCAGGATACTGATAACTGATATTTGGATTACTGGTTCACTGAATAAATCTCAATTACTTCTCTTCTATAATACTTCCATTAGACAGAACCTTTAACCGCTTGCCGACCAGTCGCCATCATTATACTGTGGCAGGTTGGCACAGCTGCACAAATCGCCTTAGGTGTATGTCAGCCGCTTTAGGAGTGATAGGGGACGCGCGCCTGCCACCATGCCGGAGCCGATGCGCGTGGCCGGCGCCCATGATGTCCGCCGGCCACCCGCAATCGCTCCACAGAGAGCCGGAACATGGATCTGTGTATGTAAACAAACAGATTCTCATTGTGACAGGCAGGGGCGTTGCTAGGTCTACAAAAGATCTGGGGCTAGAGCCCATAGCAGCGAAGTAAAGAAAGTCATACGCTTGGGCGGGCATACAATGTATATATACAGTAATATATACGTGTTTGTGTGTATATATGCCCAGAGAGCCCCCCCCCCCCTTACATCAGAGTCCCCAGAGAGTCTCCCCCTTGCATCAGGGATCGCAGAGAGCCCCTCACTTACATCAGGGTCCCCAGAGAGCCTCCTCCTTTCATCAGAGTCCCCAGAGAACCTCCCCCTTGCATCAGGGTCCCCAGAGAGCCCCTCACAACAGGGTTTCCAGAGCGCCCCCCTTACATTAGGGTCCCCAGAGAGCCCCTCACTTACATAAGGGTTCCCAGAGAGCCCCCCTTACATTAGGGCCCCCAGAAAGCCTCTCCCTTAAAACCAGGGTCCCCAGAGAGCCCCCCACTTACATCCGGGTCCCCGGAGAGCCTCCCCTCCCCTTGGGAACCCTTGCAGAGACTCGGGGCTATAGCCCCAAAAGCCACCCCCTAGCGACGCCACTGGTGATGGGAGTAGAGAGAGATCTGCTGTTCCTAGTGATCAGGAACAGCGATCTCTCTCCTCCTCCAGTCAGTCCCATCCCCCCACAGTTAGAAACACCTCCCAGGGAACACTTAACCCCTTGATTGCAGCCCTAGTGTTAACCCCTTCCCTGCCAGTGACATTTATAAAGTAATCAGTTACTATTTTTAGCTCTGATCACTGTATAAATGTCACCGGTCCCAAAAAAGTGTCAAAAGTTTCCGATCTGTCTGTCGCAATGTCACAGTCTCGCAAAAAATCGCAGCTCGCCACCATTCCTATTAAAAAATAAATAAATCAATCATAAAAATGTCATAAATCTATCCCTTATTTTGCAGATGCTATTACTTTTGTGCAAGCCAATCAATATATGCTTATTGTGATTTTTATTTTATTGTTTACCAAAAATATGTAGAAGAATACATATTGGCCTAAACTGATGAAAAACATTTATTTTTTATTTTTTGAGGATATGTATTATAGCAAAAAATTTAAAAATATTGTTTTTTTTTCAAAATTGTCAGTCTTTTTTTGTTTTATAGTAATATACATGGGCGTCCGCAGCAAGGGGCAAGGGGGGTCAAGTGCCCCCCCTGGAATCCCCAAGGTGTTGCTACCGCCGCCATGCTGCATTTTTTATTTCTGAGTCCGCTATCTCTCCTCTGGATCACAGCGCTGGATGGCTGTGTTCGGAGGCCGCTCTGTAACCGAACACAGCCATCCAGCGCTGGGATCCAGAGGAGTAGATGTCCATCCGTGCTACAGTGCCTGGATAGGAGGATCGGGGGGGGGGGGGGGGGGCTGCAGTGCTCTCCTCCACCACCGCACTCTCCTGCCCCCCCAGTGCTCTCTTCAACCACCGCACTCTCCTGCCCCCCTCTAGTGCTCTTCTCTTCCACCACCGCACTCTCCTGCCTCCCGTGCTTTCCTCCACCACCGCACTATCCTGGCCCCCCCAGTGCTCTCCTCCACCACCACACTCTCCTGCCCCCCCAGTGCTCTCCTCCACCACCGCACTCTCCTGCCCCCCCAGTGCTCTCCTCCACCACCGCACTCTCCTGCCCCCCCCAGTGCTCTCCTCCACCACCGCACTCTCCTGCCCCCCCCCAGTGCTCTCCTCCACCACTGCACTCTCCTGCCCCCCCCCCCAGTGCTCTCCTCCCCGACCGCACTCTCCTGCGCCCCCCCCCCCAGTGCTCTCCACCACCGCACTCTCCTGTCCCCCCTGCTCTCCTCCACCACCGTGCTCTCCTCCACCACCACACTCTCCTGCCCCCCCCCCAGTGGTCTCCTCCACCACCACACTCTCCTGCCACCCCCTCCAGTGCTCTCCTCCACCACCACACTCTCCTGCCCCCCCAGTGCTCTCCTCCACCGCCACACTCTCCTGCCCCCCCCAGTGCTCTCCTCCACCGCCACACTCTCCTGCCCCCCCAGTGGTCTCCATCACCCCACCTCTCTCCCCCTGTTCTTTTCCCCCCCAGTGCTCTCCCCTCAGTGCTCTCCATTCCCCCCAATGCCCCCCCCTGTTCTTCCCCCCCCCCCAGTGCTCTTCATCTCTCCCCATCACTCTCAAGCCCCCACCCCAGTGCTCTCCAGCCCCCCTTACTCCCCAACCCTGTTCTTTCTGCCCCCCTGGTGCTCTCCAGCCCCCCCAGTGCTCTCTACCCTCCGTGCACTCCACCCTTGTTCTTTTTGGTTCCCCCCCCAGCACTCTCCACTCCCCACCCCTGTACTCTCCACTCCCCCTGCATTTTGCGCCCACCCATGTGCTCTCCACCCCCCATAGTGCTCTCCAGTCCCCCGTGCTTTCCACCCCTGTTCTTTCTGGCCCCCACTGGTGCTCTCAAGATCCCCCCCCCCCATTGCTCTCCACCCCCCCTGCTCTTTGTACCCCCCAGTACTCTCCAGCCCCCGTGCTCTCCACCCCTGTTTTTCTGCCCCCCCAGTGCTCTTCACCACCCCACACTCTTAGCCCCCCAGTGCTCTCAGCCTACCGTACTCTCTACCCCTGTTCTTGTTGGCCCCCCCAGTGCTCTCAAGTTCCCCCCAAGCGCTCTCCGCTCCCCACCCCTGTGATCTCCACTCTCCCTCGCTCTTTGCCCCCACCCATGTGTTCTCCAACCCCGCCAGTACTCTTTGCTCCCCCTTCTCTCCAACTCCCACTCAGTGCTCTCCACTTCCCCAGGACCAGAGGGCAGGCTGACTGGGGCCAGAAAATGAGGACGGCTGAAGGTGCAGGTGGCCAGGGACCACTCCATCTCACAGCAGACAGATCCTCTGGAAGGAGCACTGTCCCTATCCAAAACGAGAACAGACCCTGCCTGCTGCTGGCCGTCATGGATATCCTGCTGGCATGCAAGGTACTGTACCGAGCATCAACAACACACCTTCCCACAGACAGGGACTGCAGACTGGGACAGGAGGGGCTGCAATGATGGGCACAGTGAGACTGCATTCACGGCACAGTAAAGCTGCATTTGATGGACATGGTGAGGCTGCATTTGAAGGGCACAGTGAGGCTGCATTTGGAGGGCACAGTGAAGCTGCATTTGGTGGGCACAGTGAGGCTGCATTCATGGCACAGTGAGGCTGCATTCACGGCACAGTGAGGCTGCATTCACGGACACAGTGAGGCTGCATTTGATGGACACAGTGAGGCTGCATTTGATGGACACAGTGAGGCTGCATTTGATGGGCACAGTGAGGCTGCATTTGGTGGGCACAGTGAAGCTGCATTTGGTGGACACAGTGAGGCTGCATTTGGTGGGCACAGTGAGGCTGCATTGATGGGCACAGTGAGGCTGAATTTGATGTTCACTGGTGAGGCTGCATTGAGCTCTTGCATCAAGTCTGCAGTCTCTGTCCATCTCCTGTAGCATGTCTGCAGTCTCTGAGGGAGTCTGGAGAGGAGTCAAGAGTGGGAGCACCGCTGGGATGGGGGTCATGGCAGAAGTCAGACTTGTGTGGACTGTGGACAGGAGACTATAGGATAAAACCTCCAAGCTGGAGCCGACTGACTGAGCCCTGCACAGTGCACCTGAGAGGAGGTCAGTGAAAGCACCGCCAGGCCAGTCGGGGGTCACTGATGTAAGGTGGGAGTGAATACGATAATGTAAGGGGTACTGATATAAAGGGTTTCCTCCTTATAGTAGTAACCCACCCCCCTTACCTTAGAGTATTCTTTCTGCAGAAGGTGGTCCCCCCCCCCCCCCACGTTCTGAGTTTCTGGGGTCCCCCTTGATGATTGATCACTTACCACTATTAACTGGAATTTGAATATATATATATAAAAAGCCCTATGTGATTTCATATCATCTATATCTCTCTTCATCAAATGTGCTTTAAAATGTATGGTTTTCCCTTTCATGAACAAGAAAATAATGACGTTATGCTGTTGGGCTGCTATAATAATGCTGTGAGGCTGGTATAAAAAAAATTCCAGGGCTGGTTTTTGAAAGCATGGGCGTCTGCAAGGTTACTCAGGTGGCTGCGTACCATGCCCATATAGCCTAGAGAATGTACATCTTTTTACATTGCAATACATCTGTTGTTGCCATATTTTTATCTTGATGAAAACAGCCTATACAGTGACAGTATGAGATCAAAATATGGCCACAACAGATGTATTGCAATGTAAAAAGATGTACATTCTCTAGGCTATATGGGCATGGAACACAACCGCCAGAGTAACTTCCAATACAAAGTGAAGATGAATTATCTGTTATATAACACATATGTATTACCAGTGGAAAGATTTTCATGAGATTGTCGAAAAGGGGCGGAGCATGAGTGGCCTCGAAATGATGCCCCCCCTTGGAAAAAGTTCTGCGGACGCCCATGGTAATATATAATATAATATGTATATATATATATATATATATATATATATATATATATATATATAAAAACGCAGAGGTGATCAAATACCACCAAAAGAAATCTCTATTTGTGGGAAAAAAAGAACATATATTTGTTTAGGTACAGCATCCCACGACCGCGCGATTGTCAGTTAAATCGGCGCAGTGCCGCAATGCCGCAGTGCCACAAAAAATGGCCTGGTCCTTAAGGGGGCAAATCCTTCCGGTCCTTGAGTGGTTAATATTGGTATTTTAAAGCTTAGATGTGACGAGCATGTATGGTAGACACGACTGTTATTAGGACATAGCAGCGATGCGGCATCTATGCATTGAACGGTCTGCCAGTGAATTTTTCAGATGCGAGGTGTCAGCTGTAGATGGCACAGCAATGATTATTAATTACTGAACATTGATGCAGCTGATCCTACTCTGCTAACAGCCAAGTGCCTGCTGCTCACACATCGGTTTATAAAAGAAGGGTGAAGCTGTGAGCCATCATCTACAGCAACCAAACACCAACCGCTGGTCAATGTGCTGACTGTAGACAGTTGCATTGGTTGTTATGGATTACAGCCCTTTGTTCACACTGAACACAGCTTTGAAATCATGCTTATCTGAAATCGGGCGAGTTTATCTGAAATCGTGTGAGTTTATCTGAACTCGCACGATATCAAAGCTGCATTTCAGTCTGACTTCAGGGGGCAACTTGAAGGACATCTGTGTGGGTTCATGTACAGATGTCTATTGAAATTGCCCTCCCAAAGTCGCCAAAAGTAGTGCAGGAAATACTTTTGGAAATCCGCGCGGCGCCACAGTCATGTCATGTACAGACACTTCCGGTATGTCTGTAATTTGGCCTTCTGGAATGAGACATAGACATCTCAGAAGGCAGTATCTGGACTGATGTCATCCTCACCTAGTCAAAGATTTAGGAAATTAAACTCTGCAATATTTTAAAAAAAATATTTTTTCTAACTGTAAGACGCAGGAGGCAATTACAACAAGAACAACATGTCGTTCCACCCCTACAAAACACACACCATGTTCCATTATAACGTGCATTCACTGGTGTCAAAAGGTCCTTAAAGTGGTTGTACAGTAGGGTTGCCACCTCATCCCTTTAAACCCAAACAGATATTAATTACACAGGTTCTGCGGCTAATTAAATGCAGATAAGGCAACAAGTGAGTTTAATTACCACCGTAATAATGAATATGTGTTTGGATATAAAGGGATGAGGTGGCTACACTATTATACTGTGCCTTTATAAAAAAATATTCATACCCCTTGAAATTTTCTACATTTTGTCATATTAGAACCAAAAACGTAAATGTATTTTATTGGGATTTTATCTGATAGACCAACACAAAGTGGCACATAATTGTGAAGTGGAAGGAAAAAGATAAAAAATTTTTTTAGAATTTTGTACAAATAAATATATGAAAAGTGTGGTGTGCATTTGTATTTAGCCCCTGAGTCAATACTTTGTAGAACCACCTTTCTCTGCAATTACAGATGCAAATCTTTTTTGGGGATGTCTCTGCCAGCTTCTAGAGATTGACATTTTTGCCCATACATAAAATGACTCAAGCTCTGTCAGAAATGGATGGAGAGCGTCTGTGAACAGCAATTTTCACATCTTGCCACAGATTCCCAATTGGATTTAGGTCTGGACTTTGACTTGGCCATTGTAACACATGAATATGCTTTGATCTAAACCATTCCATTGTAGCTCTGGCTGTATGTTTAGGGTCGTTGTCCTGCTGGAAGGCGAACCTCTGCACCAGTCTCAAGTCTTTTGCAGACTAACAGGTTTTCTTCTAAGATTGCCCTGTATTTGGCTCCATCCGTCTTCCTATCAACTCTGATCAGCTTCCCTCTCCCTGCTGAATTAAAGCAACCGAACAACATGATGCTTCCACCACCATGTTTCACGGTGTGGATGATGTGTTCAGGGTGATGTGCAGTTTTAGTTTTCCGCCACACATAGCGTTTTGCTTTTAGAGCACCTTCTTCCACATGTTTGCTGTGTCCCCCACATGGCTTCTCACAAACTGCAAATGGGACTTCTTATGGCTTTCTTTAAACAATGTCTTTCTTCTTGTCACTCTTCCATAAAGGCCAGATTTGTGGAGAGCACAACTAATAGTTGTCCTGTGGACAGATTCTCCTACCTGAGCTGTGGATCTCTGCAGCTCCTCGAGAGTTCCCATGGGCCTCTTGGCTGCTTCTCTGATTAATGCTCTCCTTGCCCAACCTGTCAGTTTAGGTGGACGGCCATGTCTTGGTGGGTTTGCAGTTGTGTCATACTCTTTCCATTTTCGGATGATGGATTGAACAGTGCTCCGTGAGATGTTCAAAGCTTGGGATATTTTTTTTATAACCTAACCCTGCTATATACTTATCCACAACTTTATCCCTGACCTGTCTGGTGTGTTCCTTGGCCTTCATGATGCTGTTTGTTCACTAAGGTTCTATAACAAACCTCTGAGGGTTTCATAGAACAGCTGTACTTATGCTGAGATGAAATTACACACAGACTCTATTTACTAATTAGGTGACTTCTGAAGGCAATTGGTTCCACTAGATTTTAGTTCGGGTTATCAGAGTAAAGGGGGCTGAATACAAAGGCACCCCACACTTTTCAGATATTCATTTGTAAAAACTTTTGAAAACCATTTATCATTTTCCTTCCACTTCACAATTATGTGCCACTTTGTGTTGGTCTATCACAAAAAATTACAAAATACATTTACATTTTTGGTTGTTACATGTCAAAATGTGGAAAATTTCAAGGGGTTTGAATACTTTTTCAAGGCATTGTAAACCCTTTCATATACCCAGTGAAGGGACTGGCCTCAGGTGATCCACAGAGCTAAAACAAATCCTCCTACATAAGTTGTACCTGTCTATCTGGAGTCTTATCTTCTTTATACCCGTTCAAAGTGCAGTATTTATAAATCTTGTTTGAGAGTTCAGAAAAAAAAGGGGGAGGGGAGCTGAAACTATACTCTGCAAAGCTCAATGAGAAGAGGTCTGAGAGTTGATTGGAGGGAATAGCCAACACACACACACACACACACACACACACACCAGAAGTTGTCAATCAGCTGGAGCTTCCTTCCCTGTCACCTTTTTTCTTTTAGTGTCAGGAAAACTTGTCAGATGTGATTCATGTTGATAGCAGAGGAACAAAGCAGCAGACGGAAATTACACTCGTGTGCTCTTAATTGAGAAAAGTATGCACTATAGAGGCATATGCTTTGTAACTATTTATTGTCTGAGGTTTACAACCATTTTAAGCTGGCCATACAAGGCTTGAATTTTAGATTTAAAGCGGAGGTCCACACTAAAGTGGACCTTCCGCTCATTGGAACCTCCCCCCCCCCTCCGGCGCCACAATTGGCACCTTTCAGGGGGGAGGGGGGTGCAGGTACCTGTACAGTACAGGTATCTGCACCCACTTCCGGCGTAGATTCTGCAGAAGCTACGCCCCCTTTCTGCAGAATCCACGCCCCTTTCCGAAGGTCCCCCGCTGCCTGCTGGGAAACACACGGATCCCAGGGACAGCGGGGACCATCCTTATTGCTCAGCGCGACTCGCGCATGCGCAGTAGGGAACCGGGAAAAGAAGCCGAAAGGCTCCACTTCCTGATTCCCATACCCAAGATGGCGGCGGCAGCACCCGAGAGATGATCGAGAGATCGGCTTCGGGTGCCGACATCGCGGGCTCGCTGGGCGGGCAAGTGTCCTTATTTTAAAAGTCAGCAGCTGCAGTGTTTGTAGCTGCTGGCTTTAAAAAAAACAAAAAACGGCGGACTCCCGCTTTAATTCCTGTGAATCGGACAATATTTGAGCCATGGGTGGCCCAGCCTACATCACGTGGCTTAAAAATTCGGTCAGCAGAAAAAGTATACTAAACAGTAATTACAGCCCGTCATCTGCAGTCACTGTTCAGATATTCTGGAAGGGAAGATTGCTTCATCAACACTATATAGAACGGATGGGGGGGATCTAAGGATTTTTCTTGTTCGTTCTAGCAAAATGTTTACGTGTATGACCAGCTTTAGGCTAGATCTGTATGGATGATTTTAATCACGGGCTCCTTGGCTATAACCACTTGCTGGCAGTCACCTCAGTAGTCTAGTGCTACACCGGAGAAAATTGCTAGTTCTTAATTGCCAAGTGTAGCAAATGATCGTTAAACAATAGATCACATGGCCTCCTATGGAATGTAAGCTATAGGTGTAGCATGTGCATCTTGTTACGATCAGTTGGACATGAATAGAGCATTGAGCCACCATGAACGATTGATTGCTACAAATGCTCTTGTGTAGCATACTCCATAGGGAGCCATTTGTTCCAGTCGTAGACTAGTAGTTTACTATACCTAGTGATTAATTACTTGTTACTTTATTAGCAAGGTTGAGCTACTTAAAAAAAATCTTTTTGGCTCTTGCCCAGTGATGGTCAATGTACTTGATATAATGGACCTCAAGTGTGACCCCTAACATTGGCCAGGAGCCACAAATAATATTCAATAAATATGATGCAACAGGAGATGGTCAGAGACTGCAGAAGTGCAAAAGGAGATGGTCAGAGATAATGCCTGCCTGACCAAACATGCTTTGGGAGTTGTTGAAGACTGTAGACATGCTTTAGGAGACAGAGAAATCCCATTCCACGAGATGAGACTGCTAGAGATCACTGATATTAAAGCCACTTCAATTAAATGAATGCTTTTTCATTCCTGACCCATACAGCCCCCTCAAAATTCTGTGTGCCATATTTGAAATTTCTTTCAAGAAAATCTATACATTTAAAAAAAAAAATAGGGATACCTAGTTTTTTAAGACCGAGTACTGATACTTTTTCTCAAGTACTCGCTGATACCAATTACCGATACCTATTATATTTTTACGTTTTTTAGACTAATGAAAATGATTACCATAGATCAGTATGGGGTGAGGGGTGCACCGTAGATGGGAGTTGCAGGAAGAGGAGAGGGCTCCCGCACAGGGTCAGGGGAGGAGTAGAAGACCGTTTCTGAGGGGACCCTGGACAGCCTGGAACAGTCGGAAGGGCCCCCAGATCAAAGCCCTCTATACTGATCAGAGCTGGGGGGAGCTGGGCAGGGAGGGAGCAACTATTACTCATGATTTGGGTAGCAGTGGAGTTTGATCTTTCCTGAAGGACAACCGCTTGGCTGGGGGGTGAGCCAGCACCAAGAGGGAGGAATCCAGGGACTGGGACGCAAAAGAGTGACTTGAGGACATAGACACAGCCAGTGCCCCCCATTCACTTCTGATCTGCTGCTCCACATCAGTCACTGAGGGCCAAGCAGGGTACCAATCACTGGGATCCACTGTACACTGCACTGACCAGGAGACAGCACCACTATCCCTGACCTCCTGCCACTGCACTACCCTATTGCCAACCCTGTTTCTTCAGCCACCAGACAACCGATCACCCTCTACCACCCTGAGGGTAAAGATGGCCCTGCCTATCAGGTCAGTCCGGGCCTGCTTAAAGGTATCAGTAAATGCTTAGAATAGGCAATTATACCCATACTGGTGCCGGTATTGGTGCAATGCTAAAAAAAAAAACATATTAGGAGAAGAATGATGGACAGCACAGAGATTTTGTTGAGATGAACGTTCTGATGACAGGGTCTCTTGGATTGTGGAAGGACAAAAAAACAAGAAGGACCTTTTGCCAACACTGCAGTCCATGGTCTGGTTTATGGACAGACCCCACCTGTGCTGCCGCAACCTACATTATAGATAGGCAGTTTGTTTACAGCACCCATCGCTACTGATTAACACATTCACACACGGATGATATTATCAGAGCTGAGTTTGTGTTTCAGCCTGTGGTTATTGCACATTGATCCTTAACAGGAAGGTTCATGGATTTCCCCCCCCCCCCACACCACTGGATACCAGATAAAACACAGCCAGAGGCTTTTCCCCTGGCTGTTAATAACCTGCAAATGCTAAGAGTTCATTGTCTATCAGCAAGATACGGTTGCTTTGGGATCTCCTATTTAAAGAGGGCTCTTTGTTCTTTTTTCATCAGCAACCTTTACACTTTTTAACTGCAGAGGTTGATAAATGTATGTCATCAGGTTTGAACCATGGAGTAATTCAGAAATGTTATAGGAGCTCTCACAGAGACGCTGTTTCCATACCATACCCATCAGTAACATATTCTTTTAATCATTGATATAGCACCTATATAGCCAACATCATTTAACAGAGTGCATAGAGTCATCTTCATCAGTCTCTGCTCCCAATAGAGCTTACAGTCAAGTCACTGCCATGCAGACATGTGGGCAGGACGTAGACGCCTTAGTGGGGGCACTGGGGGACACTAGAACTACATTCGCTAATTGCCTATGTTCTATGCAGGAGTTTGCGGTCATCTGAAAATCAGCATTAAGGTATACCTCCAGACTTAGAAGTGAGCCACAATGAACACAGTTAACCCTCTAGCTACCCCAGGCTAACTGACTGTACTGTTAACAGTAAGCACTACAAACACTACTACTACTGTAGAGAACACCAACTCCTAGGTGGACAGCATTTAGGAACCGATGCGGCAGAGCATGCACCGCCATCCACTAACTCAGCAGTTCCTATCACCTTCCTCCCAGTGACATGTCCACAGTTACCAGTGGATACAGGAAATTGACTTCACTCCATAACTATGTGCTTTCTCTATCTCTCTCTCTTTCTCTCAGGGGCTCCCTTTACATCTCTCCCGTGACTCCCAGGCTAGGTCCCTAGGTACTCTGTGCCACAGGTTTGATCTCAAAATGCAGGGAGCCGGCTGCTAGTGAAGGGGATGAGCAGCACACCTCTTCCCTACCGAGTAACCATCACCATACGCCCAAGTCACCTATTCCCTGGCTGGATGGCTGCTTTAAGCTGTGATAATTGTACAGTTGTCCCTAGCAATAGCAATATAGCCTACAATAGACAGCAAACTACATGATGGACTAAAATGTACTGTATCTAATCTGACCTACAGCCTTCTTGTTACAAGCCCTGTTCTTTGGATTCCATTAGAGGCAGAGTCCATGATTGGCAAATAATCTACAAGAGGCAACACAGAGTCCATATAGTCCATGTTTGGCAAAGATCCTTAAAAGGCTATCAGTCCAAGATTTGTAGTTAAGAGTCTTCAAGCTTCCAGTCCCTTGGGGACTGCCTCCCCCCCCACACTCTCACCCCTGCCACTCGGGGCACCACCTGGCATCATAGGGGCCTATATCTTGTCAGTATTACCAGCAGCTCTCCCTTGGGCCCTTTTTTATGTGGATCTGAGGAAAATTGCTGGAAAAATCTAGCCATTCAATCCCTCAAACCCACCACACATCTACAGTTCACAAAAAAGATAGCAGGCTTGACCCAGATAACTGCACAATATGAGTCAGCACAGAAAAAACACAAACTGTTCTGTAGGCAACTGCCTACAGACACACAAACTAAAGTTGACCATATATGCAGACAAAGACTGGGCTCCTGGGCCGGGTGGTATTTCCCCCTCCGACACTCCTAATAATATATTGGGCTGGTGGTAGCCCTCAGTGTACATTCTTTCAGACATCAGTCAGTGAAGGACCCACAGACAGCAATACATTGTGGGCACTATAAAGCTACATGCTCCCCAATCAGACATGGGCATCACAATGTTTTGCAGAGGTAAGTCTTCAAGCTCTGATTTTCTTTTGCAACTCCGGCAATCCACGTTGACTGTTAAAAAAAATATATGTTCATTTCTTCTTTTTTCTTAAAATGTTCTTGTCACTGTAGTTGAAAGTGAATGCTGTTTTATCCTCACTAACAATTAAAAAATGGAATGAAAGCTCTTAAAGTAGAAAGTACATCTCCCAGGTGCCTGTGATTAGTAGTGTGCAGTGTCGGCTTCCTGGCAGGATCGAGTAGGTGGGTTGGGACTAGGATCCCAAACACGCCTTTGCCCATCTCTATTAGTCAATGTGAGCTTTCCTAATTGGCACTACTGAAGATGCTCCAAATTTAGAAAAGGTTCCTGTACTGCTTCAAGGTGACTTCTGTCAGACCTGTGCCTTAAAGTATTACTAGTCTCCTGGCAAAGTCTCACTGTAAGTTGTGCAACTTTCAGGTCAGTGTGAACCGAACTGAAGGGTAAAGGTCCACTTTAAAACAAAAAAAAAAATGAACAAAATTCTTCTATACTACTATAAAATAAAATACCGCTTCTCGGCCTTTTGGCTAAGATCAAGTGTAGTATCTGTTCTTATCACTTACCAGTAGGTGGCGCTTGCTTCCGTCCCTGTTCTACGGCGAGGTGGAGCAGGGGTGGCGGTTGCTATGCAAAACCTGCTGGTGTGAAGGCAACCTGTAGCGGTTCGTAGCCGAAAGGGAAGCATTCTGATGAGGATGGAGAACCACTGGTCGGCGCCAGGGAAGGGGACCCTGGCCTTCTGGCCTGGATTGGGGCGGCTTTAGCTCCGGTCAGTTTTTCAGGAGGGAACGTTGATTCCCCTTTCTCCCACCGGGGGAACGGCCAGTACTTCCCGAATGTAATTAGGTAGGAGTGATGGGAGCGAGGGTGAGGCCTGATGACAAAGGGCTCTCACTAATCTCATGGATCTCCATGCCTTTCTGGCTGGGGTGGGGGCTGCTGTGGTCTGGGCTGGGGTCGGGGATGCTTTTGTTGAAAAGCCTAGGTGATGTGCTCCTGAAGTGGCAGTTTAGGGGTGCCTTACTTTCACTGTGATTTAATCACTCTGATGTTTGGCACCTTGGTCACATCACTATAACACATCTTTTCACACCTGCCTCTAGGGCCGGGCCTTTTGGCTAGGACCAGAGGAATTTTTGATTCCTGGCCGGAGGGCCTGGTCATTGTATTACACAATGGCCACCTTTTCACTCTCCCTCTTCACTATCCCTTCCCCGCTTTACTTATTTATTTTTTTGAGTGTTGTGTGTCACGTTTTATATTTGTCACTTGCATGTTTGACGAGTAGGGTGTCGGTCCTCAGGCCAACCCTGAAAGTTTTGTGGGAGGGTGGACATAGGCCTTCTGGCTTGGTTCGCCCTCTCTTTGGGGGTCTCCCTTCGGGGGAGCCTCTACCCTAGTACCTGGGTGGGTCTGTTTCGGCAGACCTTCCAGAGAAAGGTGGTCGTCTGATTTCGGCCAGATGGGCCATGTATGGTACCTTAGTCCCCATCTGGAGCCTAACGCCCCCCGGGGGATCAGGGTAAGGTCCTTCCTAGTGGAGGACAGTAGACGCCCGTTGCACTCTTGATGTGTGTGCACTTTTTTTGGCACCGGGTGGAAGTTTTTGGGTGTGTTTTGCACGCCACAGGCCTTTCAATGGAAAAAAAAAAAAGACTATAAAATAAATTGGGATGAAGGTACTTTTTAACCGAGGACTGCTTATGGACTTACCAGTGATCATTAACAGTTGGAGTAGAATGAATGCAGCCAAGCCAGTGTATTTGGCAAATCTCATCTTTTTTTTTTTTTGGTGAGTTGCAATGTTTGATTTGCGTAATGAGGTGCATAAAGGTCTGTCGACTCTGTGAAGAAGTGCACAATTCATGAATCTAG
Source organism: Lithobates pipiens (assembly GCF_037356315.1). Taxonomy (NCBI): domain Eukaryota; kingdom Metazoa; phylum Chordata; class Amphibia; order Anura; family Ranidae; genus Lithobates; species Lithobates pipiens. Next base: position 211,885,330 of record NW_027507686.1, read on the forward strand.
GCAATCAGGATTCATGAACTGTACGGACAAATGTGCACGCACATATTCAGGTGAATTGAAAATTCACGGTTTGCTGAAAAAATGAAATTGGCCAGATTTGCAAGTCAATTCACTCATCTCTATTTGCGAAGTCACCCACGATCCACCGCTGTCCCTGCCAGCTATCTGCATCCTCATCTGTCCCTGAGCGTATATGTGTAAAACAGTGGGGAGAGACGGCAGACAAAAAGCTTTCTTTATCCCAGCTGAGCCAGACAAAACAGCATAGAAGCAGCTGCCGAAAGCAAGATGCACACACCCTTTTACATGTTTTTGGAATTTCCATCTGTGTTATGCCCTGTACACATGATCGGACATTCTGACCACAAAATCTATCAGATTTTTTCCGACGGATTTTGACCCAAACTTAACTTGCATACACACGGTCGCAAAAAGTTATCGGAAAATCCGATCGTTCTGAACGAGGTGACGTCAAACACGTACGTCGGGACTATAAACGGGCCAGTAGCCAATAGCTTTCATCTCTTAGTTTATTCTGAGCATGTGTGGCACTTTGTCCGTCAGAATTGTCTACACACAATCGGAATTTATGCGATCGGATTTTGTAGTCGGAAAATTTTAGATCCTGCTCTCAAACTTTGAGCGTCGGAAAATCCAACGGCAAAAGTCCGATGGAGCCCACACACGATCGGATTTTTCGATAACAAGATCCGATTGCACATTTTCTGTTGGAAAGTCCCACCGTGTGTACAGGGCATTAAGCTTTTCAGGGTCAGAGAATGCACAGGATTACCATAGAACAAGGCACATCAGTAAGATAGATTGGGAACGAGTTTCTATAAGATCCTAACTTGATTGATAAATTACCTCCTTTTAAAAAATAGAAATTCTCATTATGAAACACGCCACTCAACACTTCTTAGGTGTGTCTGTGAAAACTTCTCCCAAGTACAGTTATAAATCGGTCTCAGATGTTGCAATTGGCAGACGAGAATTGCATTTGAACAGAACACAGACGCACAGGAAATCTGTTGCAAATCCTTTGTAAAGGAGTAGCTACAGTACTAAACTGTATATATATATATATATATATATATATATATACATTTTTAACAAATAAACATACCATATAAGGCAAAGGATTTACAGAACACTGAATACAGCAGTAGTTGACTCTTTTTAGCTAGACTGTCTCTGATTGAAACCTGGTTTGCTGTTCCCATTTCAGTTTGAGCTATTGAGCGCTGTAAATAATAGACTTTTCTAGCAGATGATGAGGAGAAAATGGTAGTCCTAAAAGTAGACCAAAATCTCCATCTGCTGGCCAAAGATGTAAATATATGGTGTATACCCCTTCTTTCAGGGCTTTTTTCCAGCGGGAACCTGGGGGAACGCAGTCCCATCACCTTGAGCACTGAATGTATGTAATGGCAAGGGATGCTGGGTTGGCTACAGTGTCTATTGATGCTGGCTGCTAGGGGATCTATTGTTGCTGGAGGGAACTTATTTTTGTGTGTGGGGGGGGGTTATTGTGGCTGTTGTTGTGTCGGTAAGTGATCTACTTTTGCAGATGGGAGGTCTATGGTTGCTGGGGTTGGTCTTATGTTTCGGGGGGGGGGGGGGTCAGTTATCACTGGGAGGGATCTACTGTTGAGGGAAACGTCTGTGTTACCTGACTGCTGGGAGGGTCCATCGATGCTGTCTGTGGGGGATCTGTAGCTGCTGCTGGGGGATATATTGTTGTCGGCTGCAGGGGATCTATTTTACTGCTTTTCTTGTTATCATTAACAAGTTCCATACAAATTACTTAGTACCACAAATATTACTTGGTTCTGTATTCTCTAAAAAGGGCAGTATTGGTAGGTGGGTAGGGGGTGGAATCAAGGAACGGTGCTAGGAGATAAGTAGGAGCAGAGACAAGAGGTAACTCTGAAAAGGGATTTCCTGTACCTATTCTCTGGGGAAAAAAGCCCTGCGTTCCTGTATATAAATGGTCCCCAACACAATGTCCTGTGCTGGTGATATGTTTATAAATGCTCCTCTGTTTAAAGGCTGTTCTCTGAGGACAGGATTTGAGAACCACTGTATTAGAGACTATGGCTCTAATTAGGTTCTTCAAAAACACCCCGCCACTGTAATTCAGGAGCCCAACATCCTATAAGGGGCCGGACGCATGAATAAGGGGTGGAGGCGGCGGCTGTGGATAGATAGATTCATGCTTTGTATAAATCTATCCATTATTCATATAGGGAGTAGCGTGGATAGAGGGGTCAGCTCCCGGGAGGCCCTAATGGACGAGCCCCCATTGAATCAGAGTAGTGTCTGATTAGGTGATCAATATGTCAGCTATGACAATACTGATCACATGCAGGCTAAAGGCTTCCTTTCAAAATATAAAAGCTGACAACTTCAGGCTGCAATGACATATGCTGCCTATTCCATTTTTTTAATACTGCAATTGTTCAATAAAACAGTATCTGTTGATTACAGTTTAAAAAAAAAAAAAGCATTTTATTTTTTTAACATTTGCATGTGCATTTTATCCAACTATGATAAAAAACAGAAACAAAATAATTAATTTTGCCTTGCTAAAAATTTTACTTGAACTCTCCTACCCCTTGCACACCCCTTCCTCGCCTGTTTTTTAACAGTTCCTATCTTACATGCATTTTTTCTTGTGGTCTTTCAGCTAATCACATGACATTCTCAAGCCTTCGTCCTCATGCAGTGGTGTCAGCGGTCTTCAATATCACAGAGAGCAGCACTAACCTAAGATCAGTGCTGCTTTCTGCAGTACTGCACAGTGAGCCCGGGCCAACGTGGTGATGCATCCCATGGAGTCTGTCCATGATAGACTGGGATCACAAGAAGGGGGCCAAATGATGCTGACCACCAGCCACCATTTAATCCACAAGGGCATTGCAAAGTTTCTGTAAAGTTTTTTCAATTTTACAATAATTTTAAACTGCTGTCCTATTTTCAGCAGGCAAGTTATACACTTGTGTTTCAGGCAATGAACAAAACCTGCTATAATAAAACACTAGGGAGGGCTAGCGTATGGTATAAGGGATGTAGGGCATTCATACATCAAGGTTCTCATAGATAAAAACTCCAGAGATAAGAATATTGTGCATAGATTAGTGGGAAACAAAACGTAGATGCAATAGATTCATCTAAAAAAATGAGAGCTATTTTCGTTGTTCATTGAGCACACAGAATGGGGAAGTGCCATATGGTCTTCGCAAAAAGAGAATGAAAATCATGAACATGAACTACATCTACTGGAATATGAGCGATTGGCAAAATGCCATATTAGGGAAAGGAAAGAAGGCAAAAAAGATAGAAGAAAACAAAAATAAAATTACTGCGCTTGTCAGCAAAGAATAACAAGTGAATAAGTGAATGGATGAAACATAAATAAGTTTATTTTTTAGAAAGCCAAGCTGCAACTTCCTGTGGGATACACACAAAACAAACATTATCAATGTTTATTGTATGAATTCACTTATATGAGAGCATAGCGCAACTTAATATAGAAAAAACATAGAAGGAACAGGATTAAAAAAGATTGGAAGGATAGTATAGAGCAGTGATGGCGAACCTTGGCACCCCAGATGTTTTGGAACAACATTTCCCATGATGCTCATGCACTCTTCAGTGTAGTGAAGCATCATGGGAAATGTAGTTCCAAAACATCTGGGGTGCCAAGGTTCGCCATCACTGGTATAGAGCAATGTTTCTACTTCAGTCCTCAGGGCGCCCCAGCAGGTCATGTTTTCAGGCTCTCCATCATTTTGCAAAGGTGATTTGATCAGTTTCACTGCCTTAGTAATTACCACAGCTGTTTCATCTGAAGGAAATCTTGAAAACATGACCTGTTGGGGCTCCTTGAGTACTGGAGTTGAAAAACACTGGAATAGAAGGCAAAGGACTTTCCCCCCACCTGTGACCAAGAATCAAAACCAACAAATGGGCTCCCCGAAATGTGTGGCAGAGACTGGCCAGATTTTAATCCTTTAGACCCCTTTCACACCAGGACGTTTTGCAGGCACTATAGCGTTAGAAATAGCGCCTGCAATCCGCCCTAAAGAAGCTGCACCATTGTATGTAGTGTGAAAGCCCCGAGGGCTTTCACACCGGAGCGGTGCGCTGTCAGGACGTTAGAAAAAAGTCCTGCCAGCAGCTTCTTTGGAGCGGTGAAGGAGCGGTGTGTTTACCGCTCCTCCACCGCTGCTCCCCATTGAAATCAATAGGGCAGCGCTGTAATACCGCCGGCAAAACGCCGCTACTACGGCGTATTGCCAGCGAATTTAACCCTTTCGCGGCCGCTAGCAAGGGGTAAAAGTGCCCCGCTAGCGGCCGAAATGCGCCGCAAATACGTAAAACACAGCTAAAAATAGCAGCGTTTTACCGCCGACGCAATGTGCGGTGTGGTGTGAAAGGGGTCTTAAAGTGCAACTTTCCTATGCTCTTGATCCCTCCAGCCAGGGGCATAACTAGAATATTCAGGGCCTTGGTGCAAGAAACCATGAAGGGCCACCCTGGCCCCTAACTGAGGCCCTTCCCACTGATCCCAGGGCCCTTTACTCCCATTGTGGGACCCTTTTTTATAGTCCTGCAGCGGGCCACCTTCCTGACTATTTGAGGTCGCCCCACGGTGGTGGAACGCCAGATCCCAGTTGCAAGTGCAAACTTTGCAAACCTGGTAGTTCTGCCACTGGTGTCAGTATTTTTTTTTTTTTTTACCATTTTATTTATTTTTTATTTATTGTTACAATTATATTTTTTATAATATTTATTAGGACTCCTATTGGGGGGCTTTGAGGAAATATCAGGGGTCCAAACGGACCCCTGATATCTCACTTTTGAGACCGAGAAAGGTACTGAGGACAGATTCATCAGTCCTTTTCTCTGCAGCCTCAGCTGCACAGAAGGAATGACCATGATAAACTATTGTATGTACAGAGCTTTCTGTTCATTCATAAACTGAAGTATAGTAAATATAGTTTGCTATGCCTCAGCTATAAATGAATCAAACAAAAAAAGTCATTGATCAATACCAGTGACACATTTACCAACCCCTTCTCCGCTCTCCATCTTGACAGATCCCCTGCAGCAGCCGACAAGAGGATGGGGGGGGGGCAGGGAAGCACACAGGGGCCCAGGGCAGCAGGAAAGAGATAGGGAGGCGGCATGTAGAGGAATCAATGATCTGCATTTCCCTCCTGCAGCTGCTGAATGTCTGCGGGAGGGAGAGGAGGAGAAGAAGCATTCATTGGCTACATGGAGGAGAAGGTTCCTATACATGCCGCCACCCTCTTATCCAGGTGTACATGGAGTGCGCACAGGACCCTTGGTGCATGGAGCAGGGTCGCAATGGTGACCCCTGTATGTACGCCCCTGCCTTCAGAATATACACACCCTTCCTTTACTCCCTGACCGGGGTTTTGAGGGAACAAAAAAGTATGCAGGAGCATACCCAGGGGCCCAAAAGAAAGGTCAATACTACAAAGTTTCTCATGACCACCAGCAAAATTTAAATTTGGTTTAGAAATTAAGTGTGTTTGGTGTATAACAAGAAGACAGAGAGCACAGGCTTCAGGATGTACACTTCCAAAAAATTGCCATAGAGTTTTATTGAGTTTTCAACAGCACATAAAGATACTGAAAGTGGTTGTAAACACTTACAACCAACTTTGACCTACAGGTAAGCCTAGATTAAGGCTTACCTGTAGGTCCAAGAAATATCTCCTAAACCTACACGGTTTAGGAGATATTTGCCGAAAGACAGGCACCGCTGTCTACGGTGCATGCGCCGTAGACAGCGGCGCGCAGGCGCACTGAGTGCGCCGCGGTCAACGGTGATATGCCGCGAGTGGCGGCTCCCGTGCGCATGCGTGGGAGTGACATCATCGCAGCTTCGCCGAATGACAGCGGCGGAGCAGGAGACCCACTGAGAAGATGGATGCACTGGACTACAGGGGACAGCGGTGACTTCGCTGGCTCCTGTGTCAGGTAAGTGACACATAATGGACTACTATGCGATGCATAGTAGTCCATTATGCTTTACCTTTGCAGGGAATCAAAGAGGAAGTAAACTCATCAGGGTTTACTTCCTCTTTAAAGTGTTACTAAACCCAGGACTTCTATCAGTGTCCAGTTGAGCACTGGTTATGGTTAAAGCTTGTAGGAGGAGTTTTTATTCTTCTCTGACTGTTCTATGCAGTTGCATGACCCCTGACCCTCTGTCTGGATAGTGCTGATTGGCTCTGTGCTGAACACTTGCACCCCAAAAAAAAAAGCTCTAGCAATAAACACTATACTGAGCATGTGCAGAGTGATTCCAAGGTTCTGTACTATCAGCAGATGGATTGAAGACAGTAAAAGAACGGGAGAATCAGAGAAGATCCGATCAAACAGCCTTTTTACACAATGCAGAAGATACATAGTATAACAAGCATGCTTTACTGCATATACAGACTGACTTCACTGTTGTGGGTTTAGTAACACTTTAAGGACTGATAATTACAAGTAACAACATACCATGTAAAAGCATAATATAATTATCAGTTTGGAAGCAACAACGTATAAAGCACCATTCAAAATTAAAGAGATCCTCTTGCAGCAGAGTGTAATTAAACTTATAAAAAGCAATAACTACTTCTTGCACTAGAATAAAGCTTGCCAAATCAAATATTGATGAGTCTCAAAGAAGCCAACAAAAAATAATTAAAAGAATAGGGAGGCTCAGAGTAAAAGAGAGAAAAGACATGGACGGAGGGCTGGCATGACAGGGGTTACGGGGGTTTGGGTAAAGCAGGGGTTTCAGCCTAGCTGACAGGAAAACGTAAGTGGTGTGACAACTTGATTGGTGACTAAGACAGGAACAGGAGGAGCTACAGGGAATAGCCAAGCTAGGGGTCTCAGTCAGAGGGAAGCCACATTTGTGAAAATTTCCCACCCTCCCCCCTTTTTTCTTTTATGGTTTTGGGGTCCCCCCTCCCTCCTGTGGGAATTTTTATTGTTTTATTTGTCATGGCAGAGAGCAGGGTACAAGGTACTGGTAGGTTAATATGGGGAAAACATACTTGATGGGGACTCGTCTGAGGTATGGCTCCGGTATTTTGTATGTTGGTATCTGCAACTGGTTGTCTCTTAGCTGGTGCTTTAGTGGCTGGATGCTGGTATTGTCTTACTTGCTGCCTACCAGGAGTGGTGGGATAGCCGGTTCTGGTAGGTTAGTATGGGGCAAACATATGCTTGATAGGGATTCATCTGAGGTATGGCTCCCAGTATTTGGTATGTTGGTATCTGCAACTGGTTGTCCCTGAGTCAGTGTTGTGGTGGCTGGAGGCCTTAATTAAGTTGGATGAAGGTATTTCCTTTAGTGATGCCTACTATGGGTGGTGGGGTATAAGGTCCTGGTAAGTTGTATGAGGCAAACATATACTTGCTATGGACCCATATGAGGTACGGCTCCCAGTATATGGTATGTTGGTATCTGCGACTGGTTGTCTCAGAGTCAGTGCTGTGACGGCTGGAGGCCTAATTAAGTTGGACGCAGGTACTTTCTCTTTCGATGCCTACCAGGATCTTGAGGCTCCAGTAAAACTAGGTTTAATGTGTTATTTACCTGTTATGTATACAGTTTGTTAATAAAAGGCTGCTATGGCCATTTAACTCCAGATTGTGGTCATATGGCTAATTTATAAGGGTTGAAGGGAGTTATGGTCTGAGCGGAATTGAGACAAATCATCTTTAATACCCTAGTCATGTTAGTGGTGACTTAAAACATAGCATGTGTGTCGTAATGGAATAAAGAATGTTGGACTCCCCTATCACAACCATTTTCATAGGGGTGTACGCCAGAAGCAAATCAACTTTAAATTAGGGGAGATGTTTAATGAGGAAGAGGGAGAGAAGGAAAAAAGGGGGGAGAAAAGAAAAAAGACCACCTATCTATAAATAATGGACCCCTGACTAAAGGATTGTATATAACAATACACTCATCTCTCAGTGTTTATTGGTTCCACAGAGAGCTAGATAAGGAGAAACTTTACACGTAACATAGTGCCCTGATAGTTCATGAAGCCAGCATACCTACTGCTTGTTAAAATTTGTTAAATTGTTTTGGCTTATGGGGATAAGTTCCTTCATATCAACTATTCTATTAAGCCTAATAAACCATTCTTTCAATAACGGTGACTGCTGCTGATGCCAATGGATAGGGATAAACATACAAGCAGCCATTATCATGTGATCCAATTATCCTATTGTATTTGAGTGGTAGAGAAGGTACTGGGGCACTGAGAAAGAAAGCGGGTATTTTGTAATTTTTTTGATAAGGCCGTGTACTGCCGTCTAGTAAGGTTGGAGAACCAGGCACCACCATATGAGCAGCATGGTGCCTTTGTCCACTCCACAGCACCAGAAGCGATCCAAGGTATTAGTGAAAGTTCTATGGATTATTAATGGTGTTGTGTACCATCTTGAGTAAATCCTAAAGTTGTGTTCCTGGATGGTTACGTGAGAGCCCTCCTCCAGTCTTCATCAGTAAGTGAGATCTCTAAGCCCTTGTACTCACGGTCGGAGGTGGGACCGTTTTGTCGGATAATCCGACTGTGTGTGGTCTTCATCGGACTGTTTCCGTCGGAGTATCCGACGGACCAAGTTTTCCAACTTGTCGGGTAAAATTTTCCGACAACATGATCCGATCGGACCTTGTCCGAGCATGTGTAGAGAATTCTGATCGGACAAAGTGCCACGCATGCTCAGATCAATGTCCTACACCAAAGCTATTGGCTACTAGCCTGAATGTAGTCCCGTCGTAACGAAATAACGTCATCACGTTCTGAACGATCGGATTTTCCGACAACTTTGTCCGACCGTGTGTATGCAACAGTTTCGGACAAAATCCGTCCGAAAAAATCAGACGGACAAAATCCGACGGATTTGGTTGTCGGAATGTTCGACCATGTGTACAAGGGCTAAGTCTATTTCCCACATTTGGATGTAGAAAGTTTAGCAGAGTAGTTCATAAAAAAAAGGCCATATGTTGAGGAAATTGGGGCAGCCGGGAAGTGCAAAGTTTCTCAAATTGTGTGAGGAGCCTGCTGTTCCATGTCTTGGGATTATTTAAAAAATGCTGAACTTGCATATACTGTAGGCCAACCAAGGAAAAGGCAGGGTGGAGGTAGGATCAATTAAGTTGGACCTTTCCTGGAAAAGACCCTTAACAAAGAATTGACTGCTCCTTATTTCCAGATGCCCTTGTAAATTCCTGTTGTAAGCCAGGTGGAAACTCCTGGTTGTAAGTAATAGGTGTCAGTGGGCCGAGGATTGAGGATATGGATGGAGCCTTACATACATCCCGAAAACACTGTATTGTCACCCCCATAAGAGGGTGAGACAGAACATCCAGTTCACCCCCTTAAATAGAGGTTCAGGGCTGCATTGCCAGGAGTCTCTGTACAAATGTTAGTTCAAGAGAGACACAATCTTTCAGCTTAGCATAAAAACACCAATCCACTATTCTAGTCATAAGACAAACTCTATAATAGAGCTTCATATTAAAGCGGGATTCCGCTCTTTTTTTATTTTTTTCTTACCTGTCTCACTGGTGGGCGAGTGCTACCTTCGATTGGCATCCACGTCCGGCGTTTATTTGACCCCTGGCGCGACAAATCTTTTCCTCAGGATGACTTATAAAAACCTGCTCTGGCGTTTTCCATTTTAACTGTGGGTGTCTGAAGCCCACAGGCATTTACTTCCTGGTATATGATGACGTCTGGCTCCCAGCATGCTCCGCTCCATCTTGCACGTGCTCAGTGAGAGCAGTGACAAGGAAAGAAAAACTTTCATTGTCCCCCATGGATTCTTGGGAAATTTCCCAGGGACCATTGCGAGGACGATAGCCACGCCTACTCCCACGGGAGGACAACCCGGAAGTCAGCTGAAACATCAGAAATAAAAGGTAAGTAAATAATATTTTTTTTTTTCAGGGTTCGTTTAGGTAAGTATGCTATCTGTTGATTTTAATAACATGAACTTTCATTTTTAGGTACCAAACCACTTTAAGTGGTCAGATGCCAACTTTAAGCCGTGGAGGTACAAGAGTAGTTACAGTATCTCACAAAAATGAGTACACCCCTCAAATTTTTTAAGCATTTCATTATATTTTTTCATGTGACAACACTGAAGAAATTACACTTTGCTACAATGTAAATTAGTGAGTGTACAGCTTGTATAACGGTGTACATTTGCTGTCCCCTCAAAATAACTCAACACACAGCCATTAATGTCTAAACCGCTGGCAACAAAAGTGAGTACACCCCTAAGTGAAAATGTCCAAATTGGGCCCAAGGTGTCAATATTTTGTGTGGCCACCATTATTTTCCAGTATTGCCTTAACCCTAGTGGGCATGGAGTTCACCAGAGCTTCACAGGTTGCCACTGGATTCCTCTTCCACTCCTCCATGACGACATCATGGAGCAGGAGGATGTTAGATACCTTGCGCTCCTCTACCATCTGTTTGAGGATGCCCCACAGATGCTCAATAGGGTTTAGTTCTGGAGACATGCTTGGCCAGTCCATCACCTTTACCATCAGCTTCTTTAGCAAGGCAGTGGTCTTCTTGGAGGTATGTTTGGGGTCTTTATTATGTTGGAATACTGTCCTATGGCCCAGTCTCTGAAGGGAGGGGATCATGCTCTGCTTCAGTATGTCATAGTACATGTTGGCATTCATGGTTCCCTCAATGAACTGTAGCTCCCCAGTGCCGGCAGCACTCATGCAGCCCAAGACCATGACACTCCCACCACCATGCTTGACTGTAGGCAAGACACACTTGTCTTTGGCCGCCACACACACTTCACACCATCTGAACCAAATACGTTTATTTTGGTCTCATCAGACCACAAGACATTGTTCCAGTAATCCATGTCCTTAGTCTGCTTGTCTTCAGCAAACTGTTTGCTGTTTTTCTCGTGCATCATCTTTAGAAGAGGCTTCCTTCTAGAATGACAGCCATGCAGACCAATTTGATGCAGTATGCCGTGGATGGTCTGAGCACTGACAGGCTGACCCTCCCACCCCTTAAACCTCTGCAGCAGTACTGGCAGCACTCATAAGTCTTTTTCCCAAAGACAACCTCTGTATATGATGCTGAGCACCTGCACTCAACTTCTTTGGTCACCCAGGGCGAGGCCTGTTCTGAGTGGAACCTGTCCTGTTAAACCGCTGTATGGTCTTGGCCACTGTACTGCAGCTTAGTTTCCGGGTCTTGGCAATCTTCTTATAGCCTTGGCCACCTTTTATGTAGCACAACAATTCTTTTTTTCAGATCCTCAGAGAGTTCTTTGCCATGAGGCGCCATGTTGAACTTCCAGAGATTAGTATAAGAGAGTGAGAGCAATAACACCAAATTTAACACACCTGCTCTGCATTCACACAGGAGACCTTGTAACACTAACATGACATAGCAGAGGGAAAATGTCTAATTGAGCCCAATTTGGACATTTTCACTTAGGGAAGTACTCACTTTTGTTGCCAGCGGTTTAGACATTAATGACTGAGTGTTGGGTTATTTTTAGGGGACAGCAAATTTACACTGTTATACAAGCCGTACACTCACTACTTTATATTATAGCAAAGTGTAATTTCTTCAGTGTTGTCACATGAAAATATAAACTAAAATAGTTACAAAAAATGTGAGGGGTGTACTCACATTTGTGAGATACTGTAAGTTGATTCTATGGGTAGATGATTTCCGGATACTTTTTTACTAAAAAGCTTCCTGGATGGAAATAAAAAAAAGGCAGGAGGGAGTCTGATGGGAATCGCCTGCATACGATTTTTAAGGGTGCAGCTCTCCCAAACCATGAGAAACGTGTTTTTATCCATTGTATAAGGTCCTGCTGCAAGGTTTGCAATAAAATCAATTAATTGCAGATGTACAGAGAGGTTAGATCCACTGTAAGTTGGATTCCCAAGTACATAATCACTTAAGTTTTCCATAAAGATTGGGAACGTGCCTTGGCATTGGTGGACCAAATCTGAGGACAGGTTCATGTTAGGAACGGATGACTTTGTATAGTTTATGTGCAAATTAGAAATCTGACCAAATACATTTTTGACAAGGTTTTGACATCAAAGCAATTGAAGAGGTCAGTGGGTAAGACAAAAAAAGGCACATATCATCTGCAGATACAGCAATTATTTACATTTCGTCAGAAATCTGAATGCTTCTCACCTCTGGGTTAGCACGTATACTTCTTAAAAAATGGCTCCAGGGATAAAACAAAAATAATTGGCAATAGGGACCCCCCTATTGCGTGCCATTTGAAATCGAAAAGACCTCCAACAGATAGCCATTGACTTTCACCATCTTCTCCCTCTTCTTTTTGCAACACTTCTGGGATAGATCAGAGCGATTCTGATTGGTCAGCACTGGCGCAAATAATTACTTTGATCTATCCCAGAATCCCTACAGAAAGAAGAGGGAGAAGAGCAGGGATTTCAAAACTCCAAACCAATACACCGGGTGTGTGGGCACTGACTGCTCAGTGGAGATCTGGATGGTGGGGAAGGTGTACAATGTTCGTTCACTTTTTCATTGTTTTTAAAAGGTGAACTAACCCTTTAAGCCTTTCAATACAAGCAATAGCAATTTTTATGCTTGCGAGTTGGGGATTATAGTGAATATTTAAAAGTTAATTACTATTTGATTATAGTCAGTACAGATGGGAGACTGGATTACATTGGCAGTGGTACAGGGCCACATTGCTCAGATTTACATGTCCTGATTTTCCAACAAATGCAAACTGAAAGCTGCATAGAGGAAACTGGTATTTGTAAAGTACATTCTGTTTTTGTTTTGTTTTTTCGTGCACCTGTGTCCAAACTATTGACATATTCATTTTTTTTTTTTTTACAAAGAGTTTTATTGAGAATTCACATCAATGAAAAGGTACAGAAGCAATGGTGGACATGTCATATACAAACAGGTGTTCAATTGTAGGATGCAAGGAGATTAGTCTGAGGTTACAAAAATTCGAGCCAGTCCATAAGACCCCTTTCACACCAGGGCGTTTTGCAGGCGCTATAGCATTAGAAATAGCGCCTGCAAAACGCCCTAAAGAAGCTGCACCATTGTGTGTAGTGTGAAAGCCCCGAGGGCTTTCACACTACAGCGGTGCGCTGGCAGGACGTCAGAAAAAAGTCCTGCCAGCAGCTTCTTTGGAGCGGTGAAGGAGCGGTGTGTTTACCGCTCCTCCACCGCTGCTGCCCATTGAAATCAATGGTGCAGCGCTGTAATGCCGCCGGCAAAACGCCGCTATTGCGGCGTATTGCCGGCGGTTTGAACCCTTTCGCGGCCGCTAGCGGGGGGGGGGGTAAAAGCGCCCCGCTAGCAGGCGAAATGCGCAAAAAATAGCGGCGTTTTACCTCCGACGCAAGGTGCGGTGTGGTGTGAAAGGGGTCTAAGAGACCAAGAGGAGACTTGGGTGACCTGCCAAAGGATTTCTACACCTCATGAGTCTAGGCGAAATGTCAATATGTCAAACCAGAATTATATACTGATTGTCGTTCTAGGTCAAGTGTAAATCATATAGCAGGATGACTTTATAACAAAAACGATTATGAAAGAAGGAGAACAACCTAGAGGAAGGGTAACATTCCCCCCTATAGAAAATAAACTGCGTCCTATCAAGTATGCAGACCCAGCAGGATCAGACCTGTGGGCTAAAGTGACAGAAAAAGAGAAGAAAGAAGGAGAAGTGAGGAGTGAGGAGGAGGAGGAACTAGAAGGACGAGTAGTGTAAGCATTCTATGCTTAGGAAAAGGAAGGAAAGGGAGAGGTTAAGAAGGAAGGAGGGGGGTGGGGGAAAAAGGGGGGTCCCTGGGGTGGGAGGAACAGAGGATTATTAAAGGGAGAGGAGTGCTGGGTCAAATTGTGAGGGGCGGATATGTACCACCCAGGGTTGCCATACCTGGAGAAACTTAGTATGAGTGCCCGATAATACGGCAGTGAGTTTCTCATTTACCATAATGTCATTCACGCAATTTTTAACTGCTTCAAAGCTGAGGGCCGGGGTCTTCCAAGCACGTGCTATTGTCAGATTAGTTGCAGTACTATTGACATATTCTTAATAAGCTGTAAAATTGTTTTATGACAAACCGTATGGCCTTTCTAGCGGCTTTTAATATGAAGGCATTCATTCTCAAAGATCTTCAAAATCTACTACTAAGACTCTGATCTCTTAGAAAAACACTGTGTTTGTGTTGTGAAATTTGAAAACCTAATTTTTCACGATGCTTATAGATATGGGGATGAAATGAGGGCCCGCTTAAATTGCTTTTGCTGCAAACTTTGAGAGGTGGAGATCTACCTGGACAACATGAAATATCAAAGATCCCCAGGATGTGGCTTCCTTTTTTTAATAAATTAACTATCAAACCCCCAATAAAAAGATGGTATGAAGAATACATCATGTGTCAGTGTCTTCTGCCCCCTTCACATCACCCCCCCCCCCCCATAGTGGTGTCCTCTGCCCCATTCACATCCACCCCCACAGTAGTATCCTCTGCCCCTTCACATCAGTGAACCACAGTAGCTTGCCTTACCCTCCCATGCAGTAGTGTCCTTTGCTCCTTCACATTTCACATCAACCCCCTCTCGAAGCAGTCTCCTGCCCCTCTGCTGTCCCCTTTACATCACCCACACACACACACACACACACACACACACACACACACACACATACAGACACACATACAGACACAGCAGTGTCCTAGCTCCTAGCTTCACTCTCCTACCTTACACAGGTGTAAAGCAGAGTGGAGAGCGGGAGGCAGCACAGTTCTGGATGGAGCTTCCAGAGATAACTTTTCATATTTGTTGGTGATTCATTGCTAGAAACACCCAGCATCCTAGCATTCAATCACCTGCTGGTTAATGTGAAAGGTTATCTGGGGCAGCTCCCACCCCCACCCTCAGTCCAAAACTGTGCTGCCTCCTGCTCTCCACTCTACTATGAGGATGAGAGTGGAAGCTAAGTGGCACAACCGGGATCCGGATGGGACAGTGACCCAGACCATGGTTCCCCATTTAGTGATCTTTGGACCGGGGGGCGGGGTTAGAGTGTCTGCAAAGGTGAACTAACACTTTAAGGCACAAGGAGGTTGTAAGCAGCTCAGAAAGAACTTTGGGGGCCTTGAGGCTTTGCAAATGCATGCTGAATACACCAACGTGCAGCATTTGCCTGTCTATACAACTACTAAATCTTTTCATACCTTTACTCAAACAATATTTCCGAGGACAGACAGACTGTTGATAAATGTCTCCAATTTACTTTTTTATTCTGGAAATCATACAGAACTTGATATCAGTCATAGTTGGTTGCAAAGTCTATGTAAGCCCCGAGGCAAGCCCATCATTTTGTATTAGCACCTCTAGAGTCTGCTTCCAATATATTACATTTCCTGTAGCTCTGTGCAGTAAGAGATCCCCAAAGGTTCCAAAGTGTTTTTATAAATTATCCAGGAGAGAAGAGATAAGAGTATCTTCTGGAAAATGAGTTACGTGTCACATGAGGTGACCCGTCTAATGCTGTGTGGTGGCTGATAGCTAGAGAGAGGTATGTGTACTGTATGTAAAGACTGAAAACCTTTTCATACACTATCGTCTTCTTCATTGCAATCATTCAGAATGTCTCCAAGTTTTAAGACTACCATTTTTGCAGAACCATTGAAACGTTTCCTACAGAAAATAACACCAAAGTCTTAGTCATCATTTTTCTCCTTGACTGCTTTAGCTTCCTCTTATCTGTTCCATTTTTACTTTTGCAAGCTATTGCAAATTACAGCTGGATTTGCCATATATACAGTAGATTCCTACCGACTATATTGTTGTCCTTGGAGATCCCTACCATACAATGGCTTGCCATAAACAATTTGCCTTAACCATCTCAATACCGGACACTTTTACCTCCTTCCTGCCCAAGGCAATTTTCAGATTTCAGTACTTTCACACTTTGAATGACAATTACTCAGTCTTGCAACACTGTACCCAAGTGAAATTGTTATCATTTTTTGAGACAGATAGAGCTTTCTTTTGATGGTATTTAATCACCATTTTTTTTTTTTTTACTAGTAATGGCGACGATCAGTGATTTTTATCTGGACTGCGACATTATGGCGGACACGTCGGACAATTTTGACACATTTTTGGGACCATTGGCATTTTTACAGTGATCGGTGCTATAAAATGCATTGATTACTGTAATAATGTCACTGTCAGGGAAGGGGTTAACACTAGGGGGCGATCAAGGGGTTCATTTTGTTCCTTAGTGTATGTTCTAACTGAAGGGGGGAGGGGACTGTGTAGGGGAGAGATAGATCGCTGTTCATTCTCTGTATGAAAAGATGATCTGTCTCTTCTCCCCTCAGAGAACTGGAAACTGTGTGTTTATACACACAAATCCTGGTTCTCCGTGTGCCCCGAGAGATCTCGGGAGCCCAGCGGTGATCATGTTGTAAAGCGCTGCGCAAACTGTTGGCACGATATAAAACCTGTATAATAATAATCACGACCACCGGGCACTCACGTCGGCAACTTGGGGCGAGCAGGGGACGCGCGTGTGTGCCCCTAGTGGCCAGAGGGAGAATAAACGTTACATAACGTCGTTTTGCCCAGCCGTGCCATTCTGATGCAGTACAACTGCAGCGGCTGGTCGGCAAGTAAATAAAATGCTTTTGGAGTAAAATCTATCTAAAGATAGTTTTCTATTTAATATGCATTCATAATTTAGTTTATTCAGCATAAAATGGAGCTTAGTTATGTAGCGTGAGGCTGTATATTCTGCCATATTTACATATTTTTTTGGTAAACACATTCAATGAATCCAAGCTGGGATAACATGCACTGCATTGATGCATTCACACAATTTCACAGTAACCATGAGATAAAACAAAGTTCAGGAATTTTTCCTTTATCCCATTGTTTTGCAAGTCTATGTGCACTACAAACTGTATTGAATTGGTTCTGATATCACTGTTTTACTAACCTGACAGCTTAAAATTCTAAATAGAAAACCGTCATTTTGTTTGCAAATATTAAAGATGCTAACTACCAGCAAAAATAAGTAAGCCCTTTAAATTTAAAGAGCGGCTGTCATTTCAGATCCATCATGGCAGTGCCTGTTAGCGGGCATCCATTCACCTGCTGCCACCACCTTCCTCGCCTTGTTGTGTCATTAAAGTGAATGGGACTGTCGGTGAGTCAACAGTGGGTCAGAGGAGCTACAGGACAGAGACGACAGCTGCTCTTTAAAAATGATGATTTAAATTGAGTTGATTTAAATCAAGTCTTTTTACTAGCGATTTAAACCATGATTTAAATCGTGATTTAAATCGACTTGATTTAAATCAAATCCACCCTGCCACTAGGTTTTTTTTTATTCTTTGCTATATAAATGCAGAATTTTTTGAAAGAAAAAACACATTTTTCTTTCTGTTATAAAATTTTGCAAATAATCTTTCTTCATAAATTTAGGCCAAAATATATTCTACATTTCTCTGCTAAAAATAACCAAAATTTGTGTATATTATTTAGTTTGTGTGAAAGTTATAGAGTCTACAAACTATGGTATGTATTTGAAAAATATCAGGACAGTACAAATACGCCCAAAATAACTTCTTCTTTGGAAAGTAGACACCACAGGGTATTTAGTAAAAGGCATTGTGAGTTTTTTTAAGTTGTACATTTTTGTTACAATTTTTTGGAAAATGAAGAAACTGAATAAAATTTTGTTTTCTTTTCAACTTTTTTTCTTTTCTTTTTTTTTTTTTTTTACTGGTGACAGTATTACAATAGACTGGGCAGGAAGTGGTTAAAGGAGTTCTAAAGTTAAAACATTTTTTTACCTTAATTAATTCCCTGAAATAGGGTAAAAAATGTACCGCTTCCTGTTGTGCACCACCCCCAAACCCTTACCTTTCTCCTCTCACAATCCAGCACTGTGCCTAATGCAGCACCACTGATCTCTCATCCCGGTCTCAGAGAAGACACAGAGTAGCAGAAGCCATTGGCTACTGCTGCTGTCAGTCAAATCCTGTAAGGAGAGAGCGGGGGGCATGGCCGAGCCAGGCTAAGTGTGTCTATGGACACACAGTCCGGCTCTGGAATGCGCATACATGTTCCCCCTTAGCACCTGACTTGCTGAGGGGGCACCCAGAAGAGAAGAGGAGCAGACAGCACCTGTGGATGACTTCAGAGGGGGGAGGTAAGAGACTGTTCTGTGTATTATCATTGCACAGAGCAGGTAACTATAAAAAATTTTTTTTCATTTTAGGACAAAAAATAAATATTTATATCACTTTAACCACTTGACCTCCAGAAGATTTTACCCCCTTCCTGATCAGGCCATTTTTTTTCTATTTGGCACTGCGTTAGTTTAACTGGTGATTCCACAGCCATGCAATGCTGTATATATCAAAGAGGTAGTTGTGGCGCTCTCCTATGACTGTGCAAAAAATCGCATACTATTTATAAGTTGGAAAATGTCCCTGCCATTTCAAAATACTGATATTGCATAAGTTCTATTGTGGCAGTGCAAAAAATTTATTAATTAATTACTACTGACTAAATGAAACTTAATAAAACTAACAGCTGTGCAAAAAAGTGCAAAAAGTGCTTACGTGCTATAGTGTAAGTTAGGTGCGTCTGAAACCTATTCAGCTTATATCTTATTTATAACAACAAACATTTCAACAGTAAAAAATATATAAAATCCATGTCACAAGTTATTTAAAGTGAAAAAACAAAATGCGAAAAGCCAAGAAAGCAGAAAACCAAAAAAGTCCCTATCAAAAAGAGTTTTTTTATATATAAAGTCCTTTTTTCAAAAAATTCAATAAAGGTGACTTGTGCTCAGTGCCTGGTGTATTCTGAGATTCAACCGGTGCGTAATCCGTGGGTAAAGCAAATTGCCGCACTCACCAGTGTTATGACTGATTTCTGATTGGGACTCTAAAACAAAGTTAATACTGCAGCTGCAGGAACAGATTCACAGGACTCAATCACTGTGTTCAAAATTCCATTAAGTCTCTCAACTTTGCCACTACTTTGTGGATGATAAGGTGTATGGAAAGCTTGCTGTATGTGAAGGGCTCCCATTACCTCTTTCATTACTTCCCCAGTAAAATGGGTTCCTCTGTCACTCTCAATAGTTTCAGGAACTCCATATCTACAAACTACTTCATTCAAAATTTTCTTTGCTGTTGTTTTTGCATTTGCTTTGGCTACCGGCCAGCACTCTGGCCAGCTTGAAAACATGTCAATACAAACTAAAGCGAACTCATAGGTGCCTATTCTGGGCATCTGAATGTAGTCTATTTGAATTCTTTGGAAAGGGAAA
Source organism: Lithobates pipiens (assembly GCF_037356315.1). Classification (NCBI taxonomy): domain Eukaryota; kingdom Metazoa; phylum Chordata; class Amphibia; order Anura; family Ranidae; genus Lithobates; species Lithobates pipiens. The sequence goes on from NW_027507686.1 coordinate 211,904,746, forward strand.
TCTGGCCTAGGAGAATGCTTTTGGGGAACATGGACAGGCCTCCCTGCATTGTACAGAGCACAAGTGAGACATGAAGCACAAAACCTGGCTGCAAATGCACTAAATCCAGGTGCTATCCAATAGCAGTCAGTAAGTGCCACCATCGCGCCCTTAGCAAGATGACTGACGCCATGTGCCAGTTGTGCTAAAACTGGGTACAAACTCCTGGGTAGACACCACCTGTTGTCAGCGCTCCACAGGCCCTGCTGATTTTGGGTAGCATTACATTTGTTCCACTTATCCTTCTCTTCATCAGGGGCCTGGTTCTGCAACTGAATTAGAGTTTCTACATCCCACTGCTCTTGATGAGGGGAATCTGTCCCCGCTACCTGGGCGACCCCTACAGTGGGTGTGACTCCCAATGCCATAAGGGCAGCATCCTTTGCCGCTTGGTCCGCTAAAGCGTTTCCTCTGGCTGTCATGTCATTTCCCCTTGCATGCCCTTTTACCTTCAAGATGGCAACTTCTGCTGGTTTCTGAAAGGCCTCAAATAGCCGCTCTATGAGTTTTGCATGTCTCACTGGCTTCCCTGCACTAGTCAGGAAATTCCGTGCTTTCCAAATAGGCCCAAAATCGTGAGCGATTCCAAACGCATATCTGCTGTCAGTGTAAATGTTTCCCCTTTGATTCTCTAGGAGATGACATGCTTTGACTACAGCACACAACTCCGCTTCCTGTGCTGACATCTGGGGTGCCAATGCCTCCTGGTGTAAAATGGTGTCTGTAGTAGTTACAGCAAAACCTGTGTGTGGCTGACCATCATCGGTGTAAAATCTGGAACCATCTACAAATAAGTGTGTGTCACAATCTGATAAAGGCTCATCTTTTGCTGGTGTGACAGAGGCCCTTTCTACCTCCATCAGAGCCATACAATCATGAGAAAAACTCTCTGATTCTACATCAGTACCATTTGTTGCATCTTCCTCATCAATTATAGGAAGAAGAGTAGCCGGATTTAAAGTAACACACCGTTTGATTGTTAAATTCGATGGAGCAAAAAGAGCAGACTGGTACTTGTCAAATCTACTGGCAGACACATGTCTGGTATTTACTTGATTCATGATTTCCTGTACTGCATGTGGAATCTAGTACAAGCTCAGTTACTTTGTCTAGCAGCAAAATGCAGGCTGCTATGGCTCGCATACAACTGGGGGAGCCTTTAATGACAGGGTCTAATGAGGCTGATACATACATCACAGGCCTCTGTTTGTCTCCATGTAGCTGGGTGAGTACACCTGCAGCAAATCCATTGACTTCATGACAGAACAACGAGAAAGTCTTATTATAGTCAGGAAGTCCAATGGCGGGAGCTTCAGACAAAATTGTAATAAGCTCCTTCATCTGCAATTCATTTTCCCATGTGAGGTCGAAAGGGTTTCTAGTGGTAGCCTCATATAGAGGAGCCATAAGTTCTGATGCATTTGGAATCCAGTCCCTACAATATCCCACTAACCCCAGGAAGGCACGTAGTTGCCGTACATTTCTTGGCTTTTCAAATTTTTGTAGAGTTTTAACTCTATCTGGGGTTAGGTGACGGATTCCATGTGAAATGCAGTGACCCAGGAAGATCACTTTCTCTTGGCAGTATTGTAGCTTATCTTTGCTAACTTTGTTGTTACTGTTATAGAGAAACATGAGAAGGCTTACGGTTTCTCTGCTACAAATGTCTTTTGTATCAGAACAAATAAGCAAATCGTCTATGTACTGAAGCAAGACTGTGTTTGGGTGTGAGGGGGACCATTGGTCCAATACCTGCTTTAACGCAGTATTATATTCAGAGGGGCTACTCACACAGCCTTGGGGCAATCTTGTCCATGCTAATTTTTGGGCGTCATTGGTAAACGAAAAGATATGCCAGCAATCTGGGTGCAGAGGCACCGAAAAGAAAGCATTTGCAAGATCAATCACTGTAAAGCAGGTGCTGGAGGCAGGTATTCCACTTAGTAAAGTGTGGGGATTGGGCACAATCGGGGTATCTGCCTCAATTATTTTGTTAATGGCTCTCAAATCATGCACCATGCGGTATGTCACCTGCCCACCCTTCTTGTCTGGCTTCTTTGCAATTGGGAACAGGGGTGTATTGACTTGGGACTTAATTGGTACAACAACCCCTGCTGCTTTCAGCTGAGTGATTTGATCCTTTATCCCCTCAATCTGAGCAATACTCAGTGGGTACTGTTTAATCTGTGGGAGATGGGCTCCTGGTTTAATTTTTATCATGGGGACTGGGGTGCAATCCAGCAGACCTACATCATATTTGCTGGTGGCCCATAATTCAGCAGGAATCACTTTCAATTCTGGTGGAAATGGCGGAGTGGAGTCTTGAATTAAAAATACTCCACACGCAGTATTTAAAACTTCTCCTGACAGACTACTGACCACTTGGACTCCTGTAGGAGTGTAGTCTATGTTTGCTAAAATTTGATTCAAAATGTCAGCTCCCAAAAGATTGGTAGGAACTGTGTCTGAAACTAACACTTTAGTGACAATTTCTGTTTGCTGTCCTAGCCTGAGTTTAAGTGGCTTGGACTCAACCAAATCAGTAGAGGTCCCGGTTAGGCCAACACCAGAGATAACATTTGTAGATAATAATCCTGGAGGTAAGTCCTCTATATTAAAAACACTTCGGCTTGCACCAGTATCTATTAAACAGGTTAATTCTGTTTCTCCTCCAGGATAGGGGAGTTCTCGTAAAAATACTTTTACTCTGGCCTCGGGACCATTGTCTCCCCTATTTAACATGATTGATACTGGCATGCCATTTTCCTATGCCTGATCCACTGCTTTTGGCAGAGAACTGGGATCAGCATGAGGTGCCTCTGAGCTCTTTTCCAGTCTACGGTCAGGAAGATGGCAGTATTTGGCTATGTGTCCTTCCCCATCACAATTGTAGCATATGATTGGTCCCCGATTGCCACGATTTCTGACATTGCCTTTACCTCTTCCTCTACCTCTCTGCTTCCCCACATACATAACCTTGGGTTTGCTGTCTTTTTGGTTAATCCTGTTTTCTATGGATAACAGGATAGGCAGGACGTCTCGAATAGACATATTGCCTGCCTCAGGCCTTGCTGTGAACAACTTTTCTTTCAACTGGGGTATTAAACCATCAAGAAACCTTTGTTTCACCAGTTGTGTAGATGGACTTGCAGTTTCTCCCGCCTTCTCTTCCTCTATTTTAATGCCTGCTTCCTCAGCCATATCACTTAACCTCCTCCAATAAGCCCCTGATGCCTCCTCTTTCCCTTGCTTGGCATTCATAAATTCAGCATGTCTGGTTTGTCCATATATTTGGGGCAATTTTTCCTTCAATTTCTCACAAACCTCCCGTCCACTAACCATCTTACCTAGATTTTTGATGTCTACACCACATTCTTTAAGTATATAACCAGACATGTTGCTTCCCACTGCTTTAATAAGAAGCTGATGAATGTCAGTAGCAGAAGCCTCATATGCTTCCTGTGCAGCGCTAAGTTTGTTTGCAAACCCAATTGGATTCTTTCTAGGGTCTCCCAATCCCTCTAATATGGATCTCATATCTTGGGGACTAAAAGGTACATGCCATTTAATTTGAGACTTACTGTCAACAGCATTACCTTCAAAAACTAATTGGGTTCTGACAGGATAAACTGCAACAGATTGATCTATGACCGGGGCAGAAGGGGCGGCATCTCCCTTCTTTCTCTCTTCATCTTGCTGCCACAATTTGGAAATTATGGTTTGCTCCGGAAGTTCAGACTCTATCTCTCTTTGTCTGGCCAAAGCCTTAAGTTCAGAGAGATCTAGTTTTGCATATGTGCCTTTGGATTTATGCCAATCATCTGTTTCTAAGATTCGAGCCAAATCCCTCTTTGTAGGTTGATATGGGGCTGTTAAACCTCTGCTCTCTACTATATTGCCCAGCTCATCTTTTGTATGTTCCATGTAATCTAATTCTTTTGCTTTTGTGCGTGGACCCCTTAAAGCCAAACTGGCAGCCACATAAGGTGGGGGGTCCTCCTCTACAGAGTCTTCTGGCCAAACGTAGTAAATTTGGGCAGTACTTTTATTAAACATCTCCATCAAGCCAGTTTGATTTGCTACTTTAGCTTCTGTCTCCCATGTGCAAGCTATTCTCCACGTTCCTTCACTGCACAGTAGTGGGCCATAATCGTGCAGAAAAGTTTGCCATACTTGTAAATCAAAAGTCCCTTCAGATTTTAAAGGTTTAGCTGTTCCTTTTGTCCATTCTACCCATTTATCTAGGGGCTCAGTATAGGCGGAACCGTACCTTCGGTTCATATATTCTCTAGCGCTCATCTTGCGCTGGGCATTTTCTGAAGGCTTCTCTCCCTTCATTCTCTTACTTAAATTAATGCCCATAATGACTGGCCAGTCTTCTCTATCTGTGCCTATACACTCTTGCCTCTAAAACAAATAGTACAGCAAATCTGCAGATTTACAAGAAAAGTCTCCACTTATCTACGTGGATAGAAGGGGTTTATGACAATAGACAAAACACTCATTAAGAGACCCTCCTCGTCTCTTCTCTTCTCTGAGTTTTATCTGACCCTACCATGCGCCTCTGACCCAGGTCGCCCACAAGGAGTCAACGCAGGGAACTGCAGAGGATTCTCCCTATCCACACACAGTCCAGCCCGTGAAGGGGGACACAAACACATTCACACACACACGTTACCCAACCAGAAAGGTCCGAGAGTGGTCTGGTTTCCTTGAGAACCGACAGATAGGATACATAGGAAAGGCAGAAATATAGCAAGCTTAAGGACAGCTTACCTAGCCGGCATTTAGATGTCTGCGTTCCCGATGATCCAGATCAAAGCGCGGTTCCTTCTGGAAACTCTGCCAATCTCCTGGTATTCTGACTCGCCAAAACTGTTATGACTGATTTCTGATTGGGACTCTAAAACAAAGTTAATACTGCAGCTGCAGGAACAGATTCACAGGACTCAATCACTGTGTTTAAAATGTCCGTTCAGTGTCAAAATTTATTATTACATGTTATTTTATACATAGATAAGAAAGGGGTGGTGTGAGATGTTATTAAAAACTAACAAATAGAAATATGTTATTAAGAGCTAAACAAATAGAAATATATTATTAAAAGCTAGCGAATAGAACAATTGCAAAAGTAAAACAGTGAGAAGGGAGGGGGGAGTAGAGAGTGTTTAGTAGGAGAGGTTTCTGTGTGTTAGGTGAAGGTTACAGAACACTAAAGCAAAGGAGGACAAAATGGAGTCTCTTGTGCTTAAATGAACAGTACAGTGAATGTCCATGTCACCAGCTTCCCTGCCCCTGCAGGGGTTAAATCGCATCCACAGTGTAAGCCCCTGTGCCGCTATGTAAAGCTGGTCCGGTTGGTATTCAGTTCCTCATTTCCTCGTTTTTATATATGTAAGAAATATAGAACATCCATAGTACAGTACTGTTTTTAAAATTAGCGCCTTTATTAACTTCAAAAGTGGCTACTCACAATTTCACAGATTAAAAACGTTCGTAAACAACACAAAACACCGCCGCCGCCTTGCAGGAGAGAGTGTGTACGCTAGACCATGCCCTACGCGTTTCGTCATTGGACGTCGCCTGGAGCCTGCAATGCTGTACCCAAATTAAATACATATAATTTTTTTTCACACAAATAGAGCTTTCTTTTGGTGGTATTTGATCACCTCTGCATTTTTTAGTTTTGCAATACAAATGAAAAAAGACTGAAAATTTAGCAAAAAAACAAAACAGTCTATTTTTAAAATGTCTGTTATAAATCATATACAATAATAAAAAAAATCAAATCTCTTCATAAATTTTGGCCAAAATGTATTCTGTTACATATGTTTGCTAAAAAATCCCAATGAGTGTATATTGATTGGTTTGCGTGAAAGTTATAGCATCTACAAACTATGGGATAATGTAATGTGTACTGCCAAGGTCGGGAGGGTGGCGATCCCGCACCCGCGGGAGACAGAGGAGAAGGCCCCACCCACGGGAGATCTTTACCATCTTGTAGATAAAGGGTGTCTGCAGGCGGGTCAGGTGTCTCCAAGTTCAATGAATATAAGCCATGCAGTATAGAAACAAGTTTAGTGTGACAACACAGGCAATCTGCAGAAATTAGTACTCACTGTCCACATATAACACCTCCGCAGCCCATCCAGTCAGTCCCGGACGTTGAGTTCTGTGCTTTCTCCTCTCAATCAAACAGGAAGTGACTCCCTGGCCAATCGGGTCTCAGAAGAATCAGGAAGACAATAGCAAATACTAATTCGCTATTATCACACAACTGGGTAGGTTCAGTGTTCTGCTCCCCGAGCTTTTTGAAGCCAATTCGAGCCTCAGGCTCTAATCATGTGCTTAAAAAATAACCCCATTGAAATCCATGCTTCCAGGGCCTTGCATGTAGATTAGGGGCCAGGCACATAGATTAGGGAGGCAACGCCTTTAATGGACGGGCCGCCACTGGTTGTTTGCTTAGCACAGAATGAAAAACAACAAGATCCCCTGTTTGTGAACACAGCTCTGTATTGACAGAGCTGTGTTCAGTGCCGATCACCCAGTCCTGACGGTAAATCATAAGCTGGGAACCGGTGTTCGCCATGTGCTGTAACGAATCACAGCACAACTGGGCTGGCGGGTGCCCACACCCCCTGCCCGACTGCATTATTATTATTATTCATGATTTATATAGCGCCAACAGTTTACGCAGCACTTTACAATGTATAGGGGGGACAACACAATTACAGTACAGTTCAATACAAAAGGTACAGGAGGGCCCTGCTCGTAGAGCGTACATTCTAAAGGGAGGGGGGTGGTACAAAAGGTAATAGCTGCAGAGAACAATTTGATGTGGGCTACTGCCGCTGTATATGTAAGATCGGCAAGGAAGGATTTTTTTCCCCTTCTGAAGCAAATTCCATTATGCTTTATAGAGTTTGTTTTTGCCTTCCTCTGAATCAACAGTGAGTATAGGGTTTTGTATATGGGCGTTTTCTATTTATTTTTATTTTTTATTGGTTGAACTAAATTGACTTGTGTCTTTTTTCAGCCTGACCAATTAAAGTGGGGTACCCCCTAAAAAAAATAAAATAAAAGTCAGCAGCTACAAATACTGCAGCTGCTGGCTTATAATAATCGGACACTTACCTGCCCCAGGGTCCAGCGATGCGGGGGAACGAAGCCCCCCCCCTCGTTCCCCGCTCCGCAGGGCGCCGTGATACGCCGTACAGTCACCTGGGACACGTGACAGGTCCCAGGTGAATGTGCGGCATGAGGGGAAGTGATGTCACCAGCCCGGGGAATGAAGAAGGCAGATTACGAGGGACCCCCTAGCAACCGGTATTTAGAGGTGAGTAAAAAAAATTTTTTTTTGCCAATTATTTTTTTTTTTTTACGAATTTTAAGCAGCTTTTAATTTTTTGGTGGCAATACCACTTTAAGTAACTAAATAATACAACTGAATTACACTGCTAGTTCTTCTTACAGCTGTGAAACCTTCAATTCTGACCTCATTCATATAATTTGTTTCCAAAATGTGTATTCTCCTCTATCATTCTAAGGTGTTTTGGTCTTGTAACTTTATCCTAGCTATGTCTTACAATTTTAATGGCAGTTTTATACTGTTTCTCAGGCACCTCAGCAAGTTGTCCATAGCCTTAAAGTTGGGTTGCATGGCTTCTACTGTGACATTGCCCAATAACAGCATCTTTGCTGCAGCTTGGTCTTCCAGTTATTAGAGTAATCCTGTGCTGATAGATATTAGAAAGCTTCCATTACTGACTTGGAAAGGGCAAAGCAACAGGTTCACTTTACTTAACAAAAAAGTTGACTGAGGGTGTGGTTGCCACCATCCCTAGAATTTATAAAACATTGCAAATTACCTCTTCTTTGGCAATCAATACAATAGGCAGTACAATTAATTATTGTTTAAAAAAATATATCACATAAAATATATTGATATTAATATTTCTTCAAACATGTTTCAATATACAACCATAATGGAATATGAAATTGAAACATGTGAGCAGTATGGATTGTATTTAACATACTAATACATATATATACAGTATCGTACAAAGTCGTATTCCCAGATATTTTCTGCCAAACCCTACAACAGATATCTTTGATTGTTGCTGGTTTGTAAGCCGGAAGTATGCAACACGTTTCAAATAGGTCACTCTGTAACATAAACAACCTTTTAGCCCTTGTACACACAGTAGAAATAAAGAATTATTGTGTTGTTTGCCCTTTTAAAGTCCCAAAAAAGAGGTAATTTTCAATGTAGTACAGGTTCACTTAACTGCCACCCTCCCCAGCTGCACAAACTTACCTTAACACAGAGCAAAGGTCTTCTCAGGTCCCTCTTCGCTGCTTCTGGCCCCTCCCTCCTGTCGAATGCCGCCACGGCAAGATAGATTGCTACCTGAGCCAAGCCATAGCTTCCTGTGTCCACTCAGACACAGAGTCGCGGCCAGCCCCCGTCCCTTTCTCTCCTCATTGGCTGACTGACTTTGATAGCAGCAGGAACCAATGGAACAGAACTGCTGTCTCAGCCAATGAGGAGGAGAGTCCCGGGCAGTCGAGACAATCCTACAACATTGCTTGATAGAGATGGGGTTCGGGTAATAAACATTAGGGATCTGTACATAGAATAGAAGATAAAAAAAATTCTACCTTTGTGTTTAACTGACCCGGAATAAGCATACAGCGACTAAAATCTAAAATGTCATCTAATATATTTGTCACACTTGTTCCTGGACTGTGATTTATTAGGTATTAAGGCCAAAATCAGGACAACTACCCATTTAAAACTAAATCAACAACAGCAGTATCTATATTCCCATCCTAACAAGTTCACTTTAAAAGTTATAATAGAAGTTGAACTGATTGTAATTGTATTATTGAAACTTTTATAAAATAGGTCGATTTTCTAATGATCTGCTTTTTACAAAGTCTATATATAGTCCAAATGCATGTGTAAATATAGTTATGATGTAAAGTATATCTAAAGCCAATTTATTTTTAGTTTTGGAAGGGTTCATCCTTTGGGGAGATTTTCCTTCACTTCCTGTCTCGTAGGCACAACGTGAAGTGAAAGAAAGTCTTTCCAAAATGAGGTAAACTCTCATTAGGACAATTGTCCCTGCAACCTCCTTGGAAGATTTCTCCATTATTCCTATTCCAGTGACAATTCAAACTCTTCAGTTTTCCCTCATTTCATCTGTATCCTATTGATTTGAGGACAGCTTCAAATTGACTTTTTTTGCCTTCCTAAAGGTTTGAGCTTTTGGCAAAGCCAACGTATAATAAAAAGGGAAGTATCATACCACCAGGTGAGCCCCCCATTTTGTAACCATCCCACTATTCCACAGACCTCCAAAGACACCCTACCTTATAAGCTGCCATGACAGATCTTCCATTAATCTGACCTACTTGACGTATAAGAATCAAGTCCACGCTATTGGAATGATCTGCCAATAATCAACACACCTTCTACCCCTTCTGCTCCCTCTAACCACTTGACCATAAGCCTTCAATGAAGTAAGGCATCTTGCACCTACACTGACTTCTAACATTTTAAAGCTTCAAATTAAAATTTGAATGCCCTGTACACATAGTCATAAATTCCCTACGGAAAAGGTCCGCTCAGATTATATTGTCAGAAAATCCGATCGTGTGTGGGCTCTATTGGACTTTTTCCGTCGGAATTTCCGTCTGAAAAAAATTTGAGAGCAGGATCTAAAATTTTCAGACAAAAAAGTTTTTCCGATCGCTTGTAGAGAATTCTGATGGACAAAGTGCAACACATGCTCAGATCCAATTACAAGACCAAAGCTATTGGCTACTAGCCTCTACGTAGTCCTGTCGTACGCAACGAACGTCACCACGTTCCGAACGATCGGATTTTCCGACAACTTTGTCCGACCATGTGTATGCAACACCATTTTCGAACAAAATCCATCTGGAAAAAATCCGAAGGATTTTGTGGTCGGAATGTCCGACCGTGTGTACAAGGCATTAGGAAAAGTCTTAGGAAAGTTTGTACCAAGATTCTCAAAACATTCTAAGAACATTCCAAAGATTGTGTTTGCTTTTAACATTTGTTTTTGGAATGAATGGACTTAACAAAGACCACATTCACTGTTAGAAATTTGATTGTTTGAGAAAAAATGTCCGCCCTGCTCCTTCAAATTTCCTCTTCACTGCGGTTGAAAAAGAATACCAATTTGACCCACTAATGATTAGAAACAAACTTTCTTAGAACATTCTTTTGCTAAGAATTTTCTTTCAAAACCTTTTGAAAGAAAGGGGTTTTGGCCTTGTTTGGCCAGCTTTACTTTTCCTTTGGAGTATTCCTCCCACAGTCATGTAGTCCTTTTCATTTTTGTTCCACCAAATCTGTCTTTTTGCGGCTTTTTTAAGTTAGTCTACTTTCAAGCACACTTAAAGCCTGACAGTACATATAAACACAACTTTCAAATATAGCCAAATCCTATCTACAGAGCCTATTTGGCTCTCATTTCGAAATATGTCAGCAGCGCATAGGAAAACCGTGAATGTATTGGCTCCACAAAAGGAGAAAATGTGTTAAAGAAATATTTGAAAATGTTTCAGCAGACTTTTTAATTAAACCGGAGTTCAAATTTGTCTAGGGTGCCTGCTTGAACTGAAGACAAAAAAGCCATACTACAGCAAAGTCATTTGAGAAAAAATTCTCCACTAGCTGAATTCACTGAACAGTGTGCTAATATTTACACAAACCCATTTGGTCTGCATAGGTCAGCGGGTTTTGTTCTTGTTTCGTTATATCACATTCCTCCCTTGGTGTGGCAGGTGTCCCAGCTGTAGGACAATGAAAGGATTACTCTTCTGGGAGAAAAACCAATACAAAACCATTGACAAGCTTTTTGCGGGGTATTTGGTCTTTTTAAATAAGGAGTCCCAACAACCATTCATCATTTTACAAATGGCGCACACACACACAAAACCAGCAGCCAAATGCAAATTAAGGTAAACAGGCACAAATACAAGGAGGAGGAAAATAGATATAGAATAGAATATAAATTAAAGGCAAGGACTATGCTGTATATTCAGCTTTAAATTCAATTATTTTTTATAGTTTAAACTGTTGCCCAGTTGGTAAAGCAGATGTGATGCCTAAGCACAACAAGGAAAACATGTAACTTACTTATTGGGTAATAATTATTAAAGTGTTACTAAACCCACAACAGTAAAATCAATCTGTTTATGCAGTAAAGCATGCTTGTTAGCCCTTGTACGCACGGTCGGACATTCCAACAACAAAATCCATCAGATTTTGTCCGAAACTGGTGTTGCATACACAGGGTCGGACAAAGTTGTCGGAAAATCCGATCGTTCGTAACATGATGACATAATATAGTTACGACGGGACTACATTCAGGCTAGTAGCCAATAGCTTTGGTCTGGGAATTTGATCTGAGCATGCGTGGCACTTTGTCCAATCGGAATTCTCTACAGACTTTGTCCGATCGGATCATGCTGTCGGAAAATTTTATAGCCCAGCTCCAAAACTTTGTCGGTCGGATATTCCGACAGAAACAGTCTGATGTAGCCCACACATGGTCGGATTATCCGACAACGCGGTCCCATAGGTTATTTTCCGTCGGAATGTCCGACCGTGTGTACAAGGGCTTATACCAGGGGTGGACTGACAACTCATGGGGCTCCCCGGGCAATAGGAGATTATGGGGCCCCCAGGCAATCAGAGATTATGGGGACACACAGTGTACAATCACACAGTATACACATACATGTACACACAGTATACACAGACATGTTTCTATTGGCTGAGAAGGTACTGGAGAGGTGGGGCAGTTATAATCTCAGGATTTTTAGACCAAAAGGATGTCGGTAAGGGACATTTCAGAGACAGATGTAAAAAAAAAAACACAGATTTTTACATAATGTCCCTGATTTTACTGAGGCTGGCAACCCTGAAAGGGGCCCCCTAGTGGCACGGGGCCCTCAGGCAGTGCCTGAGTGGCCAAATGGTCAGTCCGCCCCTGGCTTATACTCACTATGGAACCTAAGCGGTTAATCCTCTGCATTGTGCAAAAAGGCTTCTCTAATTCATCCCTTTTTATACTGTCTACAATCCATCTCCTGATAAAACAGAGGCACTCTGCAAATGCTCAGTTTGTTGTATATTGCCAGAGAGGTTTTTTTTTTTTTGAGAGAGAGAGGGTGTGATCAGCACAGCGCCTATCAGCACTGTCAGGACAGAGGATCAGGGGGCATGCAGCCTCATAGGACAGTCAGAGCAGAATGAAAACTCCTCCTAAAATCTTTAACCAGTGCTCAGCTGGACACTAATAGAAGTCACAAGACTGCTATATACTGCTGATGAGAAAAGGAATTTAGCAGGCTACATTTACTATTAGATATTTGCATTTCCATGTTCCGTGTACTGTGGGAGACCAGATAAAGTGAATGCAGGGTTCTGGGTTTAGTGACACTTTTACATGCTGGAAGAAGGATAAAAAAAAGCATATGCACTGCAAGATCGAGAGTCTATTTATATTTATCTATATGTTGGTGCGTTACAGTAACCTTATGTGGTTTAGTGTGTTGTAGTGCTATTCATTTTGAATGGCAGCCCAACACACTAACTTAATGGATTTTTGATATGCATCCCTTGCAGCACATAACCTGGTAACGCACTACCATTAGTTGTGGTGCACTGCTTCCAAAAAAATGCTACATATCCATTCTGATACATTGGGAGCCCATCAATTTGGATGCAATGAGCGTTAAAGTGTGACATAATGTGCATGGCTTACCACAACACACCAATTCAGATAAGTGTAAATGGGCCCTAATGTGAGCAGAAATTTCATTTTTGATTTTGGGTTTATATAAACTTTAAATTCCTATGAAGTGTGTCTGGCTTGGGCACTATGTATAGCTTGATTCCTTCCAAAAATAACTCAACCTCCTTGCTTTGGTCCGGAGTCCCTGGTGTACACTGAATAGTAAAAGTAATCCACTTTTGTTTTTAAGTAAAAAACAATCCCCTCTCGGTGATCAATGTACATTGCAAGGATTTTAACACATTTGGTGCAGAGTCCTAACTGTTTCTGCTTCGACTAAATAGCTGTTTTGTTTTTTGATTCAATGTGCAAAGTGAATCTGAATGGGAGTGACTCTTTCATTATTAATCAGCTGATGCATGTGCAGTGTTGTAATGAGGAAAGCTGCAGTGTCTGTATCTCCTTATGGAGTATCTTACCAAAATGAAATATTTGGTGCAGGGGATTTCTAAAATGTATGTATGTATGTAATGTATGTAGCACTGCTCCCTTGGGGGTTGCTTAGAATTGCATGTTTACCTCCGCCGCCTTGACCCTGTGAAGTTTACAGCCCTTCTTACACTCTAGGTTCAGACATGTTGTGTATATGTTTAAATAACACACTGATACAATGTAGATTGATTAGCTCAATCTGGTTTTACTTATTCAACAGGGTATTAGTCAGCTATGTCCCGGATAAACAGCCAAGACTCAGTTGAAATGGCCCCCTAAGGCAAATAAATGACAGTTTAAAAACACAGATATAGAATATTAATGTACATAGAACAGATAATAAATGAATGGATCACTAAGCCCCTGTACACACGGTCGGACATTCTGCCAACCAAATCCGTCGGATTTTGTCCGTCGGATCTTGTTGCATACACACGGTCGAACTAAGTTGTCGAAAAATCTGATCATTCAGAACGTGATGACGTAATTTCGCTACGATGGGACTACGTTCAGGCTAGTAGCCAATAGCTTTGATGTAGGAATTTGATCTGAGCATGCGTGGCACTTGGTCCGATCAAAATTCTCTACACATGATCGGAGTATGTCTGATCCAACCAGTTGGTCGGAAAATATTTCCAACAAGTTGGAAAATTGGGTCTGACTGAGATTTCCGACGGAATCAGTCCGATGCATACCACACACAGTCGGATTATCCGACAACACGGTCCGATAGGACACATTCCGACGGATTCTCCGACCATGTGTACAAGGGCTAAGAGGCTACTGGTTGCTGCCTATAATACCACTGCTAAAAGGGAACCCCAGTCCGGCCTATTATACCTCCAATTCTAATGAGAGATGAGGTAATATAGGTATCAGTGGTGTGTCCCTTTTAAATAGCAATAGAATAGCAGTGTCCAGGATGCCAGGCCTTGCAATGATCTTCACCGGCAGGCTGGAGCTTAACCACTTCAATACCAGGCACTTTCCCCCCTTCCTGCCCAGGACAATTTTCAGCTTTCAGCACTGTCGCACTTTGAATGACAATTGTGCGGTCATGCAACACTGTATGCAAACTAAATTTTTAAAATGTTCTTCCCACAAATAGCGCTTTCTTTTGGGGGTATTTGATCACCACTGGGGTTTTTATTTTTTGCTAAACAAACTAAAAAAGACTGAAATATTTGAAAAAAAAAAAGCTTTTCTTAATTTCTGTCATTTTCAAATTTTGTTTTCTCCTTCATTGATGGGCACTGATGAGGCGGCACTTATGAGTTGGCACTGATGAGAAGGCACTGATATGTAGAATTGATGGGCGGCACTGATATGCATCAGTGATGGACACTGACAGGCGGCACTAATGGGCACTGACAGGCGGCACTGATTGGCACTGACGTGGTACTGATGGACAGTAATAGATGGAACTGATGGGCAACACTGAAGAGGAGGTACTGACAGGTGTTACTGATGGGCACTGTGGTGGGCTCTGATTGGCACTTTGGTACTGACAGATTTTATTGATGGGGCACTGACTGGCAGCTGATGGACACTGATTGGCAGCTGATGGGCGCTGAGCTGATAATCAATGTGCTGATTATCAGCACAAAACCAACCCCTCTGACAGGGAAAGCTGCCGATCGGCTCTCCCTTTCAGTACGAACTGAGGAATGCCGTTTACCGGCACTTCCTGGTTCACGCGATGATCAGCTGTAATTGGTCACAGCTGATCATGTGGTAAGAAGCCTCTGTCAGAGGCTCCTTACTACGATCTGAGATACAGTGTGTCAGACTGACACACAGCACCTCCATATCACAGCGATGTGTGCCTGCATATTATCCTGCTGGACATCATATGACGCCAAGTCAGGATAACAGAACCACCTCCCGGCTGTCAATTTGCTATGGGCCGGGCGGGAAGTGGTTAACCACATCGGGTCCCGCGGACTCGATGTTCGCCGGCGGCACGCGATTGCAAGGAGAGGCAGAATGGGTAAACAAGGCATTTCCCTGTTCTGCCTAGCAACATGACAGGGATCCACTGCTCCCAGTGATCGGGAGCAGTGATCTAGTGAGCCCATCCCCCTACAGTTAGAACACAGTAAGGGAACACACTAAACCCCTTGATCACCCCCTATTGTTTAGCCCCTTCCCTGCCAGTAATATTTATACAGTAATCAGTGGCTATTTTTTGCTCTGATCACTGTATAAATGTCAATGGTCTTAAAATAGTGTCAAAAGTGACCGATCTGTCTGCCGCAATCACTATAAAAATCGCAGAACATGGCTATTACTAGTAAAAAAAAAAAATGAATAATAAAAATGCCATTAATATATCCCCTATTTTGTAGACACTATAACTTTTGCGCAAACCAATCAATATACACTTGTGATTTACTTACCAAAAATATATAGAAGGATACATATCGGCCTAAACTGTGGAAGAAATTTGTTTTTTGATATATTTTTGGGGGGATATTTATTATAGCAAAAAGTATTGCTTTTTTTTTCAAAATTGTCGCTCTTTTTTGTTTATAGCGCAAAAAATAAAAACACCAGAGATGATCAAATACCACCAAAAGAAAGCTCTATTTGTGGGAAAGTAAGGACGTACATTTTGTTTGGGTACAACGTCGCACGACCGTGCAATTGTCAGCAAAATCGATGCAGTGACGAATCACAAAAAATGCTCTGGTTAGGAAGGGGGTAAATACTTTCGGGGCTGAAGTGGTTAAAGAACAAGAATTCTGAATGTGGCACAGTGAAGGCAAAGCAGCTGAGCCCGGCCAGCAGCAATCCTTAAAGCAATTCCAGGTGTACGCTGTATATATACAGTGTCCTATGAAATATGATGGAGGCAGGGATTGGATTGTGGGCAGATACCCTCTCACTAAATTGGAGAACAGTGTAGGAACCTCCTGAAGAGTGATCCAAATCGATTTTTCCTTCTACAGAACGGGCGGAGATGACAGTCTGGCTGCTGGGACCAGGAGTAGCCTGACCCTGCTAGTTACAGTGACACTGCGGTGGTGCCCCTCATATAGCAAACAGCATTGGACCCACCTGGGTCAAAGTTGGGATTGCTGTGTTGCAGCGTAGTAGTCCGCAGTCCTCTCGCACAGCAGCGGATAGGTGTCTACTTGTTGGGAAGCATGAGAACTTGGACCTGGTCTGCTGACCCACTTAAAGTGGTTGTAAACCCTCCCCCACAACTTTGTCCCATGTAAATCAGCATAAAAAACCCTAATGAACACTGCTTACTTGCTTAGTATTGTTGTAATCCTTGTTGTTCTGTAGAATGAAGTCACTGAGCATGCCCAGATCTCCCCTGATTTAAGGCACACTCTCTATGTCTTATCAATCTGTTGTCAGGACTTCCTACGGCACAAAACTGAACTCTGCTAATCACTCAGAGCTTCCTCCTACACACCATGTGACCTCACATACAGTCTAATCTTGCCCATTACTGCAGTCTTATCAGCTGAAGCTGATAAGTCTGACAAAGGGAAACATTAGACATCGGCACAAGTAAATACTATGAAATAAACAAGTAAACTATGAACAGGGAAGCAGGGTTGCCATAGAAACATTGGATTGAGAAGGAGGCTTGGTTAACAGTACAGGCAGTGCTCAATGTAAGGGCGGAAATACACTCCACTATGGACTGTGAACAATACTTAAGATGGGCGCTGCCTAACCCCTGGAAACAAGTTTTTTAAAGTTTCTTTAAACAGTAAGTAATATGCGATTTGGGCTGGATTACAGTGGCTATAGTCTGAGAATGACTTATTATAATGGACTAAATGAAAAGAAGCATCAGAGTGGGAGAGTTTACTTCCTCTTTAAAGCCTCTCCCAGTGTTCTTTCCTTGGAGCAGATGGCTTGCTGGGAGGTGTAGTCCAGGGATAGTTCTGCAGATCCAGGATGTCTGTTCAGGAGACTACAGTTCCCACAATGCTCTCTGCTTGACTCAGGAAGAGGATGCATGTAACCCAGCAATAGAAGAACACAGAGACAGTCTAAGCAGGGAGAGGGTAAGTCTGCAGTGCCAGATAACTGTGATCCGCTGTTGGCTACATGTATCTTAGTGTAGACTTCTGGGAAAATCAGTAAGCCAATCACATAATTAGAAAAAAAATAAAAATAATATATATATATATATATATATATATATATATATATACAGCCCTCAAATTTTCCACTCGCCTACTCTCATTCTGCAAGTGGAAAATGAGGCTGGCGAGGAGCTGGGCTGCCTGGGAGTGGGAGTGGCAGGGTTGATCGGGAGCTGTTCTCCCATTGCCCCAGGGGAAGAGAGCATGGAGGAAGAAGAGAGCCACGAGCTCACAGAGCGGTGTAGCACGCCATAACAGCTTGCATTGATATTACCTCCGCTCTGCTCGCTGTCACACACAGCCCCGCCTCCTCTTGACCTGCGCCTATGATAGACAGAATGCAGGTCCAATGCTGGGATGTGTTCTGTTTATCACAGGCGCGGGGTTAGGAGGAGGCAGGGCTGTGTGTGACGGCGAGCAGAGCGGAGGCAATTTCAATGTAAGCTGTAACAGTGTGCTATACCGCTCGTTGGCGCCATGGCTCTCCACTTCCTCCAGTCATGATCCGACCACCCAATCTCTTCCTCCGCCCAAGCGAGGCTGCAAATAGTGGGGACAGTGAGGCTGCAAAATATTGGGGACGGTGAGGCTACAATGGTGGGCACGGTGAGGCTGCAAAATGTTGGGCACGGTGAGGCTGCAAAATGTTGGGCACGGTGAGGCTGAAAAATGTTGGGCACGTTGAGGCTACAATGGTGGGCATGGTGAGGCTGCAAAATGTTGGGCATGGTGAGGCTGAAAAATGTTGGGCATGGTGAGGCTACAATAGTGGGCATGGTGAGGCTCTCAATGGTGGGCATGGTGAGGGTGCAATGGGGGCACAGTGAGGCTGCACTGATGGGCACAGGTGAGCCTGCATTGATGGGCACAGGTGAGGCTGCATTGATGGGCACAGTTGAGCCTGCGTCGATGGGCACTGCTGAGGCTGTGCTGAGGGGAACTGATAAAGTTGTTGTTAATATTTATTTTTCTAACTTAATTCTGCATATAACATTTAAGTGTCATTTCATGAGATAAGTTATGAGGGCGTGATTAGAAACAGCAGAATTACGGGCGGGGCAGAGAAGGGGTTGTTGGGTGGGGCAACTGGTGGCGAGTAAGCCTTGAGGCCTGGCTAGTAGCTCAGGACTTGAAATGTTGAGCCCTGTGTATATATATATATATATATATATATATATATATATATATATATATATATATATATATATAAAATCATTTTTTTCATTTTTAGTTTTTTCTTATGAAAGTGAATTTTGGAATAAGGCTGCAACATTACAAAATGTGGAAAAAGTGAAGCGCTGTGCACTGTATATACATTTTTTAGATTGGGGTTTATACCACTTTAAATGTCACTATGCATAGCTGACAATGACAACCATTTTTTCATGGTGTCACCAGGCTAAATGAATAGGAGAACACAAAGACAGTCCCTAAAGGTATGATTAATGCTTAGGGCTCTTGCATTTTTTATTTTTTTTACTTTAAATATTGTTTTGTATGTGTTTTAAGTTATTTTACTATTTATACTTTTTTATATAAGCAAAGTGATGACATGAGCTGTGCAGAATATACATCCTATGCGGGAACCTCGCTATCTTCCATTATCACTTCTGTAAATGCTGTAAGCACCCGGTCAGCGATAGTGATGTGTCTGATATGAAGTGTTATCTTCCATCCGCCTTAAAATGCTGCCTGAGGGAAAGTACTCAATTTAACAACTGACGGTCAGCGAGGTCCCATCTCAGGAGATTGTAATAATATATTTTTGTGCGCAGCTCTAATAGGCAGAGCGTTTTTTTTTGTGTAGAGAATATAGTTCAGGGAGTGTTCCTCTCCCTACAAATAATGGTCACAATTTACCGGAGAAAACTGAGCTAAGAGAAGTAAAAGCTTTATTAGTGCACACGTCTGGCGGCTATGAAAACAATGACGTTTGGATACCACATATGGGAGCGATTAAAGAGAACCAGCAAGAACCTGAATATTTAAGGCTGAAGATATAAAAGACACAACTTACTGCAGCTCTGCAATCATTAAAGTGGTTGTAAGCCTCATACATGGAATAGGAACAAAGCACATCCTTCTATCATGTGTACTTGTCTCAATCCAGAGCACTAAAGCCGCGTACACACGGGGCGGACTGTCTGGCCAACTTAGTCCGTCAGACAATCCGACGGACAGTCCGTCATACTTTCGAATGAACGGACTTGCCCACACACGGCACTTTTTGAGCGGACTAATACGGCGTACTAAGTCCGCCATACTATCCGCCCTACTTTTGAATTGAACGGACTCGCCCACACACGCGGAGGAAAGTCCGCTCATTTCGAGCGCGTCTCCTGGTAGGCGTGGCCCGCGAAGGAGACGTCGCTGACCCCGCTGCCTGGAATGGACTTAAAGGGGAACCCCAACGCTGAAAAAAATAGGCGTCGGGGTCCCCCCCAAGTCCACAACAGACCCTTTGTCCGAGCACGCTACCCGGCCCGCCACTAAAGGGGGGCGAGCGAGCGCCCCCCCTCCTGAGCCGTACCAGGCCGCGTGCCCTCAACATGGGGGGGTGCCTTGGGGAAGGGGGGGCCGCGCGGACCCCAAAGCACCTTTTCCCCATGTTGATGAGGACAAGGGCCTCTTCCCCACAACCCTGGCCGTTGGTTGTCGGGGTCTGCGGGCGGGGGGCTTATCGGAATCCGGGAGCCCCCTTTAATAAGGGGCCCCCCGGATACCGGCCCCCCACCCTATGTGAATGAGCATGGGGTACAATGTACCCCTACCCATTCACCTGTGGGAAAAAAGTACAAAAAAAACACAACACAGGGTTAAAATATTTTATTGCACAGCTCCGGGGGTCTTCTCGCCGGACTCCTCCGCTATCTTCTTGTAGCTCTTTTGCTAGCGGAGGAGTCCGGCTTTCTTCCTTGCCGCCGGCCTCTTCTCCCGACTTCGGGGGTCTTGTCCCCCTCTTCGGTTCTTCTGCCGGGCCACCGCGCCTTCTTATAGCTCTTTTACAGGCGGTGGCCCGGTCTTCTGTCGCCGCTGTCGCCGCCGCCTTCCGTTCTTCTTCTTCTTCTTCTTCTTCTTCTCCTTCTTCTCCAGGTGATGTTGCCTCGACGATCTCTCCGGCCGGAATGCCAGGGACGCACTGCGCGGCCACTTATATAGGGACAATGGTGCGGTGTCACATGGCTTTATGTCACATGGGTTGGTCACATGGTGACCCCGCCCCCTTACGATGTCATAGTCCCCATGTGACATCAACCCATGTGACCAACCCATGTGACATAAACCCATGTGACACCGTCCCTTGTCCCTATATAAGTGGCAGCGCAGCGCGTCCCTGGCATTCCGGCCGGAGAGATCATCGAGGCAACATCTCCTGGAGAAGAAGGAGAAGAAGAAGAAGAACAGAAGGCGGCGGCGACGGCGGCGACAGAAGACCGGGCCACCGCCTGTAAAAGAGCTATAAGAAGGCGCGGTGGCCCGGCAGAAGAACCGAAGAGGGGGACAAGACCCCCGAAGTCGGGAGAAGAGGCCGGCGGCGAGGAAGAAAGCCGGACTCCTCCGCTAGCAAAAGAGCTACAAGAAGATAGCGGAGGAGTCGGGCGAGAAGACCCCCGAAGACGGAAGACCCCCGGAGCTGTGCAATAAAATATTTTAACCCTGTGTTGTGTTTTTTTTTGTACTTTTTTTCCACAGGTGAATGGGTAGGGGTACATTGTACCCCATACTCATTCACATAGGGTGGGGGGCCGGTATCCGGGGGCCCCCTTATTAAAGGGGGCTCCCGGATTCCGATAAGCCCCCCGCCCGCAGACCCCGACAACCAACGGCCAGGGTTGTCGGGAAGAGGCCCTTGTCCTCATCAACATGGGGACAAGGTGCTTTGGGGTGGGGGGGCCGCGCGGCCCCCCCTTCCCCAAGGCACCCCTCCATGTTGAGGGCACGCGGCCTGGTACGGCTCAGGAGGGGGGGCGCTCGCTCGCCCCCCTTTCCTGGCCGGCCGGGTAGCGTGCTCGGACAAGGGTCTGTTGTGGACTTGGTGGGGACCCCCACGCCGATTTTTTTCTGCGTTAGGGTTCCCCTTTAAGTCCATACCAGGCGGCGGGGCCAGCGACGTCTCCTTCGCGGGCCCCGCCTACCTGGATACCCGCTCGAAATGAGCGGACTTTTCTCCGGGCGGGAAAAGTCCGCTCATTTCAAAAGTACGGCGGACTGGCACACACACGGCCGGATTGTCCGCCGAAATGCGAGTCCGACGGACTGTATTACGGAAATTCCGAAATACTTAGTCCGCCAGACTGCACGCTGAAAAAGTCCGCTGAAGCCCACACACGAGCGGACTGTCCGCTGAAATGTGTTTCGGCGGACTAAGTAGGCCAGACAGTCCGCCCGTGTGTACGCGGCTTTAGTGTCATTTCTGTCTGCTGCCTCATTCCTCTGCTATAAGCATGAGTCACTTCTGATGCGGTTTCCTGACACCAAGTAAAAAATGGTGACAGAGGAGGGCACAGTCTGCGACTGACAGCCTCAGCTCTGTTCCTGTGTGCTGGGGAGGGGACTTCCCTCCAATCAGCTCTCAGAGCTCCCCTCACTAATGTGACTTCAGCTTTCCACCCCCGGCTTTTCAGAGCTGAGAGATCATGTGTAAATTCTGCACTTCGATGAATGGATGTAAGGGAAAGATGGCTGTAGATAGACATACACAGCTTATAAAGGAGGATTTGTTTAATCGCCGTGTATCATCTGAGCCCAATCACTTCACTGGGAATATGGAAGGGTTTACAACCAGTTTAACCACTTAAAGAGGAGGGCCGTTTAAAAAAAAAAAAAAAAAGTCAGCAGCTGCAAACACTGCAGCTGCTGACGTAATAAACACACTTACCTGTCCAGGGCGCCCGCGATGTCGGCCGCCTGAGGCCGACCCGTCCCTTGGCTCTCGGGTCCCGGCGCCGCCATTCCCTCTAAGGGAAACAGGCAGTGGAGCCTTATGGCTTCACTGCCCGTTTCCTACTGCGCATGCGCGAGTCCCGCAGCTACTGCGCATGCGCGAGTCCCGCAGCGTTTTCTGAATGGGACGCGCTGTGTTCTGGAACACACAGTTCCCAGAACACAGCGTGACCCATTACCCAGAAGACGCCGCGACGAAGAGAGAAGACAGAAGATCTCCGCGGAGGAGGAAGAGGAAGATTAGGATTATGTGCCTAGCAACAGGCATTTCTGGTAAGTAAAAAAAAAAATGTTTTTCATTTTTTTTTTTTTAGATTTTTTTGTAATTTTTAAAAAAATTTTGTTTTCAGGGTGGCCCTCCACTTTAAGGACCGAGCCTCTTTCTGAGATTTGTTGTTTACAAGTTAAAAACATTTTTCTTTGCTAGAAAATTACTTAGAACCCCCAAACATTATAAAAAAAATTTCTAACACCCTAGAGAATAAAATGGCGGTCGTTGCAATACTTTCTGTCACACCGTATTTGCGCTGCAGTCTTACAAGCACACTTTTTTTGGAAAAAATACATTTTTGAATTAAAAAATAAGGCCGCGTACACACGGGCGGACTGTCCGCCCAACTAGGTTCGTCAAACAGTTTGTCAAACAGTCCGTTCAAAATTAGCATGAACGGACTTGACCACACATGACGAACGAACAGTCCGCTGAAAGCGTGCGCGATGACGTGAACGGCACGTACGACGGGACGAGAAATTCGAAGTCCAATACACTGCAATGCAACCTTCGGCGTGTAAATCCTTTCTGAGCATGCGCGGAACTTAGTTTGACGAACAAGCCTACACACGAGCGGACTGTTCGCTCAAACCAAGTTTCAGCGGACAGTCTTACGGAAATTCCGAAAAACTTTGTTCGTCAGACTGTCCGCTGAAACTGTCCGCTGAAGCCCACACACGAGCAGACTGTCCGCTGAAACACTGTTCAGCGGACAAAGTTGGGCGAACAGTCCGCCCGTGTATACGCGGCCTAAGACAGCAGTAAAGTTAGCTCAAATTTTTTTTATATTGTAAAAGATAATGTTACACCAAGTAAATTGATACCCAACATGTCACGCTTGAAATTTGCGCCCGCTCGTGGAATGGTGACAAACTTTTACCCTTAAAAATCTCCATAGGCGACGTTTAAAAAATTCTATAGGTTGCATGTTTTAAGTTACAGAGGTGGTCTAGGGCTAGAATTATTGCTCTTGCCCTACCGATCGTGGCAATACTGCACAAGTTTGAACACCGTTTTCATATGCTGGGCGCTACTCACGTATGCGTTGGCTTCTGCATGGAGCTCAACGGGACGGGGTACGTTTTTTTTCCCTCATTTATTATACTTTTTTTTTTTTACACTGTTTTTTTTTTATATTTTTTTTAATTGCGTCACTTTTATTCCTATTACAGGGAATGTAAACAAAAAAAAGCATGACATGACCTCTTAAGTATGAGATCTGGGGTCAAAAAGACCTCAGATCTCATATTTACATTAAAATGCAATAAAAAAGAAAAAAAAAAAAAAAAAAATTGTCATTTAAAAATAAAATTAAAAAAAAAGTCCTTTTAAGAGCTGGGCGGAAGTGACATTTTGACGATGCTTCCGCCCTGCATTGTTATGGAGACGTGTGGGGGCCATCTTCCTCTCACTCATCTTCATGCCCAGCCAGGGTGAAGATGCCAACGGATCCGGTAAGCGGCGGAGGGCACCGGAGTCTCTTATCAGACACCGGACCGCCGGCCCAACACGAGGATACTGGGGTACCGAGCTAGCTGCCATAACAACGATGACCCCCGTCAAAGTTAGGACGTATATCGGCGTGCGGCGGTCCGGAAGTGGTTAATACAACCGAAATGTCTTTTGTCATATACAAACAGTGTAAGTAGTTGAATCTGCCTCTTTCAGTCCCTGTACAGCAGGGCTGGAGTGTGAGGGGAAGAAGCAGCACAGGGAGCCAATCAGATCATGTGTTGATAAGGACATGCTGATAGGAGAATAGAGCAGAGTGACAGAGAGATGAGCTCATTACTTTCACTTCTCCTTTTACTGTGCAGTCACAGGCTGGGGCAGGTCCATGACAGCCCGAGCTTAGAGGAAGGAGTTAAATGATTCTGGCCTTCAGACTGAGAACATTTTGTCATGTAAAAAGTATCCAGGGGGGAGCTTTGGATTACTAGTAAATGTTTTAATTAAAGCTGCTTTTTGGTTGTATCTTATTTATTTATTACACGTACTTACACAACACTTTACATATACACTATATTGTATTGCAAACTGTTGGCGCTATATAAATCCTGTATAATAATAATAATAATAATAATAATAATAATAATAATAATAATTTAAATCAATGGGGTAGCGTCATCAAACCACCTGCAAAGCGGCGCTGCAGCGGGCAGTTCTAACCCCTTTTTGACCACTAGCAGAGGTTAAAAGCTTCCTGCTAGTGGCCGAATAGCGCAGTTAAAATGACAGTAAAGCGCTGCTAAAAAGAGCGGCACTTTACCGTGGACGCCTGCCCACACCCCAGTATGAAAGTAGCCTTAAAATACAATAACCTGGTGGGGGTATTCCTCCATTTACCTTGCTTGTGTGGATGGGGGAATCTGTTTATTTTTCATTTTTTTATTAGCAGATCAAGAAAAGAAAAGCGCCATCCACACGTGTTTTTTGCAGTAATATTTATCAGGATGGTCGTCTTGTTTATGCCTGAGATCATTATTCCCCCGTAGATGTTTTTCAAGCGGTGAAGAGCAGACGACGCGATGCAAGTGATTTATTTTGATCCGATCTCAATGCAAGTAAACAGGCAAAATGTACTGCACAATGCAGATAGAGGTCACCCATATCAGAGGAGAAGTAATTCACATTTCAAGTTAAATGAAATGGCTGTGTGGGAGGACGCACAGTAGCGAGTCAAAACAGCAAAATTGGAATGTTTGAATGGATGCGTCAGTCAATCAAAACAATGTTGTCCTCATCATATCTGCTAGATTTAATTTGCGGGAAACGAAGAGACAAGTACCTGTTTTGCGGTTATATTTGCTTAAGTATTTGCAGTCTTCCGGAGGTCACCTCTCCTAATAGAGCTCATTTATTGGCTCATTGCAGCAACAGCTTGGAGTTATCCTTCTGTGACTTGATATGAATTCCAATGGCTGAGCAAAACTTTACATTCTATAGTGAATAATGTATATACTCTTCTATACTCGGCCCCCCGAGCTGAAAATGCCACAACCGCAAAGCAAAGCACCGTGGCCACGGCATGTGAGCAGCCCCATCCGTCTGCTATTTTACAGTTCGGGTGGACGGGCATATATTCATGTGACATGTGCAATTCTTTTTATTACAAATTTGTTTTATAACAAATTTAGACAAATTCGTTAATGCGGAAATATCCGAATGAACAAAAACCCGTAATTTTTCCAAACATTTGTACATTTCAAAATTTGAAATGTAAAAATCGGAAAACCCGAAAATTCGAAAATCTGAAATAATAACTAACTAATAATAACTTAACTATTAGTAACTATTAAATAATAGGTATTGTAATTTCCTTTCAAATTTGTCTGTTAGTGAACGTAATTATTACAAATTTATCCGAAGTTACAAATTATCCAAAACAAAGACTGTCATATCTAAATGAATGAAACAAATTAATAATAATAATAAACAATAATAAAAATGTTTTATTATTATTATATATTATTAATTTGTTCCGTTCCATTTGTTTAGATGCAGCATTCATTATTTCGGATAATTCGTAACTTTGGATAAATACGTATTCGTTACGTTCGCTTATGCCATGTACACACGACCGGACTTTTTGACAGCAAAGGTCAGACGGAACGAATCCGCTGGACAATTCGATCGTGTGTGGGCTTCATCGGACCTTTGCTGTCTAAAAATCAGATGGATTTTAGAAATAGATTATGTTTCAAATTTTTCCACCGGAACTCTGCCGAACCAGTTCCTATCGAGAAATCCGTTCGTGTGTATGCTAGTCCTACGGACAAAAACCGACGCTAGGGCAGCTATTGGCTACTGAAGTTCCTTATTTTAGTCCGGTCGTACGTCATCACGTTCAAATCCATCGGACTTTGGTGTGATTGCGTGTAGCCACCAAGTCCATTCATTCGGAAAGTCCGTCAGGTCTCCACCGAAAGTCTATCGGGAAGACTGTCGGTGTTACGTACCTGGGATATGAGCCTGACGTGCAGAGGAAGGCCTCTCGTACAACTCCGGCTCGCGGACCACTGGTATTGATACAGCAGCCACAGGAGCACGGTGGGGTATGAGTGCCTGTAAACAGTTCAATAGTCCCTGTAGTAGTGGTGATCAGCAGGCAGGTAGTGGATGAACTCACACGAGCAGAACCAGATGCTGGTTTGCAGGGCTGGGAGCTGAAGCAGGCTGGATGAACGAGATGCAGGGTCAGACAGGCCGGGTCGGTAATAATCAGGCAGATCAGGCATAGACGGTAGGCAGAAGAGTGGTCAGGTCAAAAGCCAAGTAGTACCGGAAGATCAACAGACAAAATCAGCAGGCAGGAGCAGAGTCAAAGGGAAGCCGTGATCAGAACAGGCAGCAGGCAATCACAGGAAACGACAAGCTGGATCAGATTCAGAGGTCACACAGGAAACAGGATACAACACAGAAGCTGCAGACCAAACAGCAATGAACCTCTGTAGGAGCCCTGTTTAAATAGCCCGCCTGACTTCAGTATTAGTGACAGTTGTGTGTCTTAAAGTGCTAGTACTCATGCGTGCACGCTGGGATCTTACATGGAAAGCCCGTCTTCCCTGACATTGCCCCCTCCCTACGGGCAACCTCCGGGTGCCCAACTGGTTCCTCTTTTGCGGGATCCTGCGGAAGAAGGCACGGATCAAGTCTGTGGCATGTACATTTCGTGCAGGTTCCCAGGAATTCTCCTCTGGACCATAACCCTTCCACTTGATTAAATATTGCGTCTGACCCCTTCTTCTCCTGCAGTCTAAAACAGCCTCAACCTCAAATTCTTCATCCCCATCAATAATAATAGGTGCGGGAGGACCTGGTCTATGATCAGGAAATGGATCTGGCACAACAGGCTTCAGCAAGGATACATGAAACACTGGGTGGATTTTAAAAGACTCAGGTAAAGTTAATTCAAACGAAACATCATTAATTTTTCTCCTTACCGGAAATGGTCCTACGAACCTTGGTGCCAGCTTCCTTGAAGGACATAGCATCTTCAAATTCGTTGTTGAAAGCCATACTTGATCTCCTGGTTGCAAGGTCAGTTCCCCCCTTCTTTTCTTGTCAAATGATTTCTTGCTGTCTTCCTGTGCTTTCGCGATGGTTTCCTGTAACAACATATTATTACGAGAGAAAAAGTCCAGAGTATCCTGGACAGCTGGAACGGAAGATTCTGCAACAAGATTAGGTAAGAAGGTGGGATGGAATCCGTAATTAGCAAAGAACGGAGATTGCTTAGTGGCAGAATGGTTGGCATTATTATAGGCAAATTCCGCCAGGGGTAATAATGATACCCAATCATCCTGGACAAAAGAAGTAAAACAACGGATGTATTGCTCTAGGGTTTGATTAGTCCTCTCCGTCTGCCCATTAGTTTGTGGGTGGTAAGCAGAAGAGAATGAGAGTTCAATCTGTAGGATCTCGCACAAGGCCCTCCAAAATCTGGATGTGAACTGGACACCGCGATCAGACACAATATTTGCAGGGACTCCATGGAGTCTGACAATTTCTTTTATAAACACCCGAGCAGTTTCTGAAGCCGATGGTGTACCCTTTAAGGTAATGAAATGAGCCATCTTTGATAAGCGATCCACTACCACAAAGATAGCAGTACATTCTTCAGATGGTGGAAGTTCAACTATAAAATCCATAGCAATCATCTGCCACTGTCTGTCAGGTATAGGCAGAGGTCTGAGTAATCCCCAAGCTTTGTTACGGAAACTTTTACTCCGGATGCAGGTGGTGCAAGCATTTACATAAGCTCCGCAGTCTTTCTCCAATCCTGGCTACCAAAATGAGCGTTGTACAAGTTGGACAGTCTTATGAACCCCAAAATGGCCTGCCAAAGGGTGGTCATGACAAACCCCCAAGATCATTGCTCGAACCTCTTTAGGTACAAAAATCTGCTTACCCCTCCATAATAGTCCATTCTTTGCTTGTAGTGTGACCCCTGGAGGACTGGGTGTCTCTGCAGAAGCTTGCTGTAACTGAGACAAAAGGTCAGTGTGTAATAGTAGGAAGCGTGACAACGCATCAGGCATAGTGTTCTTTGATCCGGGCCTGTACGTAATATGGAATGAGAATCTTGAAAAAAAGAGTGCCCAACCAGCTTGGCGTGGTTTGAGGCATTTAGCGGATCGCAGATATTCAAGATTCTTATGATCCGTGTAGATCAGAATTGGATGGGCCGCTCCCTCCAGCAAGTACCTCCATTCCTCCAATGCAGCTTTGATCGCCAGAAGTTCCCGATCACCTACATCGTAGTTTCTTTCAGCTGACGTGAGTTTGCGTGAAAAGAATGCCACTGGATGGATCACTTCTTTGAGGACTTGACGTTGTGATAGAATGGCCCCAACTGCAGTTTCTGAAGCATCCACCTCCACAATATAGGGCAAGGTAGAGTCTGGGTGACTTAAGACAGGAGCAATGGTAAACCGTCTCTTCAAAGTTTCAAAAGCAGCTTGAGCCTCAGAAGTCCAACAGAAACGGATACCTTGTTTGGTCAGCTGTGTAATAGGGTGAATGATAGCGGAAAAGTTCTTGATAAACTTGCTATAAAAATTGGCAAAGCTCACAAAGCGTTGTATTCCCTTCTTGTCTGTGGGGGCTGGCCAATCTAGTATCGCTGAGGCTTTCTGTGGGTCCATCTTGATTCCTTCGGTCGATATGATCAAACCTAAGAACTGGATGCTCTGCTGCTCAAAGTCGCATTTCTCGGCTTTGGCATAAAGTCCATACTTGCGGAGCCGGCACAATACACTTTTAACATGTCCTCGGTGCACCTCTAGTGATACGGAGAATATCAAAATGTCATCAAGGTAGACAACCACGAAAATATCCAGAAAGTCTTTGAAAATATCATTAATAAAGTACTGAAAGGTGGCAGGGGCATTACAAAGGCCAAAGGGCATAACCAGATATTCAAAGTGTCCAAATCGGGTACGGAAGGCAGTTTTCCATTCATCCCCTTCTCGTATACGAACCAGGTTATAGGCCCCTCTTAAATCCAGCTTGGTAAAGATACTTGCTGATTTGAGTCTTTGGAACAGTTCAGGAACTAGAGGAAGAGGATAACGATTCTTCACTGTAATTTTATTTAGGTCACGATAGTCCACACATGGTCTCAGGGAATGATCCTTCTTTTCTACAAAAAATATACCAGCACCAGCCGGTGAGGTAGAGGGACGGATGAATCCTTTCTGCAGATTCTCATCAATATAGTCCTTCAAAACTCCTGATTCCCGTTCAGATAAAGGAAAGATGCGCCCAAATGGAATCTCGGCCCCGGGTAGGAGCTCAATAGGGCAGTCATAAGGTCTGTGTGGAGGAAGAGTGTCTGCTCCTCGTTTGCTGAAAACGTCCAGGTATTCGTGGTAAGAATCTGGAACTACCCGACATAATTCAGGGTCTGCGTCCATACACAGCAGGGTAGCAGGTGATGGTGGTGAAGTTTCCAAACAGTGTCTCTGATAATATGCTGACGGGAACTTGACACTTCCGGATTCCCAGTCTATCTGTGGATTGTGGGCCTGTAGCCAGGGCAGACCCAGGATGACGGGATACAAGGGTGAAGAGATTGCGTCTAAACGCAGCAGGCCTCTCGTACAACTCCGGCTCGCGGACCACTGGTATTGATACAGCAGCCACAGGAGCACGGTGGGGTATGAGTGCCTGTAAACAGTTCAATAGTCCCTGTAGTAGTGGTGATCAGCAGGCAGGTAGTGGATGAACTCACACAAGCAGGACCAGATGCTGGTTTGCAAGGCTGGGAGCTAAAGCAGGCTGGATGAACGAGATGCAGGGTCAGACAGGCCGGGTCGGTAATAATCAGGCAGATCAGGCATAGACGGTAGGCAGAAGAGTGGTCAGGTCACAAGCCAAGTAGTACCGGAAGATCAACATACAGAATCAGCAGGCAGGAGCAGAGTCAAAGGGAAGCCGGGATCAGAACAGGCAGCAGGCAATCACAGGAAATGATAAGCTGGATCAGATTCAGAGGTCACACAGGAAACAGGATACAACACAGAAGCTGCAGACCAAACAGCAATGAACCTCTGTAGGAGCCCTGTTTAAATAACCCGCCTGACTTCAGTATTAGTGACAGGTGTGTGTCTTAAAGTGCTAGTACTCATGCGTGCACGCCGGGATCTTACATGGAAAGCCCGTCTTCCCTGACAGTCGGACCTAGTCTACCGGAAAGTCCGGTCGTGTGTACTAGGCATAACAGCCACATTTGAAAGGAATTTCCAATACCTATAATTTAATAGTTAGTTATTAGTTATTCTTTAGAATTTACAAATTTTTGGAATTTTGAATTAGCGAATTTACGAATTGCGATCATAACGAATGACCCGAAAAACGAAAAGAAAACAAACACATGTTTTAAGCAGTTATACCTATTATACCTAGTGCCAAGTGTTTTCTATATGTGTATATGCTTTTGAACCTTTCCAAGTCCAAAATTATTATTGAGCAGAATTAAGATCGGTCCTTCACAGTCCCAGTTTCCCCTGTGGCCCCTTGGGGAAATAAATGGCCCACCCCTGCCCTAATGAAGAAGTACAGCCAAAGCTCATTTGGCTGTACTTCTCCTGTTGGATCACAGGAGCGAAGTATGTTCAGCACTTCTTGTGACTCATTTTCAGCAGACAGCAAACTGCAGCCCGTTGTTAGCTGATGTCACAGGGCTGGTCCAGCCTCAGGCAAGATCGTGACAATAAAGTCAGGATCCTCCTACTAGTCTAGACTGACATCTGCTCAGCCTCTGAGTGAGCCGCTGAGAGCCTGAGCTGGCTGCTCCCACCCCCTTAGCCCAGCGCTCCAGTGAGCATGGGGAGGGGGGAGGCAGAGCAGAGAGCGGTGGCTGACAGTCACCAGCTGTTTGCTCATGGAGCTCTGAGAGCGGGTTAGATCGCTTGGTTCTCAGTGTTAGAGGCGGCGGAGAAAGATGCAGCATCAATTCGGTGCAGCATTCAGCTATGGAAGTAGGATTTTGAAAAAAGCAACTTCTATTTTGGATGTAATCATTACCCCTGCTCATGTAAACTATATGCTAAGGGGATGATGGGGATATTCTCCACATTTCTTGTCCTAGCCCATTGAGAAGAAGGGTACTATTTGCTCAGAGGCAGACCTTTTTGTAACCCATATTGGGAGGATTTACCCCCACCTCCTGTCCCTGTCGCAGGAATCCATAGTGACAGGAGGTGTTGGAAAATCCCACCAATGAGGATGTAGAAAACAACAAAAGCAATTTTTTAGTAAGTTAGGCTGGCCATACATGGTCGAATTTCAAAAGAATTTTCTTTTGAAAATAATAAAATTTGTGCGTTTTGTGATCTGATGGTGCCACCATTGATTTCGAAATTCGGCCAACCAAGCCTTCAATTTCACGTCATGTTGCTACAGAAAAGAATTTTCATGGCTGGGAATCTTCTTTTCTTTTCCAGAAATTCTCTTTTCTTGCACATCTTTTCCGATTACATTTCTTGCACGATTCTCCCATCATTGATTAGAAAATAGTTTGTTTTTCAAAAAATGTCCAACTTATCCGATTATTCAGATTTGATTGCCGCACAAAAATTCGGCTGTTGCTGCAACCCACTAATGGTGCGAAATACAAACGAAAAATCTTAGATAAGATTTTCGAAAGAAAATTATTTTGAAATT
Source organism: Lithobates pipiens (assembly GCF_037356315.1). NCBI lineage: Eukaryota > Metazoa > Chordata > Amphibia > Anura > Ranidae > Lithobates > Lithobates pipiens. Next base: position 211,937,055 of record NW_027507686.1, read on the forward strand.
CGACCCACGTATGGCCTGCCTAAGGGTTTTAGTTGCTGTCTCCATGTCCCAGTGGCAACCAGTTCCATATTTGCCAACAACTTCATCCCAGCACCCCTGACACTATTACCACTGCCCATGACCACACATATCACACCCTCCTTCCCTTCCATAATTGCACCCACTTCTGGGCAATTCTGCCCATAATATGCCCAATTTCTGTGTGGTTCTGCCCCTAATTATATGGGAACTGACCACTGGCAGTCATGATCCCCTCAACTTTTTTAATTAATCTCTGAATGCAGCCTGGGATACATCATGGGAACATAGGACATACCATGGAGGACTCCTGTAGCAAATTCCAGACAGTTGTCACCTATCCATTCCCCCCTAAGGTCAGAGACAGGAAGACAGACAAATCTCCCCAGCAGAAGGGACATAGACAGCATCCCCGCTTTATACAAAAATACCATTACAAAAAGATTTAGCTGGGTCTTCATTATTCCAAGTCATATATAACAGATGCTGTTATTTATAAAGACAAAGCAGTAAAAATAGAAAACCACATGTCTACAAAACAATGGAAGTAGTGTCTGAACTTCGTAGTTAATCAACACGAGGAAACATGAACTAAAAATAACAAAAAAAAGGGACAACTAATAATGTAGCACTGCCATCCCGAAGGCGCTGCTGGTTTGATTGGGCTTACCGTTACCTTCTTCACCTCGATTTGTGTCTAGGGGTTTCCCGTGGTAGATGGCCCAGAAACTTTTGAGACTGACGACAGATCTGCTTAAAGGGATTTTTTGTTGCAAAAACTTAGTTAATGAACAGTCTCTTAGTATAGGATCAGAGGGTTAGGAGAAAAGTCCAGATACTCTTAGTGTCAAAGTCAATAATAAAAAACTTGCTTACTTTGGCTAAATGCAGAAAATAGCCATTCACAGCTGGATGTTCACTCTAGTTGGATAGTCCCTCTCTCACAAGGCCTAGCAGCCAACAAGGTGCTTAAATCAGGAACAAGTTTCTGCCACAGACTTTGTTGTAGAACACGTAGGAATAAGGAAACTTAAATACTTACAGAACACTCATGTGGTACCAGTATCTTTCAGCCGGTTTGGCAATACCTCACGAAATTGGATTCACTTAGGTCCCTCAGCCTCACCAGGCTCTTGCTAAGAAGCCAACCCGTGCGTGGCCTTCTTCTGAAGAGTCCTCCCCTGGATAGCTACGAAGCTGCTGGGCTGCTCCACAACCAGAGACGGCAGCGGACCACCTCCGAATCCTTTCCTTAGTTTCCTTGCCCGGGGCTAGCCAGCCCCGAGACATAAAGTCGGGTGGATCCGCACCCCAGGCCATAGCCTTCCTAGGGGCTGGTCAGGAGGACCAGGACCATGGAGTCAGAACATACTTCTGGACTGGAACCCCGAACCACGTGACATGCGAATCTTAAGTACCCTCTCCCAGAAAGCACAGCAGAGTGACACTCCCACTGGGCTGGCTCCGAGAGAAAGTAACCTTAAAGCACCAAACCAGACTATGTTTCCATGCCTGCCAGAAGAGACAGTGCCCCCTATGGCCAGGCTGAACACCCTATAGTCCAGTCAGACTGATGCTAAGGTCAAAATTTGGAGTAATTATACCCAAACCAAACTGCAGTTCAGGTGTAACATTACATTTTAAAAACATAGCGCATGCTCTTCAGGAGCCGGCGCTACAATAATAATAATAGTAATACTATCAATATAATCTATTATATAGTATAAAGCAGTAGACTGGACTGTAATAAAATATGGGATAACAAGCTTGCAGTTTTGTGCTCATCAACTCACAGGCGGCATGTCATGTTTTTGGACAGAGAAGGTTTGTTCATAAATATCTCTTCCATGCCATCTGGATGCTCAATAACCCAATGCATCTGATAATGCTTTGTGTACACATAACATTAAATAATCCACAGTGTAAGCCAAGATGCTAGATCACCCGTTACTATTTAACGGGAATTAATGTTTATTTAAGAGATGAGAAATGTTACTGTAGGATACTGTTATCCATGGATGTTAATGTTGCTGAGTATTCAGTTCCTTGTAAATGAGGGGCTTATTTTTCTTCCTTGAATGCCCAATTCAACCATTGTGATTTATTTCTGTAATAAATCTGATCTTATTTGACTTTTTTTTACCCTTGTAAGTGTTGCTGCAAGGGGTAAAATCCCCCATGCTGCCCCAGTTTGGAGGGTCAGACCACGGTCCAACATGCCATCCCCCCTACACACACACACACTACACCAATTGGCAGTGTTCTTGCTACCTGATGATTGGTGCACTGTGGGTGAGGGTGATGTCAGACCACAGGACTGCTGGGCTGCTGCTTTGTGTTAGAGAGCCGCAATCCGACCATCTAGATTGTTGCAGTGATTTGCCATTCTTTTTATTAGACCATAGGGTTTTCCAGAGTGAAGACTCCCTTTGTACTTGCTATTGACATTAAAAAAGGGACCATGCACTCCCACTAGGATGAGATGTTAGTTCTAAGAATTATCGCTATAAAAAGACAGGAGTGCAAAACTGAATCAAATGAAAATGTAAATGTTCTACTTGAATGGGTTGCTTCTTCTGACTTTATTATTCCAAGGATGGCTTGTACACTATAAACCATGAATTCATAATTGGCAGTCTAGAAGTGACTTTTGACTTCCCAACATTAACTCCGTAGCTCAAGGTGTCTTTGGCTAACAGGGAAAACTCTTGTTTTTAGCATCATCCACAGATTTCTGCATGGAAAGAGGAATAAGACAACAACCTGAAACAGTTGTGCGTTTCACTAACCATCACCTTAACTCTACCTGTAACCCTTACACTAACACCAACCTTCTCTACATCCCCAACACTAACCTTCACTGTAGCCCTTCCTAACACTAACCTTCCCTCACTGTAACCTTTAACACTAACCCTCACTGTAACCCTAACACTGACTGGTTTGCCACTTATATTCCCTCTAATCCTAACACTACCTGTAACTCTCACACTAACATTTTCTTTTATCCTAACACTAACCCTCCCTACAACCCTAACACCAATTCTCACTGTAACCCTGTCTGTAAACCTAACACTAAACCTCCCTTTACCCTTAACACTGACTCTTCCTGTAATCCTTTTTGTAGCCCTAGCACCTACATTGCCTCTAACCCTAACACTATATCTCACAGTAACTTTCATGCTGACCTTCCCTGTGACCTTATTGCTAACATTCACACTATTTCTCTCTGTAACTCCAATGCCGCGTACACACGACTGCACTTTCCGGCAGACTAGGTCCAACGGTCTTCCTGACAGACTTTCGGCGGAGTCCCGACAGACCTTCTGATTGAACAGACTTGGCCACAAACGTACGATGGGACTTAAAAAGGAAGTTCAATAGCCAGTTGCCAATAGCTTCCCTTGCGTCGTATTTGGTCCGTCCGACCACCATACAGACGAACGGTTTTCCCAATAGGAATTGAGTCCGTCGGACAGATTTGAAACATGTTCTATTTCTAGGTCCGTCTGATTTTTTTATGTGAAAAACGATCGGATTAGCCCACACACGATCGGATTGTCCGACACACTGATTTTGTCGGACCTAGTCTGCCGGAAAGTCTGGTTGTGTGTACGCGGCCTAACACTAACCATCCTTACAACCACAACACTAGGTCGCACTGTAACCCTACTTGTAACCCTGACACTAAACCTCCTTTACTTTAACACTAACAAAACACACTGTAACCTTAAAGTGGTTGTAAACCCTTACAACACACTTTAACCTACAGGTAAGCCTAGATTAAGGCTTACCTGTAGGTCCAAGAAATATGATATTTGCCGAAAGACAGGCACCGTTGTCTACGGCGCATGCGCCGTAGACAGCGGCGCGCAGGCGCACTGAGCGCGGCACCGTCAACGACGAAGATGCCGCGCGTGTCGGCTCTCGTGCGTATGCGTGGGAGTGACGTCATTGCGGCTTCGCCGAATGACAGCGGCGGAGCAGCGTGACCCCACCGAGAAGATGGATGCGCCGGACTACAGGGGACAGCGGTGACATCGCTGGCTCCTGTGTCAGGTAAGTGACACATAATGGACTACTGTGCGATGCATAGTAGTCCATTATGCTTTGCCTTTGCAGGGAATGAAAGAGGAAGTAAACTCATCAGGGTTTACTTCCTCTTTAACAGGTATTCTTCCAGTGAATATTCCTGTAAAGCTGATGGGCACCTTACCTCTACCGCTACTTTCCTGTAACCTTAACACTAACCCTCCCTACAACATCCCCAATACTGCCTTTTACTGTAGCCCTTCCAGTACCCCTGACACTAAGGCCGCGTACACACGGGCGGACTGTCTGCCCAACTAAGTCCGTCAGACAATCCGACAGACAGTCCGTCCTACTTTCGAATGAACGGACTTGACCACACACGATGAACAGACAGTCCGCCGAAAGCTTGCGTGATGACGTGTACAGCACGTACGACGGGACTAGAAATACGACGTCCAATACACTGCAATGCAACCTTTCGCCGTGTAAATCCTTTCTGAGCATGCGCCATACTTAGTCCGTCGAACTAGCCTACTCACGAGCGGACTGTCCACTGAAACCAAGTTTTGACGGACAATATTACGGAAATTCCGAAAGACTTAGTCCGCCAGACTGTCCGCTGAAAAAGTCAGCTGAAGCCCACACACGAGCTGATTGTCCGCTGAAACACGTTTCAGCGGACCAAGTCCGTCAGACAGTCCGCCCGTGTGTACGCGGCCTAACACTAACCACTATTACTTAAAACCGACTCTTCCCATACTTTCCTCTGTAACCCAGACACCTGCCTTACCTCTAACCCCTTTTGTAACCTTAACACTAACATTAAGCCTCTGTTATATAAACTTATTTTCAAAGGCACCTGTGCTGAAAAACAGCCTTTGGATACCAAAAGTTACCAGTTTATCTCAAAGCTGAGCATTTATCATAGACCTAGGGGAAAGGGGAGAGAGCTACCAACTAGACTCATGGGAGGACACAAGGTTTTCCCATTGCAAATACAGTAACTCTGTTTTAGGTAAACTTGCTTTAAAAAGAAAGTTTAACCCAAAACAGTCCCATTTTGTGTTGTACTTCAAATAAGATTTGTGTTTTGTTTTTGGTTATCTACACCAATTCAGATGGTTGGATGAGTCTATGGAGTGAGGATATCTCTATCATCTAGCCATCAAAGGCACTTATGTTGCAAATTTCTCAGTTTCTTCTCTCTTTGTGTTGCAGTCACCCTCTTGGCTACTACTCCGGCGTACTTCAGAGGATTCACACTTATTGCACTGAAAGAAGGTAAAGAAGGGGAAAAAGAAGAGGATCATGCAGGTTCATTTCAGGTAAGAATAAACTCTTGTTATGTTAAAGGAGAACTCAAGACTGGATAAGAAGCCACTAGAAAATGTACATAATATCAACAAGTACTTGGTGTATTGTGGTTATCTGTATACATTTCCTAGAGAGTCTAGTTTGAAGGCCTCCCTAGCTGTACATCGTACTACTGTGGTGTCACATTTGTATTGCTTCATATGCTAACCACCAGAACCACCGGACTTGTGAGTAGGAGGGCCAGGGATGAAATATTACTGTCCACAACAATTTTCTGGTTTAGCAATGGGCACTAAATAAAATCTCAGTGGATGGTGTATTTTGTTTAAATGGGCCACCATGCAAAATAATTTACCCATAAGCCTCTTTTTGTCTAGATGTCTTCAATGAGCCTGAATCGCAGTTGCTCAGTGACCTTTTTAAAACCTATGTTTAGTCAAAAATAAGTTAAAAGGGGGCAGAAATGGCGGGTATGGTCGGCACTCTCGATTAGCTCATATGACAGAACCCTTGGTTCCCGTCACACTGGAGGATTATGATGGTCAAGGTAGATATCGGAGAAGAAAGCGTCCAAATAAAGCAGGAGCCAGTAGCATAAGGGACATATCACCTTCATAGTACACATTGTCCCTTGTGCTGATTTTTTTTTCTTTATTATTTTTGACTAAACATAGGCTTTCATTATACTGTTTTACCAATACTAGTGCTAATATAATGCTGTCAATATAATTTTAAAAATCTATGTAAAAATCAATTCACAACAATCACTTCTTATATAACACCAGCGTCACAGTGGTGAAAACAGAGTTGCAATAGCTGGCTATAGAGGAGAACAGGAAAGGGAACCATGGTAATACAATAACACCTTGTGAGATAAAATAATGATTTATGAGAAAATAAGGCATTTAACAGTAGAAAGTTAATTTCATGTGGGGAAAAAAAGGATTACATGACTTAAGCCCCCATACACACTATCAGATGTTCTACTGATTTTTTCCTTCAGATTTACCAAAATCATATAATATGAGGTCAAACTTTAGGAGTTTCAATTTGTATGCAACCAGGCAGGCCCTTCCACTACCTGGGTTTGGTAAATCTACGTACTCACTTTTGTTGCCAGCGGTTTAGACATTAATGGCTGTGTGTTGAGTTATTTTGAGGGGACAGCAAATTTACACTGTTATACAAGCTGTACACTCACTACTTTACATTGTAGCAAAGTGTCATTTCTTCAGTGTTGTCGCATGAAAAAAATAGAATATTTTATAATAGAATTATAATAATAGAATATTTACAAAAATGTGAGGGGTGTACTTACTTTTGTGAGATACCGTAACTACTGTATGTATAAAATATCCAAACCTGCAATTCTTTTTTTTTTTTAACTGAACCTAATTTATTCATTTTCCAATGCATAGAATTTTTTCCATATATTGATTGATTGAATTATATGAGAATTATGCTCAAATATGAAAAAAAAAAAATATTTTTGTTGGCCATACCTAAAAACATTTCCCAGCAACAGTAATGGAGCAACTGTCTCTGCATCCACGGCTATAGATGAGCAAATCTCTCTCTAACTGAAAATGACAGGCTAGACTGAGATATTGTATTTACGAAAAGATTTTTCACTGTAAGCGCTTTGACTGTCAGAGTGATCACATACCTATGAACCACAGCAATTACTTTCGGCCATTAATATTGGACCAAAGCTGTCAAGGGACATTATGATCACAGGCCTCAGGTGAACACTTAGGGACACAATGATGACAAAACAATGCCTTGCATAGGAGTCTTTTCATGACTTAAATCTACTGTGGGAAATAATGAAGACAGCTGAACTCCAGGCAGATATAAAAATACACCAATTAATTCTGGTATGTATTCATTAAAGCAGTATTTAACTCAAAAGCAAACATTTATTATATTGCATTTGTTTTCTTTTTTAAGCTTTCTTTCATTTATTTTTACCTGGTGATCTGGCCAGTTGTTTTTCAACAGAACAAGGTGCCCTGCAAATGCAGATGTTATGCCCCATACACACAGTCGGACTTTCCGACAGAAAAGGTCCGATCGGATTATGTTGTCGGAAAATCCGATCCTGTGTGGGCTCTATCGAACTTTTTCCGTTGGAAATCCGGACGGAAAAAGTTTGAGAGCTGGGTCTAAAATTTTACGACAACAAAATCCGATCGGACTTTTTCCAATCGTTTGTAGAGAATTCCGTCAGGATTAAATTACGAGACCAACGCTATTGGCTACTAGCCTCTACGTAGTCCCGTCGTTCCAAATAACTGTTCTGTTTATTTGATGCAATTTTTTTTTTATTATATATGATTACGTAGCTATCGCATTAATATTACAATTGTACTTTTATAGTAACAAGGGGTGTAACATAGGCAGGCTACTTCTAAACAGGACTCAAAAGAATGCAATTTGTAATAAACACATTATTAGTGCTGTGTGCTGTGTTGACATTTTCCACATTTTGTCAAGTTAAAACCAAAAACGTAAATCTATTTTATTGGGATTTTATGTGATAGACCAACACAAGGTGGCACATAATTGTGAAGTGGAAGGAAAATGATAAATGGTTTTCAACTTTTTTTACAAATAAATATCTGAAAAGTGGGGCGTGCCTTTGTATTCATCCCCCTTTATTCTGATACCCCTAACATTTAGTGGAGCCAATTGCCTTTTAAAAGTCACCTAATTAGTGAATAGAGTCCCCCTGTGTGTAATTTAATCTCAGTATAAATACAGCTGTTCTGCGAAGCCCTCAGAGGTTTGTTAGAGAACCTTATCGAACAAACAGCATTATGCAGTCCAAAGAACACAACAGACAGGTCAGGGATAAAGTTGTGGAGAAATGTAAAGCTGAGTTAGGTTATAAAAAAATATCCCAAGCTTTAAACATCTCACAAAGCACTGTTCACGCCATCATCCAAAAATGGAAAGCGTATGGCACAACTGCAAACCTACCAAGACATGGCCTAAACAGACAGGCCAGGCCAGGAGAGCATTAATCAGAAGCCATGGTAACTCTGGAGGAGCTGCAGAGTTACACCGCTCAGGTGGGAGAATCTGTCCACAGGACAACTATTAGTTGTGCACTCAACAAATCTAGCCTTTATGGAAGAGTGGCAAGAAGAATTCCATTGTTGAAAGAAAGCCATAAGAAGTCCCATTTGTAGTTTGCGAGAAGTCATGCGGGGGACACAGCAAACATGTGGAAGAAGGTGCTCTGGTCAGATGAGACCAAAATTGAACTTGTTGGCCTAAAAGCAAAATGCTATGTGTGGTGGAAAAATAACACTGCACATCACCCTGAACACACCACCCCCATCGTGAAACATGGTGGTGGCAGCATTATGTTGTGGGGATGCTTTTCTTCAGCAGGGAAGCTTATCAGAGTTGATGGGAAGATGGATGGAGGCAAATACAGGGCAATCTTAGAAGAAAACCTGTAATGCCGCGTACACACGACCGGACTTTCTGGCAGACTAGGTCCGACAGTCTTCCTGATGGACTTTTTAGCAGAGTTCCAATGGACTTCCGAACGAACGGACTTGTCTACATGCAATCACACCAAAGTCCGATGGATTCGACCGTGATGAGGTACGACCAGACTAGAATAAGGAAGTTCATAGCCAGTAGCCAATAGCTGCTCTAGCATTGTTTTTTGTCCGTCGGACTAGCATAGAGATGAACTGATTTTTCAATCGGACTTGAATCCTTCGGAAAGATTTGAAACATGTTCTAAATCTAAAGTCCATCTGATTTTTCGACAGCAAAGGTCTGATGAAGCCCACACACGATCGAATTGTCCGACGGATTCGTTCCATCGGACCTTTGCTGACGAAAAGTCCGGCCATGTGCACACGGCATTCGAGGTCTGCAAAAGACTTGAGACTGGCGTGGAGGTATTTGTAAAATATTTTGAAAACCATTTATCATTTTCCTTCAACTTTGTGTTGGTCTATCACATAAAATCCCAATAAAATACATTCAGGTTTTTCGTTGGAACATGACAAAATGTGGAAAATGTCAAGGGGTATGAATACTTTTTCAAAGCGCTGTATACAGATTTTACAATTTCATTAACAGTTTTCTACTGCTTTAAAGCAGCGGTCCCCAACCTCACTCTTCAAGTACCCCCAACAGTTCACATTTGCAGGATTTTCTCCACCTTGCACAAGTACTTTATTCAAGGTCAATGGCTTGGTATCTATTATCTAATGGTATCTAATGGTATCTATTATCTCTATCTCTATTATCTGAGTACTTAGCTTGGGAACAACTCCATTAACCCTTCCATGACTAAGCCTATTTTTGACATTTGGTGTTTACAAGTTAAAATCCATATTTTTTGCTAGAAAATTATTTAGAACATTATATATATATATTTTTTAGCAGAGACTCTAGAGAATAAAACGGCGATTGTTGCAATATTTTATGTCACGCGGTATTTGCGCAGCGGTGTTTTAAGCGCAACTTTTTGGGAAAAGGGACACTTTCATGAATTTAAAAAAAAACAAACAATAAAATTATCCCAATTGTTTTGCATAACGTGAAAGATAATGTTACGCCGAGTAAATAGATACCAAACATGTCACACTTTATAATTGCACGCACTCGTGGAATGACGACAAACTACGGTACCTTAAAATCTCAATAGGCGACGCTTTCAATTTCTGGTTACCAGGTTAGAGTTACAGAGGAGGTCTAGTGCTACAATTATTGCTCTCACTCTGACGATCGTGGCGATACCTCACATGTGTGATTTGAACACCGTTTACATATGCTGGCGCAACTTCCATATGCGTTTTCTTTGCTGTGCGAGCTCGCGGCGACGGGGAATGCGCTTTAAAAAAAAAATCGTATTTATTTTATTCATTTTAAGATTAATAAATTGTTTAAAAAAAAAAATAATAATAATAATTTGATCACTTTTATTGCTGTCACAAGGAATGTAAACATCCCTTGTGACAGTAATAGGTGGTGACAGGTACTCTTTATGGAGGGATGGGGGGTCTAAAAGACCCCCCATCCCTCCTTTACACTTCAAAGCATTTAGATCGCTGAAAACAGCGATTCTGAATACTGTATATATTTTTAAATCCGACGCCATTGGCAGCCGAGTAAACGGGAAGTGACGTCATGACGTCGCTTCCGTGTTTACAATTAGGAGACTGGAATGAAGCTGCTTACAGGGGGGGGACGTCCCCTCCCGCTCATCCGGCATAACAGCCGAGCGGCTTTTAGCCGCATCAGTTGTTATGGCTGGAAAGCCAATCGCCCGCTCAGAAAAACGGTACTGGGATGATGCCTGCAGGTGCGGGCATCATCCCAGTATAACCCCCGGAAGCCGAGTACGCACATCTGCGTACGCTCGGCGGCAAGGGGTTTAAACGCCATCAAATGTAGTTTTAAAGTGCAGTTAGTATGAGTACCTGACCCTGTCTTCATATTAGCCTCTTGTTATCCCAGCAACACTCAGACTGAAAGGGGGCGGGGGGTGTAGCTTTAGGAGCCAATCAGGTATCTTAAGTGCACATGTGCTGACAAGGAACATGTCTGCAGGAAGAGAGAGCAGAGGGATGACTTCTACAGTATTCTGCTGCCACTTCACTGTCCAATCACGGGCTTGGGGCACGAAGATGACCAGGTTGTTTTGTTAAACTGCAGTATTAAAAAAAAAAAAAAAAAAAAAAAAAACAGGTAATCGATCTGTCTCCATTGTCTGGTTATACTGTGTAAATCTCAACAAATCCTTTGGCAAGTAAAGCAACTCCCATGTATGCATTTCAATTATGTGTTTAGCTGTTTGCTTGGAATTTGGCATTAAATTTGAACTTACTGGTACAATATGATGTCACCATCTCCGCACAAGTTTAGAACACACATTTCCATCATTGTCAGAATTCCTTATGCCAGACTGGAAATTTGTCTCACCACAAACATACCACAAAAGCGGAACTTCAATCTGGCTGAATTTTTAGGGAGGTGGAAAGATGGTGAAAACAAAACTAAATGAAAAATATGGCGACGTTAGAAAAGAACATCCTGGGTTATAATTATAAAATTCATCTAAAAGAAATATTTCCATAATTTCCTATGTTTCACATGGGATGACATTTAACTCATTCTCACCGGAAACATCTGGCAGTAAAGACTGCTATTTTGCTCTATTTAATTACTGGAAGTCCAACAATATGACCAAAACTTGAACTTCCACTGAACAATCATTGTGACTCAGGGATAGTGTCACTATTTATCTAGAATGCTGCTAAGAGATTTATAGAGACAGTATACTATGTAGTATGTGACCTTGGCTTATTCAGTTATAACACACGGAAAGGCATTGCCTTCTATATTATTTTCTGGAGGCAGAGTTCTTGGAGCAGCATTCTACAGAGATGTGTTGCCCAAGGACTCAAAGCCCTGGTGTCCAACTTGCGGCCCCCTGGCACTTATTGTGTGGCCCTTGAGGTCCTTTTAGACAGTAGATTGTAGGGGGATAAACATGGAAGGATGGATTTGTAAAGGAACTGTAATTTTAGCGAATTGCATTCTCCAGTATCTAACCATCTCCTGCAGCATGTATGTTGCCTTTGATTATCTTCTGTTGCATGTCCTCATGACTAGGGTAAAACGGATGTCACTAACCACTCACCCAAGACCGGTATGCCCCTACGCCCTCTTATCATTTATACCTAATCACACCAACACCGATTTGGGTGAAAAATTGACCATGGCGGTCATTTATTGCCAAATAATAAATAACCAATGTAAACATTCCTTTAAACAGAAACATAATGATAATAACAATAATCAAGGTGATCGATCTTTGAAGGCACAAGAGAACCAACCATTGTTTATGTATCTGAGGAATCACTTAAAGGTTTCTAGCTGCATGACACTGGCTCAAGGATGAATCCAACTCTTCTCAGATACCTCCATGTCACAACTTCCCAGTTAACCCACCATTAACTGGAAATTCTCCATAGGACTATATACCATAGATGGGGTCCTAGTATGTGGAATCACTGTTAATATTGACCGCCTCCAAAGACCCAAGCAGCCTGGCCACTATGACCACTGAGGAGTACCAATCCAAAATAGAGGTGGGACGGTGGGAAGTTTTTTTCCCTGCATGCTGTCTTCACACTGCTCAAAGTCCCAGCTAGACCTCTCTTGAAGCCCCTCCACCAATTCCGGTAAGTAACCTCCTCTCCTGCTTCCAGACGTTAACCCTATCTCCCCTTTGCTTCCCCTGTCTGCCCAGTCTTGTCTGCCCTTTGCCTTTTTTGTTTTTTTGGACCTATTTGTCTGACTGTTTTTTGTAGTAATACATTCACAGAATATTATGTGTGGCGCTTTGGTAATGTCATGGGCCCCTATATTAAGAAGATTGACCACCATTGATTTAAAGGAATGTTCTGAGTACAGAGATATGTGAACCACCATTGCAGTCATACATTTACTGGGCTCCAATGCCAAATCTTAGCCTAATTTCTAAGTCTTAAAGTCCCCCAAAGTTAATAAAGCCATATTGTATGCAACTATGCAATGCAATTTCTAAACATGTCCAAGTCCTATGTGATATAAGCGATTTTTGTTGTTGCTTACAATTTTCAGAACATCACTTCTGTTACTCAGAGCAAATGGTGATGTAGCCAGGGCCTCACAGTTGGCAACTGGGAAACCGGAAACCCACTTCACCAGTGCATTCAAGGTAGCTTATTCCTAAGCTGTGTAATCATGGAGGAAAAAAATGCATTTTTTTTCCACAAATGATTACTGTGGTGTGGTATGGCACATGAGGAACACTACCCCTGTCTGTGAAAAGAAAAAAACCCTCTTCTTGAAGATATCATTTCACACAATTCTGGGAGACCTCAGGGAGGAAAGGTGTTTTTTTTAGCCAACAACTTTTATGTAGTATGACGCATGTACGAGACGGGGCACAAATGTCATCTCTGTCATTCAGCTTTTTCCTCCTATCAGCATGCTCCTTCTCAGCTTCTGATTGGCTCCTTCTGCTGCTTCTTCCTCTCACAATCCCATCCTCCTGTGCAGGGACAGCAAAAGGGTGATATCAGATCATTATTAGGTACTTACACTGTTTGTTGTAGCACACCCCCCATAGGGACTGCTGATGAACTTGGATCCCCCACTCCTGCACAGACAGGCACACCCAATTTTCACGAACAGAGAACAGTCCGTGACTTTGACTTTGATTTTGTTATTTATTGAGGGTTAATAACTTGGATAGGGATGGGAGATTATGGGATGCCCACTTGACTTCAGCAAAACTTTCAGTAAAACTTCAGGGACATCTTCCTATATACAGTCTATATACAGTCTCCTTCACTTTTCTCCTGCACAGCACTTGCTTGCTCAAGCTGAATCAGGCCGCGTACACACGCGCGGACTGTTCGCTCAACTTTGTCCGCTGAACAGTGTTTCGGCGGACAGTCCGCTCGTGTGTGGGCTTTCAGCGGACAGTTTCAGCGGACAGTCTGCTGAACAAAGTTTTTCGGAAATTCCGAAAAACTGTCCGCTGAAACTTTGTTTCAGCGAACAGTCCCCTCGTGTGTAGGCTTGTTCGTCAAACTAAGTTCCGCGCATGCTCAGAAAGGATTTACACGCCGAAGTTTGCATTGCAGTGTATAGGACGTCGTTTTCTAGTCCCGTCGTACGTGCTGTTCACGTCATCGCGCACGGTTTCAGCGGACTGTTCGTTCGTCGTGTGTGGCCAAGTGCGTCCATGCTAATTTTGAGCGGACTGTCCGCTGAAACTGTTTGACGGACAAAGTTGAGCGAACAGTCCCCGCGTGTGTACGCGGCCTCACTGATTTATTTGAGTCAGGTTAGCAATGACCCTTTACACAGTGTAGTGAAACTCTTCCTCTGTGGACACCGATCCCAGTATCACCTCTTCAGCCACTGTCAACCCAACTAGCTGCAGCTGCCCCTTTCACCAGCCCTCCAGGCTAACCCTCCACACCAGTCCTAAACTCTTCACCAGCCCACCCAGATCTCTCAGGTAAGGATAAAGGCTTAAGCACACCGCTGTCTTTGGGGAGATTGGCTACCTGTGGCAGTCTCCCCCTTGTTAGTCTCCAACAGTGTTGACTACTCACTCTGTCCTTTCTCTTGCTCTCGTGCCTCCAGGAAAATCTCCTATGTGTTGTAGCAGGATCCTTTGAGCACCCGAACCCCGGCCCAAGGCAGGACCCCCCCTGACTAGGGGGCACCCCTGAAGGCCACTGACAGCCTCCTCAACACTGAATCTCCATCTTCCACCCAAATGCCCCTGCTGGCATGACCCATATCTATATATGTAGTGGTCTCAGCCCCCTTCCAGCCTACCTCTGAGGATTGGCTGAGGCTCCATAAATATTCAAGGCAGCTCCTCCTAACTTCCACCCACTAATTCTAGAAGATTCTCCAACCTTCTTGACCAGGGGGAGGTAGCAGAGAGCTGCCAGGATGAGTCATCCTGCCCTGAACCTTAGTAAATCCTGACCCAGATTCCATAGCTCAGGACTAACCCTGAGCTAAACTTTTTTACCTACTCAATAGAAAAAGAAGTTTACTGGTGTATTAGTGACTGCAGAGCTACAATAAAGTATTTCTTTTATATCTGCTAGTGTTCAGTCCAGAGGTACAGTGAAGGAAAAAAGTATTTGATCCCCTGCTGATTTTGCCCACTGACAAAGAAATGATCAGTCTATAATTTTAATAGTAGGTTTATTTTAAAAACGAGAGACAGAATAACAACAAAAATATCCAGAAAAACACATTTCAAAAACAAGTTATATATTGATTTGCATTTTAATAAGTGAAATAAGTATTTGACCTCTGCGCAAAACATGACTTGTTACTTGGTGGCAAAACCCTTGTTGGCACTCACATAGGTCAGATGTTTCTTGTAGTTGGCCAACAGGTTTGCACGCATCTCAGGAGGGATTTTGTTCCACTCCTCTTTGCAGATCCTCTGAAAGTGATTAAGATTTAGAGGCTGACGTTTGGTAACTTGAAATTTCAGATCTCTCCACATATTTTCTATGGGATTAAGGTCTGGAAACTTGCTAGGCCACTCCAGGACCTTAATGTGCTTCTTCTTGAGTCACTGCTTTTTTGCCTCGGCTGTGTGTTTTGGGTCATTATGATGCTGGAGTTCCCATCCACAACCCATTTTCAATGCCCTGGTTGGGGGAGGGAGGTTCTCACCCAAGATTTGACGGTGCATGGCCATGTCCATCGTCCCTTTGATGCAGTGCAGTTGTCCT
This sequence comes from Lithobates pipiens, assembly GCF_037356315.1. Lineage (NCBI taxonomy): Eukaryota > Metazoa > Chordata > Amphibia > Anura > Ranidae > Lithobates > Lithobates pipiens. Next base: position 211,952,717 of record NW_027507686.1, read on the forward strand.
GTACCCTTAGCAGAAAAACACCCCCAAAGCATAATGTTTGCACCTCCATGTTTCATGTTTGATGGTGGGAATGGTGTTCTAGGGGTCATAGGTAACATTCCTCCTCCTCCAAATATGACGAGTTAAGTTGATGCCAAAGAACTAGATTTTGGTCTCCTCTGACCACAACACTTTCACCCAGTTCTCCTCTAAATCATTTAGATGTCCCTTAGCAAACTTCAGATGGGCCTGTACATGTGCTTTCTTGAGCAAGGGGACCTTGAGGGCGCTGCAGGATTTCAGCAGGGCCGTATTAACGTAGGGGCTATTGCAGCTGCAGCTCCATGTCCCCATCATAATATAGGCCCAAATCAGTAAGTCACTCTGTAGATACAATCACCATCAACCGTCAAGCGCTACATTGTCCAAGCATCTGCATTACACGTAATTGCAGATTCACAGCTATTACTTTCATTGTCAGTCAGCAATGCAGAGCCTCTTGTGGCCTTGTACTAGTGCTCCTCCCCTTGGAGTCCTTCCAACACACACAGTAGGATGGAGCTTGACGTTCCGGCTGGCGTGACGTCATTCAGAGGCCCAGCCCGGGAGGCTTGATGAGAAAATGCTGTGTGGGAGCGGTGCTTCGAGCGACTCAAGTAAACTCTGCATGGACGCTGGGGAAATCACTGTCAGGCAGATAAATTGCTATCCTATTTGTGCAGCAGTGTTTTGGGTTAACTGTGGGGGGGTGGGGGCTATCAGTGCAGCTCATCAGTGCCACCTATCGGTATCCAGCAGTGCAGCTCATCAATGCCACCTATCAGTGCCAGTGCCACCTATCAGTGCTGCCTATCAGTGCAGTTCATCCGTATCAGTGCCCAACACTGCTGTCTATTAGTGTAGCTCATTAGTGTGACCTGTCAGTACCACCTATCAGTGTTGACTATCAGTGCAGCTCATCAGTACCAATTAGTGCAGCTCATCGGTGCCACCTATCAGTATCTAGCAGTGCAGCTCATCAGTGCCGCCTATCAGTGCCAGTGCCACCTATCAGTGCTGCCTATCAGTGCAGTTCATCAGTGCCAGTGCCCCCTATCAGTGCCCATCAGTGCTGTCTATCAGTGCAGCTCATCAGTGTGGCCTGTCAGTACCACCTATCAGTGCAGTTCATCAGTGCCACATATCAATGCCAGTGCCCACTATCAGTGCAGCTCATCGGTGCCACCTGTCAGTGCCCATCACTGCAGCTCATCAGTGCCACCTATCAGTGCACTCCCTTTAAGAGAGTGCTCCTAATCTCAGCTCATTAGCTGTATAGAAGACACCTGGGAGCCAGAAATCTTGCTGATTTGCATGGGATCAAATACTTATTTCACTTTAAAATGCAAATCAATTTATAACTTTTTTGAAAAGCGTTTTTCTGGATATTTTTGTTGTTCTCTAGTCTCTCACTGTTAAATAAACCTACCATTAAAATTATAGACTGATTATTTCTTTGTCAGTGGGCAAAAGTAAAAAATCAGCAGGGGATCAAATACTTTTTTTTCCCTCACTGTATGCTCTTGATTCTAAAGTTCCCCTTTACCGTCACTATTATATATCATTCTAAATGATAATTAGAAATACATCTATGTGAACACATTCTATTCACTGGAATCAGCTCCAAGTAATGGGCTGATGTTTTGAATAGACTTTCTCCCATAGCACAAGCAGAAAGATTTTGAGCTATATAGAGCGATTTCACACTCTCCTCCTCTAAGCTGGAGGAAGGTCTGATGGAAATGATGTTTATGCTATTTGCCCTTTATTCAGGTTCTTTATGGATTAAACAAATGAAGAAGATGAGAAAATGTTTGTTTGCTGTAGCTTGCTAAGATCAGTGGTATTTTCCATGATGGGAGGCAATAGACCAATTGATTAACGGTTTAGCGCAATCAGAGTAAATCGCAAAGGTGCAGCAAATACGGTTTCAAACCAAAAGTTCAAAACAACACAATTAGGTGACACTAATCCTGTGGCACAGGAGAGGATTAATGGCGATGTAACAACCTTGGCAGGAAAAATAGAGTCATTATTTCAGATGGATCATATTGTGGAAACACCGTAGGGGAACCTGGAGGAGGTAATCTTGTATATTGTACTAAGCAGTAAAGAATGGTGGAGTTAAAAATCAGATTAGGCTATTAGAGGATGAAGAGGTAGGTGTTCTTCACCACCTAGGCCAGCTTCCCACACCAGTTATTTTATATTACGGAATAGACAAAATAAATGTTTTTTCATTATGATTTTAAAGGATAAGTCTAAAACTATTTTTTTGGGTTGATTTGGTGTAATCATCTGACAGTGTCTTGTATTGTAGAGGTCTCTCAACAGTAAGCCCTTGTACACATGGTCGGACATTCTGACGGAAAATGTCCAATCGGACCGCGTTGTCGGATAATCCGACCATGTGTGGGCTCCATCGGACTGTTTCCCTTGGAATATCCAACCGACAAAGTTTTAGAGCTGGGCTATAAAATTTTCCGACAACATGATCTGATTGGACTTTGTCCGATCGTTTGTAGAGAATTCCGATCGGACAAAGTGCCATGCATACTCAGATCAAATTCCTAGACCAAAGCTATTGGCTACTAGCGTCAACGTAGTCCCATTGTAACGAAATAACGTCATCACGTTACGAACGATCGGATTTTCCAACAACTTTGTCCGACCGTGTGTATGCAACACCAGTTTCGGACAAAATCCGTCTGACAAAATCCGACGGATTTTGTTGTTGGAATGTCCGACCGTGTGTACAAGGCTAAGAGGCCTTTGTACTTCTGTCATTTGTTTTTCTGCTGTTCTTATAATCCTATGACAAAATTTAGAAGAACCTCTGATAATAGCCACTATTTGGAGGAGCTTGGAACTTCAATGTACCCCTCTAGAGCCTTAGCCCTTGTACACACGGTCGGAGATTCCGACAACCAAATCCGTCTGAGTAATTCCGACGGATTAATTCCGGAAGAGGTCCGGAAGTGATGTTGCATACACACGGTCGGACTAAATTGTCGGAAAATCCGATTGTACATAACGTGATGACGTTATTTCATTATGACGGGACTACGTTCAGGCTAGTAGCCAATAGCTTTGGTCTAGGAATTTGATCTGAGCATGCGTGGCACTTTGTCCGTCGGAGTAGGCTACACATGATCGGAGTATGTCCGATAGGAGCATTTTGTTGGAAAATTTTACCGGCAAGTTGGAAAACTTGGTCCGTCGGAATATCCATTTCCGAATAAACAGTCCGATGGAGACCACACACAGTCGGAATATCCGACAAAGCGGTCCGATAGGACACATTCTGTCGGAATCTCTGACCGTGTGTACAAGGGCTTAGAATGGTTAAGGAGGTTGGAGGGTAGTTCAGCTTGCTAGCATCAATCCAAAACAAAAATATCCACTTTCAGTGGACAGATTGTAATTACCAAAGCTGGTTCTGTATTCTACTGCATTGCAGGAAACTGGCAGTTATTGAAATTTAGCCAGCTTATTTAAAAGGTGTTAGGCTAAAGCTAAGGAAGGAAAAGCAGGTGCAGGCGCAGTGCAGGAGACCCAAATACATGAATAACATAGTGGACCCAGGTAAACAGAAGATGCAATGTAGGGGGATCAGGTACACAGAAGTAGGGGGTGCAGGTACATGAAAAAACGAGTGCAGGGGATGTATGTACAGGGAAGGACCAGTGAAGGGGATGCATGTGCAGGGAAGACTAATGCCTCGTACACACGATCGGACTTTCCGACAACAAAACTGTAGAATTTTGTCCGAACGTTGTTGTCTCAAACTTGTCTTGCATACACACGGCCACACAATTGTTGGGCAACAATTACGAGCGTAGTGACATACTAGACATACTACATGGTTTTTCAGCTCTTTAGCGCAACCCTTTCTGCTAATTTTGTGTTAGTAGAAGTTTGGTGAGTGTTTTTCTTTTCTCGAAATCCCATTTAGTGCTTTTCATTTTGCGCTTTTCAGTTTGTTTATGAACAGCCGTTCGTCATCCAGACATGTTGCGGTATGGGAGGAGATAACGTGTTATTTATTATTGGCCTTGGAGTTATTGCTTTGACATTATTTTTTGGTTGAATAATAATGATTTGATTTGGTATATTTTCTATATTTTTGGATGCACAGAATGCACTTTTTGGTTAAGTTCTATTGGCAGATAGCATGTCTAATTTTATTTTTATTTTTTTAATGCACAATTAGAAAATTGTGTAGAATAATACTTGGCTATGTGTTTTACTTCAAATTACATTTTTGAAGTAGGCAGTTACATTTTAACAAATACAATGTAAAATTTAAACAAGGGGCACCACCATAGTTGTATCTTTGATCTTAAAAACTACAGGATAATGGTGTTGTGGTAACTTGTACAAATAAAAAAATAAAAAGCATAATAATATTATTCTTGATATCACTAGAAAAAAAAGCCTTTGAAAATCGGTTTGCAATAACTCCATCAGTATCACCAGCAAAGCAGCTTCATTATTATCCCATTAAAGAAGAAGAGAATGTGTGCTGCATTACGAGATGTCATAATTTGCCAGGTCGCAAATCTTAATTCTTCATTACAATCGCTACTTTACAAGACCTAACGCTTCTGGCTGGTCCTTGCTGCCGAGCATGCGTGTTTGTACTTTGGACTTTTGTCCGACGGACTTGTGTACACACGATCAGAAACTCCGACAACAGACATTTGTTGGCGGAAAATTTGAGAACATGCTAGCCAACATTTGTTGGTGGAAAGTCCGACAACAATTGTCTAATGGAGTATACACACAAAGTTGGATTTTCCACCAGCAGCCTGACATCGAACATGCAGGTGTATGGAAGACCCAGCATAGCTGATGCAAAAACAAGGAAGGCCCAGTTTAGGGGATGCAAGCAAAGGGAGGCCAGTTGTAGGGAATGCAGACAAAGGAAGGTCAAGAGAATCCATTGTGGTGGATCTATGTGCAATAACAAATAACATATAATATAGTGCTTTAAAATTAAAGGTGCAGATCCTTAAATCAACACACAAATAATAAAAATAATAATCCCAAATGATGAATAATACTGTTGATTCATATAAATGGAATTGATGCTCCAAACACCTTAAGTGTCCCACCACTATGAGTGTAAAAGGACTCTTACCGGAGCTAGTGGACTATTTATAAGTGCAAAGAGTCACATACGCTTGTGTATCTGAGCACTCCTTGCTGGATAGCACGAATCACCTCCAGGTCTCCACTTATGTTCTCAAGAACACCTCATCCGTATAAGGATATTCCACCATGACATGAAAAGAGAACCAGGAACACTAACATAGCGTAAAAAAGGATTTATTTAAAAGTACTAGCCATTTACATTCTTAAATAAAACGTAAAGTGCTTATCATTATGAAACTCGAGTCTCGGTATTCAAACTGGTCACTTCCTTGTTGATGTGTGCGTGGTGAAGTGATAGCTCCTTCCTACGTGTTTTGTCACAACTGACATCATCTTGCAGCACTATATTATATGTTATTTGTTACTAGCATGACATTTTTTATTTAAATTTGTTACACCAATTATCTACTTGCTTTGTCAGCTGCTGTATAGGTTTTTTAGTGTGATTTCTTCTCTTTCGTGTTGGTTTATAGTAGGAAGAATAGTGCCTTGTATCAATGTGAGAAATAGTGTCTCTTGCCAGTGGGAGGAAAAGTCCTCCAAGGGCCGGATAAGGGCAAGAAAAGGGCCACAATTTGGAGTCCACTGATTTAGATTATTAGGCGTGAAAACTGATGGGTGGGAGAGAGAAGGACAGAGGGATTTGGCTCTAAAAGTAGAACAGTTTCTCCAAATGGGGGCCTGTTGGTAGCTATGAAGACTGGGGATCAAAAACAAGGAAATAATCAGTAGATATGATCTACCATGACCTCCAGGTGATCAGCACATGTATGAACATGTTAGTACTGTACTTGTTTCAGTCTGTTTAATATTGTACACATTTCTATCTGCATAGCAGCTGGAGGATAACTTTCTCATTAGCATACATCTTGACTCTCATTAAATCAATATTGCTACTCAGTTCATAGTTACAGAAAGATAAAAATAATGTTTATCTGGCAGATGAGTATGTAAATGAAATCTGATGTCCCCTCAGCCATAATTTAATTGTGTCCTCTCCTCCCTTCCAGCCTGTACAATGCTTTTCTCACCCCCTCCCTCCCGTCTGCTTCTTATGGTCTTCGGCAAGCTGTCCTGTGTCTCATTTTGACTTGTGTATATAAGGAGGTCTAAGTGCCTAAGGGGGCCACGATGCGTCTCTCATTGTCGAGTTCTAGGAATTATTTAACATTCACTTCACTGCTTCCTGTGACCTCTAGTTCCCTGAGAACTTCTGCCTTCTATGGAAAATGTTCGACTTGTAAAAGGAAACTATATGTGTTGCGGTTCTGCAAATGGTTTTCGCATTCCAATTCCAAATCCGCAATGCTATGTTGAAAGAACTCAGGGTTACCAGGGTATTCTGAGAAAATGCATTGTACAACTTAACAAGTTTTACTTTACCTGTTTTTAAAGGATCTTCGGGCAAAAAAAAAAAAATCACAATTTCCGGACCTCAATGATATGCTCATATTTGAAGCCCCTGACATTAATGCTGAACTCCAGGCAGGGCAGGCATAAAAATGTTTATTGTAATATATTCCTCAATAACCACAAAGGATATGAATCCGCTTTGTACACCAAATTCCTTTGTAAACCTAGATATTCCTGTTTAAAAGTAGCAATGGTATAATCACTGGGCCGATCACAGCCTTTGCAGAGAGCAGAGATGTGGGAGGGACCCAGCAGGCTCCTCCCACTACAGGCTGCCTGCAGAAACTGCAGGAGAGGCGGAGACAAGACCAGTCACCCTGCACCCTGAGAGAGAGAGCAGCAGTGACCGGTCTTTATTACAGGAAGTCCTGCACAGAGGTAGTTTTACACTGGATAACTGCACAGATCTGGAAGAAATCAAGTAAGAATGCATATGCCTCTTATATAGAGACATTATTTGTCTAACCCAGAGTTCCACCTTTAACCACTTCAGCTCCAGAAGGTTTACCCCCCCCCCCCCCCCTTCATGACCAGGCCACTTTTTGCGATACTGCACTGCGTTACTTTAACTTTAGCACATAAGCTTTATGTGAGGTTGCAGAAACACTTGGCTTTTCTACCTCATGCATGCTTCAATGTACATGCTGTATACTTGTGTTGTTTTTGTTTCAGTATTTTTCAGTTAGTTTGCGGCCCCCCCAAAAAAGTTTGAGCACCGGCCACCACTGGTTGTGGCCAAAAAGCTCAATTTTGGGCTCATCATTCCAAATGATTTTGTGCTAGAAGATTTGAGGCTTGTCTCTGTGCCGCTTGGCGTATTGTAACCGGGATACTTTGTGGTATTTGCGTAGCAATGGCTTTCTTCTGGCGACTTGAACATGCAGCCCATCTTTCTTCAAGTGCCTCCTTATTGTGCATCTTGAAACAGTCACATCACATGTTTTCAGAGAGTCCTGTATTTCACCTAAAGTTATTTGTAAGTTTTTCTTTGCATCCTGAACAATTTCCCTGGCAATTGTGGCTGAAATTTTAGTTGGTCTACCTGACCGTGGTTTGGTTTCAACAGAACCCCTCATTTTCCACTTCTTGATTAGAGTTTGAACACTGCTGATTGGCAGTTTCAATTCCTTGGATATCTTTTTTATACCCCTTTCCTGTTTTATACAGTTCAACTACATTTTCCTGCAGATCCTTTGACAATTCTTTTGCTTTCCCCGTGACTCAGAATCCAGAAACGTCAGTGCAGCACTGGATGAAAGATGCAAGGGTCTGTCAGGAGTCCAGAAACGTACTGACCTTTTATATAGACACACCAATTAAAAGAAAACAGATCACAGGTGAGGATGGTCACCTTCAATAATCTTCCAAACACCTTTGGGTCAACTTGTGTGCATGTTATCAGGCCAAAATCACCAGGGTATACTTTTGATCAGGGTTATTTGGGTAGTTTCTGTTGTGATTATGATATAAAAAGAGTAAACACAATTGATACATGGCTTCAGCCAAACACTTACCATGAGTGAAAGAAATGTGTTGTGTTATTGTGTTGTATATACACACAAACACTATATATATATATATATATATATATATATATATATATATATATATATATATATATATATATATATATATACAGTGCATCCAAGAAAGTATTCACAGCGCTTGACTTTTTCCACATTTTGTTATGTTACAGCCTTATTCCAAAATTGATTAATTTCATTATTTTCCTCAAAATTCGACAAACAATACCCCATAATAACAAGGTGAAAGAAGTTTGTTTGAAATCTTTGCAAATTCATTAAAAAACAAAACAAAAAAAACCCTAAAAACTAAGAAAAAAACAGCCTTTGATCAATGTTGCATGTTTCCCTACAAGATTGTGGTATGTGTCTATTCCCTCCAATCAGAGCTCAGATTACTGTCAGCTCTCCTCCCAATGCTGTGCAGTGTGTGATGTCAGATCCCCATCCCCTGCCTCCTAAAGCTCAGAAATGCTGTATATACGGTGTACTTTGTATGGCTGTATAGGAGAGATTGTTGTGGATAAACAGGTACAACTTACGTAGAAGGATTTGTTTTATCTCTGTGTATCACATGAGGCTAATCAGTTCAATGGCAATATATAATGGTTTACAACCACTTTAAATATAGTGGGGTTGATTTACTAAAACTGGAGAGTGCAAAATCCGGTGCAGCTCTGCATGGGAGCCAATCAGCTTCTCACTTCAGCTTGTTCAAGTAAGCTTTGACAACTAAAATAAAACCTGGAAGTGGATTGGTTTCTATGCAGAGCTGCACCAGATTGTGCACTCTCCACTTTAAGTAAATCAACCCTAATGTATTTTCTGAGATATGGAAGCTATGTACAGGACTCTATTGGCCCCTCACACCAGCCAAGATCTACCTTAATTGCACAGAGAAACACAGAGACCCAGTGATTACATCACTAGATTTAAATAATGGCATGTCATAAAAACAAAAAGATTGACTTTACACATGTCATTAGCATGTTAATGAAGGGGAAAGGAGGACTCAGGAAAGGCAACATATGAGCAGATTACATTTCAGCTTTAGGCCTCATGCACAAGGGGCTTAAAAAATTCCACCTATACAGGCATTGAGCGTTTTTATTTTCAACCTTTGTCTATGGGGAAGATTTACTAAAGCGGGTGCATACACAATCTGGTGAAGCTGTGCATAGTAACCAATCAGCTTCCAGGTTTTATTGGCGAAGCTTAAAAGAGAAGTTTCTGTTTTTTTTTTAAGTATTATACTTACCCAAGAGGATGCAGCATCTGTCCCCCGCCAGCTCTAAGGCTGAGAACCAAGCGCTCAAACACCGCTGATCACTCGGTTCTCAGAGCTCCTTGAGCAGAGCGCTTGTGACTGTCATTCACTGGCTCTCTGCTCACCCCCACGCACGCTCACTGGAGCGCTGGGATGTAGAGGGGCAAGAGTGGCTGGCTCAGGCTCTCAACCACTTGCTGGGAAGCTGAGCCAGGTGCTGGTCCAGGCATATGGGTGGATCCCGACCCTATGGTTGCAATCTTTCCCGAGCTGCTCTGGGACGTCAGTCAACAGCAGGCTTTACAGGAGTGCGGAAAAAACTGCAAATCTATGATCCACAGGAGAAGCACAGCAAAACAAGCTTTGACTGTACTTCTCTTAATTGAACAAACAAGTTAAAAGGTGATTAGTTGCAATTAGGCCCTTTTTACACTGGTGCGGGTGCGGCGTCTGCTGTGAAGTGGCACTATTCAGCTGCTAGCTGGATGGATTTAACCCCCGCTAGCGGCCGAGAAAGGGTTAAAAACCACCACAAAGCACTGCTACAGCAGCGAAATGCCGGCGGTATAGAAGCGCTGCCCCATTGACTTCAATGGGCAGGAGCGGTGAAGGAACAGTGTATACACCGCTCCTTCACCTTCCAAAGAGGCTGCTAGCAGGAGTTTTTTTACTGTCCTGCCAGCACATCACTCCAGTGTGAAAGCCCTCACAGCTTTCACATTGGAGAGACAGCAGCGGCTGTTTCAGGGCGCTTTGCAGGGGCTATTTTTAGCACTGTAGCATCTGAAAAGCGCCCCAGTGTAAAAGGGGTCTTAGGGTTACCATTTTTTTAAGACCGAGTACAAGCACAGATACCGATACTTTTTTTCAAGTACTCGCTGATACCGATCACTGAAACTTTTTTTAATGTCATGTGACAGTAGCAATGATGGGCACTCATAGGTGGCACTGATATGCAGCACTGATAGGTGGAACTGACTGATGGGCACTAATGGCTGGCACTGATATGCTGGCACTGACTGATGGGCACTGATATGCTGGCCCTGATAGGTGGCTTTTCAGGGCACTGATAGGTGGCATTTATGGGCACTGATATGCTGGCTCTGATCAGTGGCATTTATGGGCACTGATGGCATTTATAGGTACTGATAGGTGGCACGTATGGGCAATGATAGGTGCAACTGATGGGCAGGCAATGGCAGTGAGACAATCCATAACAGTCAAAGTTCAAACTTTCTCAAGTATACAAGTGCTGCAACGCCCATCTTAGTACACCCTGCACTTGGCCTCAGTAAGCCAGCAGTTAGAAGGCAGCAGCAGACATCTTGTTACACCCAGCTCATATAGTTAGTGAACTATATGCCCTGGGTGTAACAAGATGTCCACTGCCACCTTGTGACTGCTGGCTTTCTGAGGCCGAGTGCAGGGTGTACCAGGATGGGTGTTGCATTGTTCAATCTCTGACAGAGACTGGGGCTGTCACTTTCATTAATGAAGTGCCAGCCCCGGTCTCTGTGATGGCCCAGGTCACTGATTCTGACTGCTGCGAGTGCGACCCACACCCCTACCCCCGGCCAGCTCACCTTTCACTGCCGCCAGCCCAGGACTCGCTCTCCGCTCCGCCCACTGACTTCTGGGAGCCGCCTTTTCATACAAAAAGTATCGGGTCAGGCTTCGGGAGCATTTGCCCGAGTACAAGTGCCCGGCAAATACTCGGTATCGGCACCGATACTAGTATCATTATCGGTGCAACCCTAGATGCAATGCACAGCTGCACCAAGGTTCTGTGTAAACCTATTTTAATAAACTTCTATGCAGGCGAATAAGAAGAGGAGTTTTTACAGGAAAAAACCAACCCACAATAGGCAGGCACCATAGTGCTTGTACTCGGTCAAAAAAACACTATATGCGTCTAAACGTGCATAAATGCTAGATACGTAAAGTGTATGCATGATAATGAATTCCAATGGCCAGAATACATTTACATGTTAGCCACTAAAATGCATTTACGTTCAAGCGCTTTATGCTTAAACACATGAGCAATACGCAGCTTTGAGTGAGTTTTTTTAAACCCGCAGTGTCCTGCCAGGAGTTCTGGCATTCAGAGGGGCTTTTTATATTTACTTTGTACGTTGAAGGGTTCTTATTATGTATTCGTTCAAAACTGACATGCTGGTAGGTTAACCACTTAAGTCCCAGACTATTTTGCTGGCCAAAGACCAGAGCACTTTTTGCAATTTGGAACTGCGTTGCTTTAACTGACAAAATTTACATAATTTTTTTCCCACAAGTAGAGCTTTCTTTTGGTGGTATTTGATCGCCTCTGTGGTTTTTATTTTTTGCGCTATAAACAAAATTTTGAAAAAAAATGCATCGTTTTTTTACTTTTTGCTATAATAAATATCCCCAAAAAATGTATAAAAAAATATTTTTTTCCTCAGTTTAGGCCGATACGTATTCTTCGACATTATTTGTTTAAAAAAATTGCAATAAGCGTTTATTGATTGGTTTTCGCAAAAGTTATAGCATCTACAAAATAGGGGTTAGTTTTATGGCATTTTTTTTACCAGTAATGGCGGCGATCTGCTATTTTTATTGTGACTGCGACATTACATTGCACAATTTTGACACATTTTTGGGACCATTGGCATTAATACAGCGCTCAATGCTAAAAAACTGCATTGATTACTGTCAAAATGTCACTGGCAGTGAAGGGGTTAACCACTAGGAGGCTAGGGAAGGGTTAAGTGTGTTCTGGGGAGTGATTCTGTTAGGGGGCTTGGCTACGAATGACACTTCACTGATCTCTGCTCCTGATTACAGGGAGTTATGATCAGTGACAGTGTCACTAGGCAGAAAGGGGAGATCCTTGTTTACATTAGCATCTCCCCGTTCTTCCGCTCAATCGCGGATATCCCCACGTCGATCCAGTCCGCGGGACTCGCGATCCTACTCACGGGCGTGCGCATGTAAACACACAGAGGCAAATTCAAAGGGACGTACCTGTATGCCCATTTGCTCAGTCGTGCCATTCTGCTAACGTATATATACATGCGGCGGTCGGGAAGTGGTTAATTGGCTCATGTCTAAATTGTCCCTAGTATGTATGAATGTGATAGATTGTAAGGGCAGGAACTGATGTGATTTATAATAAATATATATATATATATATATATATATATATATATATATATATATTTATTTTTTTCCTGAACTGGCATGAGGAGGTCAGAGAATGAGTTTGTCTGTGCTTAGTACATGATCTAAGCAGACAATACACAGCTGCCTTTCCAATTCAGTGCAAAACAGACTGTGGGAAGATGATGGGTCAATATTTCTCTGGCTGAAAGTTGTCAGTGTCTGGGATTTAATGATAGGCTGGAGCGTACACTGTGATTTATCTGAGCTGCTAATGTTCTTGAACCAAAACTTACAAGAGGCTCTGAACCCTTCCCATTGTGGAAACTTTGTTCTTTCTTGAGAAAAATGCCTTTTGCTGAAACACAAAATTGCTTTATAGAGTGCCTGGAAATTCATGGCAATTGGAAATCTCTCAGCGTATTAAAGTATAACACATTAAAAATAGGTCATTCTGCACTTGACATTTGAATCCACTTGCCATCATTTCCACTTGTGAAGAAGGAACGGTGGTTAGAATCTCAAGTCACCACCCCAAGGGAACCAGGATCTTTTGCCTGCCTCTCTTCATCAATGTTCAGTGGAACCATAGGTTCCTACAGAGGTTACTAGGTGTTACTGGAGCTATGGGCAAATTCTGCCTCTTAGATTCATAACCACTGGCACCAATGATCATTTTAGCTATACGTAAGGGAGGTTTCTTCCTACTGACCACAAATGTAAGGAGCATTCTTCCCATTGACCATCATGCTAAGGTACCATGAGTTGGAATTATAAGAATTATTTGCAGGGGTTCCCTAACACCGAAGGTTATTTTAAGGGTTTCTCTGTGTTAACAATGTTAAAAGTCAACTCTGGGGAACACCAGAATTATCCCTCGCAGTGGGGCAGTCCCCAAATGCAAGGGTAATTGCTAATTTAGGTCTAGGAGACACAGAAAAACAGATTTACTTACCAAGTGCACCACCATTTCTTTCCACTGCTAAACCAGTCCCTTTAGGGTCTTTAAGACCACTCCACTGGTCTAGGAGAGGAACAGGGCTACATGCGACCGCATGGCTGGACCATGGAACAGGTAAGTGTCTGTTTATTAAAAGTCAACAGCTAAAATTTTTGTAGCTGCTGACTTTTAATAAACAAAAAAAACCTGAAACTCCACTTTAAGGAAAGTCAAATGCATGCCAAGACCTTTTGGGCCCTTGTCTCTCACAAAGTTGACACCAGGTGCAATTTTTCATGCATTGTTGCATGTTGCATTAAGGCGTTCTATTCACGTCAAATAGGCAGTTAACAATGCTCAATGTGCTAAAAAATGGAGCTACACTGTTTCTGGCAGTGCAATACACCACAAAAATAATTCATATCTGTGTAGTGTACCAAAGCACAGTTATATACATATTTTTTTAATGTGCATAGGCATTGAATGCCCTGTTTTAATGCTTGTTAACTCAATGTAAGGCTGGGTTCACACCGCTGCGGGGGGAGAACCGGATGTGATTCGCACAGCAAATCACATCCGATCTCCGTAGCGCTGCGAGTGAACTCGCAGCGGTCCCGCAGCAAACTCGCACGGGACCCTTTTTTGGGTCCGCAACGGAATCGGATCGCATGGGGGTTCACACCATGCGATCCGATTCCTGTGCGAGTCGGCAGATCGCACTGCGATATGCCGACGGATCTGGGGGTGTCATTAACATAACATTGACACCCCCAGCCGTCCGCATAGGGCAGTGTGAACTGCCGGCGGGAGGTGTGCGATGCGGGAAAACGCAGCGGATTCGCGGCGTTCCCGCATCGCAGCAATGTGAACCTAGCCTAAAGGTGTAAGTGGACTAGACGTGCACGCTGGAAAATTTTATTTAATTTCATTTCATTCAATTTGCATTCATTAGGTTCATAATTTTGTTTATTTTATATTCATTGAGTCAGTCTGGTTCGCTTTCAGGATTAGTTTTGTCCCTTTGTTATACCATGTGGATTCAAAAAGTTTTCCAAATTGTCTCGGAAGGCTTGATAGTTTGTTAATGAATCCAAATTCATTGTGAATAGCTGGTTGTTAAGGAGTGGGCAGCCGCCACGTCCTTAACAACTAAGACTCATCCGCTGTCAGCGGCATTCCCTACTGACAGCAGAACGTAAAGAGAACAATTGCCAGTATTAAAAGAAGCAAAAAACAGTGTGGGACCCCCCCCAATCTATATCAGGCCTTTCAGGTCTGGTATGGATTTTAACCACTTCAGCTCCGGACCAATAAACACCTTAAGGACCAGAGGTCTTTTTGCAATTTCGCACTGCGCTGCTTTAACTGGTAATTGCGCGGTCATGCAATATTGCACCCAAACGAAATTTGCGTCCTTTTCTTCCCACAAATAGAGCTTTCTTTTGATGGTATTTGATTGCCTCTGCGATTTTTTTTTTTTGCGATATAAATGGAAAAAGAGCGAAAATTTTGAAAAAAAAAGATATTTTCTTCTTTTTGTTATAAGAAAAATCGAATAAACTAAATTTTAGTCATACATTGAGGGCAAAATTTATTCAGCCACATGTCTTTAGTAAAAAAAATGTCAATAAGCGTATATTTTTTGGTTTGCGCAAAAGTTATAGCGTCTACAAACTAGAGTACATTTTCTGGAATTTACACAGCTTTTAATTTATGACTGCCGATCTCATTTCTTGAGGTGCTAAAATGGCAGGGCAGTACAAATCCCCCCCAAATGACCCCATTTTGGAAAGTAGACACCCCAAGGAAATTGCTGATGGGTATGTTGAGCCCATTGAATATTTATTTTTTTTGTCCTAAGGGATTGAATAATGACAAAAAAAAAAAAAAAAATTTTTTTTACAAAAAGTTGTCACTAAATGATATATTGCTCACACATGCCATGGTTATATGTGGAATTGCACCCCAAAATATATTCCGCTACTTCTCCCGAGTATGGCGATACCACGTGTGTGGGACTTTTTGGGAGTCTAGTCGCGCACGGCACCCCGAAAACCAATCACCACCTTCAGGATTTCTAAGGGTGCAAATTTTTGATTTAACTCCTCACTACCTATCACAGTTTCGAAGGCCATAAAATGCCAAAATAGCACAAAACCCCCCAAAATGACCCCATTTTGGAAAGTAGACACCCCAAGCTATTTACTGAGAGGCATGTTGAGTCCATGGAATATTTTATATTTTGCCACAAGTTGCGGGAATATTACAAACTTTTTTTTTTTTGCACCAAGTTGTCACTAAATGATATATTGCTCACACATGCTATGGGCATATGTGAAATGACACCCCAAAATACATTCTGCTGCTTCTCCCGAGTACGGGGATACCACATGTGTGGGACTTTTTGGGAGTCTAGTCGCGCACGGCACCCCGAAAACCAATCACCACCTTCAGGATTTCTAAGGGTGCAAATTTTTGATTTAACTCCTCACTACCTATCACAGTTTCGAAGGCCATAAAATGCCAAAATAGCACAAAACCCCCCCAAATGACCCCATTTTGGAAAGTAGACACCCCAAGCTATTTACTGAGAGGCATGTTGAGTCCATGGAATATTTTATATTTTGCCAAAAGTTGCGGGAATATTACAAACTTTTTTTTTTTTTGCACAAAGTTGTCACTAAATGATATATTGCTCACACATGCTATGGGCAGAAGTCAAATTACACCCCAAAATAAATTCTGCTGCTTCTCCCGAGTACGGGGATACCACATGTGGGGGACTTTTTGGGAGCCTAGCCACGTACGGGACCCCGAAAACCAAGCACTGCCTTCCGGATTTGAATATAAAATGCTATAAAAAACAAACTAACCAGAGTCACCCGTAACACTTATACGGTGATCAGTGGTGAAAGGGTTAACTAGGGGCAATCAGGGGGTTCAAATTTTTATTAGGTAGTATATGGGGGTCCCTGGCGCTATATAAAAACCTGACGGGGAACCTAAATAACTAACTGGCTAACCAGCGTCACCAGTGACACTTATACTGTGATCGCTGGTGAAAGGGGGTGAAAGGGTTAACTAGCAGCAATCAGGGGGTTAAAACCATTATTGGGTAGTATATCAGGGTACCTAGCGCTATAAAAACCTGGCGGTGAACCTAAAAAAATAACTAGCTACCTAGCGACACTAGCGACACTGATGCAGCGTTCAGAAAAATTATCGCTTAGTGACACTGGCAAAAGGGGGTGAAAGGGTTAACTAGCGGAAATCAGGGGGTTAAAACCATTATTGGGTAGTATATCGGGGTACCTAGCGCTATAAAAACCTGGCGGTGAACCTAAAAAAATAACTAGCTACCTAGCGACTGTAGCGACACTAATGCAGCGATCAGAAAAACGATCGCTTAGTGACACTGGCAAAAGGGGGTGAAAGGGTTAACTAGCGGCAATCAGGGGGTTAAAACCATTATTGGGTAGTATATCGGGGTACCTAGCGATATAAAAACCTGGCGGTGAACCTAAAAAAATAACTAGCTACCTAGCGACACATGCAGCGATCAGAAAAATGATCGCTTAGTGACACTGGCAAAAGGGGGTGAAAGGGTTAACTAGCGGCAATCAGGGGGTTAAAAACATTATTGGGTAGTATATCGGGGTACCTAGCGCTATAAAAACCTGGCGGTGAACCTAAAAAAATAACTAGCTACCTAGCGACTGTAGCGACACTAATGCAGCGATCAGAAAAACGATCGCTTAGTGACACTGGCAAAAGGGGGTGAAAGGGTTAACTAGCCGCAATCAGGGGGTTAAAAACATTATTGGGTAGTATATCGGGGTACCTAGCGATATAAAAACCTGGCGGTGAACCTAAAAAAATAACTAGCTACCTAGCGACACATGCAGCGATCAGAAAAATGATCGCTTAGTGACACTGGCAAAAGGGGGTGAAAGGGTTAACTCTAGGGGCAATCAGGGGGTTAAATCTTTATTGGGGGGTGATAGGGGGCTACCCTGGACCTAACACTAACTGTCCTGACAGTTTTTACTGTCACAACTGACACTGAATGCATTGATCAGTAAAGAAATGATCAATGCAATCAGTGACACTGTGACTGGGGGGGGAGGGGGGGCGGGGGGGGGATCGGGGGGCGATCGGGGGGGGGATCGGGGGGGGTTTGTGTGCCTGTGTGTACCTACATGTCAGTGTAGTGTTGGTGCACACTTACTTTTACTCTTCTCCTCGTAGTCCGGTCAAAAAGACCGCCCCGAGGAGAATGACATCACTTCCTCCTTCCTGTGTAAACAATACACAGGGGAGGAAGCTTCTCATTGGCCAGGAGCGATCCAGAGGGGGTGGCCGAAAACCAACGGCCATCCCCTCATCACGGAGCGCTCCTGGACCGAATCGGACCGCCGTAAACAGCGGGAGGGGGTCCGATCGGACCCCCCACCCGCTGGAAGGCAATCACGTAGATGTACGTGATTGTGCCTGCCTGTGCCATTGTGCTGACGTACAATGGCAATACGGCGGTCCTCAAGTGGTTAAGGGAACCTCAAGCAATTTTTATTTTTTATTTTAGAATTAAACCCCGAAGGGTCTGGTATGGAATAGGAGACTCATTTTTTATTTATTTTTTATGCCAATACTTGTTTTGTTTACATTCTGCTGTCTGTGAGGAACCCCGCCGGCAGCAGATGAGCCATGGTTGTTAAGGACGTGGTAGCTGCTCACTCCTTAACAACCAGCTTTTCACAATTCATTTGGATCATTTAAATTAATTTGAAAATGTGGCGTCATCTGAATGAAAAGAATGAATGAATGCATTGTTATTTTTCGTAAACTTTTTTACAGATTTTCAAATGTATGATATTATGGGGACTCTAGCTAGTGCAGACCATTATCATAACCATCTAATATGGGAAACAAAGAAATGTTTTTATGGATAATAAAAGACTCATATACAGTAATTAAATCTTTTGATTAGGCATAAACATGTCTTTGCTTCTTGCACTTGACCATCACTTATGGTGATGGTCTGTACCAGCTAAAGTCCCAATAATCTTGTACATTTGGAGTCTATTGAATTTACAGATGATGGTACCAGAGCAATGATAGCTCATGTTAATCACATAATCTAGAACTTTTGATTTTGCTCATTCCTCCTCTTAATCTGTATCTCCAGCTGCAAACTGTTGGTAGTTTACCAGATTGGCTATGATCTTTAAAAATCTGGGCATTGTCTACAGGACAGGTTAAGCTTTTGTTCACAGAGGAAATAGCAGCATCAACTGCTGGCATACCCCACTTTGTGAATTTTTCCTCCATTGTATACATATGTATGTGAGATGGACACCATGCGCGATGCTGCCTGCCTCCCCAAAAAAACAGGGGGGGGGGGGGCGCAGGTAGCCCAGGAGAATAAAAACTCCCTGACTGGCCAGAGAACACAAGGTATGTAAAATATTCCCTCTAGTGGAGATGTCCAGGCAAGACATCCGGACTACTGAACAAAAAGTGAACATATATTCCCTTTTTTTTAAAATCTTTTTAAACTTACCATTCCCGCCCCAGGATACTGCTGAAGTATCTCAGCCAGATCCAATTTTCACCCATCACGGAGGATCATGTCTCCTATAGACTTTCAAGGACCGGGTCCCCCTTGAAACTTTGGGGTCCACACCCTTGAACTTGTACAGCACCCTGCTGGAACAGCCTTTGAATCTTTTATCTGTCCAAGGGTCCAGATCCCAGGGTCCAGCGCCCTCGAGGCTCGGGTACCATCCATCTTAGCCTCATTTGCCACATCGAATAAATCGGAATGCATAGCCCCTTGATCCTGACAAGACCTTCAACTGGCACCATCTTTAGCATAGAGAACCTAATCCACCTTGACCATCACCTTGAAGACACTAGCGAAAAAAATTGAGGTACTTCCTGTATGGGAGGGGGTTATATAGAGGGGGGCTTCCTGTCTTTTTGGTGTGCAAGTGTCCATTCACCTATAGGTGGCGTATAACCCAGATAGTAATTTCTATAGTTGCTCTGTGTCCTGTGATGTACGATAAAGAAAACTCTAAGTTATCTTTAAGGAATACATCAATGGATTAAATGGCCTTTTTATGCCCACTTGAATGTGAGCTTTAAAACTTCTGTCCCATGTGAGATCAGTCTTTCACAGGGCATTTATTTGCAGGAAAATCACTCATGTTGAGTTCTCTCCTCAACATTCACACACCAGCAAGTACTGAGCCATGAATAAGTAAGATTTAACTGGCCAGCTCATGTATATAAACAGTATTTATGGTCCTCTCCAGGAAGCAAAGCTCTCAGACAGTTAGGATAATGCATGACTACAGTTCCATATTAAATAAATCCATTCTTTGAAGTTTCAATACAAATATATTATGTGTTTTACCGGCCTCAGATGTGCTCACAATTTATTTGCTTCTGGTTTAAAGCAGAAGAATGGAAATGATGTGTGAGTCCTGAATCTTTTCAGTTTTTTCTAGGAAAGCTTATTTCTTCTGTTGTGTTCAATAAAGTACTCACATATGTCCTATCTTAAAGACAAATCCCCCTGTGTTCCCCTATTAAATGTAATATATAGAGCTGTATAAATAAGTATACTAGTTCAATAAATAAGTATAGTAGTTCACAAAAATTGATTATATGGCATTTAAAGCAATCCCTTCCTGCTGCCAATATGAACTATTCAACTTATAAACAACTTACCTTACCAGTAGCAGTACCAGTCTGTCTCCAGAGACTTATGCCCTGTACATAAAGTCAGAAAGTCCGATGGAAAAAGTCAGATCGGATTATATTGTCGGAAAATCCGATCGTTTGTGGGCTCTATCAGACTTTTTCCATCAGAAAAAGTTTGAGAGCTGGATCTAAAATTTTCCGACAACAAAATCGGATCTGACTTTTTCCGATCATTTGTAGAGAATTCCGACGGACAAAGTGCCACGCATGCTCAGATTAAATTACAAGACCAAAGCTATTGTCTACTAGCCTCTAAGTAGTCCCATCGTATGCAACGTACGTCACCTTGTTCCGAACGATCGGATTTTCCATCAACTTTGCCCGACTGTGTGTATGCAAGACAAGTTTCGGCCAAAATCCGTCGGAAAAAATCTGACGGATTTTGTGGTCGGAATGTCTGACCGTGTGTACCGGGCAAAAGTTATTCCCTTACTGGATGTAAATTCTTTATTTATTAATTTTTCATATTCTTATAACAGAGTGTGCAATAGAGAGGTGCAAATTGTGTCTTCTGGTCCGTTTCAGGTCCAAAATCAGCCAAACATTTGTACTGAAATCGGACCTGAACCGGTAAATGGAGGCAAACTGAACCCCTGCTGTGAGCAACTCCGTGCTCTAGTGTGAACCCAGCCTAAGAACATACAAAAGGTGTATATATATATATATATATATATATATATATATATATATATATATATATATATATATATATATATATATATATATATTTTTTTTTAAATGCATAGAAAAGTCTTAACCACACTTCCAGTTATAGAACCTAGGTCAAAGATACCTCTGTTCTTTCTGTGTCAATCATATGTTTGAATTAGCGGAGGGATTTTGGCAAAATAGATTTTTCTCAATTACACGCTTAGACAAAATTTTACGCGAAAAAAATACTTTTATTTCTTTGTATTTCTTTGTTTAGAGGGTGTGGGAGTTTTCTTTTTAAGGGGGGTGTATTTAGGGTAGTTTAGTCTATTTAATTTAGTGTTCTTTTTGTATTTTTTATTTTTTTATGCATTTCATAGTTATTTATAAATTTTTTCATTGTCTGTTTTTTTATTTTATTTCTGTAATAAATAAATAAATAAAATGAGGAGGCTAATGAAGGGCACAGGAACAGGTTAAAAAGAGCTGTTGTTATTTTCATTAAAGTATGATTGAGGCTCTGTTCACACTTGTACGACTCCAACTTTGCAACTTTGATGCAACTTTGGATGGGTACGACTTGTATGTGACTTTGACCACTGATAATGGACAACTGTTGCACAACAGTAGCATGTAGAACATGCAGGTGCGACTTTCATGTCACTTTTGAGGGTTAACATCGATGTCTTTGTCCCTCAAGTCGCATGAAAGTTGGACCAAAGTAGTGCATGAACTACTATGAAGTCGCTGCAACTTTAAGTTGCATAGATATGAGTGGTACTGATTGGAAAACATGGGGTACGACTTTGATGTTCAAATTGAATTCAAAGTGTGAGTGGGGTCTGAACTAGGATTTTCTTACTGTTATTTGGCCTTTTCAAATTTATTGTTTAACCACTTGCCGTCTGCCCTATAGGCAAATGACGGTGGCAAAGTGGTTTCAAAATCCTGACCGGATGTCATAGAACGTCCTCAGGATTTTGAGCTGCTGCATACCCCCGGTGGTGCGCATCGCGGCGATCGTTGTTGCGGGGTGTCAGTCTGACACCCCGCAACTACGATCTCGGTAAAGAGTCCACGATGGAGACTCTTTACCACGTGATCAGCCGTGTCCAATCACGGCTGATCACAGTGTAAATAGGAAGAGCTGGTGATCGGCTTTTCCTCACTCGCGTCTGTCAGACGCGAGTAGAGGAGAGCTGCTTGGCTGCTCCTCTGACAGGGGGATCTGTGATGATCGATTATCAGCACAGCTCCCCAGAGAATGCCCACACTGGACCACCAGGGATGCCACCAGACCACCAGGGATGCCCAGCACCAGGTATGCCACCCTAGACCACCAGGGATGCCAGTCAGTGCCCACAATGGATGCCAATCAGTGCCCACAATGGATTCCAATCAGTGCCCACAATGGGCATCACTGATTGGCATGCATTATTGTTTGGCACTGATTGGTATCCATCAATACAAAACAATACAATACAATGTCGCCTATCAGTGCCCATCTGTGCCACCTATCAGTGCCCATACATGCCAACTATCAGTGCCCATCCATGCCCATCTGTGCCACCTATCCATGCCCATCTGTGCCGCCTATCCATGCCCATTAATGCCGCCTATCCATGCCAATCCATGCCAGCTATCAGTGCCAATTTGTGCCACCTATCAGTGTCCATACGTGTTGCCCATCAGTGCCACCTATCAGTGCCCATCAGTGCCGCCTATCAGTGCCACATATCAGTGCCCATCAATGTCACCTCATCAGTGCCGCTTCATTGGTGCCACCTCATCAGTGCCACCTTATCAGTGCCCATCAGTGCAGCCCCATCAGCGCCCATCAGTGAAGGAGAAAACGTACTTATTTACAAAGTTTTGAAACTGAAACAAAAAAAAAACAATTTTTTTTCAGAATTTTCTGTCTTTTTTTATTTGTTTAGCAAAAAATAAAAACCGTAGAGGTGATCAAATACCACCAAAATAAAGCTCTATTTGTGAGAAAAAAATTATAAAAATTTCATTTGGGTACAGTGTAGCATGACCGCGCAATTGTCATTCAAAGTGTGACATCGCTGAAAGTTCAAAATTGGTCTGGGCAGGAAGGTGTTTAAGTGCCTGGTATTGAGGTGGTTCACTTTTTTATTCATCATTGTGTATGATTTTCCCCATGTTTGAATAATCGTGTATATTTAGTCCTTTAATTCAAATATATCGCCTTTGAATAAGTAATCCTGAATCGTGTTTATTTAGTGGGGTTTCATATACTTATGTTTTGTAAGTTTCCATGTATTTGTTAAGCTATTTTAATATAATAATATTAAAAGGATGATTCTTTGGGAAAAAAAAATGAACTAGGATGTTATCTAAAAACTTTGCTATAATAAAGGCTTACCATTAATGCTCTTATTTAACGGGTCAATCCATGTTGCAGCGCCTGCAAAGAGCCTGATATAATATACATTTTTCTGAAAACCCCCATCCCCAGGTGACAGCACAGGTTGGAAATTTGCTGTCAATTAAAGTATAGGTGTGATTCAAATCTAGGGTTGTTAACTGGTTGGTTTTATTGGCCCAGTTGACAGGAATGTGACTCATTGCTAGTGTTATAAATAGGAAAGGGATCATAAGACTGGCATTTTTCACAAATAGGGGGGCAACTTTACCCAAAATCAAGTACCAAATAGAAGTGCCACTTGTAACTTCCACAGTGTGTAGAAAAGGGGATATATTTAATTTATGGATGGCATGTCTGCTTAAAAAGTACACTTCAGTCTTAACTGTAAATTCAGCCATACAAGAGGAACAACTTACCTGTCCAAGACTTCTCTCTTAGGTGGGCATTGCTTTAGTGTAGTGGTGGTGAACTTACGTAAAGTGGTTGTAAAGCCTCAAACCTATGCTGCAGCTGCCCCCAGACCCCCCAGACCCCTTCTTCTCACCTCAGCCCTAATCCGATCCAGCAATGTGAACGAGCGCAGCGGCTCCAGATGCTGTCTCTCTCCTCATTGGACAGATTGATTGCAGCAGGAGCCATTGGCTTCTGCAACTATCAATCAAATCCAGTGACACGGGAGCAGGAGTTTGGGACAAGTCCCACTGCCTGTGCCAATGGACGCAACAGCGGACTCGGGAGCGAGCATGTACGAGTGTCCCAAGGGAAAGCAGCTTTCGTTGGGGGCCACCCGATGAAGAGGAGGGGCCTGGAGCACCGACAGGGCACCCCAGAAGAAGAGCATCGGGACCATTCTGTGCACAATGATTGCACAGCGCAGGTAAGTATAGGCATGTTTGTTATTTTTATTTAAAAAAAAAAACAGGGTTTGCAACCCCTTTAAGATAAGGGGCCTTGAGGGAGGGCCCTGACACCATCAAAGGGCTACACATAGTATTTTGTGAATGTAATGCTGCCAGAGACTGCAGACATGCAGCAGAAGATGCTCAAAGACTGCTAACATGATACCTGAGCTGGTTAGAGGTTACAGGCATGCTAGAGATGGCGATCAGAGACGGTGAACATTCCACAAGAGATGGTTGGAGACAGCATGCATGCTATAGGAGTGGTTGAAAAATGCGGACATGCTTTAAGAGACAGACTGTTACATGAACTACTAGAGATCACTATTACTATACTATTACTATACTATTACAACCCCTATGAAAGCAAGTCAGTACTTCCATATTTGTTCTTCCTACAGCCCCTTACAAACGACTTGTGTCATATTTTAATATTCTCTGAACAGTTTCTATCATAAAACATCACAGGGAACAAAAACATGAAAAGGGGATGGACAGCACACAAAAATGGGACAGTAAAAACCGAACTTTAACTACTAAAAGCCAAGCTAAAAAAATTGTTTCCATCACTGTCTTGAGTGGGCACCCAAACAAAAATGGCTGCAGGTGCTCTGAGAGCTGATCAATACATGCCAAAGGACCACCTGTGGGCCAGGACACAGGTTGGGCACCATGGTAGTGATTTAGTCGGCCCTGCTTCCAAGAATTTAGTTCTTACTGGTAATCTAGGAATGCAAGTTTTGCATTGTTTGAATGTGTAAAAAAAATTAAGTATCAGTTTGTGGCATAGAAATATGTCACCTTTGACTGCCCCTATTTCAACCTCCAACCACCCCCTGACACCACTCAAAAATTTTTTTTCCCCAGTTTCATTTTTACCAGTTTCCTCTCTGTCTTCTGGAGAAGATGTGATTTATTGGGAAATAACGCACGGGGTGAATTTACTAAGAGCAAATAGGCACAGTGCACTTTTCATATGTAGTTTCACTAAGCTCTGGAGAAAATAAGTGTATGTGGTGAAGCGCTGCTGATTTCCATCATCTAATCATGTGCAAGCAAAAATGCTGTTTTATTTTTTGTATTTTCCTTGATTGTGTATTTGTGCCTGTTTTTATTTAGTAAATCCACCCCACAGATACTCTCATTTTTTTTTTTTTATAATTACATTTTATTTTATTAGAATTCAGCTTAACAATCAACTAAAAACAAAGACGTGTCAATATGCACCATTTACATTGTATAAAAACTCTATATAATCATCTAAAAACTTCTATTTGAAAAGGAAAAGAGAAAGAGAAAGAAAGAAAGAAAAAAGGAGATAAAGAGGGAAAAAAAATCACTTCCCCCTCTTAACATGCAATATAATATATTGGTTGAATTTACTCTGCCCCCCCCCCCCCCAATTGAGGACCCCAACCTCCCTAGCTTTTCCTAATATCTCTCAGTGCACCAATTAATCCTTACACCCCTAATTCAATGAAAAAAAAATGAAGTTGTATCATAATAAATTAAAACACATCAACTCCTAAGTGACGGTATGCCCAGTGAAAAATTGGTGAATCTTGACTTGAGTCACCAAACCCCCCCTTCAAAAAAAGGGGAAAAATATTTAGATAGATGCCCTCATGAATGAAATATGAGAGTTGTTTGAGCTGAAAGATATTTCATTTGTCAATGTTAGGGGCAAAACTCTCTTTAAATAAATATAAGTAGAACTTTCATAGAAGCATCAATACTATCTTATCCACTGGAAGAGACCTGCATATGGTTTCTAAAATATGTAATGCTCAGTTCATCTCTCTAGACCCATACTACATGTCACTGATGTCAACAGAACATTAAGTCTCTAATTAGTGTGTCACGTTCCAGTCTGTTGTAAATGGCTGCCCAGCTGTTGTCGGACAGAATTTCATGTGAGAGTCCACAACCAGATGTTACTTCGTGCCCCAGTCGTCGTAACCTTTAACCTCATGACTGAGCTGGGGTCTCATAAGTACAAGATAATGCACGCCTAGCACAGCCCTTATGGGACATTAAATATTCTCACAATCTGCCACACCAGACTCACCTACATTCCTAGCTGCCGTGCATGGCAATAAAGCACTTTTCATGTCATTAAACAATTAACCATAGCTATATGGAGGTCCCAAGGTGTTTCTGAATTATTGCGTTCCTAGGAAATTAGTTATTTGCCATGGGTACGTAGCCTAGCCTGTATGTCTACTTCGTACTAATTTATGCTACTGTAGTTCTTATTATTACAAAAGGGGCGGATTGAGTGACCCAAAAAAAATCACTCAGTTCTTATTACTAGCACTACACTTAACAGAAAACCAGATTGGGTTAAAGCCTATTCAAGCCTTCAGTTTTTATCAGCTAAATGTGAGTGGTATTTACATTTTTCAGTGAAGGCCCGCTTTAAGTGATTAAGTGATACCCTTTATTGGATAACTTAAGTTATTAAGGATGCAAGCTTTTGGGATAATTAGATTACTTCTTCTGGCTTTATAAAAGTTTAGCAGAGATCTAAGTTATCCCAAAAACTGGCACCTTTAATAACTTAAGTTAGCCAATAAACCTAAACTCACAACTTTCTGCATTAATCAATGGCTAACAAGATAGAATACTTTATCACTGATATATTTTAATGATATCGAACAGGTGTTGAAGGACAATTTTACATATTTCTACAGTTTCAAACAGGATACATTAAGAATACATTCAGGGCCCAAATTCGTTAAGAAATTGGACCCATGGCTTGCAGATCCAAGCCTGACCTCGACATTCTGTAATAACAATCTCCTACTCCCATCTAACATCCTCCTGAATGCTGATATTTAATACTAACCCAGCTTATCCATACCCCAGAGAGAAAGGTCTAATCACTTCTACATTTCTTGTGCACCCTTGATAAATCCTAGCTATTGCATCTTCTGTATGACACATCCAACAATCACTTTCTTCTCCTCAACCTTTTCCTCGGCTCTCGTTTTCTGGATGTTTTTTGCTGTATTTGCCCATTACCATTGATCCTATATGACTGTTGCCCTGTTTATATTACTCACACTCTTGTCTACTGTACTGGAACCCCTCACTTCTGAACTCTTTACTGTCATTGTGGAATGTATGTAACCCATGGCATTCCTTTTTCGTTACTGTTGTTGTGTAATATGGAAAATGTAAAAATAAACTCATGGTTAAAAAAGAAAAACAATACATAATATGTATAAACATTTGCTTCTGTTAGCCAGAGTGTGACACCATCTTGGGCACTATGTCCTCATTTATAAATTGTCTAGATGCTCCTCTAGCCATTAGTCAACATCTTCCATTAATTTTATGAGTTCTCTAGCAGCAGGAAAAAGGGAAGCCTACTGGTTGCTAGGAAAGGAATCTAACTGTTATTTATAGAGACTTCATGCATGAAAACTGGGATAATAATGTCTTCATGTATGGGCATCAGCAGACGCCACATTTTGACCCTTTCGTATAGTGTCAGGTTTTGTGACCTTGAGTTCCCTAAAGAGGAAGTCTGCCAAGTCTGAGGCACTAATGAACGAATGTCAGATGGCAACTCATTCATGGCTAAATGATCCCCTGGAACAGGCAAGGACTGCTGTATAGGAGGTATACTGCTTTGTACATTTCAACCACTGCTTGAACCACGGGGCAATGCCTGACCAAAGGTTCCTGATGAAACTTATTGGTATCCTGTTCTTCATATCCTGACTGTATATAACCCAAGATTGTTATTTAGTTCAAGTTGTTTTTCTGACAGCCATTAATTTCCACCTCCTACCTCAAATACAAATCTGCAAGAACACCACTTTCCCCGAAATTCTGTATGATCTGAATTTTCTTGGGTTTGTTGTTTTTACTTTTAAGATTTTAGTATATTATATTAAAGTAGACTTTTAACATGAAGGAACCTGTGGACAGCTGCCTACAAGGGAAAGTACCATGTTAGTAAACTGACTAGTCCACCCAGCTTATGGAAGCGTTAAGGCTAGTTCTGCAGTTCCCACTCTTTCTGGGCTCTGCCTATTTCCCTGTGCTGTGCTTATATAAGGGGGGAGGCTCTTCTCGTAAGGAGTCTGTACAGGAAGCTAAGGAGTTAACAGTAAACATGCATGAGGCCCACTCTTTGTGCTTGGCGAAGTTGGCGGGACCCCATTCTGTTACCTGGAGTGAAGTAATAGAGGTACACTAGCTCAGCACATCCCTTGTAATGCAACATCTACCAAGTTACAGTGTCTAGTGACATGGGACAGCATTTTCTCAGAGGAACTCTGTATTTTTCTGCACACAGTGTTAAAGCTAATCTCTAAGTCAGGGAGCTGCCTTAATGTTAGATTCTCCAAATGACCACAGTCTTCGTCTGGTCGCAAGCATTGTAAGGGGGGCTGTGTAGACTCTGATGTAAGGGGGGCTGTGCAGACTTTGATGTAAGGGGGCTGTGTAGATTCTAATGTAATGGGGGCTTGGTAGACTCTGATGTAAGGGGGGCTGTGCAGACTCTGATGTAAGGGGGGCTGTATAGACTATGATGTAAGGGGGGCTGTGTGAACTCTGATGTAAGGGGGCTGTGTAGACTCTGTTGTAAGGGAGCAGGGGGATGGGAGGAGCTGGAGTTCTGCACAGAGAAATCTCTAGTTAGTTCTCCAAGGTGTTTGGAACAACCTACCTGCCAAGCTCCTTCAAAAACTGTGTGCAAGTACCGAGAAGAATTGATGCTGTTTTAAAGTCAAAGGGTAATCACACCAAATATTCATTTGGTTTAGATTTTTCTTCTGTTTGCTAATTTTTCACATTGATAAAAATAAACACTTAAAATACATACAGTATAGTTTATTAAAACCATTCCTACTTTTTTAAGCATTTCTTCACACCTAGAAGAGAAGAAAATATGAGTCCCATGCTTGGATCCAAAAGATGCTGTAGAAATTTATTTTAAAAGGATGATCAGTTGACGCGTTTCACACGAAAAGAACCACGCTTGTTCACAACGAGCGCACCCTTGTTCTGTTTCCTGATTTCTTCACACCTACCTAAAATGTTTGCACAGTACTGTATGTGAACAATCTGGTCTGTCTAAAGATTGATTTCTGTGTCCCAGTCTTGTGATTTACACGTTCCCACCAGATTACATAGCCAAGTCCATGATCTGCAGTGCACTTTAGTGGTACAGCCTGGTCAGGTGTCTAATGCTGGCCTGCTGATTGGAAAAATAAATAGTAATAGTAGATGGACCAGGCCATCCATATGCTCTGCAGCATTGCTCAAAGCAACAGAGGACTTCTTTGGCTGCTGCTCTGCGGGAGTTTGCAGGAAACTATTGTAAAGACATGGTTGTATTTAAAAACAAATTTGATGAATTTTTAATGAATACATAATTGGATTAAATGTTTTATATCTGCATAGAGTTCAACTTTAGTTTGCATATAGTGCTAGATTTGCTAAGCTCCCTGCCTGTGCTGCTGGGACTTGGAAAAGCTCCTAACTCTTCTTAATTACACAGCACACTAGTCCCTTTGCAATTATCATTTATTACAAATATCATCAGTGATTTATATGCAGCCATTGTCACCCATGGCACTGCATAAACAGGTTCTGCAAACAAGGGAGTGTAATACATAAAATATGCATTAATAAACATTTGACATGACGAGTACATATGGCTGCAATGCAAAACATATGCAAGAAGAGTAGAATCGGGATCCCAGCTTGAATGAGTTATTGGCATAATACTTTATTATAATATATTTGTTTAAAGCTTAAGTAGAATTCCAGTTGTACACCTAAATAGCCTTAAACGTATCCCCTCCCACCTCCTAATACCTGTGCTATGCTACCTAACCCGTGTAAGAAAGACGTATTTTCTGCCACTTCGGTCCGGTCATGTGATCCAGCTCCCCTGTGTCAGCCAGCGGCACCGCTCCATGCTTTATTAGCTGTTGTCAGAGCACTCTCTCCTCTCCCCTGCAGCTGCCGGCTGACACAGGGGATCACATAACTGGACCAGAGCAGCCTGAAAATAGGTAAGTATATACATCTTCCTTACACAGGTGTTAGATGGCATAGGTGCTAGTGGGGGGAGGGGTCAATTAGATGTTAACACTTTAATTCCATTTTTTAAGCTTCTTGTCAAGATCTTCCTTCATATTGCTCTAATTCCCTGCTCCCTTTTTCTTGCCCTGTCCAAATTGAAATTCAGCTCCCTGATTGCTTCATTCCACAGCAATTCCCCTTCAACTTTATCTTTCTGGCTTGATAATGTCTAGCATCATCAACCTTTTTTCTTGAGATCCCTGGTTGTCAAAAGACACACCTCTTGACAGTTTCTACTTTAGTGAACTTTAGCAGCAAAATCAATTAAAGTTATAAAAGTGGATCTTGAAGTAAAAATTTAAGATTTGCTTAATACAGTAAATCAGGGCCCCACCTTCCACCATATGTATAGCTGCTTTACAGTTAAAAAATAAATAAAAAGTAGGGTAAAAGTTATTAAATAGATTCCTTCTGTGGTGCCTAGGGGTGATGTCATCCTTTTGGCAAGATCCCAGGAAATGCTGAGTATCTAAAATCTTGTGAAAAGACATTCCTGTGAAGGACCCTAATGTATTAAAGTATTGGACAGCCAATAGGAAGTGTCTATATAACCGTGTCAGGCAGGTGGTGATGTGTACACCTGAAGAAGGACCCGTCCCCTATACAGTAGAAAAGAGAAACATGGAGATGGAAATCTCACATGACCAAGGATTTAGGTGAGTAAAAATCTATGTAGTGATTAGACATGTGCAATGTGTTTCATTTACATTCATCTTTATGTTTCAAACAAAATTTTGTTTTTCTGAGATTTGGATGCATCCTAATTTCCGAATGGAAATAGTAATGGATTTGAATGAATCCGAAAGTTCTAATGACATTTTTGGATTAATTTGGATTAATTTGTTTCATTCTGATTTATTGAGAAGAGGCGGTTGTTAAAAAGCACGCAGCCACCACGTCCTTAACAACCATGACTCATCTACTGTCAGCGGGGTTCCCCACTGTCAGCAGAATGTAAACAGAACAAGTGGCAGTTAAAAAAAAAAAAAAAAACTGGGATTCTCCCCAATCCATACCAGCTCCTTCATGTCAAAATGTTTTTAAAAAAATGGCATGGGCCCACCCAAAATACCTAAGGGTCTGGTATGGATTTTAAGGGGAGCACCATGCCAAAATAAAAAAAAACAAATAAGGGCCTAGTGTGGATTTTGGAGGGGTTCCCCTCAAAATCCATGGGGGGGGGGGGGGAACCACCCAGTTTAAAATTTTTTTATAATAATAATTTAATTGCCAATTGTTTTGTTTACATTCTGCTGACAGCGGGGAATCCAGCTGACAGCAGATGAGGCATGCTTGTGAAGGACGCAGTATTTGCCTGCTCTTTAACAACCAGGTCTTCTCAATGAAACCGAATAAACAAAACAAATGTTAAAGATACGAAACTAATTCCGAAAACGAATTGGTTCCATTAACGAATGCATCCAAACGAATTCTTCAATTAACGAATGCATTCAAAATTGGAACAAAACAAAATTTTCCACCCTGCACATGTCTAGTAGTGTTTACATAGGAGTGAGTAGTTTTAAGGGGACCTTAATTTCCTGCAAGGTCATTTTTAAAGTCAATGTATAGAGAAAAATGGAGTACTAGACTGTACTGAATACTTTTAGCATTATAGAAAAAAATAATGGCCAAAGCCTTTCCGACCAGAATCACTATGGGCAGAAAGGCACACAGTACCCTTAATTACAAACAGATTCAATCGTCTGCCTTGGAAAAAAGTTGAACTCTACACCAACATTTGCTGTGTGAAAACCAGATTTGCACATCTCTACAAAAGTCTTGGCTGGAGACATGTAATTATTTAAAGAACTGGAATCCATTCTGGTGCTGTCTGGATTGTGGTCTGCATTTCATTTGCAGCATATAAATGTGATATCTGCTTGGAAATGACATGTCACATATTTCACCGTTCCAACATATGGGAACGGAGATGTCACACACGGTTCTCAGGAGCACAACTGTGGAAATGTCACTGTGGGAAATTTTTCCTATTGCTCTTGTAGAACAGCATTGTGCTTTTTCTCTTGTTCTTTCTAAGCTGTTGCCAATTTGGCAAGCACTGATGACAATAAAAGAAATCCGAAATAAACAACACGAAAAGTTGGAAGATAGATGTGGATTTTGTGATTGGATTGTCCTGGCTGGAAGTCCATCATCATTAGAGAATGCATTTGTATATCTTCAAAATAAATACAAGTGTGTGTGTGTATGTATGTGGATATATGTATATAGATATATATATACCGGTATGTATGTATGTATGTGTGTGTGTATATATATAGGACCAGGAACCAGGTCCAGGAATAAAAAATGCATTTGCCATGTAATGCAACACCTCCAGAACATCATCCAACTTCATGCAACATCCGTAACATCTCCAGAATTTGACCCTTCCTGGCTAATGACACCACAAAGCAACTTATTCACTCCTTGATTATTTCCCACCTTGACTACTGCAACTCTCTCCTTCATGGCCTACCCTTATGCCGCATACACACGACCGGCCTTTCCGGCAGAGTAGGTCCGATGGAATCAATCCGTCAGACAGTCCAATGGTGTGTGGGATAATCCGATAGTTTTTCTTTAAAAAATTCAGACTGACCTAGAAATAGAACATGTTTCAGTTCTGTCCGACGGACTCAATTCCTATCAGGAAAACTGTTTATCTGTATGCTGGTCCGACGGACCAAATACGACGTAAGGGCAGCTATTGGCTACTGGCTATTGAACTTCCTTTTCTAGTCCTGTCGTACGTCATCACGTTCAAAACTAAGGGACTTTAGTTCGTTCGTGTGTGGGGAAAGTCAGTTCGTTCTGAACTCCATCGTTACTCCATCGAGAAGACCATCTGACCTTTTCTGCGGGAAAGTCTGGTCGTGTGTACGCAGCATTAAGCAGGCTATCCCCCTTCAGTCTATTATGAATTCTGCTGCTAGACTAATACACCTCACTAACCCATCCGTGACTGCCGCTCCTCTCTGCCAATCCCTTCACTGGCTTCTCCTACTCCACCATGTAAAATTAGAAATGCTAACCATAACATACAAGGCCATTCACAACATCTCCCCCATCTACATCACCAACCTCATCTGCAGATATTACCCAAATCGTCCCCTCCATTCCTCCAAGGACCTCCTGCTCTCTAGCTCCCTTGTTACCTCCTTCCATACACGCATTCAGGACTCTCAGAGCCTCTCCCATCCTCTGGAACTCCCTACCCAGCTATATCTGATCAGCCCCTACCCTGTCCACCTTTAAGAGATCCCTGAAAACTCATTTATTCAGGGAAGCCTTTCCCACACCCACCTAACAACTGTCCCTGAGCCACCCCCATCAAATCATTCTCTGCAGCTATTACCTTTTGTACCACCAACCCCTCCCTTTAAAATGTAAGCTCTACGAGCAGGGCCCTCCTGTACCTTTTATATTGAACTGTACTGTAATTGTGTTGTTCCCCGTATACATTGTAAAGGGCTGCGTAAACTGCTGGAGCTATATAAATCGCTTATAATAATAATAATAATGCATGTGCCTTTTTAGCAAATGACACTTTAGGAACATTACAATTAGTCTATCTAGTTCAACTAATATATATAAAAAAAAAAAATAGAATAAACAGAAAATCTCTATATACAGAATCCTATACCCATAGGTGATCGATAGGAAGGGAGCAAACAACAAAATAAAATTAAAGTGGTAGTAAATTGCTGTGTGTGGTTTTTTTTGCAACTTGCAAGGTAAAGCCATAATACGCTAGTATGCATTGCATACTAGCGCATTATGTGAAACTTCCCTGAAAACGAAGCCTTCCACCCCTTGCGCTGTCACCCGGTCTTTCTTCCAGGTTCGTGGACTCAGTCTACTGTATGTGAGTGACCAGGGAGCTGCTAATTTCGGCACAGGGTTCTGAAGGAAAGGCCTAGGTGAAGGTGCACGTTTAGGAGATATTAACAGTACTTATAGGTAAGCTTTATTATAGGCTTTCTTATTAGTAAAAGTCAGACGTGGGCATTTACTCCCACTTTAGTCACTTCCCGCCTGCAATATAGCAGAATGAGAGCCGGAAAGTGGTTGTATTACTGGGTGTTATATGATGTCCAGCAGTATAAGCGCGCAATGATCGGTGGTGTGTAAGTCTGACAAGTGTGTCCAATCACAGCTTATTATATGGTAACCAGGAAGTGCTGTTTATTGGCTTTTCCTCTACTCGCGCTGACAAGGTTTGGTAGAGCAGCTGATTGGTTGCTCTCCTGACGGGGGAGGGGGGGGTCCGCCTTGATAATCAGCGCATTGATTATCAGTGCAGACCCCATGAGGGTGCCCACTGTAGCCCACCAGGGATGGCCACTAAAGCCCACCAGGGCTGCCCACTAGAGACCACTAGGGACACGCCCATCAGTGCCACCTATGAGTGCCCATCAGTGCTGCCTATGAGTGCCCATCAGTGCTGCATATCAGTGCCACCTATCAGTGCCGCATATAAGTGCCTCATCATCAGTGCCAAGTCGCATCCTATTGTCGACAATAGCCCTGTTGAAATCTGTGCAATGCTGACTTCGCGGTGCCGCATCGTTTTGAAAAAGTAGTTCTTGCACTACTTTTGCCGATTTCAGGTGCAACTTGCATAGACATCTGTGCATGAAGCCACACAGAATCTTCCAAGTTGCACCTGAAGTCCCACTGACATGCAGCTTTGAAATAGTGTGATTTCAGATGAATTTGCACAATTTGAAAGCTGCATTCAGTGTGAACAAGGGCTAAGTGTTAATATCCAGTTTAATTTTGGAATGCACCCAGCTCTTTTTAAAACAATAATGAGCTGGCCAGGACTAGTTTTTGAAGGAGTCTGTTCCATATTTTTACAGCTCTTACTATGAAGAAGCCTTTCCATGTGTGGAGGTTAAATCTCTTTTCCTCCAGATGTAAAGGGTGCAGTGGAAGCCCATCCATAGGGGCGCATGGGCACTGCCCCCCCCCCCCCCCCCCCGCCAAGTGACACAAAAAAAAGCCCCTTTAAAAAAAAATTTGAAATTTCTTTTCTTTAAGTGCACTGTGTTCAGAACACAGTGCACTATAGGAAGCGCCACGTCAGTGCAATCACTAGATTGCAGACAAGGCTCTTCATTTGCAGGCTTTTGACCTGCTTTGCGGCGCAATCCAAAGCGCTGAGCAGCTTCCACCCGCTGCAGTATTACTATGGGCGGGAGCTTTGTTCTTCTAGTTAAGAGGTTACTTCCAGTTTTCCTGTTCCAGAGGGAAGCCAGAAGTGATGTCTGCAGCTCCGTGGAACGCACGGCCTAAGCGGAGCTGCCTGTAAGGTAAGTGAGGCTGCATATGATGGGGCATAGTGAGGCTGCATATGATGGGGCACAGTGGCTGCATTCGATGGGGCACAGTAGCTGCATTCGATGGGCACAGTGGCAGCATTTGATGGCACAGTGGGAGCATTTGATATGGCACGGTGGTTGCGTTTGATGGCGCAATGGCTGCGTTTGATGGCACAATGGCTGCTTTTGATGGGCACAGTGGCGGCAATTGATGGGCACAGTGGCTGCGTTTGATGGCACAGTGGCTCCGATTGATGGTACAGTGAGGCTGCAGTTGATGGGTTTTTTTTCAGAATTTTTCAGTTTGTTTGCACCCCCCCAACAATTTTGAGCACTAGCCGCCTCTAAAAGGGTGGAAGGGATGAATAAAGCAAATCTGTACTTGGTTTATAGTACTGACAGACTCACTGACAAAGCAATATTAAACCCAAAAGAAAACATTTTTAGTACTTACCAAAAATTCTAGATGTGATGGCTGTATTTTCCTTTTTTGGCTTTCTTTCTTTTATTTTCATCTGGCGATCTGGCCAGTAAGTCTGCTGTTTTTCACAAAATGAAGCTTTCTAGCATGTTACCACAACATCATTATCCCGTAGTTTTTAAGATCAAAGATATAACTATGTTGGTGTCCCTTGTCAATTTTAAAATGTAACTGCCTACTCCCAAAATGTAATTTGAAGTAAAACACATAGCCAAGTAGGATTCTCCCCAATTTTTTTTACTGTGCGTTAAAAAAAGAAAACAAATAAAATTAGACATGCTATCTGCCAATAGAACTTAACCAAAAAGTGCATTCTATGCATCCAAAAATATAGAAAATATACCAAATCAAATCATTATTCTACCAAAAAAATTATGTCAAAACAATAATTCCAAGGACAATAATAAATAACACGTTATCTCCTCCGATTCCGCAACATGTCTGGTTGATGAACGGCCATTCAGAAAAGCACGAAATGAACAGCGCAAAATGAAAAGCACTAATCAACACTCACCAAACTTCTACTAACAAGAAATTAGCAAAAGGAGCCCAAAGAGTGGCGCTAAAGAGCTGAAAAACAATGTAGTACGTCACTACGTTTGTACTTGTTGGCTAATAATTGTGTGCCGTGTGTATGCAAAGCAAGTTTGAACCAACACCATTTGGATAAAAGTCCACGGTTTTGTTGGCCAACAATCCGATCGTGTGTACGAGGCTTTAAGCTTTAACAAAGAACCTGGACGCTGGTTTCTATGCAGAGCTATAAGAGCTCCACAGTCCACTCTGGAATTTATTTATTTATTTATTCACTTTGCATATTTGCACAATTCTGCCATATATTTGCTTACTTGCACTTTTTTGCACATCAATTAGTGGCACTGATTAATATTTATATACTTTGTTTATCTGCACAGAATTATTGTCTATTTATATATTTTTTTTTTATATTTTCGGATTTTATATCAATTTACTATTTTACATATTATTGATTTGATCTATTTTTAATACCTTATTGCAATTAGATAGCATTTATTTTATCTGGACCCATTGTTATTTGGATACATGATAATTATGTTATGAACCCCAATCAATATCCATTTTTATTATTTACCACTTCCCTAAACCAGCATTTGCTAGGAACCTCAATTCTAAATAATTTTGGGAGCGCAACGCCACTTACCTTCATATTTTTTTTCCGTACATTTGGGTAACAGTTTGGCCCTTACGGTGGATGCAGCACCTATAGAATACATGTATATTCCCTTTTAGCGCAGGAGCACCTACTCTACATTTTCTATGCAGAGCTGCACCAAATTTTGATTATCCAGTTTTAGTAAATCAACCCCTCAAAGTGAGAATTATGTCAGTAGTACACCAAGAAAGTTCAGAACAGGTCCAAACTTTATTCAGCGATCATATCCTAGTTACAAAAGAGATGATTTGGAGCCTCAGAGTCGCAGGCAGGGGCCTGGCAAGGTTCCAAATTGTCTCTTTTGTAACTATGACACAATCGCTGAATAAATGTTTGGTTCTGTTTTAGCCCTTGTACACACGGTCGGAGAATCCGTCGGAATGTGTCCTATCGGACCGTGTTGACGTATAATCCGACTGTGTGTGGTATGCATCAGACTGATTCCGTCCGAATATCCGTCGGACCCAATTTTCCAACTTGTTGGAAATATTTCCCGACCAACTGGTTTGATCGGACATACTCCGATCATGTGTAGCGAATTTTGATCGGACCAAGTGCCACGCATGCTCAGATCAAATTCCTACATCAAAGCTATTGTCTACTAGCCTGAATGTAGTCCCATCGTAATGAAATTACATCATCACGTTCTGAAAGATCGGATTTTTCGACAACTTAGGCCAACCGTGTGTATGCAACAGTTTCGGACAAAATCCGACGGACAAAATCCAACGGATTTGGTTGTCGAAATCTCCGACCGTGTGTACAGGGGCTTAGAGATCCTTGGTGTGCTGGTGACACCAAAAAATAAATAAATAAGAGCACCAGACCAAATGTTGTAAGACCATGAAGAGTTTATTTTATCATAAGATGGACAAAAGACAAGCCAACACATTTCAGAAGTTCCAGTGGGCTTCCTACACCAGGGGTTTAAAGTTGCTGGTAAACCTTCAAACCCATCTTGGGCTTGACTGGGTTAAAAATTCTGAAAATTTTAAAGTCCTTTTGATGTTTTATGAAGAAATAAACCTTTTTACAGCCTCTCAACATTTGGTCTGGCACTTCTGTTTTTTTTTTCCTTCGCTTTGCCTGACAACGTTTCTGGCCAGCTTCTACTTCATCCAAACCAAAAGAAATATTGGCTTTAAATACACTTTAATTGCATTTTTCCCTCCTTTTATTCCTTCTATATGTTTTTAAAACTTTTAATGACATAAATGCACGTAAAGAGATTTAGGATGCACAAAGTCCATCCTCAGTACAGTGCCACCTCAAAGTGATTGATCTTCTTGGCCATACTAACTTAATAAAATGTTAGTGGTCCCATAAATCACAAGGGGACGTCGACTGTCACATTTTGGAAGAGATGCTGAGCACAATCCAGCGCGCTACAGTTTCACCTCTCAAAGCCATAACTAAAGATTTATAAAACCCAGAGGAAATCTAATCCTTTTCCTTGCTGCCCTCCCTCGGCTCGCTGTGGTTTTAATGCTTGCCATAATGACTCCTCCTTGGGATATGAGCACAAGCCAGAAAGTAATGCACACTATAATGAACATTTAAAAAAATAGAGAGATCCTGTTTAAAAGGCAGTACAGTGCACGCTAAGCTTGCATGAGGAAAAGGCTTGCTTGTAATAGCCTATTTCAGTCTAATGCTACTCTACATATTTATGAGAAACTAATTTGCGATGTCATTTGATATTTTTCATACAATCAGTGTACAGAACACCATGATGAAGATGCAGCATTCGCACAGTGCCCATACCGCCGCTCATACATTACCATATGATTTTAGAGAGAAATGCCTAGCTCTTTACAGTATAATTCCACCTTCTGTGGATGTAATGGAGCGGCAAATGAGACAAAAAATTGGCTAGGATTACTGGTCTTTCGGCATCTGTAACAATTGCTCTGTCCCTTTTATCATGATATCAGCAAACAATTGAGATGTATGGGCAGAACTGAGCTCAGTGGTGTGGTATGATAGCGTGGCTTCAAAGTATTTTTTGCATGAATAACCTCTAAAAAAAAAGTTATGCTGATATATTTTGAGACTGACCGTTTGACATATTTTTAAGATCACCTTCCTGGGCCATCGGGTTTGGTCACTGTTACTGGAAGCACTTACTCGGGTTGCCAGGAGATCACTTTTTATTTTCTTTCTTCTTTTCTTTTATCTGGACTTTTTTTTTTTCTTTACTTTTCCTTTTATTATCTTTTATTTTTTTATTTTTTTACTACCTTTTCTTTTCATATTCACTAGGAACGTGTACCAGTTCTTTCAATGAGCTTGAGCGCAAAGTGCGGCGTGGGGCAGCTGATAGTAACCACACAGGGGTTGATTCACTAAAGGAAAATAGACCATGTACTTTTGAAAGTGCAGTTGCCCCCTAAACTTAGTAAATGGAGTAAAGCTTTACATTACAAAGAATAGCCAATCACATGCAAGAAAAAAAAGGCATTTTTTGCTTAAACGTTTTTGAATGATGGAAGTCAGCCGATATCTCCCTCATTTACTAAGCTCTGGAGCAGCTGCACTTGCAAAAGTGCAGTCTATATGCCTTTAGTAAATCAAACCTGCAGAGTCCAAGTCAAGCAACAAGTTATATTGTAGAAAAGGTTCAAACACAAGGTATTCAGGCTTGGTGAGTAGGCACACCTGTCTGTATCCACTTATGAGCAGTTCAAAGGCTTAAAGATGCAGACAGCATCTGCAACGAAGAGCAGAATGTGGCCTGGCTGGCTACAATCAAAAGAGGAGGCTTCCTGAAGAGAGATAGACATAGTCCCTGCACTGTCCTTACTCCCCTGGAACCTTTCCCTACCTTTAAGTGCTGTCGTTGTCAGATGGGGATCCTGTGCATAAGCTAGCCACCTGCATTGCTTTAAAAAATGTCTGGATTCTTTCCTAAATGTACATTATAAAGTTGGTCCAGGAAATATCCGATTGCCTCTTGGGGGATCAGGAAGGAATTTCTTTCCCCTGCTGGAGCAAATTGGATCATTCTTTGCTGTTTTTTTTTTACCTTCCTCTGGATCAACTGTTAGGATAGGATAGTGTATATGTGATTGTATGATTTTATGTAACTATGCATCAAGTGCACTAAACCCCAGAGCCAAAGTCTTAAATATACTTTGCCTGACCCAAGATGGCCACTGGAGTCACACAGTGTGCTCACATCCAATCGAATAGCGATCTCCCTGTGACACAGGCAGCCATAGAGGAATCAAGTTCCTCACAGCTTCCTTCCCCTTCTGCATTGCCTTTTCAGTCAACCCCACTGCAGTGGGGAGTACAGACTACATTTGCCTACAAGCTGAATATGGAAGGGGGTGGCACTGCAGTGACGGAAAGTTCTATTCATTTAGCTTAGCTAATCTGCTGATTGGGAGACAAAAGTCCCTAGGCCTTTGCATGTGTGGACATTACTGAAAGGAACCGTCAATACAATTTCCAGGAAAGGTAAGTATTTCCAAACTTTCATTATTATTTATTTATTCATTACAGACAGAGTTTTAACATAGACCATCTTAGTTTGGATTCACTATATATAGATGTGTTTTAATTTATGAATATAAGGAATCAGGGCAAGGTATGAATTTATCTAGGACATCCGTAGAGTGTCGGACATAAAGCCACGTGATCCAACCATTAAATATGGTTTGGCCATAAACAAGAATGCTTGACTTCTACAAACGTTTGCTGAATTAAAAGAGGAATTAATAGCACCAGATGTTCACTAAACCTATAGCATTAAATTGATAACAAAATGGCCCAAGGGTTGAGTGGAGAAGTGGACCAAAGGGAAACCAATTTAGCCTGGTTGATAGACTCCATACTTTGGCAGGTTTGTACTTTGTTAAATTTCTTCTAACCGCCCATGTGCATATATTTCAACCTGCCTTACTGAACAAATGAACGCGTATAGCCATAGCCAAGCTACTATAGACATCATCATAATTCATACACATTTTAGGGAATAAATCGTGTTCTTTTTAACTACTCTTGTACTAGCAAGAAGGAATCACACCCAACCAAAAGTTGTTTTCCACTGTTTACTTACACCAGTAGAATTTTGTTAGAATTTTTTCATTTTAAGAGTAATTGTTTGATTTTTCCGATTAGTGGGATCAAGTCGATGTTCCTTTTCGACTACAGAGGCAAAAAAATTAAAAGGACCCGGATTTAAAAAAAAATCGTATACAAATTTCTAGCACCGTACTGTAAAAAAGCGTACAGGTGGAAAATAGAACCCAATAACCCAAGTTTGAGGTTCTGACCTTTTTCTCAAGGGAGACCCTTTTAGAACCCTACACAAGCTTTAGATTCTCTTCTTGGATGGAGTAAATTAAATTATAATTTTTTTGTCCTGTGCAAAATTGAGTGTCTTCACTCAACTGATAACTCAAGAATAAAATAGAACAACAAGGAAGTGAACATGTGAAAATCTCATCTAAAATTAATTTTAATGACCTGTCATATTAATAACTAAAATATACTATAATTTATCTTTAAAATTGTTTAAAACTCAGCCCCACTGGGGTCGCAAGATG
Source organism: Lithobates pipiens (assembly GCF_037356315.1). NCBI lineage: Eukaryota > Metazoa > Chordata > Amphibia > Anura > Ranidae > Lithobates > Lithobates pipiens. Next base: position 211,994,547 of record NW_027507686.1, read on the forward strand.
TCAGATCAGTGTAACATCCCATTAAAATGTAATTACAAGTTAAAACTGTAATATTTGAATGGTCATAAAATAAATATGTCAAAATCTGGGACATTTATGCCCTGTAGACATGATCGGACTTTCCGACGGGAAATGTTGGATGTGAGCTTGTTGGCGGAAAGTCCGACTGTTTGTATGCTCCATCGGACAATTGTTGTCAGACTTTCCACCAACAAATGTTGGCTAGCATGTTCTCAAATCTTCCGCCAACAAATGTGTGCTGTTGAACTTTACGATCGTGTGTACACAAGTCCGTCGGACAAAAGTCCAAAGTACAAACACGATGCTCGGAAGCAGAAGCGGTCAGTCTTGTAAACTTCTCTTCTTCTTTAAATAGGATAATAATGAGGCTGCTTTGCTGGTGATACTGATGGAGTTATTGCAAACAAATTTTCAAAGGCTTTTTTTTCTAGTGATATCAAGAATAATATTATAATTTTTTTTTTTTACTATTTGTGCATTAAAAAAAATAAAAATACATTAGACATGCTATCTGCCAATAGAACTTAACCAAAAAGTGCATTCTATGCATCCAGAAATATAAAAAAAAAAAAAATCAAATTAATATTCAACGAAAAAAATAATGTCAAAGCAATAACTCCAAGGCCAATAATAAATAAGACGTTATCTCCTCAGATTCTACAACATGTCTGGTTGATGAACGGCCGTTCAGAAACAAACTAAAAAGAACAAAATGAAAAACGTGAAAAGAAAAGCGCGAATCAACACTCGCCAAACTCCTACTAACACAAAATTAGCAGAAGGAGCCCAAAGGGTGGTGCTAAAGAGCTGAAAAGCCACGTAGTACGTCTAATATGTCACTATGTTCGTAATTGTTGGCCAACATTTGTGTGACCGTGTGTATGCAAGACAAGTTTGAGCCAACACCCTTCTGACAAAATTCCATAGTTTTGTTGTCGAAAAGTCCAATCGTGTGTACGGGGCTTTAGATTGAGCATATGATAACGGTTACCTCTTGTGAAATCTGCATATAAAAACATTGAGCAGATCCGGAGATTGAGAAAGTAAGCCTCCTTCACATGGGCAATTTGATCTGTGCCCCATGCAAGGCCATGTTTTACTAGCACATGTGTTGCGGGCATCCTCCCAATAAATTCCAATAAAATATTACAGTGCACACATGCAAAAAATACATTTACCTCCTGCAAGGCTATTTAAACCACCTAGACATTTTCAAAAAACATTGGATTTGGTCATTCCATATTGCTATATGGTGCTTAAGCCTACTTACTACAACAAAGTACCCCATAGTTAGTGGGGTACTTTGTTGCAGTAAGTGGGCTTAAGCACCATATAGCAATATGGTGTGACCAAATCCCCATGTTTTTTTGAAAATGTATAGGTGTTTTAAATAGCCTTGCAGAAGGTAAAAGTATTTTTTGCATGTGTGAGCTGTAATATTTTTTTCTGTTGTATGGTCTTATGGCTGCACCATCTTTAATGCATCTTTTAGGGTGTGCCCCCCAAATATCTTGTTTGTTTTTTGCAGTGGCACAGTCACTGCTCCCAATGTGCATGGCCTCAAATGCACCCAGAGCGGGTTTGGATACATGCACTCACACATACTTGGATGTCATATTGGGAGCAGCACTTGTGTCCATGCATCCCTATGCCAATAAAACATGGCCCTGCACTAAAGGGGTTATAGGGTTTAGGGTTAAAAATTTGTATTTTCCTGTAAAAGTATTTAAATTAGTCAGTTAAGCTACTTACAATAGATCAACTGGGCAGGGAAAGAGGAGAGGGGCCAAGCTTGACTTTTACAGGAATATCAAAACATGTCTATAACTTAACTGCTTATCTGTTCATCTACTGTTTGCTTTGACATGGTGTTTTTACTAAAGGTAATCTCTGCCTTTTCACCATATGTTCATATGTTTTGCTTGCCACTTATTCTGGTGGCAACTGCCATCTCAACTAGGGTTCAGTTGAACCCTTTGGTTTGTCCAGAAGTTGCTAGGGGTTTCTTGAGCAATTGGCAATTTCTGCCTCTCAGATAAGTTCCAACTGACACCATTGATCTTTGTAGCTATCTGTAAGGGGGTAATTCTTCATAATAACCACACATGTAAAGAACATTCTTTCTACTGAACATCACAATGCAGGGGTACCCAACCAGTGGCCCAAGGGCACATGTGGCCCGCGGAGCCCTCTGATGTGGCCCACGACCTCCTGCTCTGGGATGGCTAGTTGGCAAGCCCAGATCATGGGTTCCCGAACCGGCATCCCAGAGCATCAGTCTTGTGAATGCACTCTGCCTGGAACAGCAACAGCTGGCTATATCCGAATTGAAGACTGTTATTAAAGATATGTTTAATACTATTATCACAGTGTATATATGGGCATATCTGTTCTGCAGTGGTTACCAGGTTTCTTTCAAACTGCACTGAGCCATAGACCTATGGATTTGGTGCGCTTCCAGAACGTGCAAAACACCTGCAGGATATAATAGAATTCTATGGCAAAGTGCAGCTAACCCACAGAAAAGCCAGAGGTGCACTGCTCTGGGTAGACCACAGCACATCAGTGTGAAAGCAGCCTTAGGCGCCTTTCACATGATCGCTCTGACCCAATCAGACCCTCCATTTACCTCTATGGAGTGGCAAATGTAAACAGACTTGTGTCTGTTTACACCTGCGTACCTTCAATCCGATCCACTAAAAGAAAAAAAAAAACAGAAGGTGATCTTTCCCCTTCCATATGGGCAGATTGGAGGGCCCATAGAATATAGTGGGCTATGTCCATGTCCGCTCTGCATATATGGAGTGTACTCAGACCTGTCATCCGCCCACTCTGCTCTCTGTGGCGCGTGACTGGTTACCAAGTTGCTTAAGTTGTCCTTGCTCTTCAAAAGGTTGGGCACCCCTGCACTAATGTATCAAGAGTTGTAGATAGTCATTATTAACAGGAGTTCCCTGAGACCATAAAGTTATTTCAAGAGTTGCTGTGTTGAAAAGAAAGGTTGGTTGAGAGGCTGGTTTAGCTATCCATTCATTCAGAGGGAGTTCCTCTTACTTCCTTATGTGGGACAGGAAGTGAAAGTAAATTTAGTTCCCCAATGAGACACAAACAGCAAAAAAAGACCATAATGGTAGGGGGGTTTAGCCATTTCCTACTGCCTCCAAAAAAAAAAAAAGTTTGGCTTTACATTTACTTTATACGACTTAATGGCATCTTTTAGTGTCACCTACTCAATCTTATTTTGCATTGCAAACGTCCAAATCTCTCAGCTGTGCCCACATTCCAACAATCTTACAATATATAGACAACTTTGAAGCATTTTGAAGAGCAAAGGGAATGTCCCACTGGTAATACGAATGCCAAAAAAAGAGAGAAAAATTCTAATGTATAACTTCTGGGAAAAACCATCTCTGGACCTAATAACAGCTGCAAAGAAACATTAAATCCATTTAGAAAAAAGGCTAAATTACCATCGTAATATTCTTATTTTTTGCTGTTAGGCATTGGAATTTAATAGACTCCTTGGAACAATTTCATATTCCATACTTGGGTCAGTGACATGCAAGTATAGAAGGTAATTAATAGTTTCGATTAAACTCCTTCCATACGGCAGAACTGGAAGATAATAAGTTAACCGAACGATTGCATAACTGTGATTATTACTGCTTTTGATTGCATTGCAGGGATCAGATGTAATATATTTCTTATAGGAGACATCTGCCGCATACAAGTAAAGTATCTAATTATAATATTATTGTTTTCAATGTACATAAATTATTGTCTGGAAAAGAAAAGGAAACCGTTGTTTTCCCTTCACTGGTGATCCATATGTTCAAGAATTGAAATGTATTTCCAAAATGGAATTTCTCGAGCACCATTCAAATGTTGTATCCATCAAACTGTCATACGGTGAACTGACATGCTGGTAGTCTAAATCAATTTACAAGTTTTATGTCATATGTTTCAGCTTAAAATAATGAAGTTATGGCTGGTATCTTCTGGTTTCAAATCTGCCATAAAGAGACAAGCAAAATTTACAACTCTAAATCTAAGCCTACATGGAGGGTTCAGATCATTAAGAGTAAGCCCCTCCTGATATAAAACAAATTGTCAAGGCTTCCTCATTTCAATATATAGGATAAACCTTTTACTAAAGGAAGATGTTGCTATGAAGTCAGCAGATATTGGCATCCAAGCAACCAATGACATATCTCTAGCCCCATTCAGCTGGTGGCCAGGAGGTCCCTTGACTAGGGTTGCCACCTCATTCATTTAAACCCAAACACATATGAATTACACAGGTTCTGAGGCTAATTTAATGCAGATGAGGCACCAAGTGAGTTTAATTACCACCTTAATTAGAACAGAACCTGTGTAATTATTATTAATATGTTTTCATTTTTAAAGGAATGAGGTGGCAACCCTGCACTTGACCAACTGAAAATAAACCAAGGGGCAGGGATGCTGGATGATGTCCGTACAAAATAAGGCAATGGCCAATGACAATTGTGCCAAAGGACAATGATGTCAATCAACATCCCAGCACAATGACAAGTGTAAGCCTGAACAGAGAAGGAACACTTGCTGGTGGCCACTGGAAACACATGCTGACACATAGCAAAACACAGTGCCACCAGCAGGAAGGGTGGTGTAAAAATAAAACTATTATAATCAATTCAAACACATTGAGTACACAACTCATGCTATTCAACCTAAGTAATCCGATTAAAGTGTTGCATACTTTCTGCACCTGTTCCTTTTAAAGGAGTAAAAAGAACAGAACTACTTAAAAAAAAAAGATAGGTAATATTCACTATAACACTAAAATTCACGGCACATGGTTGCCATTCCTTCTCTGCAGAAATTTCATTAGTATTGCTCAATGGGCCATTATTCACTAATAATCTCTTATGGCAAGTTTAGTGTCAGTATGTAATTAACCATGAATTTTAATTTGCAGATTATAGATGATGAAGAGACACAGTTTATGAGCAACTGCCCTGTAGCTGTTACGGAGAGCACGCCAAGGCGAAGGACGCGGATACAGGTCCTCTGGACAGCGCCATCTATTGGCACGGGCTGTGTAATACTTAAGTAAGTACTGTCATGTTCACACATTATATATTAATATAAAAAAAACTGCAAGATTTTGATTACTGCAAATAAAAGTACCGTATGTCATAGCAATCAATACAAATGCATTTACAGTGATATTGAAAGATTATTGTTTGTCAAAGTATGTGCAAAATAGGTGACTGCACTCCAATCTCCAGAAGTATAAATGCTTTAATTGTAAAAATCCACGCATAACATCACTAAGGCTGCTTTCACACTGGGGCGAGAGCGGCGTCGGCGGTAAAGCGCCGCTATTTTTAGCGGCGCTTTACCGTCGTTTTAGCGGCGGTCTGCGGGCGCTAGCGGGGTGGTTTTAACCCCTGCTAGCGGCCGAAAAAGGGTTAAACCCGCCCGCAAAGCGCCGCTGCAGCGGCGCTTTGCCGGCGGTATTGCCGCGGTGTCCCATTGATTTCAATGGGTAGGAGCGGTATAGGAGCGGTGAATACACCGCTCCTTCACCGCTCCAAAGATGCGGCTAGCAGGACTTTTTTCACCGTCCTGCCAGCGCATCGCTCCAGTGTGAAAGCCCTCCGGCTTTCACACTGGAGGGAAAGGGGCCAGGTTTTTTCAGGCGCTACACAGGCGCTATTTTTAGCGCTGTAACGCCTGAATACCGACGACGACGTAACGCGTAGGAACCCGGAAGTGACGTTCGTATCCGGTTTTTGTCTGCTGTTTGTCAAATGTGCTTACTGTTGCTTCACTTGTGAGTAGTTTTAACCCTTTAAATAAATTGCTATATTTAAAAAAAACTACTACACTATGGCGGTTCTCTCTGATCTATTCCCCTGAGTTCACCCACCATCCATGAGGAAGCTATAGAAGTCTCCCAAAGAATTTGTTCATACAGCCATCTCTGCAATCATCTTGGTGTCCATTACTAATTTTGCTGTGTTACCCACAGCAGTGAGGTAATTGCACAGCATTAACACTACCTGCACGGATCACCACGGATGGATTTATTACTCAGCACGTTGCACGTTTAATTTAGTGTGTCTACCGAAATTGCACGTTTTGATTTGATTGTGTATGGGACATTTTATACAAATCACAATTGTCACTTGGATTCAAAACCTGTTTATTTTTCTTTGCTCATATATATCTTTGGCTGTATTTTTCACATGCTGAATATGCTCACACATCCTATATTTTGATATATATGGTAAATTCATGTTTTTTGCATTTAGAGTCATTTTATGGTTTTTACACTAGGTAATCACTATATGATCTATTGTAGTTCCACTTTAGTTCATTGGTATATATGCACAGAGTCATTTTTTGATTTGTGTATGCACGTCTGCACTTTTTACTATTGCACACCATTAGCTTTATTGTGGCTATTTGAATGTTTTGTAATTTAGCGCATCACACTTTTATCTATTTACTTGTATTAGTGAGAGACAACTCATTTAGTGACTGCTGCTTTTTTCATTAGTTATTCTCGCTCGCCCATAATTTTCCATAGAGCGCGGAAGCCTTTTAGATATATTTACTAAACGCCTGAATACCGCCCCAGTGTGAAAGCAGCCTTAGCCACGACACAACAGGACTGTAGCAACAAGGTTAACTTTTTTCATGAACCAAATCACTTAATCATAACCTCAGAAGCACATGTGCAGCTAACTCTTATATACCTGAATAACAGCTGAATCAATTAGTGCTTACAGACTGCTACTAAGGACAAAACAGACACATCTAGCATGTAAAAAAAAACACAAGATAGAGCAAGATAAAACAGAAAAGGAGAAATAGCTACATATAGTAAATAAAAAAACAAAATGAGATTATAAAACAAAAGAATGTAGCAACATTCAAAGAAGTTTGTCCTACAGAGCCAAACACTGGTGGTGACAACAGAAGGAGAAATCCGGAGAGTCCTGTGTAGGTGTCACCAGCCCCAACTATACCAATGTAGGCAAAGAAAGACAACCAACCGTTGTATCAATCTATACATATGCATGATATATCATGATTAAATAATAAATCATAAACAAATAGTGAAAAATAGAAACCTATTCATATCAGCCTAAAGCTGGATACACACTATACAAATTTTGTTGTTCAATTTCTTTTAGATTTACCTTCAGCTATATAGTGCAAGGGCCTGCCTGATTGCATACAAATTGAAAGTGTTTAGGTTTGACCTCATATTATATAATTTTGGTAAATCTAAAGGAAAAAAAATCTAAAGAAAATTGTATAATGTGTATCCAGCTTTAGACATGTACAAATTGCTATCATGGCTGTAACCAAATAATATGTACTTCTAATATTACAAAACCTGAGTAAATAACAACATTTTACCCCATCAAGGTGGCGGGCTGTGGGCACCTGCTCCGATGTCCTCTGCTCCAGCACGGCGCATTCGATCTAGGTGGCATGGTGGCTTTCTCCATGCGTCTCCCCTCTCCTCCTCCTAGGAGCTAGACATAGGATCGCCTGTCGTTTTGGCTAATCAGTAAACAGGTCCCTGATTGGCGGGGAGGAGATTTAGTGTGAAAATAGCGAATATTCATTTTGTATTGTCACACAACTGGGTGGGATCGGGGGCACAGTGCCCTGCGACCCAAGCCCACCCTTTTTTGAAGTCTATTAGAGCCTCCAATCACGTACATCAATCCCCCCCATTGGAATCCATAGTCCGACGTCCCATATGTAGATCTGGGGCTGGACACATGGATGGGTGGGGCTGTGCCGTGCTCCCCTAATGGATGAGCCACCACAGCTCCTGAAGATTGGAGTACTCTGATGGTCATCCAGTTCACGTACTGGACCAGCACCAGATCTTCAATACAGCTATTGTATGACCTGGAGCGGTATTGCAGCCTCTTTGTTTTATTAATTATCATGGGCTATTGCACTTGAAGTCACAATGGCCTGTTACTGGCCAGTTGCTGTGGGAAAATCAGTCAGTCAGAACTGACCTATAGGATTGCAAATGAGAATATAAGAATGGTAAAATCACTGTGCCAGACTACTACTCAGAATGGAAACATATACAGTATCTCACAAAAGTGAGTACACCCCTCACATTTTTGTAATTATTACATCTTTTCATGTGACAACACTGAAGAAATGACACTTTGCTACAATGTAAAGTAGGGAGTGTACAGCTCGTATATAACAGTGTAAATTTGCTGTCCCTGCAAAATAACTCAACACAGCCATTAATGTCTAAACCGCTGGCAACAAAATTGAGTACACTCCTAAGTGAAAATGTCCAAATTGGGCCCAAATAGACATTTTTCCTCCCCGGTGTCATGTGACTCATTAGTGTTACAAGGTCTCAGGTATGCATGGGGAGCAGGTGTGTTAAATGTGGTGTTATCGCTCTCACTCTCTCATACTGGTCACTGGAAGTTCAACATCTGAAAAAAAGAATTGTTGCTCTATATAAAGATGGCCTAGGCTATAAGAAGATTGCCAAGACGCTGAAACTGAGCTGTAGCACAATGGCCAACAATATACAGCGGTTTAACAGGACAGGTACCACTCAGAACAGGCCTCACCATGGTCAACCAAAGAAGTTGAGTGCATATGCTCATCGTCATATCCAGAGGTTGTCTTTGGGAAATAGAAGTATGAGTGCTGCCAGTATTGCTGCAGAGGTTGAAGTGTGGGGGGGTCAGTCTGTCAGTGCCCAGACCATACGCCACACACTGCATCAAATTGGTCTGCATGGCTATCATCCCAGAAGGAAGCATTTTCTAAAGATGATGCACAATAAAGCCCGCAAACAGTTTGATGAAGACAAGCAGACTAAGGACATGGATTACTGGAACCATGTTCTGTGGTCTGATGAGACCAAGATAAACCTATTTGGTTCAGATGGTGTCAAGCGTGTGTTGCGACAACCAGGTGAGGAGTACAAAGACAAGTGTGGCTTGCCTACAGTGAAACATGTTGGTGGAAGTGTCATGGTCTGGGGCTGGCACTGGGGAGCTACAGTTCATTGACTGCCAACATGTACTGACATACTAAATCAGAGCATAATTCCCTCCCTTTGGAGACTGGGCCATAGGGCAGTATTCCACCATAACTCCCTCAAACACACCTCCAAGACTACCCCTGCCTTGCCAAAGAAGCTGGTAGTAAAGGTGATGGACTGGCCAAGCATGTCTCCAGACCTAAACCCTATTGAGCATCTGTGGGGCATTCTCAAATGGAAGGTGGAGGAGCTCAAGGTCTCCAACATCCACCAGCTCTGTGATGTCGTCATGGAGGAGTGGAAGGGGACTCCAGTTGCAACCTGTGAAGCTCTGGGGAACTCCATGCCGAAGAGGATTAGGGCAGTGCTGGAAAATAATGGTGGCAACACAAAATATTGACACTTTGGACCCAGTTTGGACATTTTCACTTAGGGGTGTACTCACTTTTGTTGCCAGCAGTTTAGACATTAATGGCTGTGTGTGAGTTATTTTGAGGGGACAGCAAATTTCACACCGTTATACAAGCTGTACACTCACTAATTTACATTGTGGCAAACTGTAATTTCTTCAGTGTTGTCACATGAAAAGATATAATAACATATTTACAAAAATGTGAGGGGTGTACTCACATATATATATATATATATATATATATATATATATATATATAATATATAGTATGCATGTATATGCTAGTTATCATTTGAAGATTGAGTTTTTTATGCATTAGCCTGTCGATAGGGTATTTTCATTAAGGGTCCATGCATGTGCAAAGAGGTGATTTTTTTGGAGCATTAGGCAGGTGCTCTGTCGTGTGTCAACATGTTTCCTTTGTATGTTGACATACATTTTGATGTGCATTGATGCATACCTTCAATGTGTTTTGAATTTAGAATTTGGAGTGGATAAGGATTAACGGTCAGGAACCAAGGTTTGTTAAAATCTATTTCCAATGCAGCAAAACACATGCTGTTCTGTTTCAAATGACAGTTTATGCAGTGACATACCTGCTTAGACCCGGTCCATCTGGATAGTAGGGTAACCTGCCGTATTGGCACCATCCAGAGACAGCTAAAAGAGGTTGTAAACCTCTCTGTGGAAGTTGTACCTATGGGTAAGCCTAGAATAAGGCTTACCTGTGGGCACTGTAAATATCTCCTAAATGTATGCCGTTGAGGAGATATTTACTGTGTTTTGCGCCGATGATGTCATCTGCGCATGCGCTGTGAAGAAACAACCTCCGTGCCGTTTCTTCAGGAGCTCGGGAGTGACGTCACGTGGCTCCGGTTAGTCACAGAGCTGGAGTTCGCGGCCCCGGAAGGAAGAGGTGCGAACATGGATGTTGCCTGCAGCAGGGAGGGTGCGGGCTTTGTAGGTAAGTAAACAAACAAAGATTTGTTTGTTAAGCCGCGTACACACGTAGCCGTCTGTCCGACGTACTTAGTCTGGTGAACTTCCCGCCAGACTGTACGTCGGACTTTCCAAACGGGCTACTTGCCCACACATGGCACTTTTTCAGCGGACTAATACGGCGTACTAAGTCCGCCGTACTATCCGCCCTACTTTTGAAATGAACGGACTCGCCCACACACGCGGAGGAAAATCCACTCATTTCGAGCGCGTCTCCAGGTAGGCGGGGCCCGCGAAGGATATGTCGCTGGCCCCGCCGCCTGGTATGGACTTAAAGGGGAACCCCAACGCCAAAAGCACCTTGTCCCCATGTTGATGAGGACAAGGGCCTCTTCCCGACAACCCTGGCCGTTGGTTGTCGGGGTCTGCGGGCGGGGGGCTTATGATCAACGCATATCCCTTCCTTAAAGCGTGTACTTGTCTACTAAGTATCATTTCTGTCTGCTGCCTCCTTTCTCTGCTAGCTGCATGAGTCACTTCTGACAAGTTTTCCTGACACTATAATATAAAAAAGGTGCTAGAGGAGGGAGCTCCAGCACACAGCCTGTGTCTGACAGTCTCAGCTCTGTTCCTGTGTGCTGTGTGTAAGGGGGATGTGTGTCTCTTTCCTCCAACCAGCTCTCAGAGAAGACGTAGAGAAGAGAAACCAGCAGATAAACAGGTACAACTTATGTAGGGGGATTTGTTTAATCTCTGTGTATCACTTCACTGAGTATATGTAAGGGTTTACAAAGTTTATTAGATTAATAAATTGTTTCATTAAAGTTTTATTACATTTTTGGGTATACTGTTTGTATATAATAAACAATGTACTCAATACTTAATCTAGTTGTGTAGAGTTTGCACAGCAATTTGTTAGCAGTTGGTTCAAGCTGTAAACATGTATTTGGGCATGAATATTACAGTATTGCTCTTCAATTACTTTTCCCTACCACAACCAGGGCTGTCTTTAAGACAGATCAAAAGGGGCAGCTGCCCCGGGCCTGGTAATGGTTGTGGGGCCCAAAGCAGTTGCCCCTTGAGCCTACACTGCCTGAAAATTGTTGACAAGTGGATTCGGGGGGGGAGGCCAAGAAAATGTTTGCCCAATCAATATTAAAGATGGCCCTGACCACAACCCAAATTGACCATGGAAGCCTTGTTGTGTGCAGACGTCCAATATTAAGATTAAGTAGTAAGATGTTTTTACTACTACCATAATATTGGATGAGAGTAGTGATCTAAAGTGAGGATATAAGGTGGCTTTGTGTTCCAGCATTATCTATCTATTGTCAGTCAGTAAAGATTTGACAGAGGGTCCAACCTTTCTCCACTCTATCCACCCCCCCCCCCCAAACCCCCCAAAAAAATAAAAAAAATAAACACATACGGTGGCTCTAACGTTGTTTTTTTTTTTTTTTTTTACTCTAATGCAATCTCTATATTATGGTAAAAACCCAATACTTTTTCTATCCACCCCTCCCTAAACACTTACCTGACGCCTATCTCTGCTCCAGGGCTGTCCCAGCTACAGCACTGCTCCTTTCACTTCTTGGATTCACAAGGAGATACTGAGAGGAGTGGAATCCATAGGCTCCTGCTGTTGTCAGTTAAACTCATGTGAGGTGGGAGTGGGGGGGCATGGCTTACCAGTGCTGTGTGTGTCTACCATGTTTCCCCGAAAAATATATATTAATTTTGGCAACAAAAGATCCAGTAGGGCTTATTTTTGGGGTAGCGCTTGACAATGTGCTGTCTTCTCTCCCCATCTGCCTGTCAGGCTAGTGGAACTGACTAAAAATGGGTGTAAAAAAATAAAAAAATGCACAAGGCAAGCCATGCATTTCTCTGCAATCTGTGTTAAACACCGTGCAACAGCACCGTGACCTGCCTATCCTCTCTTCCCGCACTGACCGTAATTTTCTGGTGCAGTCCAAGGCTATTCCAAGCATTGCAGCGGAAGGGGGCCCGAGATCCCCCGCTGACAGAAGAGGTAAAGAGGAGAGCATCGGGGATCAGCTGAAGGCCGCTTGGTGCTTAGATGACCAGCCGGAGCCTCCTTCCCTGCTCCGAGGATTGCAGGGGGGGGGGGGTGAGCAGCGGGGGATAAACTGAGCGCCGAGCGGCGCCACACAGAACGCATTAATCAAACATAGATCACAGGACACACAGTTCACACTATATAACACTGTAATAAAGTGCATTTACATTTTTTTCAACCCTTTTAAACTAGGGCTTATTTTCAGGGTAGAGATTATATTGCAGTCCTCTCTGAAAATCACAGTAGGGCTTATTTTCGGGGTAGGTCTTATTTTTGGGGAAACACGGTATGAGCGCACACAGCATGGCTCAGTAGCCTGCCTGCACCAGCGTCTCCATAGGCACCCAGATGAAGGAGGAACAGACAGTGCTGGTGGGGGACTGCTAAAGAGGAGATAAGGGACTGCTGCTTTTATTTTAGTTAAGGAAAATAAAAACGTTAGTATCACTTTAATTTGAAACAACCACTATAGATAAGCGTACACTTGTGTGGTATGTAAGCCCACACTGTGCCATATGTTGACGTGCATTGCGTTAAAGCAGCCCATTCATTTTAAAGAGGAAGTAAACCCTTCCAAACAACTTGGACCTACAGGTAAGCCTAGATTAAGGCTTACCTGTAGGTCCAAGCAATATCTCCTAAACCTATATGGTTTAGGAGATATTTGCCCGAAAATGGGCACCGCTGTCTATGGCGCATGCGCCGTAGACAGCGGCGCGCAGGCGCACTAAATGCGGCAAATCCATGAATGGATTTGCCAAATTTGTCGACTCCCGTGCGCATGCGCGGGAGTGACGTCATCGCGGCTTCGCCGAGTGGCAGCGGCGGAGCTGCGAGACGCGACTCCCGTGCGCATGCGCGGGAGTGACGGCTTCGCCGCTGTGATTCGTCGGAGCTGCGAGACGCCACCAGCAACATGGATGCGGCGGACTACAGGGATCAGCGGCGACTTTGCTGGCTCCTGTGTCAGGTAAGTGACACATAATGAGCTACTATGCAATGCATAGTAGTCCATTATGCTTTACCTTTGCAGGGAAAAAAAGAGGAAGTAAACCCATCAGGGTTTACTTCCTCTTTAAATAGGCTGCTGACGCTAGTGATCACAATAAAAACAAAAAAGCCCCTGGCCCTTTTTTTAAGATGCAGTATGGTGTCCTACAAAACAGGTGCGTTGCCTTAGTGCATTGGGGATTCATTTGAAATTAATGGCACCCGCAGTGCAGCAACACAGATAGCCGGCATTACTACAGTGTAAATCTTCCCATATATCTCATATACGATTTAACCTCTTTATGCATTTTAAAATATTTGTATATCTGCAAAAATAATACCTGGTACTCCTACGATGAATGCCCTTGTTCAAGCATTTTCTTGTTATAAGGTGACAACGCTCACCCTTGTCTCCCAATTATGCCCCTTTCTAATGGCTGCTTCCACACACATTAGGCAGGCATGGTCCACTTTTGTCACAGTCAGGAAACCCAGTTTGAGAAATGGTAACCATCCATTGCTGGAGTGCATATAGACAGGAAGTGGCTATAAAGAGGTTGCAGGTGTTTAGTTGCACTCAAATGCAGCACTGAATACAAAAAGTGAAAATAACGATATCATAGAAAACAAAAGACAATTGTTTATGGTACATACTGCTTTAATCCCTTTCCACTTCCTCCTGGCGACCCTTTAACTGGGTCTTAAAACATAACTAAACACACCAATGCTTTGCAGCCAAAGAAGCTGCCATCTTAAGCCTCATACACACGATCAGACTACGGGATATTTACCTCTTGCAAGGCTATTTAAAACACCTAGACATTTTCAAAAAACATTTTCAAAAATATGGGGATTAGGTCACACCATATTGCTATATGGTGCTTAAGCCCACTTACTGCGACAAAGTACCCCATGGTTAGTGGGTCCTACGCTATCCATAGAATGTGAGATCCTGCTTCTCTGAACCATGGGAGCCATACTCTCCTCTGTATGGGAGAACTAGAGATTTCCACCTATGAAACAAGTGGACACTAATGAGAGGAACTTATGAGGCTTAAGCAACATATAGCAATATGGTGTGACCAAATCCCCATATTTTTTAAAATGTTTTTTGGAAATGTTTAGGTGTTTTAACCACTTGCCGACCGCCGCACGATGATATACGTCGACAGAATGGCACGGGCAGGCATATGGGTGTATATATACGTCCCTGCCTTCCCGCGGGTGGGGGGCCCGATCGGGCCCCCCCCCGTGCCTGCGGCAGTCGGTATCCGTTCAGGAGCGATCCGGGATGAGGGGGCGGCCATTCATTCAAGGCCACCCCCTCGCGATCGCTCCTGATGAATGGAAGTGAGGCGTGACATCACTTCCTCTCCTGTAATGTAAACACAGGCAGAGGAAGTGATGTAATCTCTCCTCCGTGTCGGTATTTTCCTTACCGGCACCGAGGAGAGAGGATCGGTGAGTTGCACCAACACGACACTACACAGTAGAACATGCCAGGCACACTCTCACCCCCCCGATCACCCCCCCAATTACCCCTGTCCCCCCAGTCACAGTGACACCAATTGCATTTTTTTTTTTTTTGCATTGGTGTGATTTGTGACTGTAATAACTGTTAGGGCAGTTAGGGTTAGCCCCCTTTAGTTCTAGGGTACCCCCCTAACCCCCCCAATAAAGGTTTAACCCCGTGATCACTCCCCGTCGCCAGTGTCACTAAGGCTGGGTTCACATTGCAGCGGTTTATGAGAACGGATGTGATTCGCACCGCACTGCAGTGCAAATCACATCCGATCTCTGTGCGATTCGAGTTCAGCCATACAGATAGTATGGCTGAATTTGCGTCGCACCCGCCGCAAATTCGCACGGGACCCTTTTTTTGGTCCGCAGCAGAATCGGATCGCATGGGTGTTCACACCATGCGATCCGAGTTTGCAGATCGCACTGCGATATGCGAACTGATCTGGGGGTGTCATTAACATTTCACTGACACTCCCAGCCGTTCGCATAGGGCAGTGTGAACTGCCGCCGAGAGGCATGCGATGCGGGAACCCGCCACGGATTCGTGGCGTTCCTGCATCGCTCCAGTGTGAACCCAGCCTAATAAGCGATCATTTTTCTGATCACTGTATTAGTGTCACAGGTGACGCTAGTTAGGCAGGTAGGTATTTAGGTTCACCACAACTTTTTATAGCGCCAGGGACCCCCATATACTACCGCATAAAGCCCCCTGATTGCCCCCTAGTTAACCCTTTCACCAGTGATCACCATATAACTGTTACAGGTGACGCTGGTTGGTTAGTTATTTTTTTATAGTTTCAGGGCACCCGCCATTTATTACCTAATAAAGGTTTAACCCCCTGATCACCCGGCGGGTGTCATTTGTGACTGTAATAACTGTTAGGGCAGTTAGGGTTAGCCCCCTTTAGTTCTAAGGTACCCCCCTAACCCCCCAATAAAGGTTTAACCCCGTGATCACCCCCCGTCGCCAGTGTCACTAAGGCTGGGTTCACATTGCAGCGGTTTATGAGAACGGATGTGATTCGCACCGTACTGCAGTGCAAATCACATCCAATCTCTGTGCGATTCGAGTTCAGCCATACAGATAGTATGGCTGAATTCGCGTCGCACCCTCCGCAAACTCGCACGGGACCCTTTTTGTGGTCCGCAGCAGAATCGGATCGCATAGGTGTTCACACTATGCGATCCGAGTTTGCAGATCGCACTGCGATATGCGAACTGATCTGGGGGTGTCATTAACATTTCACTGACACTCCCAGCAGTTCGCATAGGTCAGTGTGAACTGCCGCCGGGAGGCATGCGATGCGGGAACCCGCCGTGGATTCGTGGCGTTCCCGCATCGCTCCAGTGTGAACCCAGCCTAATAAGCGATCGTTTTTCTGATCGCTGTATTAGTGTCACAGGTGACGCTAGTTAGGCAGGTAGGTATTTAGGTTCGCCGCAGCTTTTTATAGCGCCAGGGACCCCCATATACTACCGCATAAAGCCCCCTGATTGCCCCCTAGTTAACCCTTTCACCAGTGATCACCATATAACTGTTACAGGTGACGCTGGTTGGTTAGTTATTTTTTTATAGTTTCAGGGCACCCGCCATTTATTACCTAATAAAGGTTTAACCCCCTGATCACCCGGCGGGTGATATAAGTTTGAGGGTCAGATAAGGTCTGCGTCGCCCCAGGCAGCGTCAGGTTAGTGCCAGTACCGCTAACACCCACGCACAAAGCATACACCTCCCTTAGTACTATAGTATCTGATCAGGTCTATATTAGCGTCGCCAGCAGTTTAGGTTTCCCAAAACGCATTGTTAGCGGGATTAGCCCAGATACCTGCTAGCACCTGCGTTTTGCCCCTCCGCCAAGCCCAGACCAGCCCACCCAACTGCAGTATCGATCGATCACTGTCACTTACAAAACACAACACACATAACTGCAGCGTTTGCAGAGTCAGGCCTGATCCCTGCGATCGCTAACAGTTTTTCTTGTAGCGTTTTGATACAGTCGCTGACAGCCTAGGTGCTTTTTTACCTGTGAGTCTCACTAGTGTATCCCTAAATTTAGGGGTGTCTACTTTCCAAAATGGGGTCATTTGGGGGGGGTTTGTGCCATCTTGGCATTTTATGGCCTTCAAAACTGTAATAGGTAGTGAGGAGTGAAGTCAAAAATTTACGCCCTTAGAAAGCCTGAAGGCGGTGCTTGGTTTTCGGGGCCCCGTACGCGGCTAGGCTCCCAAAAAGTCCCACATATGTGGTATCCCCGTACTCAGGAGAAGCAGCAGAACTTATTTTGGGGTGTCATTTCACATATGCCCATAGCATGTGTGAGCAATATATCATTTAGTGACAACTTTGTGAAAAAAAATAAAAAAAAAATAAAAGTTTGTAATTTTTCCGCAACTTGTGCCAAATATAAAATATTCCATGGACTCAACATGCCTCTCAGCAAATAGCTTGGGGTGTCTACTTTCTAAAATGGGGTCATTTGTGGGGGTTTTGTGCCATCTTGGCATTTTATGGCCTTCAAAACTGTGATAGGTAGTGAGGAGTGAAATTACAAATGTATGCCCTTAGAAATCCTGAAGGCGGTGCTTGGCTTTCGGGGCCCCGTACGCGGCTAGGCTTCCAAAAAGTCGACCACATGTGGTATCCCCGTACTCAGGAGAAGCAGCAGAATGTATTTTGGGGTACAATTCCACATATAACCATGGCATGTGTGAGCAATATATCATTTAGTGACAACTTTGTGTAAAAAAAAAAAAAAAAAATTTTTTTTTGTCATTATTCAATCGCTTGAGGCAAAAAAATAAAATATTCAATGGGCTCAACATGCCTCTTATCAATTTCCTTAGGGTATCTACTTTCCAAAATGGGGTCATTTGGGGGGGTTTTGTACTGTCCTGCCATTTTAGCACCTCAAGAAATGAGATAGGCAGTCATAAACTAAAAGCTGCGTAAATTCCAGAAAAGGTACCTTAGTTTGTAGATGTGACAACTTTTGCGCAAACCAATAAATATACAGTTATTGACTTTTTTTTTACCAAAGACATGTGGCTGAATACATTTTGGCCTAAATGTATGACTAAAATTGAGTTTATTGGATTTTTCTAATAACAAAAATTAGAAAATATCATTTTTTTTCAAAATTTGCGGTCTTTTTACGTTTATATCGCAAAAAATAAAAATCGCAGAGTCAGTCAAATACCTTTAAAAGAAAGCTCTATTTGTGGGAAAAAAAGGACGCAAATTTTGTTTGGGTACAACATTGCATGACCGCGCAATTACCAGTTAAAGTAGCACAGTGCCAAATTGTAAAAAGACCTCTGGTCATTTACCAGCAAAATGGTCCGGTCTGAAAGTGGTTAAATAGCCTTGGAGGAGGTAAATGTCTTTTTTGCATGTGTGAGCTGTATTATTTTGTTCTGTTGTATGGTCTTATGGCTTCAGAATCTTTAATGCATCTTTTATGCCGTGTACACACGGCCGGACTTTTCGTCAGCAAAGGTCCGACGGAACAAATCCATTGGACAATTCGACTGTGTGTGGGCTTCATCGAACCTTTGCTGTCGAAAAATCAGACGGACTTTAGATTTAAAATATGTTTCAAATCTTTCCGATGGACTCGTGTCCGGTCAAAAAAAAATACGTTCGTCTGTATGCTAGTCCGAGGGACGGAAACCGACGTTAGGGCAGCTATTGGCTACTGGCTATGAACTTCCTTATTCTAGTCCAGTCGTTCATCATCACGGTCGAATCCGTCAGACTTTGGTGTGATTGTGTGTGTCCAAGTCCGTTCATTCGGAAAGTCCATTGGAAGTCCGCCGAAAGTCCGTCAGGAAGACCGTCGGACCTAGTCTGCTGGAAAGTCCGGTCGTGTGTACACGGCATAAGGGTGTGCTCCCCAAATATCTTGTTTGTACAGTATGATTGGCTGTCGCAGCGGGCAAATGATTGGCAGCCCATCTTGCCAGCTCCCAATTGTAAACAGAGATGGAGCTATCATTCACTGGAAGCCCTCAGTAAGCACACTCTCAGCATAGAAACCTCAGACGCCATGGACGCATATAAGTTGCATTCATGTTGCGGTAAAACCTCCTTCCCGCTACAGCTACATGATCTGTAAACAAGTTTAGTAAATGTTATTGGGTTAGGGGTTCACGTCTACGTTATTCCTTGTATCTTATTTTATGACGTGGAAGTGGTTGCAGATCTACAGTCTTGCTCTCCAGATGTGCAGCCAACATGTTTTCCCTCCCGGAACTTTGTACTGCCTGTTAAAGACAGCAATTTGTCCTCCGCATGTACCCAGAATTAATAATGTGTGTTTATACTCGCATGCAATAAAATGGAGATAGAGGCTCTGTCCTCCTTTCCTTGCCTGGAGGAAGCAGAAAGCCACCACTAATGTACCAATGTGACAGCTGTACGCCATTTCTTTGTCTGCAGCAGCTGTCAGCACGGGACTGCTTTATTTCATAAACAGATGTTTAATGGGACTTCATTGATATTGTCAGATATTCAGAGAACAGAAAGAAGGCTGAGAAATAATCAGAATATTCATGATTATGCTTCTTTTAAGACTATAAATCAAAGTGACAAATGACAACATCAAAAGGCCTTTGTTGTTCCTGCTTGGCTCAGCAAGCTGCGTAATTTCTTCCACGTGGTCAGCAGTTTACATGTTCACTCCTGCCCTGCAGCCAAGTCCAGAAATGGAATTGGGCAGTTAATGAAAATATTAAAAGAGACTTTTTTACGAAGTTTACAAGAAAGTTACCGTTGCTGGTGTCTTCTACAAATGCTAGTTTCTGTGGCTGTCATGCTGATCCTCTTTCTTCAAAACTTTGGGGGCTACTTATAAAAAATGTGTCGTTATTCATCCAGCACGTACATTCGGAATGTGCAAATTAAACAGCATTCTTTTGTTAGTTTTAGAGATTTGTCTCACAATGCAGAAAGATTTTATGAAAACGGGGCAAAATGGAGTGTTTTTAAAGCCCTGGGCAAATAAAAAGGTATCCCTTGCACTGGGACTGTGCCCAGAGTTCTTTTTTATGCCTAGGGGAACAATAAAAGAATATTTACTTAACCAATCACCTGCTCTTCCTCACAGTTAAATTGGTCCTCACGTTGTTTACATCCAAATGATTCACCGATCTGGGATCCTGACATCATCAAGACCAGAGCTGGGTCCAAAGCACTGGGAGTTAAAGATGCCAAGGGGCAGTCCACCACTGGATTATAGGGGATTGCCACCTGCTGGGGGAAGCAGGGGATCAGATGATAAGTAAAGGTGCTTCTCCACTCCCATAGACAAAACTAATAATTAACCTTTGCCTGTAGTTGGGCTTTAAAGCTGAAATTAGGTTTGGCAATTTTTACTTAGCTACAGTTGAGAAAATACAAAGGGGGGATATACTAAAGGCAAATAGACTGTGCATTTTGCAAGTGCTGTTGCACTCATTTTTCCCAGAGATTATTGAATGTGATGAAGCTCTGCAAATTTTTGGTGTTGGTGCACCAGAGATCTTTCTCCCACTTGTACACAAATGTAAATATGGTTGGTAGGAATATGAGAATTGTTTAATTGTGAATGGATAATGGATGTCAATTTACGTATACTAGCAAATGTGTTCAAAAAGTGAGAGTTGGGTAGTAAGATCTCTATTAGGAAATTTGGAAGAGAACCAGTGGTGCGGCCATTGATGAAAGAATATATGATGAAATGTATGGGATTGCCAGTAGTGAAATGTTCTAGGAGATTCTAGTGCTGGTGGGAACAGTAGAATCACTAAAAGGTGTAGGAGAGGTAAGTGTGGTGAGATGAGTTTGCTGAAGTATTTGGTCCCAAATGGTAAATGTGTGTGGCATTAAAGTGTTGCTAAACCCAGTAATATGAAAATAGTTAATCTGCCCCCCACCCCACGCAGTGCCTACAGCTTATAAATCTTATTTTTACATTAAAATACTGCCACTATATTCAGTTCCTTTTTGGCTGATCTGTATACTATGGTCACATTATAAACTACACGGTCTGCCTGAGTGCTGAGTGTTCATGTAGGAGGAGATTTCCACTACAGCTCATGTACTCCTGCTTTTATGGGAGGAGGATCATTTATCAATCAAGATGTGACATCCCACTGTGTTCTTTTTTAGTTACTGGGCATGGAGGAGGGGGGCGGGACTGGGCTGTCATTTAGGATCTGTATTCATGCCCACATTTGTGATGTCAATATCATGTGACCTGAAAATCTCAGCTCAACAAGGAAATAGTCTTTCCAGCAATAGAGACCAAACTGAGCATGTGCAGCTTTACTACTCTGACTGTGTCTTATCTGGCTTTGCCAAGAGAGATCCAGGAGGAGGGGGAGGATCTGTGCATACAGGACCAAAGAGCCTTTTTTACACAATACAGAGGATTAACCCCTTGCGTCCCCAGTGAGTATAACAAGCATGCTATTCTGCATATACAGATTTTACTGTTGTGGGTTTGGTAACACTTTAAGGGGCTCATGAAAGCAGGTCTGAATTTGCTGCAGGCACGAGAAGAAACAGGGGCACAGCAAACAATCTCCAAATCTTCTCATAAGGGAGTTTGCGTTTTATGTTTTTGACTGTAGATATTTGCTGATCTAGATGGGATTAATGCATTTAGGCTCATTTTACCCCCTACCCACAAATTGTGATACCTATTCTTGGTAAACAATGTGGTTCTATACTGTACCTTGTAGTGTAACTGGGAATGATAACAACTAAACTTTGCATGGTTTACATCGGATATGTTGGCACTTGATGTGTGGCTATTATTAGATAGTTACACAATACTAGTGTAGCACCCTTGTCTTAAACAGGGGCTATTAGTAAATTTAGCTGTGCTAGGTGGTAACTAACCTGGCTAATTGAAGTCTTTGTGATCATTTGGGTTTTCTCCTAAGACTGGTTTAACTGTGGTTCCTCCCTGTTATTAGGTGGCACCATTTCCTTTGACATTAGTATGATGAGCTTAAGATCTCTGCATGCACACCTCTTTTAGCCAATCAGTAGGAGTTTCTGTGTCACTGAGCATGCTGGGAGAGAGTATATACTTGAAGGAAATCAGGTCATTGGAGTCCTCCCACCCAGATCTTGGTCTGGAGTGGATGTGTTAGGGACAGCTGTGTTGGGGCGAGGCCTGGAGTCTAAGGCCTGGCCATGTACTTGAGGCTGCAGTGAAGAGAGCCTGTTTATTGCATGGAGACATGACAGAGGCTCTGCTGGAGAGAGCCTGGTTGTTGCCTAGAGGCACTAGGAAGGCTTAGGTGGAGAGAGCATGGTTGTTGCCAGTAGACATGAGGAAAGGTATGGAGTTCTGAGAGTAGAGAGACTGGCAAAGAATCAAGAGGGACTCATCCAAAGAAACTCTGCATGTTACTGTAAGTTTTTGGCTGCTATTGGAAATAGCAGTTGCTACATAGATAAAGAGCATTGGGTGCAGGCCTAAGGCCCTTGTTCTGTATTGCTGTCTACCTGGCTGGTTTTGTTTTGGGGGTGTGCTAATCTGTCTATTGTCCTACTGCTCTAAGGGTGTCCTGTGCCATAACTTTCTCTTTTTGTTGTGAGCAATAAACTCTCCTTGTTTGTTTTAAAAGTGACTGGCAACCATCTTTTCTGCAACCATACATACCCACCATGCCTAAGAACCAGCACCCTGAGGTGAAATGTCAGCCCTTCCTGATGCCGGGGGTCAAGGGGGCACTACACTAGAGTTCTTGAACCTATTTCTTTTATGTTTTTTGTGATTTTATACAGCATGACCATATAGAGCACACCTTTATCTCCTGAGTGAACATCTCAGCAGTTCATTTCATCGTTTTTTTTTATTTTATTTGCTCTATACAGTTATATCCCACCAGTATTACTTCTTACGCATCTACCAGCATTTCCAAGCTGTGATGATCAATATGCAATCTGTACAACAAGTATATTGACAGTACATGATAACAATTCCAGGTAATACTTTGGAGGTCTGATATTGTGCTGCCCATTTTTTTTAAGGCTATACTCTTGAAAGAGTTTGTAAGTTTGTGATGGACCATTTGTAGTCAGTACATTGTATGTCCCTGGAAATAGTAGTTCTAGTAGTTAGATCTACACCACTCAGCAGAGGAACATTCATGGGGTTATATGTTTGGGAACCTGGATCACTGTTCTCTAAAATGGCTAAAATGTACAGTATTATAATTAACTTTCTACATTTGGTCTAGTTTATAAATTGAATAGTTTAATACTATGTTGTGGTACATTAAGCTTTTTATGTCCTATATACTGTAAGTGGTCAGTAGGGATGAAGTAGAACTCTGTGGGCCGTTCGTGCCATATTCGTGTGGCGCTCACGGCCCACAATACACTGCGCCATTGCTGTGCATTTCTGGCTCATGATTGGCCAAGCATGCACTGTGACCCCACATGCTTGGCCAATCACAGTGCCGGCAGCGAGGAGAGCCATAATTGGGCAATTATAGCTCAAGAGGGTTTAGTACACGCCCCACACTATATAAGGCCGCCAGCGCGGCGGCCTTGTGTAGTGTGTTGCGGTGGTTAGGGAAAGAGGATGATAGGCAGGGACAGTGTCTTTACTGCTTGGGAACCTAGCGCTTGTTCAGTGGGTGTTGTGTACCTCCTGCACAGTATACACCTGAAGCTACCCTTTATTACTGGTGTTCTGTTTCTGTAATACAGGCATCTACAGTGCAGAAGTTAGAGTTGGTGTTGTGTGCCTTGTGTGCGGTATACACCTGAAGATATCCCTTATTGCTGGTGTTCTGTTTCTGTAATACAGGCATCCACAGCATTTACAGTGGGTGTTGTGTGCCTCCTGAACAGTATACATCTGAAGCTACCCTTTATTACTGGTGTTCTGTTTCTCTAATACAGGCATCTGTAGAAGTTATAGTGGGTGCTGTGTGCCTCCTGCACAGAATACACCTGAAGATACCCCTTATTGCTGGTGTTCTGTTTCTGTAATACAGGCATCTGCAGCATTTACAGTGGGTGTACTGTGTCATCTGCTCAGTGTGCACCTAAAGCTACCCAATTGCTAGTTTTCCCATCTCCATGCAGGCCATTACTATATCTGGAAGGCCAACAAGGAGAGGCAGACAGTCACAAGCCAATAAAAGAGGGAAAGCAGGCTCTGTGTCTAGAGACAACAGTGCTGGTCATGGATGCGGTGCATTGTCATCAGCACATGGCCACGGGACATGCTTGTCCTTATTTTCGGCAACTAGACGTGTTGAGCCGCATCATGCTGAAGACTTGGTAGAGTGGTTGACCAAGCCCTCCTCATCCTCCTCATCCTCTCTCACCCAGGCTCAGGGTACTAGCAAAGCAGCTGCCAACGCGTCCTCTTCCCTCGTCTCAATGTCATCAGTCACTCCTTCCTTGGACCCGCCATGTCCTCCTGAGGAGTTCCCCCAACTGTTTGAGCGCAGTGTTGGGTACATGCTTCAGGAGGATGCCCAGCGTTTTGAAGGCTCTGCTGATGATACCCAGCTAGAGGAAGGCAGTAGCATGAGCACAGAGAGAGGGGATGCTCAAGAAGGAGAGCAATCTGGCAGTCATGTTCCATCAGCTGCAGCATACTGCCAGGTTTGCTCCAGCAATGAAGAGGGAGGGGATGATGAGGTCACTGACTCCACGTGGGTGCCTGATAGGAGAGAGGAGGAGGAGGCACATCTCCAATGAGGCAGGATGCCCCCCAGGGGCCAGATTAGGGACAGCACACCGACTGAATCACAGCTCCACCTGTGCAGGGCACTGCCTCTGCGTGTTATTCCAAAAGTTCTTTGGTGTGGGCCTTTTTTGAGATCAGTCCTTCAGATTGCACCGCTGCTATTTGCAACATATGTCTCAAGCGTATCTCGCGTGGCCAAAACATCAGCCGCTTGGACACCATGCTTGACCAGACATATGTTGACTTGCCATGCAGCTCGTTGGCAAGCGTACCTTAAAGACCCACACCAAAGAAAAAAGCAGACTTCTCCTTGCTCCTCATCAGCTGGGATCTTCAACCCCACTAGACCTTCAGTCTAGTGCTCGTCTAATGCCAGTGCTCGGCTGGCTGAGCTCCAAATGGAGTTGAACCTGCCCAAGAACCACCTTTTATGTGACATGCCCACCAGGTGGAACTCAACGTTGGCCATGCTGCAACGGCTGCACATGCAGCAGAGGGCCATCAATGAGTACCTGTGCGACTACGGCACCAAGACAGGGTCAGAGGAGCTCGTTTTTTTTTCACCACGCCAGTGGGGCATGATCAGGGATGCATGCATTGTCCTGTCACCATTTGAGGAGGCTACGAGGATGGTGAGTAGTGACAGTGCATGCATCAGTGACGCTGTACCTCTTGTCCACCTGTTGGATCATACGCTGCATGGAATAATGGACAGGGCACTTGAGGCAGAACAGAGGCAGAAAGAGGAGGACTTCCTTGTCTCTCAAGGCCCCCTTTATCCAGACAGTGTTCCTGCTGTCCCTTCCATCACACAGGAAGAGGACGAGGAGGAGGAGGATTGTGTCAGCAGGGAGGTGGAGCCTGGCACTCAGCATCAGCAGCAGCAGTCTTTTAGGGATGATTTACAGTCCCAAGAAACCCATGGACTTGTATGTGGCTGGGAGGAGGTGGCTGTGGATCATGTTGTCCTTAGTGACCCAGAAGACTCCGGACCAAATGCCTCAGCTAACCTACGCTGCATGGCCTCCCTGATCCTGCAAAGCCCGCGGAAGGATCCTCGTATTCTTCAGATCAAGGAGAGGGACCATTACTGGCTGGTCACTCTCCTTGATCCACGGTACAAGGGTAAAGTTGCGGACCTTATCTTGCCATCGCAGAGGGAGCAGAGGATGAGACATCTCCAAGAGGCCTTGCAGAAAGGTCTGTGCAATGCTTTCCCAGAGACTGAGAGGTTACAAACTCCTGGTCCTGGACAACGTGTTGCTGAGGCTTCGGTCAGTCACAGAAGGAGCAGTGGAGAAGGTGGCCGTCTGACCGATGCGTTCAGACAATTTTTTAGTCCGCAGCCCCAAGGTTCAGGAATACCTAGGGGCAAGGTTAGACTTGGACACCTTTCCCACTAAAAATCCTCTGGTTTACTGGGTCTTGAGGATGGATCACTGGCCAGAGCTTGGACAGTATGCAATTGAGCTACTGGCCTGTCCTGCATCCAGCGTTCTTTCGGAATGCACCTTCAGTGCTGCTGGAGGCTTTGTAACCAATCACAGGGTGCGCCTGTCCACCGACTTGGTTGATCGACTGATCTTCATACAGATGAATCAGTCTTGATTCACCACCAGCTACCAAGCACCCTAAGCTGATGTAACTTTTTTGAATTTTTTTTGAAATGTCACTTCCCTTCAAGACTGCCTATGCTGATGCTGAGTGACTGTCCTGTTATGTTGACTGCCTATCCTCTTCCTCCTCAATGATCCTGCTGATAGCTTGGAAGAACATTTTTGGTTCTGGGTGATGCCACCAGTGGCTAAGGCCCAATTTTTCAGCCCCTGTTTAACAGGGGCATGTAATTACAATTTTTGATGCAATGCTTTGCAGCAGGGCTCATTCCTGCATTCCAACCAGAGTATCTGGGAGAGGTTGCAGTGTCATGGCACCAGCATCAGTACCTAAAGCCCAATTTTTCAGCCCCTGTTTAACAGGGGCATGTAATTACAATCCTTGATATAATATTTCACAGCAGGGCCCATTCCTACACCCACCGAGAGTAATTGTAAGGACTTATAGTGTTGTGGCACCAGCAACACTTCCACCACAACCACCAAAGGCCCAATTTTTCTACAACTGTTCAACAATGGCATGTAATTACAATTCTTGATATAATCGTTCACAACAGGGCACTCCAGCACCCACCAACAGTCACTTTGAGGGCACAGCACCGACCAACAGTCACTTTGAGGGCACAGTGTTGTGGCAACACCAACACCTTAGGCCCACATTTCTTTAGAGCATATAGGGCAGGCCCCTACTTTCAAACATCCAACTTACAACTGTCTCCTACTTGTAAACGGAAGGAGACAACAGGAAGGGAGATGAAAAAAGACGGAGGGCCAAAAAAATTATACAGGGGTGATAACCCTTCCCTATGTTTTCCAAAAAGATTAAAAATAGATTTTTTGACTGGAGCTACACTTAAAAAATGTACCGGTTCAAAATTACAAACAGATTCTACCTAACACAACAAACCTACACAGTCCATGTCTTGTTTGCAATGCCTGTATACTGCTGTCCTGAGTATATAGGGCCTGGGGGCCCCCCGCCTTTAGTTTTTTTAATTTGGGTACAGGGTTCCCCTTAATATCCGTATAAGACCCAAAGGGGCTGGTAATGGGCAGGGGGGCTACCCATGCCATTTTTCTCAATGATTTTCATCCGTATTGCCGGAACCAGACATGACATTAAAACTGCAAGCAGTTTTAAATTACTTTTTTTCCGTTAAATGTCATTTTGTGCAGGGACTGTTCTAAACACAGGAAACACGTGCCACTTCACAGGCATACTATAGATACCCTCCAGGCACGATAATTAAATTTTTTCACTTTAATCGTCATTAAAATCAGTGCTCCTGAAAAAACTGCAGTTTTTAAAAAATAATTTGGCATTGATCCATATCCCCTGGGGCAGGAGCCGGGTCCCCAACCCCTTTTTAGGACAATATCTTGCATATTAGCCATTAAAATTAGCAATTTTGATTTTGAACGCTCGAGCCCCATAGACTTTAATGGGGTTCTAAAGTTCGTACGAATTTTCGGTCCGTTCGAAAGTTCTGGTGCGAACCGAACCAGGGGGTGTTCGGCTCATCCCTAGTGGTCAGCAATAAATAACAAATAGCAATAACAGCTCACCTTGTTTGTAAGGTCCCTGCAACATATAATGATAACATGCTACAACAGATGTTAAGAAATGCACTGGACTTGCACCGCCAACTTTTTTTTAGGGTTGAACAGTTTTAGGGTTGCTATAATCCAAATAGGGGACTTCCAGATGAATGAGGAACTTTCCAGCGTGGATTACTTTGAAAAAGACCTTGAATTACCCCCACAGACCTTTCAGAATTTCCAGATAGTTTCCTTGCTAAAGTCTAAACAAATTCATGCCTCTGACCTTGAGTTGACTTGCATGTCTACAGATATTTTCAAAGGGAGGTTTCCCACTATATAAACTCTGCTTACTAAACCTATTAGAAAATTCCCTACATGGTGCATGGGAGTGAGACCATGGAGGAATGGCGTGAAATTACAGAAAATTTATCATGGTTTTCCATCAATACAACATTCATAGAATGCAGCTAAAAGATTCTGTTGTGATGGTACATTGTTCATGTAATAGTAGCAAAGGTATGTCCTTAGACCACATCCTCTAAAGCATCAAGGTGAGGACTGATGGGCACCATGTTTTACATTGGGTGGCAATGCCCCCCTCCCCCCCCCATATTTGCAAATTTTGCATTAGGATTTACAACTTGATCTATTCTGTAACTAAAGCGAATCTTTCTAAATCCACCAAAACCGCTTTATTCCTCAAAGTTGTCTGGAAAATCTTTAAATATTCAAAGTTCTTAATGGCATATATCATACTGGCTGTCCAAAAAGTGAAAACCTGGAAAAGCTCAGTGTATTGAGTTTGTCAATCAGAAACTGAATTGGAACATGGTTAGTGACAAACTGACAAGTTTTCTGCATAACTCCCAAAAGAAATCTGACAAAACTATGGACCTATGGATCCATTACCCTCTGTAAAATATAAAGGGCTCTGGAGGAGTGATCCCTTTCTTTTCTCTTACTTTTTCTTCTTGGTTACTACCCATGTTCATTATTATGTTTTTCTCCTCTCCCTTCTTTTTCTTCTCTTGTCTCTCAAGCGGACCTCTAGTCAGAGTTAGGGGTTTGGGAAAACGTACACATTAGGTTCTTTCTTGGTAGCCCCAATGCAAGGCTGGAACAACTGGTCTGGTGTTATGGATAGGATGCATTAGGTTTAGCATATGATTCAAAAATTAGATGTTATAGGACTTATATATGTTGTACTTATGGATTTATAAAAGACGGGTGTGTCCCCTTCATTAAGGGTTCTGCTTGGACCTTGATGAAGGGGTCATACCCCAAAAGCTTTTCTAGTAATATTGCATGTCAGTAGGTGAATGACAAATGTACCCATAAGCTTATCTGTGAGGTTAATGAGTATGCAGCAGCCTTCACAGCAAATGCAACTGCCAGGTGGACAGGAAAAGAATTGTGAATTATAGCATGAAGATCTCACTTTTAGAGTTTCCAAGACATATAAGAAACAAAGAGCTGATTCAACTCACTAGACTTCATCTTTAGCTAAACTATAACTTGTTCGAACTGCTGAGAGCTTCGGGAGAGGTCTGGGGAGTCTCGTTTCCCCCTCTGGTCGAAAAGGTATCCCTATATGCAGATGATATGCTGCTATACCTATAGGATGCCGGACAATCTCTGTGGGAGGCGTTGGATATCATCAATATATTTGGATTTTTCTCTGGGGTAAAAGTGAATTGGGATAAATTGCTCTTGTTCCCTCTATCGGCGGGGACCGGTTGTTGGACTCACAGTGTCTTCTACAGCTGGTTTCCCACTTTAAGTACTTGGGAATCCATGTTCAGAGGGACTTAACAATATACCTAGAGGACAATGTTTAACCATTCCTCCGACACCTTATCCGCAAATGTAGTATCTGGAAAATCCTTCCACTCACTCTGGTGGGAAGGGTTAACCTCATCAAAATGTCTTTTCTCCCTAAATTTCTTTATGTTTTCCAACATTCCCTGGTCCCCATCCCTGCTGCTTTCTTTGTTAAACTTGATGAGGCAATTTCCTCATTTATTTGGGCAGGTTCGGTCCTGAGAATAGCAAAGGCAAAACTGCAATTGTCCCTAGCAGAAGGGGGACTGTCCCTCCCAGATTTCAAGAAATATTACTGGGCTGCTCAACTTGTTACAGTGCGATCGTGGTTTGCGCAGGATATCTCTAACCCGGCCGTTAACTTAGAGGCGACCATCTTTTGGGTCCTACTCTGAGCTCAGCAATCTTGTGTATCGTGGGCCCAAGTATAGCCCGCAGGTCACTGTTCCCATGAAGACAACATTGCTGGCCTGGAAGCAGGTCACTTGGTATCTTAGTGAAGTAGGAACTATCTTTCTTCACACTCCGCTCAGGGGCAACCCATCTCTCCCTCAACTCACCTCTATACCTGACCCCCGAGTGTGGGCTAGATTCCAGATTACTAAATTAAGCCACGTTATGACTGGAGGTAATATTCGGTCCCTGGTGGAGCTCAAGCGACAATTTCACCTGCCTCCGTGGATGTACTTTCGGTACATTCAACTTAAACATGCCATAAGGGCCCAGTTCCCCGGTGGAGCGATTCTTGCCATGCACTCGGTCAAGTCCCTCCTAATAGCCCCTGATATCGATCGTACATTATCCTCCAAATACCTGAGACTTACACGTAAAAATACCTCGAGCACGAATAAGCTGTTTGAAGCGTGGCAGAAAGATATCCTGACTCTAACGGAGGAGGACTGGACTGAGGGCCTAAGGCAATGTATCCCGCTCATGGTCTCGTCCAGGGTTTGCTTAGTTCAGCTCAAATTTCTGCACAGAGTGTACTACACTCCCTCTAAACATTCCAAAATATACCTGGGGACATCAGATATCTGCCCCAAGTGCAGGCAGTCGGTGGGTACCTATATCCACATGATATGGGAATGCCCTCACATTCAAGCATTCTGGCAGGAAGTGGTAACAGACGTGAAGAGAGTCACAGGTCTCTCCCTGGACAGGGACCCCCTGATATTTTTATTAGGTATTACAGATAACCTGAATGCTAGCAAACACACTGGTCTATTTGTTTTTATGTGGCGTACTATGCCCGGAAGATGATATTATTCAAGTGGAAGCTTCTGGATCCCCTGGCACCCCAGCGTGGAAGGCTCTTGTTAATGTGGTCCTGCCCTTATATAAGCTTACTTACATGGGGCGGAGCTGTCCCCTAAAATTCGATTGGGCGGCATGGGTGCACGCAAGGCATTTTACGATTAAGATCTTGTGCCCCACAGCGGGTGACAATACCGATTGAGGGACGGTTGCTTTCAAAGGGTTTTATACGGTCATTTGAGTACACCCTCCATGGGCACAATGCTTATATATACATCTTGCTTTACTTTACAGTGGGGAGGTTATTGAATAGTTGTATGATATTACGATGCATGTGGCCAATGGCCTTGGTGTCCTCTGACTTGATTCCCTCTTCTTTTGGGTCCTGCCCTCCCCCTTCCCCCCTTCCTTTGCCCTCTCTCCCTCCCCCCTCCCCTCCCTCTTCAGGGCATCCCCCTTACTATCTCCTCCTTCCCCTTAACATGTACACCAAGTACCAGTGGGAAAATAATTACGAGATCAACTGATGTGACCCTAATGCATTCACTGGACCCTACTGCAGATAATGCCTAAGAGGGGGGTTGACTCAAATCTGACCCAAGCTGGGGTAATGCCTGCAATGTCGTTCTGCGTTACCGGGGTTGTGGATCAACTGCCTCTAGTTGTACTGTTTGGAACCTATAATCTGTGATGTTAATACACTGTTTGCATGTATGATGTGTTATTATCCTAATAAACATTCCTTCTGTTAAAAAAAAACTAAAAAAACTATAACTTGTTCATGAACTGGCCCTTCAATACAGAGAGGTGCTACTGATTAGCCTAAGGGGAGAGATGTCTTTATTTTCATAAGAAACAATGTGAAGAAAATTACATTTATTCTTGCTTCACTTGGATACTTGTGCAGCATAATTGATGTAAAGTGCAAGCATCTGTAATGCTGCACACATACAGTACTCATACTCAACTTTTGTTTTTTCTGGACATGGTTCAAAGAAATTGACCTTAATGGCAGATATAAGACAGGCACATATTTTCTTTTATATAAATGATTGGTGCCCCATGTCTTTATTTATCTTTTCTATTTGTTGAACAGAACCACAAGATATTTAAGTTTGATGATTGCCATTCAGCATTGCACAATAAATATGGATGTCGCATAGAAATTGCTTTGATTAAGTGTAAATGAAATGATGATGGTACGCTTCTGAGTGATCTGGTTGTTGTGTAACGATTTGAAACCAAAGAAGGAAGCCATCCCACACTATAATTATACAGAATGTAATCATTGGGTGGATAAAGAGATTATTGCCACAGGGAATAGGAATGATTAGCACCTTTTCAGAATCATTCAAGAAAATATAATTATCATAAAATTGCTTTTCAGCGCTAGTTACTGAAAAGACTTGGAAAGTCCGTGACTACATGATTTTGGGATAAGGCTCATTACAGCAATTTTAAAGCAATAAACAGGTGTACTGAACTAGTTCATAAAAAAATATGGTACACTTGATGCATAGGCTGTGCTGGGAATGGTCACACAAATTTTGAAAGTTCCATCTGGATGCTTCTCCTGCCCAACTAGACGGTCCACATCATGTTTGTTCACCTACAGAAAAACATAATTTAACAGTCAATTATTTTAATCAGTTTAATCAGTAATTTAACCTGGAAAAAGACCAAAGCTGCTGGTCCTAGGAGTGATGGGTCTGTGGGGTCAATGTCAGAAATAGGGTAAATATTGCAGCCATGGGCCTGGGCAAAACAAAAAAAAAAAAAGCTAGAACTGGGCCTTAAAGTGTAGCTTCACTTTTGCTGAGTTAAAAGAAAACAACAAAAAGGGAAGTATTGGAGTTGCAGAACATCAGCAACAAAGGATGACATGTTAGAAGCTCATCTTTACTGGGAACCCATAAAGGCTCATACAGCTCATGCTTACAGAAAATTTGTCTAGCTCTTTGTAGATTCAAAACATATAATCAGTATTCTTTTGGTTTTAAGAATGGAGAGGCTTTTATTATTGCACAAAATGTGAACGCTTCTCTACTACAAAGTGTCAAGATTTGTGCCAGTTCTGACAGTGGTGACCACCCAAGGTATGCTTAACTCTTAACAGCCCCCATTCAGATAAGCATTATGGATTTAATGTTACCTGGTCACCCCCAGCTCCAGATTATCATGCCTTGAGAATATATGGCAAATGAGGTTCAATGTAGAAAAATTTAAAATAATGCATTTGGGTGGCAAAAATATGAATGCAATCTATACACTGAGGGGAGAACCTCTGGGGGAATCTAGAATGGAAAGGGACTTGGGGGTCGTAGTAGATGATAGGCTCAGCAATGGTATGCAATGCCAAGCTGCTGCTAACAAAGCAAACAGAATATTGGCATGCATTAAAAAGGGGATCAACTCCAGAGATAAAATAATTCCCCTGCTCTACAAGACTCTGTTCCAGGCACACCTGGAGTATGCAGTCCCGTTCTGGGCGCCAGTCCTCAGGAAGGATGTACCGAAAATGGAGCGAATACAAAGAAGGGCAACAAAGCTAATAAAGGGTCTGAAGGATATTAGTTATGAGGAAAGGTTGCACTGAACTTATTCTCTCTGGAGAAGAGACGCTTGAGAGGGGATATTATTTCAATATACAAATACCATACTAGTGACCCCACAATAGGGATAAAACTTTTTTGCAGAAGGGAGTCTAACAAGATGCACGGCCACTCATTAAAATTAGAAGAAAAGAGGTTTGACCTTAAACTACGTAGAGGGTTCTTTACTGTAAGAGGCAGTGGTCTCAGCAGGGGGCATTGATAGTTTCATGAAACTATTAGATAGCACCTGAATGACCGCAACATACAGAGATATACAATGTAATACTGACAAATAATCAATCACTCACTTTTTCAACCTCACCTACTATGTAGGGATGAGCTTCAAGTTCGAGTCGAACTTATGTTCGACTCGAACATTGCCTGTTCGCCTGTTCACCGAACAGCGAACAATTTGGGGTGTTCGCGGCAAATTCGAAAAGCCGCCGAAACACCCTGTACAAATCTATGGGAGAAATCTAAAGTGCTCATTTTAAAGGCTTATATGCAAGTTATTGTCATAAAAAGTGTTTGAGGACCTGGGTCTTGCCCCAGGGGACATGTATCAATGCAAAAAAAGTTTTAAAAAATGACGTTTTTTCAGGAGCAGTGATTTTAATAATGCTTAAAGTGAAACAATAAAAGTGTAATATTCCTTTAAATTTCATACCTGGGGGGTGTGTATAGTATGCCTGTGAAGGGGCGGATGTTTCCCGTGGTTAGAACTGTCCTTGCACAAAGTGTCATTTCTGCAGGAAAAAAAGTCATTTAAAATCACTCGCGGCTATAATGAATTGTCGGCTAACCGTAATACAGAGAACAGTCATTGAAAGTCATTGATAAAAAAAAAAAAAACGTGGGGTTCCCCTGAATTCAATCACTAGGCCCTTCAGGTCTGGTATGGATATTAAGGGGAGCCCCGCGTCAATTTTTTTTTTAAATGATGTGGGGTTTCCCCCAAATACCCATACCAGACACTTCAGGTCTGGTATGGATTTTAAGGGGAACTCCGCGCCAAATAAAAAAAAAATGGCATGGAGTTCCCCCTAAAAATCCATACCAGACCCTTTATCCGAGCACGCAACCTGGCAGGCCACAGGAAAAGAGGGGGGGACAAGAGAGCGCCCCCCCCTCCTGAACCGTACCAGGCCACATGCCCTCAAAATTGGGAGGATGCTTTGGGGTCCCCCCCAAAGCACCTTGTCCCCATGTTGATGAGGACAAGGGCCCTTATCCTCACAACCCTGGCCGGTGGTTGTGGGGGTCTGCGGGCGGGGGGCTTATCAGAATCTGGAAGCCCCCTTTAACAAGGGGTCCACCAGATCCCAGCCCCCCCTGTTTGAAATGGTAAGGGGGTACAAAATTACCCCTACCATTTCACAAAAAAAAGTGTAAAAAAATAGTTAAAAAAGACACACACACCATTGCAAAAGTCCTTTATTAAAAATAAAAAAATAAAAAAAAAGATTCCAGCGGTGGTAATACACTCTTGCTATCCAGCGACGGATGATCATCTCTCCGGGGTCCAGTGATGGCTGATCTGATCCAGCGATGGGTGATCTCTCCCTCCAGCGCAGCACATCCATTCTCTGTCTCCACCAGAGACACTGCGGGAACCCCGGCAGCCTGACACTTCTTACCTGACTCCGCCCCTCTCTGACGCAAGGGGAAAGCCGGGCTTCCCCAGTGACGTGCGGGTGACCCCGCCTCCCTCTGATGTAACCCAGGTTTCCAACAATATGCTGTCCAACACATTCTTGGTTGGATCACGTGTTTACTCCCAACCTTCACAAATATACTGTACACTCCATTTGGTATTAGGCCAACTTTACTTGCAAAGATAGATGCTTGGAATACGGTATATTATGCAGCATCCAAACGTTGCCTGGCAACCCCAGTTTTTCTTCTCTGGAGTGCTGCAACTAGAAAGAGCCTGCAATCCACTCAAAGGGGGGCCTGGTCTTATGGATAATATTACATAAAATGCATGCATCTTGACACAATATGACCATGTTACAGAAAAAGCACATTTTCACAATCCTAAAACTCCAGATCCCATTTATTTGTGTAATGGTTGTTATCCATTAGCATTTTAAGTCACAAACCTGTCAGCGCATTTTTGACATCCGTTCCAGATAAAATGTTCTTTTAAATTTGTGCACAGATGGAGATATTGCCAGCGCTTACGCACTGCGACCAGCAAGCGTAGTTATGGGTGAGAAGCTATTGGTTCCATGCCTATGAGCAGTTAAAATATATTGAAAGCAAAACATTTTACATTTTTGGTGTAGTTAGGAAAGGTTATAAGCCCTGCTGTTTTGTTCTCTTTAATTGCCTATTAAAATTGTTTGTATGTGGGGTCACCAGATGTGAGGCTTAAACAGTATGGACTCTCATTAAAGTAAAAAAATAAATGAAAAGCTTTAATATTTTTTTTTTAATAAACTTTAACCACTTGACCACTGGGCACTTAAACACCCTTAATAACCAGACCAATTTTCAGCTTTCGGTGCTCTCGCATTTTGAATGACAATTACTCAGTCATGCAACACTGGACCTATATGAAATTTTTGTCCTTTTTTTCACACAAATAGAGCTTTCTTTTGGTGGTATTTAATCACCGCTGGGTTTTTTATTTTTTGTGCTATAAAAGAAAAAATACCGAAAATTCTGTAAAAAAACGAATTTTTCTTTGTTTCTGTTAGAAAATTTAGCAGATTAGTAATTTTTTCTTCATAAATTTTGGCCAAAATTTATACTGCTACATGTCTTTGGTAAAAATAAGTACAAATTGGTGGATATTATTTGGTCTTTGTGAAAGTTATAGAGTCCACAAGCTATGGTGCCAATATCTGAAAATTGATCACACCTGAAGTACTGACGGCCTATTTCAATTCTTGAGACCCCAACATGCCAGAAAAGTACAAATACCCCCCAAATGACCCCTTTTTGGAAAGAAGACATTCCAAGGTATTTAGTAAGAGGCATGATGAGTTTTTTGAAGTTGTCATTTTTTCCCACAATTCTTTGCAAAATCAAGATTCTTTTTACTTTTTTTTTTTTTTTCACAAAATTGTCATATTATCAGGTTATTTCTCACACACAGCATATGCATACCACAAATTACACCCCAAAACACATTCTGCTATTACTCCCGAGTATGGTGATACCACATGTGTGAGACTTTTACACAGCGTGGCCACATACAGAGGCCCAACATGCATGGAGCGCCATCAGGTGTTCTGGAGCACCCAGGACAATTCTGACATTTCTCTCCTACATGTAAAAATCATCATTTATTTGCTAGAAAATTACATAGAACTCCAAAACATTATATATGTTTTTTTAGCAAACACCCTGGAGAATACAATGGTGGTCTTTGCAACTTTTTATCTCGCACGGTATTTGCGCAGTAATTTTTCGAATGCTTTTTTTTGGAAAAAAAACTGTTTTGTGCTTAAAAAAAAAAAACACAGTAAAGTTAGCCCAATTTTTGCATAATGTGAAAGATGAAGTTACGCTGAGTAAATAGATACCTAATATGTCACTCTTCAAAATTGCACACGCTCGTGGAATGGCGGCAAACGTCGCTACTTAAAAATCCCCATAGGCGACGATTTACATTTTTTTTACTGGTTATATGTTTTGAGTTACAGAGGAGGTCTAGGGCTAGAATTATTTCTCTCGCTCTAACGTTCGCAGCGATACCTCACATGTGTGGTTTGAACACCGTTTTCATATGTGGGCGGGACTTACGCATGCGTTCGCTTCTGCATGCGAGCACATGGAGACAGGGGCGCTTTTAAAAAAACATTTTTTTTTATTGTTCATTTTACTTTATTTATTTTAGTTTGACATTTTTTTCCCCAAAAATAATTTTTTTGATCACTTTTATTCCTATTACAAGGAATGTAAACATCCCTTGTAATAGGAATATGGCATGACAGGTCCTCTTTACAGTGAGATGTGGGGTCAATAAGACCCACATCTCACCTCTAAGCTGGGAAGCCTGAAAAAAAAAAAAAGATTCTGGCTTTGATCGTATTAGCGATTCGGTAGAAGCACCGGAGGGCGGAGGGCGGCGGGAGATGTCTATGGCTGGGTATTGCAGGGTATCACCGACTATGGCTGGGTATCTCAGAGCATGGTGTTGCAGAGTACTGCGTTGCAGAGTGTTGCAGGGTATTGGCGGGTGTTGCAGAGCATTGCAGAGTGTTGCAGGGTATCGGCGGGGGTTGCAGAGCATTGCAGAGTGTTGCAGGGTATCGGCGGGGGTTGCAGAGCATTGCAGAGTGTTGCAGGGTATTGGCGGGGGTTGCAGAGCATTGCAGAGTGTTGCAGGGTATTGGCGGGTGTTGCAGAGTGTTGCAGAGTGTTGCAGGGTATTGCAGAGCGTTGCGGAGTGTTGCAGGGCATTGCGGAGTGTTGCAGGGCATTGCGGAGTGTTGCAGGGCATTGCGGAGTGTTGCAGGGCAATGCAGAGTGTTGCAGGGCAATGCAGAGTGTTGCAGGGCAATGCAGAGTGTTGCAGGGCATTGCAGAGTATTTGCAGGGCATTGCAGAGTATTTGCAGGGAATTGCAGAGTAATGCAGAGTATTTGCAGGGAATTGCAGAGTATTTGCAGGGAATTGCAGAGTAATGCAGAGTATTTGCAGGGAATTGCAGAGTAATGCAGAGTATTTGCAGGGAATTGCAGAGTAATGCAGAGTATTTGCAGGGAATTGAAGGGTTAATTTTCGGTGAGCAGCGATGTGGGCACTGCAGATGCAGCCCACATCGCTGCTGACACCGATCTCTTCCCCCTCCGCTGTACCGATCGGTACAGAGAGGGGAGGGAGGAACCGGCGTCATAACATGACGCCGGCTTGTTTACAAGTGATCACTCCGTCATTTGACGGAGCGATCACGTGGTAAACGGCCGCGATGAGCGGCCGTTTACCGTGATTCGTGATGCGCCGGGTCCACTGGACCCAGCGGTCACGGATGCTCTCGTGTGCGCGCCCCAGGGGGCGCGCGAGAGCAGAATTCTGGGAGGCCGTTAATTAACGGCCTCTCAGAGTTAAACAACCGCCCTGAAGCCGTTAATCGGGAATGGGCGGTTGTTAAGTGGTTAAAGTGTTGCTAAACCCACAACAGTAAAATCAGTCTGCATATGCAGTAAAGCATGCTTGTTACACTCACTATATAAAAAGGATGTTTGATCCTGTCTTTTCTGATCCTCCCCTTCTTCAGTCCCCAATCCATCTCCTGATAGAAGAGAGCCACACTGATTTCCAATTCTATGCTCTCTTTTGTGGACCCTGAGGAGAAGACCTCTTCCTTTCCCCTCCCTCCCCACCCCCCCCCCCTTTTTTATTTTTTTAGGTCTTTTTCATTCTTGCCATCCTCTCACGTATAGATATCTTTTTAATCACTCTAGTCTACAAGCTAAGCTGTCATCCTTACACCCAATACTACTACAGTGTTTCCCCAAAAATAAGACCTAACTCAAAATCAGGTAAAGGCGAGCTAAAGCCTTCTGTTTACTGACATCACAGAGTATATTCAGTAAATAATGTCGGGATCCACCCGGACGCCTGACCAGCAGCTGGCTCTGCCTCTCCGGCCACTCCTGCCTTCTCCACAGCCTGGAGGAGCAGAGCAGAGAGCTGGAGATGGACAGTCACCACTCTCTGCTCGGTGAAGACCAAGAACTGAGCAATCAGCGGTCATGTGAGCGCTTTTTTGGATGAAGAGGGAAAGGCTTAGGACCCCTGTCCATGCTGTGGAGATTCACCCTCTCTACTTGTCCTAGTAGCCATGTCACCGGGACTCACAGTGAAGAAAAATACAAAATTAGTCTATAGCCATTCAAAGTCCAGAATTTATGAAGCTTGTCTTAGCTGTCTGTAAAATGAGGACAGAGTGCTGAAGTTACACTCTGCAGAGCTCAATGAGGAGAGCTCTGACAGCTATCGGAGGGAAGAGACAGGAACAGAGCCGAGGCTGTCAATCAGCTGGAGCTCCTACCCTGTCACCTTTTTAATCTTGGTGTCAGGAAAACCTGCATAGATGGCCACTGATGAGGCGTAAATAGAGGCCACCTGTGTGTAATTTAATCTCAGTATAAATACAGCTGTTCTGTGTATCCCTCAGAGGTTTGTTAGGGAACCTTAGTGAATAAACAGCATCAAGAAGGGCAAGGAACACACCAGACAGATCAGGGATGAAGTTGTGGAATTGTTTAAAGCAGAACCTAAGGACCTAAGGGACATTGCCACCTATTTCTGGCACTCGCTGCAATAGGAAAATGTGTTTTCCTGCAGCCGAGAACCAGCGCGATAGGATAGCGCTGGAAACATTCTCGCGGGCAGATGCTGTAGCTGCCCTTGCATCGTATTTGGTCCGTCGGACCAGCATACAGACGAAAGGGCTTCCCGATAGGAACTGGGTCTGGCGTACTTCCGGCGGAAAGATTTAAAACATGTTTTATTTCTAGGTCCGTCTGACTTTTCGGAAGAAAAAGTCATACGGAGCCCAGACACGGTCGAATTGACGGATTCCAGTCTGCTGGACCAAGTTTGCCGGAAAGTCTGATTGTGTGTACGGGGCATTAGGAGTTTTAATTTGTATGCAATCAGGCAGGCCCTTGCAGTACATGGTTTTGGTAAATCTGAAGACACAAATCAGCAGGAAATCTGATAGTGTGTATGGGGCTTTAGTGATCTATATAGAGACTCTGGTTATGGGAGTGTTTGAAACCAAGCATGGCTTTTACATGTCCCAGGCTATGAAAGGTTTATTTGGCAATCATTAAAGTGTTACTAAACCCAGGACCCTGCATTCACTATATCTGGTCTCCCACAGAACACAGAACATGGAAATGCAATTATTTTTGTAAATCTAAACTGCGAAATACCTTTTCTCATCAGCAGTTTATAGCAGTCTTGTGACTTCTATCAGTATCCAGCGGAGCAACGGTTAACACTTGGAGTTTTCATTCTCCCCTGATTGTCCTATGAGGCTGCAGGACCCCTGACCCTCCGGACTGTGCTGATTGGTGCAGTGCTCATAACATGCACAAAAAAAAACTTTCTAGCAATACACACAAAACTGAGCATGTGCATAGTGCCCCCATGGCTCTGTTCTTTTTTTTTTTTTCCAAATAAGTTTTATTGAGAAAAGTACAAGTAAAAATAAAAGTGCCTTGAAAAAGTATTCATATCCCTTGAATTTTCCATATTTTGTCATGTTACAATGAAAAAGACGTAAATGTATTTTTTGGGGATTTTATGTGATAGACCAATACAAAGTGGCACATAATTGTGAAGTGGAAGGAAAAATGATAAATGGTTTTCAACATTTTTTACAAATAAATAGAGTAGAAAGATTTATTTTATCTCTGTGTATCATCTGAGGACAGTCACTTCCCTGGGTACATGTACTGGTTTACAACCACTTTAATATAAGATTTTACATTTTGACCATAGATATACTTTAAACCTCTTAATGTTATATATCCTAAAAATAAATTGATGCTTGAAATATGAGAGTAGCCATCACCAACCTGGTATAAGAGTGCCAGATCCTTGCGTCATTACTTTTTAATTGACTTTTTATTACTTTTAATTAATTATTTTTAATTTACTTTTTATTAATAAATAGGACAAGTTTGCATATTAGAGGCCCCAACGTTACCGGCTGCATACTGTTGGGTCAGTAACTTGAGGGTGAGGGTGGTGGCTCTGTAATTTGCTCCTTTAAAAATGAATCAAGGGCAGAACACGTATTTATAGCCTGATATGTTCTTTTTTAATTAGGATATATATTGTAAATATGTTCACCATACTATATTATCAGAATAGGTTTCCAAGGAATATATGATATATAGTATGTGTGAAATATATTATGTGTGAAGAAGATATCTTGGAACAGGAGTCATCTGGGAAGACTCTGGCTGCAATTACAGTTGGAGGAGACAAGCATTCCACAAATACTTGGAGTGTTTCTTGTTTTCCCATATCCATGTGATTGTGTGTCCTTTACTCACTTCCATTAATGTAAAGCATGTGAGAGTTAATAGTACCAATTTGTTATGTATCATGCAATTAATGATTGTCTTTCAGAATACTTAAAGAACACCAGCCGTGACCTTGCTAATGCAAGAATCGGAATAATAAAACTTAAAGTATTATAATTGT
The DNA here is from genome assembly GCF_037356315.1 of Lithobates pipiens. Taxonomy (NCBI): domain Eukaryota; kingdom Metazoa; phylum Chordata; class Amphibia; order Anura; family Ranidae; genus Lithobates; species Lithobates pipiens. Next base: position 212,036,262 of record NW_027507686.1, read on the forward strand.
GCAGGCATACTGGTGTAGGAGTTATATCTGCCCTGATATTCAGCTTTGTTTAGTTCCTTACCCTGCCAAAAGATGGCAATATTGCGGCTTTGTTAATCCGGGAGGACGTCCTCCTGATACCACCCCCCTCATGCACCCCCTGGGTACAAAGCCAATGACATGGTAAAGGGCCACTGTGATTGGCAAATGACAATTGATCATAGTGTAAACAGAATTGCTGGTTATTGGCAGTACTTTCCTCACACACTGTCACACCGTGAGGAGAAAAGATCCAGTAACCTGCAATCCTGACAGGGGACAAGCACACAGATAGTCGGGGATCTGATCATCAGTGCCCTGATTATTAGTGCAGCCCCATCAGTGCCATCAATGCTACCCATCAGTGCTCTGCAGTGCTACTCATCAGTGCCAATCAGTGCTGCCTATCAGTGCTCATTAATGCCGCCTATCAGTGCCCATTAGTGCTGCTCATCAGTGCCCATCAGTGCTTCCTCATTAGTATTGCTCATCAGTGCCCATCAGTGCTTCCTCATTAGTGCTGCCTAGCAGTACCCATTAGTGCTGCCTCTCAGTGTCCATTAGTGCTGCTCATCAGTGCCCATCAGTGCTTCCTAGCAGTGCCCATTAGTGCCGCCTCTCAGTGCCCATTAGTGCTGCTCATCAGTGCCCATCAGTGCCGCCTATCAGTGCCCTTTAGTGCTGCTCATCGGTGCCCATCAGTGCTTCCTCATCAGTGCTGCCTATCAGTGCCCTTTAGTGCTGCTCATCGGTGCCCACCCGTGCTTTCTCATCAGGGCCGCCTATGAGTGCTCATTAGTGCTGCTCATCAATGCCCATCAGTGCTTCGTCATCAGTGCCGCCTATCAGTGCCCATTAGTGCTGTTCATCAGTGCCCATCAGTGCTGCCTATCAGTGCCCATTAGTGCCGCCTATCAGTGCCCATAGGTGCTGCTCATCATTGCCCATGAGTGCTTCCTCATCAGTGCCACATCAGTGCCCATTAGTGCTGCTCATCAGTGCCCATCAGTGCATCCTCATCAGTGCTGCCTATCAGTGCCCATTAATGCTGCCTATGAGTGCCCGTTAGTGCTGCTTATCAGTGCCCATCAGTGCCACCTATCAGTGCCCATTAATGCTGCCTATCAGTGCCCATTAGTGCCGCCTATCAATGGCCATTAGTGCCACCTATTAGTGCCCATTAGTGTTGCCTATCATTGCCCATTAGTGCCGCCTATCAGTGCCCATTAGTGAACATTAGTCTTCACTGGGGATATGTGAGGGATTACATCCACTTTAAAGTGTCCCTAAACACACATCATAAAAAAACTATCAATAAATGGTGTATTACATGCTATTGGTACTCACTTCGTCACTATGAGATTCATTTTCTGTATTTTGCAAAAATGGTTTATCTTGCTGTTCTCTATCTCCACCTTCTGTTCATGTCCCCAATTCAGCTAGGGATTTTATAACTGGTGTGGCAACTCTGCACATGCTCTGTTTTCAGTGAGTTTCTATGCTGAGCATTTCCTCCTTATCACATCTGAACTATAGAGTCATACATGCGGGTGTATACACAGTGGTAAATGACAGCCCACTCCCTCCCTCCTCCTCCACGCCCACTAACCAGCTAAACACAAGGGGAGTGGGATATTACATGTAGATTATTGGTGGCTTCACCCCCCCCCCCCCTCTCTTATTCTAAGACACAAGCTGGAGGGGCGTGACACAGCCTGACACAAATCCACCCACACCATGTTATTGGTTTCAAACATACACTCACCGCCACTTTATGTTACACCTTGCTCGTATCAGGTTGGACCCCCCTTTGTCTTCAGAACTGCCTTAATTCTTTGTGACATAGATTCAACAAGGTATTGTAAAAAAACATTCATATTGACATGATGGCATCACTCAGTTGCTGCAGATTTGTTCAACTGCATATCCATGGAGCGAATGTCCCGTTCCACCACTTCCCAAATATTTCTCCTCTATTCCTTTTCCAGAGGCAGCACAAAATTGTTCCTTACTTTCCTTACTTTCAGTCCCAGTGCCAGGGGTCATCATGACAAATAAAAAGAAGATACAAAAATTCAATAAAAACGTAACAAGCGTTCCAACCCTTTACTGCTCTACACAAAAAAAAACAAAAAAAAGTGTTCTTTAGATACAGTGTCAGATTTTTGTGCCAATTTTTTAAAAGGTTCTTTTGCATGTATGATGGTTACAAGTAAGGAGGTTGTGTTGTTCCTAAAATTATTACTACAGTAAAACCTTAGTTTGAGAGTATTTTGCAAGACAAATTTTTAAACAAATTTTGATTTTATATACAAGCGATGTCTTGATATAAGAGTAGCGTCAAATCACGATTGAGTATAGTAATGTGATAAGTTGTGTAACCATAAAATGTCCATCCACAAACGGCAGCTTCCACAAGGGGATTAGAAGTAAAATCCAGCAGGAGCTCCAGAGTATAAAAGAGAAGAGAGGCGCCTCTAAGTGTAGAAATATGGTTACATTTAATGAAGGTACAATATTTAGCAACATATTGCTACACTTAGAGGCGCCTCTCTTCTCTTTTATACTCTGGAGCTCCTGCTTGATTTTGCTTCTAATCCTCTTGTGGAAGCTGCCGTTTGTGGATGGACATTTTATGGTTACACAATTTATCATTTATTACTATAATCTTTTTATATGGACTATACACTGAAGGATTTATGAATAAATGGTTGCGGAATGAATCATCTGAGTTTCCATTATTTGTTATGGGGAAATTTGCTTTGGTATACAAGTGCTTTGGATTACAAGCATTTTTCCAAGGTTTTACTGTATTATATTTTAGGGTCTATTTAGATCAGTGATTCTCAACCAGGGTTCCTCCAGAGGTTTCTAGGGGGTTCCTTCAGCATTGGGCAATTTCTGCCTCTTAGATAAGTTCCCACTGACACCATTGACCTTTTTAACCACTTGCTTACTGGGCACTTAAACCCCCCTCCTGCCCAGACCAATTTTCAGCTTTCAGCGCTGATGCACTTTGAATGACAATTGCGCGGCCATACAACACTGTACCCAAATGAAATTTTTATCATTTTTTTCCCACAAATAGAGCTTTCTTTTGGTGGTATTTAATTACAGCTGGGGCTTTTATTTTTTGCTAAACAAACCAAAAAGATGCAAAAAAAAAAAAAAATCGTGTTTAATAGTTTGTTATAAAATTTTGCAAACAGGTAATTTTTCTCCTTCATTGAAATGTTCTGATGAGGCAGCACTGGTGGGCACTGATCGGCTGCACTGGTGGGCACTGATAGGCACAGTTAAGGTGGCACCGATAGGCACAGATAACGTGGCACTGATAGGCACAGATAAGGCAGTACTGATGGGCACAGATAAGGCGGCACTGATGGGCAAAGATGGGCACAGATAAGGTGGCACAGATGGGTGGCACTAATGGGCACTGATAGGTAGCACTGATAGATGGGACTGATGGGCACTGATAGGTGGCTCTGATAGGTGGCACTGCTGGGCACTGATGGGCGGCACTGATGGGCACTGGTAAATGACACCGATGGGCACGGATATGTGGCACTGAGGTGCAGCACTGTTGTTGAGGCAGATTGTGGGCACTGATAGGTGGCACTGTGGGCACTGATGGGTGGCACTGTGGGCACTAATGGGTGGTACTATGGGCACTGATGGGTGGCACGTTTGCCTTTCCTTAGGTGGCACTGACAGGGGGCAGGTGGGCACTGTTGAGCTGGCGCCAGCTCGCCGTGATCGGGACTGAAGTCCCTCTCACGGCCGCCGGTGATCGCGAGGAGGAAAAATAGACGATTACCGGCTCTGTTGTCATCACATGATCAGCTGTCATTGGCTGACAGCTGGTCACGTGGTAAGGGGTCGGGATCGAACCCTTACTCCAATCTGATCAGGCGAGTCTCATAGGCTGAAGGCCGCTTGTGCACAGGACGACGTCAATAGATGTCGTCCCAGCAAAGCATGTCCGCGCTGTAGCCGTCATTCGGCTATAGCGAGGATCTCTAGCAGTTAACTATCTGTAAGGAGGTAATTCTTCCCAATGACCACACGTGTAAGGACCATTCTTCCCACTGACCATCTCACTAATGTATCATGAGTTGTAGATTTCAAATTTTTAGCAGGGGTTCCCTGAGACCGGAGAACTATTTCAAGGGTTCCTCTGTGTTGAAAAGGTTGAGAAAGGCTGATTTGGATGATATCATTGCATAGCAGAGCTCATCAATTACAGAGGTACATGGGATTTTTCCACTTGCCGACCGGCTCCTGTACATATACATCGACACTTTGAAGATGGATATCTCGGTAACAGCATCTACTGCTGCCACAACCGAGGTATCCCTCTTTGGAGCCGGCAGTTCTGTTTATGATAATGTGGTCTCTGCGTCGAATTCGCCGCAAGATCACCGTTATCGGCGGCAGGAGAGGGGCAACCCTCATTCCCGACACTCTCCTGTGCCCTCTGCCGCTTACGGGAGCCCTCTGCAGCTCCATACCCAGCCTGTCCATGGCTGGGTATGGAGACGAGTGAGGCTAAGATGGCCCCCACCCACCTCCATACCATAGCAAGGCAGAAGAAACATCAAAACGTCACTTCCGCCCATACGTCTTAAAGGACCATTTTTCTGTTGTCATTTTTTTAAATGACAAAATTATTATGATTTTTTCCAAATATGAGATCTGAGGACTTTTTGACCCCAGATCTCATATTTAAGAGGACCTGTCATGATTTTTTTCTATTACATGGGATGTTTACATTCCTTGTAATAGGAATAAAAGTGACCCAATTTTTAGATTTTTTTTAAAAACTGTGTAAAAATAAATAAAAACAAATAAGAAAAAAAAGAAAATTTTGTAAAATGTACCGACAAGCTCGTGCGCAGAAGCGAACGCATATACGTGAGTAGAGCCCACATATGAAAACAGTGGTCAAACCACACATGTGAGGTATCACCACGATCGGTAGAGCGACAGCAATAATTCTAGCCCTAGATCTCCTCTGTAGCTCAAAAAATGCAACCTGTAGAATTTTTTACATGTCGCCTATGGAGATTTTTAAGGGTAAAAGTTTGACGCCATTCCACGAGCGGGGGCAATTTTGAAGCGTGACATGTTGGGTATCAATTTAATTGGCGTAACATTATCTTTCACAAAAATTAGGCTTACTGTTGTCTTTAATTTTTATTCAAAAAAGTGCGCTTGTAAGACCGCTGCGCAAATACAGTGTGACAAAAAGTATTATAATGACCGCCATTTTATTCTCTAGGGTGTTAGAAAAAAATGTATAATGTTTGGGGGTTCTAAGTAATTTTCTAGCAAAAAAACGTGTTTTTAACTTGTAAACACCGAGTCTGAAAAAGAGGCCTGGTCTTTAAGTGGTTAAAATTCTTTTGGGAAAAACAAAAATTTTCATAAATCCACATAACCTTTTCCAGATCAGATGTTAATACATAAAAAGGCAACATGCCGAGATGGAATAATACATGCTGGGAAGGGCCGTGTGTTGCGGAAAACACATGCCACATACAAATCTGTTACTTCCTTAGCGATGTAACAATTTTTTTTTTTTTTTTTTTTTTTTAACCACACACATTTATATTTAAAACTTAGCATATGGTTCAGTTCATATCTTGTCAATGTGATTTCCATCAGAGTACATTTCCCTAACAACTCATGCATTGCATGTTAGTCTGATGTTGCTGTTATTTGATTTAAAGATGAACACTTATCTCTAGCTGTACAAAATGTTTTTATATTTTTATTTTTTGTTTTTTATGTCATAGTGAGGGAATTATGGAAGAATGTTTTGTGCCTATGAAGTAAATGCATTCATATATTTATCTATCTGATGTGATTTAGTCTCAGAATTCATCACCCGAGCGACCTTTAAATTCCATTATCAGACTATTGAAGGCAATGTATAGAGGTTTTGTAGATATTTTCTTTTTTTCATATAGCCAAAACTAAATTACTTTTTTTTTTTAGTTAGGTAAATCTAAAATATTGCATATGAATAATTTGTATTGTCATTGTCAGCCAGAAGATGAAACTATCCTTAGCTGCTTTAATCATCTCCTGCCTCGAAAATCATTGAATCCCAGATATTGAGCAATAATTGAGGCCAAATTTAACAGCATCAACATGTGCACACCTTAAAAATCTTTACATCCTCTTTTTTTAACCCTTTCACGCCTAAGCCTTTTTTCTGACGTGTTGCTTACAAGTTAACCGCTTCAGCCCCGGAAGATTTTACCCCCATCCTGACCAGAGCACTTTTTTTGCGAATCGGCACTGCGTTGGTTTAACTGACAATTGTGTGGTTGTGCGACGTTGCACCCAAACACAATCGACGTAGTTTTTTTCCCACAAATAGAACTTTTTTTTTTTTGGTATTTGAACACCTCTGTGGTTTTTATTTTTTGCACTATAAACAAAAAAAGAGCGACAATTTTGAAAAAAAAGCATCATTTTTAACTTTTTGCTATAATAAATATCCCCCAAAAATATATTAAAAAAATATTTTTTTTCCTCAGTTTAGGCTGATATGTATTCTTCTACATATTTTTGGTAAAAAAAAAATCACAATAAGCGTTTATTGCTTGGTTTGCACAAAATTTATAGCGTCTACAAAATAGGGCATAGTTTTATGGCATTTTTTTTATTTTATTTTTTATTAGTAATGGCGGCGATCTGCGATTTTTATCAGGATTGCGAAATTATGGACACATTGGACATTTTGAAACTATTATACAGGTACACCCATTTGCCCACCGCTGCCATTGTGCCGACATATATTGACGTGCAGCGGTCGGCAAGTGGTTAAAATCCATATTTTTTGCTAGAAAATTACTTAGAACCCCCAAGCATATATCTAATTTTTGCCAGAGACCCTAGGGAATAAAATGGTGATCGTTCAGTAATAATCAATATTTCTTTGACACTTTCATGAATTTAAAAAAAATGTAACAGTTTGTATAATGTCAAAGATGATATAACGGCAAGTAAATAGATACATAACATGTCATGCTTTGAAATTGCCCACACTCATTGAATGGCGGCAAACTACGGTACTTAAAAATCTCCGTAGACGACGCTTTAAATTTTTTTAACAATTACCAGGTTAGAGTTACAGAGGAGGTCTGGTGCTACAATTATTTCTCTCACTCTGATGATCACGGCGATACCTCAGGTGTGTGATTTGAACACAGTTTACATTTTCAGGGCACGACTTATGTATGCGTTTTCTTTGCTGCGCGAGTACACGGAGACGAGGGCGCTATAAAAATTATTCATTTTTTTCTTATTTATTTATTTATTACATTATCAAAAATCTCATCACTTTTATTGCTGTCACAAGGGATGTAATCATCCCTTGTGACAGTAATAGGTGGTGACAGGTAATCTTTATGGAGAGGTCGGGGGTCTAAAATACCTCAAATCCCTCCTTTGCACTTAAAAGTATTCAGATCGCCAAAATCTACGTGACGTTGTGGCTTCGCTTCTGGGATTTTACATCGGAGTCCCGATCGGAGCCGAATCTGGCTTTGTTCAGGTCTCAGCCTAGCCGGTGGATGCACCGGCTGATGGCTCGGGTCTCCCGGGGCTACGGGAGGCCCGAAAAGAGTGGCAGGAGGCAGCGAGAGCCAACTACCCGCTCTAAAAAATAAGTTCAGAAATTAGGTTATGTGTAATAAAATGGAATGACACAGAAAAAAAGTATTGAACATGCTAACTGAAATTTATTTAATACTTCGTACAAAATCCTTTGTTGGTAATGACAGCTTCAAGACGCCTCCTGTATCGAGGAACTAGTCACGTGCATTGCTCAGGTGTGATTTTGGCCCATTCTTCCACAAAATCAGTCTTCAAATCTTGAGGGTTCTGTGGGTCTCTTCTGTGCATTTACGATCTTTGGTTCTTTCCATAGATTTCCTATAGAAATCAAGTCAGGTGATTGGCTGGGCCATTCTAGCAGCTTTATTTTGTTTCTTTGAAACCAATTGAGAGTTTCCTTTGCTTTGTGTTTGGGATCATTGTCTTGCTAAAATGTCTACCCTCATTCCATCTTCATCATCCTGGTAGATGGCAGCAGATTTTTATCAAGAATGTTGGTACATTTTTTAATTCATCCTTCCTTCAAAGACATGAAGTTTGCCAAAAGCGTATATTGAAAAACAGCCCCACACCATGATGTTCCCACCTCCAAACTTCACTGTTGGTATGTTTTTTTGGGTTGAGGTGCAGTGTCATTTGACCTCCAAACATGGTGTGTATTATGACATACAAAGAGTTACATTTTGGTCTCATCTTACCAGACTATATTCTCCCAGTATTTCACAGGCTTGTCTAAATGTTGAAAGTAGGGGGAAAACACCGCGCTATGTCTAACTAGCACAAAAACATGAAAAAACAGCTGCCAACACTTCAAACAAACAAAGTTCAACAATATAAAACAACAAATAGTGTAGCGCTAATTTAAATAATAATATAATCACAAGAAAAAATATCTGTGTATAAACAATCATGAATACTACATAGAACAGTGAGTAAAGTCCTCTATAATATAGCTAGTGCACAAGAGTTGTGATAAATCTTCTTCAGAAGGGATAGACGTTTCACTGATCAGGTGTAACCAGATGTATCAACTTGTCTGAAGTGATCTAAAAGGTAGGTAGAATACTCTTACCAGATGAGGTGGACTCGCCAGTCTTACGACAGTTGAGTCAAAAATGCTTGGGATCCGAACATGGGACCAAATGATGAATTGAAGGTAGTCAGACCGGATTCTAGGGAGACTCCAAACGATAGAAAAAACCATGGGGGGCGTCTCTCGGAATGTTCCTCAAGTTATCCGAATCAGGTGTGGCCCAATTGGGATTCGAGCCCCGAGTGCAGGGGGGGGTTCACGAGAATTGTAATAGAGAAAAAAGAAAGCTCCAAATGGTGCAGGTTAAAAAAATAACCATCAGGTTTTATTAAAAGGTCATAAAAATGGACATAAATTATGACAAGTGATCACAAAAAAACAGGATAAAAGCAATGTGGGGTGCCAGATGCGAGCACGACGCGTTTCGACAAAGAATGTCTTCTGCCCCTGTTGAGGAAAACTTGAGGAACATTCCGAGAGACGCCCCCCATGGTTTTTTTCCATCGTTTGGAGTCTCCCTAGAATCCGGTCTGACTACCTTCAATTCATCATTTGGTCCCATGTTCGGATCCTAAGCATTTTTGACTCAACTGTCGTAAGACTGGCGAGTCCACCTCATCTGGTAAGAGTATTCTACCTACCTTTTAGATCACTTCAGACAAGTTGATACATCTGGTTACACCTGATCAGTGAAACGTCTATCCCTTCTGAAGAAGATTTATCACAACTCTTGTGCACTAGCTATATTATAGAGGACTTTACTCACTGTTCTTTGTAGTATTCATGATTGTTTATACACAGATATTTTTTCTTGTGATTATATTATTATTTAAATTAGTGCTACACTATTGTCTAAATGTTGTGCAGCAAACATTAAACAAGCTTCAACATGCTTTTTCTTCATCAATGTCCTGTGTGGTGAGCGTGCATACTGGCCATGGCTGCTGAGTGCATTACTTATTGTTTTCTTTGAAACAACTGTACCTGCTAGGTATTTCTGAAGCTCTCCACAAGTGGTCCTTGGCTCTTGGACAACTCTTCTAAAATAAGTTTCACTCCTCTGTCAAAAATCTTGCGAGGAGCACCTGGTCGTGGACGGTTTATGGTGAAATTATGTTCTTTCCACTTCCGGTGATTATGACCCCAAAAGTGCTCACTGGAACATTCAGAAGTTTAGAAATCCTTCTGTAACCAATGTCATCAGTATGTTTTACAACAATTAGGCTGCGAAGATCTTGAGAGAGCTCTTTGCTTTTAACCATCGTGAAATTATTATATATTGAAAATGTATTACTTTTCATATGTCTAAGCATCAATAAAAAAAAACAATTGAAAGAGATTATTAAATATTTATATATTTTCTTTAATGCTATACTTGTTTTAGACAATTACAATATTAAATAGAGCTACTCTGCCATCTGCAGATTGCAGTGGTCTCTGCAAAAGGAAATCATTTATCACTGAATGAAGCTTTTAGCTTCCCTGTATCACTGTGTCATGTTTAATAAAAGTACTGACCTGAGGTCTTCCTAAGTTTCTAAACTTTTTTGACTCAAGTGTTCGGTACGTGGGAGCTCTCATGACTTAATTGCCTTTAAAGATGCATTCTGCTTCATTCTGGCCTAAAACAATAGTAAAATAATGGTCTGGAACTATCATGCAATCATTATAGGCTGAAATTCCTGCTGGCATATCCGTTTCAGGTCATTGATGATAGGGCAGCCATGATCAGAATAAGTACTTGAAGATGTAAAACTTCTGCAGGGGCAACATTCATACTTCCATACTGACAGGTTCACTTTAATGCATAATCATTTGAAAGGGCAACACAGACCACAAATCCAACCCATCTAATGAGATTGCAAAGATGTATATCAAAAGAAGAGGGAGAAGGAAATGTTTAATTGTAATCAACGTGGAATAAATTGTATAAATGCCCAGGTCTTCACGCTGACATTTGGATGAAAAGCTGCTGTAACTCACAAGGTAATTAGTGGCAAACAGGGAGCTCATTAATGATGATAATGATGTTTTTCTCACAATCCCCTTCGGATCAGTCACCTTTCAGAAATGACAATGTATTGTGAATAGAATTAATAGTGGACACAATGATGAATAGCAGCATGCGCTGTCAGTTCTTAGAATTGCTTGTGACATGCAATGTACATAATACGTGTTCTGATAAAGAGACGTGGTATCTGCTTGTGTATTATCACCAAACAAAAGCTACCAGGAAGCCTGATTAAAGGGAGAGTGCAGTTAATTTCCATTGAGAGAATATTCTGAGTCTTTGCAATTACCTTATAGTCCTTTTTTTTATGTAGCTTTCATGATTTTATGTGCCTAATTTCTTTTTAATTACTTTTATTTTTGTTAATTTATTAAAGACTAAATCTGTTTTTATACTCCTAACCTCCCCCTCAATAGTTATTTTTTTTTATTTTCTTTATATATATCTGTTATTTGTGGGTCTTGAGTCTATTCACCTGATGAGCATCCTCTCTTGTCCTGAGAAGCTTGATGCAAAATAAGAACAGCCACACTCTAATGCCGCGTACACACGACCGGACTTTCCGGCAGAAAAGGTCCGATGGAATCATTCCATCGGATATTACGATCGTGTGTGGGCTTCATCTGACTTTTTTCTCCAAAAATTCAGACGGACCTAGAAATAGAACATGTTTCAAATCTGTCCGACGGAATCAATTTCTATCGGGAAAACCATTCGTCTGTATGCTATTCCTACGGACCAAATATGATGCAAGGGCAGGTATTGGCTACTGGCTATTGAACTTCCTTTTCTAGTCCCGTCATACATCATCACGTTCCAAAACGAAGGACTTTGGTCCATTCGTGTGTGGGCAAGTCCGTTCGGTCGGAAGTCCGTCGGAACTCCGTCAGAACTCAGTCGGGAAGATTACAGACCTTTTCTGCCGGAAAGTCCAGTCGTGTGTATGCGGCATAATACAATCTTCCTATATCTTTTTTTTTTATCACATGAGCACGTCACGTTCAAGTATCAATTATGTATTCATTTTCATTTTCATTTTTCATTGTGTATACATACTCGTGTTTTTAGGAATCAGAGAAATGGTTGGTATTGTTTTAGCATATGCAAAGAATGGCTCGAGCTGAATGTTTGAACATATTAACTATTTAAATGATTGAGCCACAGTGAATGATGTGTTATGATTAAGCAACTGTCAGTTTGAAACTGTCAACCCTTGCTTTTACTGTTTGGTATGCTATTTGGACTTTTTAGATTTTTTTTTTTTCAATAAACCTATACAGTGCCTTGCAAAAAGTATTCGCCCCCATTGGCTTTTTACCTATTTTGTTACATTACAGCCTTTAGTTCAATGTTTTTTAAATGTATTTACTTGCTTTCCTTTATAACATATGTTATGTGATGGATCAGAGCACAATAGTCTAAGTTGGTGAAGTAAAATTAGAAAATATATGCATAAAACTATGATATAAAAATTGGCATGTGCGTATGTATTCACTCCCTTTGTTATGAAGTTCATAAAAAGCTCTGATGCAACCAATTACTTTCAGAAGTCACATAATTAGTGAAATGATGTCCACCTGTGTGCAATCTAAGTGTCACGTGATATGTCATTACATACCTTTTTGAAAGGCCCCAGAGGCTGCAACACCTAAGCAAGAGGCAACACTAACCAAACGCTGCCATGAAGACCAAGGAACTCTACAAACAATTAAGGGACAATGTTGTTGAGAAGTACAAGTCAGGGTTAGGTTATAAAAAAAATATCCAAATCTTTGATGATCCTTAGGAGCACACTATCTATCTATCATAACCAAATAGAAAGAACATAGCACAACAGCAAACTGCCAAGAAACGGCCACACACCAAAACTGACGGACCAGGCAAGGAGGACATTAATCAGAGAGGCAGCACAGAGACCTAAGGTAACCCTGGAGGAGCTGCAGAGTTCCACAGCAGAGACTGGAATATCTGTACATAGGATGACAATAAGTCGTATGCTCCATAGAGTTTGGCTTTATGGCAGAGTGGCCAGAAGAAAGCCATTACTTTCAACAAAAAAACAAAATGGCACGTTTTGAGTTTGCAAAAAGGCATGTGGGAGACTCACAAAATGAATGGAGGAAGGTGCTCTGGTCTGATGAGACTAAAATTTAACTTTTTGGCCATCAAAAAAAATGCTATGTCTAGTGCAAACCCAACACATTACATCACCCAAAGAACACCATCCAGCAGTCGGGACTGGGAAACTTGTCAGAGTTGAGGCAAAGATGGATGGTGCTAAATACAGGGATATTCTTGAGCAAAACCTGTACCACTCTGTGTGTGATTTGAGGCTAGGACAGAGGTTCACCTTCCAGCAGGACAATGACCCCAAACACACTGCTAAAGCAACACTTAAGTAGTTTAAGGGGAAACATGTAAAATATGTTGGAATGGCCTAGACAAAGCCCAGACCTCAATCCAATAGAAAATCTGTGGTCAGGCTTAAAGATTGCTGTTCACAAGTGCAAACCATCCAACTTAAAGGAGCTGGAGTAGTTTTGCAAGGAGGAATGGGCAAAAATGTGACAAGCTCATAGAGACTTATCCAAAGCAATTTACAGCTGTGATAGCTGCAAAGGGTGGCTCTACAAAGTATTGACTTTAGGGGGTGAATAGTTATGCACATTGACATTTTCTGTTATTTTGCCCTATTTGTTGTTTGCTTCACAACAATAATAATAATAAAAAAAATCTTCAAAGTTGTGGGCATCTTCTGTAAATTAAATGATGCAAATCCTCAAACAATCCATGTTGATTTCAGGTTGTGACGTAACAAAGCACAAAAAATGCCAAGGGGGTGAATATTTTTGCAAGGCACTGTAAGTCTCATCAACAGTGTGCATCCATCTTCAAATTGTCCAAGTTCTGTGGTACAATTTGGACCGCCACCTGTGTCTGTGTAGTTAAAGAAAAGTGGACTGTATCTCTTGTTTTAAGAATGTTAAAGTACTTCCCTTTTTTGGTGACGTAGGACAATAAAGATTTTTGAGGATCATTTTTTAGACTCCAGCTGTAGGTCTTAGGCCCCAACCACACAGGCCAGGCTCCACTAGGAGTCCGCTTGCTCAGCAGGGTATCCATCCGCTGATCCCCGCTGAGCATGTGTATGACTGGTCTGTGTCCACTCTGTTTATTTAGAGCAGAGACAAGGTATACCTGTGCTCAGATGCAAAAAGATAAGTCACAAAAGCCCCTGAGCTCTTGCAGACACAGCCCACTCTCCTTTAAATCACCTGTCACCTGTCTGTTTACACTCTACTCCCATCCTAGGCGATCCACTAGATGGAAGGGAAACATCTGTTTATCTGTTTTTAATGGATCTGATTGGATGGACATGTCCATTTACATCCATCGCTCCATAGATGAGAATAGAGGGTCTGAAAAGCTGACAAGTGGACCTGATCAGTCTGCTCATGTGAAAGGGGCCCTAAGAGGGACCCTAATTTACAGGAAGCTTGAAATGAGCCTGGGAGAACCTTCGCCAGAACTAGAGTAAATTACTTTAGAGGAACCAGCTTGATAAAGCCCCCCAACTGTCTCCCTGATGTCAGCTCAAGGAAGGTTGGTTGAATGATGCCCAACATCATTCAACCCATAAAAGAATCAACAAGCCCATTGACAATGGAGAAGGATGCATGTGGCATTCCTGGAGCATGGAGAGAGGGTGAGTACTGCTTGCCAATGTTTTTCTTTTTGGGGGGCAAGGCCAGATGGCTGACTGAATTGTTTTTTGTAGCAGATGTTTGATAGATCACTTCCACTCTAATCTACCCTCTTGCACTCTCCTACACGTATTTGTCTGGTGCATAATTTACAAAGCCTTGATGAAGGGGGGCCCTTTGAATGCTCAAAACACATTGGCATTACTGGATGTGTTTTTTTTTTATAAAAACAACTCCTGAACTCTTGGTTAAATGCTTCATGTGACTTATTTCCTTTACATGTGCCATTCTAGGACCATCACTCCCTTGAGAGCTGCTTTTAACATCACATACTATATCTGACTTAATGCGAAACTACAATGTATCTAAGCACCAACAACAAAAAATTATATTTAATATTTTTATCTTCAAAGCAAAATCCCCCCATCAATGTCTCAATGGTTTATTTTGCTGAGAAATCACTTTGAAAAACACCCCCTAGTAATTTTTGCCATGGCAATCTTTAGTAGGGGGAAATTGTTCATATAGTATTTACTTCCTGGAATAGATCTGCCCTTAGCTCAGACATGCAGAAAGGAGGATGTGCTTAGCTGAGAAAACTCCGCCTCTCTTTCTGAAGACTCCTGGAATGTATGATATAATTTGCTTAGGTCTTGAAACTAGAAGTAACTGAAGAAATATAAAAAAAAAAGTTTGAAAAAAGTAAATATGATATACTTTCCTATGTATATAATCCTTTCCAATCCCTTACCAGTCTACCCAAATGTTAAAAAAAGTAAAAGCAATTAAGCTTTAGATAAGCTTGCACATTTTCATCATTTCCATTTAAATTGCCAAGGTACTGTAGGTAACAGGTTCCCTTCCAGGTATTGGGATTCACCTCAACGTTCCATAGCCTCTATAAATGAACTTGACCTTTTGGCCCCATATTTGAATAGTCATTAAATGTCTTGGTGACCCCAAATATGATTATGATATACAGTAGAGGGTACATTATCCCACACTGTATGTAATTACGGAACTTGTCATTCACATTACCGGGTGACACATTGGCAACATTTGCTGGCATATTGCAGGTACTAGAGAACGAAGTGCCTATTTTAATCAGGGAATGTGAAGAGGTTTCATCAAACTAGCTAGCATTCCGTGAATAAACCTCCCTTGAAAATGGAAAGCTCTTGTCAAACAGCCTGATTCAGAGCTCCAGTCTAATTATGAAATTGAGATTTCTCTCTTCCTCCAACTAGGAAGATTTAATAAGTTCTCCACTTCCACAATTTCAGGCAAATCCCCACATATTAGTCCTCAACTGAGACTGCAAAACGTTTGCAAGGGCTCAGGGGCTTATGTGACTTTTCTTTCTGTAAAGCTTCTTAGATGAAGGAAGCTGTCTGCAATGATGCTGAGATATCAAACTACCCAGCAATTAACTTAGAACAGAACTGTATTTATTATCTGTCTTTGTTTTAGTACACAACAGGCAAATAAAAAGAAATGTATGAAGAATTTAGAGTATGGAGCTTTTAAAGCTGAACTCCAGGCAAACATCTATATGAGCCATTTTACCTGCAAATGCAATTGTATTTCTGCCTGTCCAGATTAAAGTGATACTAAACAATATCCTTATTCTCCAAGATAATCCATACACATCCGCCACTTCATGACCCTGTAATCTATTTTTCATTAAATTGTTTCTTATTGTGTTTTTTTGCCTTCTTGTAAAGTCATTTGTGAGTTCCCAAACTTCTTGCCCCCCCCCCCCCCCCTCGCTTCTTTTGTTTGGAATGTATCTGGTTAGTGCTGAAGATCACGCTGGACTGACTGGATCAGTTGATGGTAGTGGGTAGGTGATTGTGTGGAAAGTGTGGAAGAGGTCCCTTCCAGTAGGTCATGCCCAACCATGGATGGTGGTGATGGACCCCCTTTTCTGCTACCTTTCTAATATGGCCTTATGGTCTTGTACATTGGCTTGATGTACGTGTTAAAACATCCTATGCACATACATCAAAACTGTAGTTTTCTGGACACTTCCACTTTCCTTCTATCCTACCCAAAGTTTGTTTCGAATAAGCAGTGCACACTAGTTGCAGTCATGTGCACTTCCCTATGAACACTGCAAATCCATAATTGTTTTTCTTGGGAGAGAGCAAGAGAAGGTACGTTCCTGCAAACAGTGGGATTGTGGAGAATGAATTTAGCCACCCTCTAATAGGACATCAGTTCACAGAAGCTAAAAAATGGAATTTGGAGCAGGCCGAGAGCAATGGAGGGTTCTTTTTGAGTTAAAGTGGATGTAAACCCTCACATATAATCAATGAAGTGAACAGCCTGAGATGATACACAGAGAGGAATTAAAACTCCCTGCATACATTTTACTTGTATATCTGCTGTCTTCAGCTTTCTACATTCTTTAGAAAGTGCACATTGTGTTCTTCTTGTTTCAGCATTGGGAGGGGAGTCTGGGCATACGCTGTGTGTGAGAACTGATTATAGGAAAGGCATCCCCCACTCTGCAGAGGAACGAAGAAACTTGCAGATATGTGCTGTCAATAGAGAAGGTCTCTTCTTATCTATCTCTAAGTTACCTCCCTGACACAAATTTCCAGCTGCTTTTATCTCCTGTGCCAGAGAATTTGTTGGAAGTTATCACGCTGATAACAGAGGAACGGAGCAGCAGAAAGACACGGGACTTAGGGCTTTGGAGTGAAATAAGTAAACACTACAGATATATGTGCCCAGGTCAGATTTACATCCACTTTAAGAATATATGCCTGAATATTATTTTTTTGGTCACTTTAACTCTTCTCTACTTCTGTTAAACATGTATTTATTGAACAGTAAAAGAGCAGAAGCAGATTAATGAGTTATGGGGAGAGCATACTCTACTGCTCTCCCCATGTCTGCAGGTTCCTTGTCAACACATGTTTATGCAACACATTTGATTGGCTCCTAGTACATCCCTTCCTGTCCTAGTTGGACTGCTGCTGTAGATTACAAGAGACCAAATCTAATCAAATTCGGGTAGCTACCCCATGTCAATTTAGGAATGAACTGATTTCATTGATGCTTTTCTGCCTGGAGTTAAGCTGTAGAGTCAGGTTAATTTTTGGGTTAAGTTGTTAAATAGGAACTGAACTCTGGAAGCTGAGGCCATAAAAGTCAAAGACTAAAGAACTAGTCATTGGTATTGCCTGTGGTCTCCCTGCATCTGATCTTTCCCCCCATTACTGACATGCCATAGTGTTGTGCACTGTGTCTCTGTTTGGAGGGGGCTGTCTTGGTATAGGCAAGGAGCCAATGGCTGCTCTTCTATCAATCTATCCAATCAAGAGCCAGGAGTCCATGGAGAGAGGGACAGGATGTCCCCGCCGAGGAGATGAACGGGCTCAGGTAAGTAAAATGGGGGGGCTGGTGACTGGCAGGTGTTTTTTCACCTTAATGCAAAGGTGAAAAACCACGAGGGTTTACAACCCCTTTAAGGGCTACATTTTGGGGAGATTTGTGTTTAGAGAACACTTTTTATAGTTTGTGGTTTTGTTTAAGTTATAGTTCAAGTTTTATAGCTTAAAGTGGAAGTCCTGCTGAAACTAAAATCCCTGCATCTATAGCCACCAACATTCTCACACTATCCTATCTAGCCCTGAAAAGAAAAAAATCAGTATACATACCTTTTCTGCAGGTGATCTGACCCGAACTCCAGCGGTGGAAGCTCTGATCCCATGCTGAGCAGTCAGCCACAGCTGTGTAGGCGGGTGCAGGGAACACATCCGTCAATGGAAACCCAATAGTAAGTTTGTGGGTGACATCACTTCCCATTCATTTTACAGCCCTTGTCGGTCGTGTCCTCTGCAGAGTTTCCGCCACTGGAGATCAGGTCAGATCACCTTAAGAAAGGTGTGTATACTGATTTTTTTTTTCAGGGCTAGGTAGGCTGGTGTTAGAATGTTGGTGGCTATAGATGTGGGAAAATTATATTTGGTCTGGCCTTCCACTTTAAGTTGAAAATTTGTGTTAGCATACAGCTTACAGGACACTTTAGAAATTGAGAACTATACTTCATCTGAGCAGCACAAACCAAAAATGCTATTTAAAGTGTTTGTAAAGTATACATTTTTTTCTATAAAAATAACAAACATGTTGTACTTACCTGATTGGTTGCAGTGGATTTGCACAAGAGCAGCCCAGATCCTCCTCTTCTCGGTTGCCTCTTCAATGCTCCTGGCCCCTCACTCCTGTTGAGTGCCCCCATAGCAAGCAGCACCGAGCCGAGCTGCAACTCTGTGTGCTCATTCAGACACAGAGCTGCAGTTAGGCTCCACCCCTCCCTCTCCTGATTAGCTAACTGACTTTGACAGCAGCGGGAGCCAATGGTGCTGCTGCTGTGTCTCAGCCAATCAGGAGGGAGAATCCCAGATGATTGAGACATTTGTGGACATCGCTAGACAGAGATAGGGCTCAGGTAAGTATTAGGAGGTGCTGGGAGGCTGCTGCACACAGAAGGCTTTTTTTCTTTATGCATAGAATGCATTAAAATAAAATAAACTTCTGACTTTACAACCTCTTTATTTCATGTTTAATATTCAAAGCAAACTCACCCATCCATCCATCCATGTATTAACGCTTTATTTTGTTGAGAAATCACTTTGAAAAACACCCTCTATCATTTCTGGCTGTGGCCATCTTGTGTAAGGGCAGATTATAGTAACAGTAGCATTTACTTCCTGGCATCCATCTGCCCAGGCATGCAAGAAGGAGAGGGTGTGCTTAGCTGAGAAAGCCCCCCACTGAAGACTTTTGAGATGTATGACATAGTTTGCCTAGGCCTTGAAAAAAGGAAGTATTTAAGAAATGTTAAAAAAGTTGAAAACAAGAAAATATGATCTACTTTCTTATCTGTTTACTAATGCTAGCAGAATATGGATAAAAAATAGTCAATGTTGATTAAGAGAGTTAAGTTTTGCTTTGAGGATAGTAGGTATACTGCAGGATTTACCAGAGCTAAATTTTTACATGTTGAAAGATACCTACATGGATCTATGTGGTCATAGAGCTTCTGTACCGGTCACTGCACATGTTCTACCGTCATATTAAGGTGAGTTGGAAGGCACACCATGGTGGGCTCTGGTGATTTGGTAATATGGGTACTAATGGGAATATTTCATTTTGTCATTGTCTGTCCTGTTAACAATGGCATATGTGTAATCTGTTCTTTTTTTTTCTTTTGTTAGAAGAATAGAGGATTGGTGTTTTGCCACTTTATTTTCCCTAAGGCAAAGAATAGACGTTTCATATCAGCAGTTACACAAATGACACATAACCTCTCTCTCCTCCGTTTGCTCTCTGCCGATGAAAGGCTTTAAATCAAACAGAATGTCCTCTTTCATCTTCTGAAAGGAGTTGCCTAATGCCACCTGTATAGGGATCACAGCTGAAAAATTTAAAGAGAGAATAAATATGAGCGGAAAGCTAAAGAAAGAGCAGCACAAATTGGAAACAGCAATCGTCCCTGGTCGAAGAGCAATTGAAATGTTCTATAAAGCATGAACAACTTTTACTGGGAGGTATCAAGCTGGTAATTTTGGCATCACAGTTCAAAGGTTCTTATTTTTCTGGAAGGCTTTGCTGTAATATTTTACAACATTTTCAATAAATTCTCATCCTAGGAGCATGACTGTTAGGGTTAATGTGAGGAGGCTATTATTTAATGCCGTCTACACTTATAAATAGAATCTACTTGTGTATAATGTAAAATAAATCTATCTATCTATCTATCTATCTATCTATCTATCTATCTATCTATCTATCTATCTATCTAATCTCTGGTCTCTCTGTCTACTGAAGTGAGAAACATACAGTATGTCCCCTACAAGTGTTTCTGAATTTGCCTTTGGTTGCCTTGTCTTTGGTTGGTAATCTTTCCCAGATCTCTGATATATGTCCTTTCAGTAAGGCACTGTCCCTTAGTGAAATCCTTTTTGGAAACTTTTTTTATGTAAAAAAGGTTTTGTCATAATTCATAATTCAAGTCATAATTCAATATTCAGAAACAAAATAAAGTAAGGTTGCATTGCACAGAACAATATTTTTTTTAGCATAGAGCCATAGTCTAGAGATGCCTTGCTCACTGTCCACCAACTCAACCAAAGGTAAATATGGCAAATGTGAACTGACTGATATGTTAGGTCTCCGAAATTTCCATTCAGCCATATTACAGTATGGAGCGTTTAGATCTAAAAACCAAAAGTAAATCATTGGCTATTCTTAATTTCTAAAGAGTCCCATACCCTTAAGTTGTGACCAACCCAAAAAATAATGCTTTAACTCTCAATAAATTAACAATTTGCCTTTGATTTATTCCTTTTCCCTATATATTAGGAAGAATAAAGCAATCTTGTATCTCACTACATAGGTGCAGAGATTCTGGTGAATGTTGTAACATAAATGAGAGAGACATTTTTCATGTTTTTTTTCACCCCTAGTGGAATTGAAGCCCAATTTCTACAAAATGTTGTGAACTCACAAGTGCTAATTTCTTTGTGAAATCACATTTGTAATATAAGTACCCAGAATTAAACTACATCTATGATTATACTACTTCTACAGATCACAGCACATCTCACTAAGGCAAAACCATCCTACCCTTACATGTATATTACAAATGTGATTTCACAAAGAAATTAGTACTTGAGAGTTCACAACATTTTGTAGAAATTGGGCTTCAATTTCACCAGGGGTGAGAAAAACTATGAAAAATGTCTCTCTCATTTTAAAACTCAAAGCCACATCCACTGTCGGATTTAGAAGGGGGCTAAAGGGGAAATTGCCCCAGACACTTTGACAGAATGGGCCCTCCTTTGTACAAAAATAATTATAATAAATAATATAATTATAATAATTAATACATAATAAACAATTGAAAAAAACAAAATGATAAAAAATAATAATACGTATAATAATTAAAAATGACTTTCTTTTATTAAATGTATCAATGGGAAGTCATATTTTTCCAGCACTCCTCTGTAAACATTTTTCCTCTACACTGTTTTTAAAAATTACTTTTGGAAGCTCAAGCATAGTTTGAGCGCTTACGCTCTTAAGGAAGGTGGCTTATGACTGCGTGTGTGTACTCATGACCTCAGAATGACATTGTGTCATGCATTTTAAAAATGTGACATTCACTGAGAATATAAACCAACTCTGTTTATGAGGGGCCCCCTGAACCTGAAGTACCCTGGGCCCTCCAAGGTCTAAACTTGGCCCTGACCACATCATTGTTTTTAATGGCTTTGCTGATATAAAACCCTGCTACTAAATGTATCAACACAGCCATGTGATCATCATGCTAGCATTATTACGGTGAAAGTTTAAAATTGGTTACAAACAAAGGGTTAAGGGATTTCATTCAAGTTAGGGTTAGCCTTAAGGTTAGTGCTAGAATTGCGCTTACCTTTAGGGTTAATGCTAGGATTTCCATTAGGGTTAGTGCTAAAGCTAAGGTTACCTTGAGTGTGTGTTTTCCTATATTTAATAGCTTTGGGGAAGGTGCCATGCCATGAGTTGACATGCATTGCCATTCCCATTAAAGCCCCTCTAATGTACATTAAAGGATCAAAAACTGCACCTTAACCTTTTATGGGCAACATACCACACAGATATGAGCTAGCACTATTAAAACTATGGCAAACCTGTGTACATGCATTAAAACGCATAGGTGTAAATAGAGCCTTAGGGGTTAGCGTTAAACTAATGTGGTATTAATGGTTTTTGCCCAAAAAAATACTTTTGGCCAAAGAAACGTGGTTTTGCTTTTCCCGTTGACCTGTAGATTACCACATTATGTCAGATTTCAATGAAATTCCAAATATTGTGTCCCAGATTTTCTTATTATGTCCCTAATTAGTTATTCCTACTTTCTACCAAGGTACTACCTATTGTTGTACACCGAGAATGCTAGTGAAATCTTCCAAAGTTCTAAATAAGTGAAAAAAAAGAAAACACCTCATATTTCTTACAAAAAGAGGACCCTCACCTTGCCAACATCCAATTAGATAGGAAAGAAAAAGAGAAAATATATACCTAGTTTATCAAAAAAACATTTACAGGCGTTGTGCGATGAGGCAATCTTTAAATTTGTATAACAAACTTTATTCCAAAATTTTAAATTATGATCTTATAAAAACATTGTTGCACCCTCTACATTAAGTAGATCAATAAAATACCCTATCCCAAACATGGAGACCGTAATCCAGCCAAGCAGCATTTAGAAAAGTCCATCTAATAAAATGTGTGTGCGTGTGTAATAAAGGCATGGCTATTGGGGATCAAGTCCACAGTTCCTCCATGCTTGTAGGTCAACGTGTTTCACACAATTTACTTGCCCTCTCAGGACTGATTGGGTGGGTTCTGATAAAACATGAAAGTAGGAGTGAAGATTAAAAATCATGGGGGCAGACACAGGAGCCACCTCAGACATAGAGCGGGGGGACACCAGGTGGAAACCCAGATGTCCACTACTGCCAGAAGCATGACCAATAAAAACGATAGTATGAGGTAAGTAATTGTACCAGGACGCTCTACAAGAGTGCTAAACGGCGGTGGTACAGGGACCCTATGAGGGAGTAGAGTATAAACAGTATGCTATCTAGTACCAAATGCATGTATAGTGACAGAGTTTTCAAACAGAGACACAATTTCATAAAAAGGAGGTGAAGCATCCAAGCTCCTGGGTATTCCAGGTTCACAGTGTATCCAGAATATGAAGAGAGTATCTTAAACAGCCTCGGGGAAAAAACACCCTTATCAGAAACACAGCCCACATTTATACTTCAGGCTGAGACCAGCCATCCACCTACACAAAAGGACCGGGCCCTGTACAGAGCTTCCCACCGCAAAGCAGTGCTTCTAGTGGTAACGTCGGTTGGTCTGTCATATTTATTGCATTTTTTAACTGGCAGCCATGTTGTTGAATGGAAAGAGGGTTTCATTAACTCCATCTCACTCCATAGAGGTTGCATTCCTCTATATCAAAAGAAGCAACTTCAATAAAACTCGTTTCTTAAAAGTAGCTACACGCAAGTTGTAAGATAAATATCAAAAATGTATATTTGAAAATTTGATTAAATTTACTGAAATTCTTTTATTTCCCTGTCAAACAACTCATGCCATGTAATTGCAACATTTCAAAATTTTATGACCTGCTCACAAATATTTGAAAGGAAGGGTTTTTTTCCATTAACGCCATACATATGGAAATTAGGACATCAATTCTGAGGCAGCTAATTGTTGTTTCAGGGTGACATGTAAGAGTTTGCAGTAAAACATGAAAGTGTATTATTTTCTTCCATTTTGTGAAATGTCTATTAATAAATAATCTCGACTTCCTGGGCCGTTTTCAGAATGAAGTGAATGTGCCATTTAGATTCTGATTGCTGTATTAATAATTCTCTGTCATAAAAAAAAGTGGTAAATTATTTAGGAGACATTTGGAAGGTTAAGTAAAGGCCCATAAACATTAAAGAGTATTTTTATGGGCTGGATCTACTTTATCGTCTGAAATATAAAGTATTTTCCTTTTAACTAACATGTAAAAATATAACGGTGTTATCTTTTTAAGTGTTTACTGATTTTTAATGGGATGTCCTTTTTTGTTAACCACCTCTGCCGCTCTTTAAAAAAAAAAAGAGGAAGAACTACGACTTCCTTGCATGTTATCATAAAAGTGTCTACATTGGTTGGATTTGGATCCCTGATAGTCCTGTCATCCCACAGGCAAATTATTTTATTCTGTGGTTTCAGTACTGTAAGGTCTCATTAACATTTGCATTGGCGCTCCTAAGAATGATCTGCGGCGGATCGCTTTTCAGAGGGTGCTTGACAAGTGGTGAGGAGGTGTTATATTCTTCCTTACTCCCTACCTCCTTACTCTCTGTTTTAATCTTTTGATCTCGCACCACTGCACGCAACCACATGCATTGCGGGGTTGGTGGTTGTGGCATAGCCCCATTCACGGGAATGCACCAGCAAGGATAATTTTTTTCAGCGGCATGTGTATCCTCACATGTCACTGGATGGAGTGGTTGGGGGCAGTAAAAAATGCAGCTCATCTACATGCTTTTACAACCCCTCAACCACAAGTGTAAACTAAACCTTGAGGCTGGGTTCACACTAAACGTGGTGCCGCTGACTGCAGGGGGGACGCACTGTCCCATGTTCTCCATTTCAGGGATGAATCAGGCCTGAATTCTAACCTGAAAGTAAGTTAAGGATGCACAGAATCCGCGTGCAATGCGCTCCACAGCCGCTCAGGAGATATGTGAACCTTCTCCATTGAGAGCCGGTCACAATCTCCTGTAATGCGAATTGGATGCGCATCCAGTTTCTCACTAGTGTGAACTCAGCCTCAGCCTTATTCACGGGCTTCTGCTTGTATAAGAGAAATGGGAACAGCGACCTTTTACAAAGCATTTGCAGAACTTTAAGCAAGCTTTGTTAAAGCTTTCAAGGAATTTTTCAGCTCCAGGTTGGAAAAGATTTATACATTTTAACGGAAGTTCTGATCATCTATAAATGGGCTGCTAGCAGGCTTCACTAAGCTTTAGCACTGCTTGACACTTGTTGAAAGCCTGCTGAAGCTTGCTAGAAGTGTCAACACAGTCAACACTCCCATTAACATGTGGGTCCAACATCCCCAAAAAATGGAGCTAAAGAATGCTATAGAGGCTTTAATAAAGTTGCTTGAAGCTTGCTTGAAAAGTTTTGCAAATGAAAACTAGTGCACTGAACCACAATGGCCCCCAAATAACCTGTTGGCTGGTGTTCTTTTCAACCTATAGATGTGAGTTTGTGTTAAAGTAGTTGTAAATAGTGATGGCCGAACGGTTCGCCCGGCGGTCGTTTCGCGGCGAATTTCCGACTTTCGCCGTCCGCGGGTTCGAACGCCTTTTTCCGTCGTTCGCCCCGGCGGACTTACGTGTTTAATGTATACAAGAACTTTAACCTTTCGTGACACGTTTATCATGTGTTACAGGACAACCAATTGAGACATGACAGCTCATGGACACTTGGACATTCCCCCTAACCTATAAATACACCCGATCCGGTGGCCATTTTACATTCTTTCTTCTGTCACTGTAGGGAAAGGATCCTGTGTGGAGTAGGGACAGAGAAAACGCTAGCTATTTGGTACACAAAAGTTCTTTTCAGGACTGGTATAGGTGTTAGGTCAGCAGCCTGAGTTTCTTTTGTCAGTTTAGATAAAGGGACAGAGCGCTGTATGCTGCTATTTTAGGGACAGCTCAGCCAGATTAGTCTTTCTTCATCATCATCATCATCATCATCATTAGCTGTTACTATCAGGTCCACAAAAGAGCTGTTCCAGCTAATCGTTCCAGCCTACTCTTTTTTGCCAATTTGTATAGGGACAGGCAGGAAGCAGTGTGTCAGGCAGTGAGGATAATTTTAAAGACTTGCTGTTACTATTAGTTCCACAAAGGTTCTTTTCAGGACTGGTATCAGTGGTACGGTAATAGGCTTGTACACGTATAATATTCTTTCTTCCAAATATAGAAAGAATATTATACTTGACTGCTGCCCTTCTGCTGCAGTCTGCTAATCATTCACAACTCACTTGTTCCACAAAGCTCTTTATCAGGACTGGTAACTTGGTCTGTCTAGGGTGCTACGGTACATAGGCTTGGGTGCGGTACAGTCTGCTGTTCTGTAAGGACCGCTATCGGTCCACAATACATAGGGTTGCCGTGCACTACTGCTGACCGCTGCCCTATACTGCAGCAGTCCTTCAGCGGTATAGGGACTGACGCACAGTCTGCTAAACACTAATACACAACCTGCTTGGTCCACAAAAGTTCTTATAAGGACTGGTAACTTGGTATAGGGTGCTACGGTACATAGGCCTGAGTGCAGTACAGTCTGCTGTTCTGTAAGGACCGCTATCGGTCCACAATACATAGGGTTGCCGTGCACTACTGCTGACCGCTGCCCTATACTGCAGCAGTCCTTCATTGGTATAGGGACTGACGTACAGTCTGCTAATCACTAACACACAACCTGCTTGGTCCACAAAAGTTCTTATAAGGACTGGTAACTTGGTATAGGGTGCTACGGTACATAGGCCTGAGTGCAGTACAGTCTGCTGTTCTGTAAGGACCGCTATCGGTCCACAATACATAGGGTTGCCGTGCACTACTGCTGACCGCTGCCCTATACTGCAGCAGTCCTTCATTGGTATAGGGACTGACGTACAGTCTGCTAATCACTAACACACAACCTGCTTGGTCCACAAAAGTTCTTATAAGGACTGGTAACTTGGTATAGGGTGCTACGGTACATAGGCCTGAGTGCGTTACAGTCTGCTGTTCTGTAAGGACCGCTATCGGTCCACAATACATAGGGTTGCCGTGCACTACTGCTGACCGCTGCCCTATACTGCAGCAGTCCTTCAGCGGTATAGGGACTGACGCACAGTCTGCTAAACACTAACACACAACCTGCTTGGTCCACAAAAGTTTTTATAAGGACTGGTAACTTGGTATAGGGTGCTACGGTACATAGGCCTGAGTGCAGTACAGTCTGCTGTTCTGTAAGGACCGCTATCGGTCCACAATACATAGGGTTGCCGTGCACTACTGCTGACCGCTGCCCTATACTGCAGCAGTCCTTCATTGGTATAGGGACTGACGTACAGTCTGCTAATCACTAACACACAACCTGCTTGGTCCACAAAAGTTCTTATAAGGACTGGTAACTTGGTATAGGGTGCTACGGTACATAGGCCTGAGTGCGTTACAGTCTGCTGTTCTGTAAGGACCGCTATCGGTCCACAATACATAGGGTTGCCGTGCACTACTGCTGACCGCTGCCCTATACTGCAGCAGTCCTTCATTGGTATAGGGACTGACGTACAGTCTGCTAATCACTAACACACAACCTGCTTGGTCCACAAAAGTTCTTATAAGGACTGGTAACTTGGTATAGGGTGCTACGGTACATAGGCCTGAGTGCGTTACAGTCTGCTGTTCTGTAAGGACCGCTATCGGTCCACAATACATAGGGTTGCCGTGCACTACTGCTGACCGCTGCCCTATACTGCAGCAGTCCTTCATTGGTATAGGGACTGACGTACAGTCTGCTAATCACTAACACACAACCTGCTTGGTCCACAAAAGTTCTTATAAGGACTGGTAACTTGGTATAGGGTGCTACGGTACATAGGCCTGAGTGCGTTACAGTCTGCTGTTCTGTAAGGACCGCTATCGGTCCACAATACATAGGGTTGCCGTGCACTACTGCTGACCGCTGCCCTATACTGCAGCAGTCCTTCAGCGGTATAGGGACTGACGCACAGTCTGCTAAACACTAACACACAACCTGCTTGGTCCACAAAAGTTTTTATAAGGACTGGTAACTTGGTATAGGGTGCTACGGTACATAGGCCTGAGTGCGTTACAGTCTGCTGTTCTGTAAGGACCGCTATCGGTCCACAATACATAGGGTTGCCGTGCACTACTGCTGACCGCTGCCCTATACTGCAGCAGTCCTTCATTGGTATAGGGACTGACGTACAGTCTGCTAATCACTAACACACAACCTGCTTGGTCCACAAAAGTTCTTATAAGGACTGGTAACTTGGTATAGGGTGCTACGGTACATAGGCCTGAGTGCGTTACAGTCTGCTGTTCTGTAAGGACCGCTATCGGTCCACAATACATAGGGTTGCCGTGCACTACTGCTGACCGCTGCCCTATACTGCAGCAGTCCTTCAGCGGTATAGGGACTGACGCACAGTCTGCTAAACACTAACACACAACCTGCTTGGTCCACAAAAGTTTTTATAAGGACTGGTAACTTGGTATAGGGTGCTACGGTACATAGGCCTGAGTGCAGTACAGTCTGCTGTTCTGTAAGGACCGCTATCGGTCCACAATACATAGGGTTGCCGTGCACTACTGCTGACCGCTGCCCTATACTGCAGCAGTCCTTCATTGGTATAGGGACTGACGTACAGTCTGCTAATCACTAACACACAACCTGCTTGGTCCACAAAAGTTCTTATAAGGACTGGTAACTTGGTATAGGGTGCTACGGTACATAGGCCTGAGTGCGTTACAGTCTGCTGTTCTGTAAGGACCGCTATCGGTCCACAATACATAGGGTTGCCGTGCACTACTGCTGACCGCTGCCCTATACTGCAGCAGTCCTTCATTGGTATAGGGACTGACGTACAGTCTGCTAATCACTAACACACAACCTGCTTGGTCCACAAAAGTTCTTATAAGGACTGGTAACTTGGTATAGGGTGCTACGGTACATAGGCCTGAGTGCGTTACAGTCTGCTGTTCTGTAAGGACCGCTATCGGTCCACAATACATAGGGTTGCCGTGCACTACTGCTGACCGCTGCCCTATACTGCAGCAGTCCTTCATTGGTATAGGGACTGACGTACAGTCTGCTAATCACTAACACACAACCTGCTTGTTCCACAAAAGTTCTTATAAGGACTGGTAACTTGGTATAGGGTGCTACGGTACATAGGCTTGAGTGCGGTACAGTCTGCTGTTCTGTAAGGACCGCTATCGGTCCACAATAGATAGGGTTGACGTGCACCACTGCTGACCGCTGCCCTATACTGCAGCAGTCCTTCAGCGGTATAGGGACTGACGTACAGTCTGCTAAACACTAATACACAACCTGCTTGGTCCACAAAAGTTCTTATAAGGACTGGTAACTTGGTATAGGGTGCTACGGTACATAGGCTTGAGTGCGGTACAGTCTGCTGTTCTGTAAGGACCGCTATCGGTCCACAATAGATAGGGTTGACGTGCACCACTGCTGACCGCTGCCCTATACTGAAGCAGTCCTTCAGCGGTATAGGGACTGACGTACAGTCTGCTAAACACTAATACACAACCTGCTTGGTCCACAAAAGTTCTTATAAGGACTGGTAACTTGGTATAGGGTGCTACGGTACATAGGCTTGAGTGCGGTACAGTCTGCTGTTCTGTAAGGACCGCTATCGGTCCACAATAGATAGGGTTGACGTGCACCACTGCTGACCGCTGCCCTATACTGCAGCAGTCCTTCAGCGGTATAGGGACTGACGTACAGTCTGCTAAACACTAATACACAACCTGCTTGGTCCACAAAAGTTCTTATAAGGACTGGTAACTTGGTATAGGGTGCTACGGTACATAGGCTTGAGTGCGGTACAGTCTGCTGTTCTGTAAGGACCGCTATCGGTCCACAATAGATAGGGTTGACGTGCACCACTGCTGACCGCTCACCTATACTGCAGCAGTCCTTCAGCGGTATAGGGACTGACGTACAGTCTGCTAATCACTAACACACAACCTGCTTGTTCCACAAAAGTTCTTATAAGGACTGGTAACTTGGTATAGGGTGCTACGGTACATAGGCTTGAGTGCGGTACAGTCTGCTGTTCTGTAAGGACCGCTATCGGTCCACAATAGATAGGGTTGACGTGCACCACTGCTGACCGCTGCCCTATACTGCAGCAGTCCTTCAGCGGTATAGGGACTGACGTACAGTCTGCTAAACACTAATACACAACCTGCTTGGTCCACAAAAGTTCTTATAAGGACTGGTAACTTGGTATAGGGTGCTACGGTACATAGGCTTGAGTGCGGTACAGTCTGCTGTTCTGTAAGGACCGCTATCGGTCCACAATAGATAGGGTTGACGTGCACCACTGCTGACCGCTGCCCTATACTGCAGCAGTCCTTCAGCGGTATAGGGACTGACGTACAGTCTGCTAAACACTAATACACAACCTGCTTGGTCCACAAAAGTTCTTATAAGGACTGGTAACTTGGTATAGGGTGCTACGGTACATAGGCTTGAGTGCGGTACAGTCTGCTGTTCTGTAAGGACCGCTATCGGTCCACAATAGATAGGGTTGACGTGCACCACTGCTGACCGCTCACCTATACTGCAGCAGTCCTTCAGCGGTATAGGGACTAAGAGTTTTGTCACAGGGTCATTTAAAAAATGACATGCAGAGGAAGAGGCAGGCCCTTCCGCAGGGGTGGTAGGGGTAGGGCAGGAGCAACAGGCTTGAGCCAAAGTGGGAAGTTGCAGAAGGTGCGTTCAATTACTTTAAAGGATGCACCAGACTTGGTTGAGTGGCTCGCTCAGCCTTACTCTTCTGCACCCTCCTCATCCTCTCGATCTGCACCCTCTTCTTCACTCTCTGCTATGTGCACCCCCAAAGACACTACCACCAACAACACGACCACCACCACCACCACCACATACCTTCCGCTTGAGTCACTGGAATTATTTTCCGATCCATATCAAGAGGACATTTCTGATGCGCAGCCACTCTTGGTATTGGATCAGGAAGAGGAGGTAGCAACAAGCGCTACTCAGCAGTCTGACGCCAGTACCCAGATCAGCCCAAGGAGGAGGTTGGTCCCCGGTGTTGCTGCCTACTCTACTTATAGCGGTGGGGAAGGTGACGTTGATGATGACGTGTCTAGTGATGTCACGTGGGTGCCCACAAGAGAGGAAGAGGAGGGGAGTTCAGAGGGAGATATGGACCAGCAGATAGGGAGGAGAAGCAGCAATGACTTACATTGCACAGCAGGGACAAAGCAGACTGCAAATGTATCAGGAGCGAGTCATCGACCATGTACGGTCACATCTGGCGCTCCCAGGACACCGGCACATGGCTCCGCAGTGTGGGCTTTTTTTAACGTGTCCGCTGCTGACAATAGCGTTGCCATCTGCAATCTTTGCAGTCAACGCGTTAGTCGCGGTAAGCCCAATACTCACCTAGGGACGACCGCCTTAAGAAGGCACATGAGCAGCCATCACCGAGCCCAGTGGGAGCAACGGAACACACAAAGCCACACTGCAGGCTCTCACCGTCCAGCCTCGTCTTCTACTTCTCCTTCTCCTCTCTCCTCACAATTGTCCTCCACTCCACCTTCCATCACGCCAAGCTCACATTTTTCTGCAAAAAGGCAGGCTTCCGTGGGCCTAATGTTTGAGCGTAAAAAAATGATGACGCCGGATAACCCTCTTGCCCAACGGTTGGCGGCTGGCTTGTCAGAACTCATAGCCCGCCAACTACTGCCATATAAACTGGTGGACTCGGAGGCCTTTCGCAAATTTGTGGCCATTGGAACACCACAATGGAAGGTCCCAGGAAGGAAGTATTTCTCAGAGAAGGGCATCCCAGAGCTATATGGCCATGTTCAGCGGCAAGTGAATGTATCTCTGGCACACAGTGTCGGTGCCAAGATACATCTGACCACAGACACGTGGTCTAGCAAACACGGGCAGGGAAGGTATATCAGTTTTACTGCCCACTGGGTGAACCTTCTGACGGCCGTCAAGCATGTAACCCGTGGCACCCGTGTAGATTTGGTTTTACCGCCACGGATTGCATGCAGGCCTGACTCTTCTTCTCCTCCTCCTACTCCATCCTCCTCCCTCTCCTCCTCAGCTGCCTCCTCCTTTTCCGCTGCTAGCGTCTCTTCCACTGCACCGCCCAAGCTCCCCAGAACCTATTCCACATGCCAGGTGAGACGTTGCCATGCCGTGCTGCGTCTGTTGTGCCTGGAAGCAAAGAGCCACACTGGCCCGGCACTCCTTTCAGCTTTGCGTTCACAGGCAGATGAGTGGCTAACACCGCTCAATTTGACAGTTGGTAAAGTGGTGTGTGACAACGGTGCCAATCTGCTTAGCGCATTGAAACAGGGCAAAATCACGCACGTGCCGTGCATGGCACACGTCTTAAACTTGGTCGTGCAGCGATTCCTTGTCAAATACCCTGGGGTCCAGGACATCTTGCGGCAGGCAAGGAAAATCTCGGCCCATTTCAGAAGATCTTACACGGCCATGGCTCGCCTTGCTGACATTCAGCGGCGACACCATCTGCCGGTCAGACGTCTTATTTGCGATTGCCCGACGCGATGGAACTCAACCTTCTATATGCTTGATAGGCTGCTCCAGCAGAAACGTGCAGTTAACGTCTACCTGTATGAACTCTGCGAAAGAAACGGTTCTGGGGAGCTGGGTTTTTTTTCACCGCGCCAGTGGCTGCTCATGCGCGACACATGCAGACTTCTGCGGCCATTTGAGGAGATCACCAAACTGGTCAGTCGCAGCCATGGCGCCATCAGTGACATGGTACCTTATGCCTTCTTTCTGGAGCGTGCATTGCGTCGTGTCATTGATCAGGCTGTGGAGGAGCAGGAGCGGGAAGATGAGGAAGTCGCAATGCTGGATGAATTCCCAGGGGGGGCTACTCTATCTGAGACAAGTCAACAACAGGAGTCTGATGAGGAGTCAGAGGAGGATGGTGCCGGGGCGGATGAGCAGGAGCAAGAAGAGCATGCTTTAAACCTTTCTGGGATCCCTGTTGTGCGAGGATGGGGAGAGGAGAATGAAGAGGACGACATTATCCTGGATGATGAGCAGGAGCCAGGCCACCACACCGCTTCCACTTTAGTGCAAATGGGGGCCTTCATGCTCCAGTGTTTTAATAGGGACCCCCGTATAAAAAGCATGAGGGTCAAGGACCAGTACTGGGTGGCAACGTACTTAGACCCCCGGTACAAACACAAAATGGCGGAAATGTTACCGCCGTCGCAGAGGGCTGTCAGAATGCAGCACTTCCAGGCCTTGCTTCGAGAAATGCTGCATTCTGCTTTTGCGTGCGCTGGCAGAGGAGCAATTCCCACTCCCAGAGAAGGATTTGCGGGTACCAATCCAACAGCGCCTGCAAGAAGAGGCCGGTTTGAAGATGTGTTGGTGACTTCGGATATGAGGTCATTCTTTCAGCCGACCCATCGACAGGTGTCATCCGGATCCAGCATCAGGGAACGCCTAGACCGTCAGGTGTCCGACTACATTGGGTTAACGGCCGATGTGGACGCTCTGAGGAGTGATGAACCCCTAGACTACTGGGTGGGCAGGCTTGACCTCTGGCCAGAGCTTGCCCAATTTGCAATCGAACTGTTGGCTTGCCCCTCATCCAGTGTCCTGTCCGAAAGGACGTTCAGCGCAGCAGGGGGGATTGTGACCGATAAGCGTACTCGCCTAGCTCACCACAGTGTTAACTACCTCACATTTCTAAAAATGAATGAGGCATGGATCTCGGAGGAATTCAACACATGTGATCAGTAGACCATGTATATGTCTATAAACAATTTTTGGAATCAAGCACACAGACCTTCTTAATTCATTTGGCTCACTTCCCTGACCCAAAAAAGCACACCGTACTATATGCCCCTACCCTCCTCTTTGAAGAGGTTGAGCGGTGTCATATTTCTACTGGGGCTGCTTATTATGAGGGGTTCCCACCATCCCTGTGCTGTGCTGACTTCCTCCTGGGTGTTCTTATTATGAGGGGCTCCCACCATCCCTGTGCTGTGCTGACTTCCTCCTGGGGGTTCTTATTATGAGGGGATCACACCATCCCTGTGCTGTGCTGACTTCCTCCTGGGGCTGCTTACGGTGCTGCTGTCAGCGCTGTATGTCACGGAGCTGCTGTCAGCGCTGTATGTCACGGAGCTGCTGTCAGCGCTGTATGTCACGGAGCTGCTGTCAGCGCTGTATGTCACGGAGCTGCTGTCAGCGCTGTATGTCACGGAGCTGCTGTCAGCGCTGTATGTCACGGAGCTGCTGTCAGCGCTGTATGTCACGGAGCTGCTGTCAGCGCTGTATGTCACGGAGCTGCTGTCAGCGCTGTATGTCACGGAGCTGCTGTCAGCGCTGTATGTCACGGAGCTGCTGTCAGCGCTGTATGTCACGGTGCTGCTGTCAGCGCTGTATGTCACGGAGCTGCTGTCAGCGCTGTATGTCACGGAGCTGCTGTCAGTGCTGTATGTCACGGAGCTGCTGTCAGCGCTGTATGTCACGGAGCTGCTGTCAGCGCTGTATGTCACGGAGCTGCTGTCAGCGCTGTATGTCACGGTGCTGCTGTCAGCGCTGTATGTCACGGAGCTGCTGTCAGCGCTGTATGTCACGGAGCTGCTGTCAGCGCTGTATGTCACGGAGCTGCTGTCAGCGCTGTATGTCACGGAGCTGCTGTCAGCGCTGTATGTCACGGAGCTGCTGTCAGCGCTGTATGTCACGGTGCTGATGTCAGTGCTCTGTATTACGGTGCTGCTGTCAGTGCTCTGTATCTCCTGCACCCTCTTGTTTGCCTACCCTGGTCCCTGACCTTCCCTCTCCTCCATTGCCTTCATTAGCTCCATAGTCCTGAATTGTCAGAACAATTTCCCAAATAAAAAAAAAATGCTTGTAGTTATCGATCCCAAATTCACCTCATACATGTATTATGCTATTGTCCAGGTGGTGGGACTACGTGCTACCCCCTAATAATTACCCCGTGGCCGCAAATTCGACCTAAAGGTTTGCGAAATTCGCCTCCCATTGAAGTCAATGGAGCCCGCGGCGAACGGTCGTTTTCGCGAACGTTTGTGTCCGTTCGCGTTTCGCGTTCGCGAAACGTCCCGTCGGAAGTTCGTCCATCACTAGTTGTAAACCTCTGTAATTAAAAATGAACAAGCCATATCGTCATATAGTGTGTACTTGTCCCAGTCCATAGCACCTAGTGTGGAGTCTGTCTGCTCTCTTTTCTTTACTATATGCATGGGTCACTTTTGACAGTTTTTTCAGACACCAGGCAATCCATGGCGGCACCCCCCCCCCCCCCCCAACTTTCTCTAGCACTTAACCATAGCTCTCAACTGTCCCTGATTTTGAAGTACTGTCCCTGATTTGGAACAAAATCCCTCTGTCCCTCTTACCTGCTTTTTTCCCTCCTTTTATTCTGATCTATATGGTGCTTAACCTTTCATCCAATTTCTAAATTGCAGCATTTGTAAATATTAAAAGCCAATATAAAGGAATAGTAGCAGTAAAAAGCACTTGTGGGCCTAACCAATCATTTTTTTGTACCACTCTCCTTTAAGAGGGGCGTGGCAGGGGGTGTGTCCTATGCCTACAAACTTTTGCTGATATGTGTCCCTCGTTCACATCTCAGAAAGTTGGGAGGCATGACTTAACAGGTAATTGACATCCTCAGATGTGCATGTTTGCCATAGAGTCTGTGTAGAGGGGAGTGAGCCTATTTCCTTCACTCAGATGTCAGATTACACTCAGCTCCATGCTCTGTGTTTAGGGCTGCAGTTCAACAGGTACAGCTTATGTAAGAGAACTTGCTTCATCACTGTGTATCACCTAAGGCTAGTCACATCAGTTGTCTTATGTAAGGGTTCATTATCACTTTGAAATAGAACTTTATGCAAGAAATTATAATGGGCAAAAAGGAAGGGTTTTAATGCAGAAGAGACATGGTTTGTCTCTTTTGCATTAAAGCTACCTACCTGCCACATGTGCAGATCTTTGTTAAAATTCAGCAATGCTGAAGCCAACTACACTCCCCGCATGTACAGCAGTGACTTCTTATTGGCCCAGCCAATGAAAGTGGCCAGTAAGCAATACCTGGAAGCTGGACACTCGTAGATGTCCACAGCTTGCAGGGAGCGCCAGGAAGCCGCATCGCTGGAGGTGAGTATAGTTCCACTATAAGGAAGCACACACAATTTTGTGCTTCCTTAAAGTGCACCTTTTCTATGAAATGCAATGTCCACTCAAAAATGCAAGGCCTGCTTATTATGTAGCTCCCGTACCCCCAAATAGAAATGCAAATTAAAAAATGGTAAATGAATGGTGAATAAATGGTAAAAATGGCAAATGAATGGAACCCTAGTTTCTGGAGTGCTCATCAAGACTTTTTTGCAGAATCCTAGGAAAGCTGAGAATCAAAAATCTCCCCAGAATTTGCTCCATTCCAGTGTAGAATCCTCAGCTTTACTAAGAGCCCGGGAAAAGGCCCAATGATGTCATCTCTACCTGGGATAGAAGCTGGAGTAAAAGGCAGTTTTCTTTTTTCTCCTGATCTTTAGTTATGATATTTTATTATTGTACAGGGGTTTAGGGGCCATGCAATACATGCATGAGAATGCAAGGTCCAATTTAGCAAGCCGCAGTGCACAAAATTAAGCACTTGCGCTATTTTTGCCAACTCAGAGCACCACAGCATACAGTAAATATATATCTCTG
Organism: Lithobates pipiens; assembly: GCF_037356315.1. Taxonomy (NCBI): domain Eukaryota; kingdom Metazoa; phylum Chordata; class Amphibia; order Anura; family Ranidae; genus Lithobates; species Lithobates pipiens. The sequence continues at coordinate 212,072,773 of NW_027507686.1, forward strand.
TTTTGTGCTACACTAAAGAGCAGGTGTGTTTGTTTATACTATATATGGAGTGTCATTTAGAGTGAATTGCAATGAACCATCGTTCACTGTTATGGACACACAGAAGTAAGAAGTAATATGTAGTAATATCTAGTAATATGGACACACACTGTAATAAAAATAAATAAATAAATAAAATTCAGCAGCTACAAATACTGTAGCTTCTGAATTTTAATATAAGGACACTTATCTGTCCACGGATAGCTATGATGCCGACACCCCTAGCTGATTCTGAAAGGTCCTGCCATCTTCTGGGACCTCTGTTTGTCCCAGAAGGCAGAGCGGGGAAGAAGAAGGGGCTGGAAATATCTGTTGTTGGAACAAGTACCTGTCAAAACCAGGTACCCGCTCCCCCCCCCCCTCAAAAGCGTGCCAAATGTGGCAGTGGAGCAGGGGAAGGCACGAACAAGCAGCACTTCCCCTTTTGGGTGAAGCTCCACTTTAACTTAAAGAGACAAGGTCACCAACTACAAAAATGTTGATAAAAGCACTGAAAAATAAAGTATTTTAAAAGCTTTCTTGCAGTGTTTCTTTTCCATAAATAATTTTTATTCGCTTGCAATGTGCCTTTAAACTTGCTAGAGCATTGACTCCAGGTGAGTCAATTATGTAGCACAGCCTCCTCCATTCTTTAATGTAATTGCCCTATCCTCTTCTTGGAGTTTCTACTCTGTTTGCTGACCCAGCTACTCCACCCCACCCCTTACTTCCCTGCATAACCTTTTGTATAGCAGCTTGGGGAGTAAAGAGAAACACTATAGGGGTCACCTGACTGATAATTCTGAGTCTGCTTGGGCTACTGACATCCAATATGGTGGCACCCAGTAGTGGTCTCCTTGTTTTTTATGCTTACACAAGACAGGCTTTTACATATAAAGAATATAAAATACACTAAATGCACATAAGGATTATTTTTTTTTGGTCTGGCCAATGGATTTTTTTAGATTTGCTGTGCACTCCTATATTAATTTCACATTTGCTTGACACAGATAATTGTTTTTGGTAATGGCCCTGAGCAAAGAGTAAGACCTGGTCCTTCTGGGTTTGAAGAGCATGTTGTTCACTCCCATTCCCATCGGTATGCAGCACTGAGGGCATGAGCAGCCAATCACAAGGCACCAGCAAGTTTACAATTTTTTGTATCCCTGAATAAGCACAGAACACAACAGACTGCTTTAGTACTTGATTATAATTGATTCTGCACTTAGAGTTTTCTTTTAGTCACCCTGCAAAATGCCATAAATACCTGTTGAGCAAAGTCTAATGCAGCTTCCTGTGATGATGTGGCAACAATGCTGCACTGCTCCTGAATTCAGAGCAGCGTTGCCACTCTTGTCGTGTAGGTTGTGTCTGCTTGTCCTACTGTGGGATGAGAAAATGTTACAGGGGGCATGGCTATTAGCATTGTCACTGCTCATTCACAGGCCTGTAGCTTGTCATTCATCATATGGCCAGACCTAGTCCTGCCCACTGCTTTCTGGATTGACAACACTGCCGAAACCCTCCCAGTATGACCTGCAGTGTCTCGGAGGGAAAGAGGCTTTGGCTCAGTCAGTTATAGGAAGGGAAGTGTTTGTTTACTTTATAAGGCTTGTGTATCACATGGTAACTGGATTTGATATTTCTATGAACTGTCATACAGGTGTCTTTAGTTGTACTTTAATAATGCATTTTGTAATATTGGTTTATTTCTTTTATAGAGCAAGTATTGTGCAGAAGAAAATCATCTACTTCCAGGATGAGGGATCACTTACCAAAAGAATGTGTGAGCCAGGTAAGATTATCTTCATAGCCTTCAAGTCTAGCTTCAGTGAGCATGCATTATGAGTTATTGTAGTGGTTAATTTAAAGCGGCTCTGTCACTTTCCAAAAAGATCCAAAGAATGGTCTCTGCAATAGAAGACTGTGAATATATAGCTAAGTTCGGACTCTCCATACACTGGAGAGTTGAGTATTCACACTTCTATAGCATATCCATTGTTTGAATTTTGTGTGGGTATCGCCAGAATTACTTTAAAGCTGTTTTAAACCTAAACAATCACCCGAGGAGGAAAATGTCATCAAACTCATATACATTCTGACACCATCCAACATGGAGCTTACACAGGATAGTGGTGGTGGCCGTTGGGGCACAGGAAAGACACATGGTTCAGGAATGGTCTTTAAATAGACTGTCATTTTGCCCTAAATTGGCAAAGAGGGGGAGCCTATTTACCATGATGTAAACACATTTTGAACTATGAGGCTTTGCATTCTATTTAAAGTGAAAGACAAGTCAAAACCTAGCTAAGCTTAAATCTACTCCCACCCCCATTTAAGCCTATTCTAGCTACCTTGTGAAAAGAATGATGCCTATACTTACCTGTTCTGAAATTGCTCCAGTCCATTCACACTGGCTTCTAGTGCTGGCTTCATTGTAGAGGAGGGACAGCCGACAACTGATGCCCGATAGTAAGCATATGGGTGACATTATCGGCCACACTCTGCAGCCATTGTTGGTGATCTCTCCTCTACACTGAAGCTGGCACTGGAGAGATCGTGAGACCAGACTGGAGCAGCTTCAGAATAGGTAAGTATAGGCATCTTTCCTTTTGCAGCGTATATAGAATAGTATGATTTTTGGATGTTTTCCCTTGAAAATGGCTTTGACTATGACTTTCTAAAGTACCCAGGGGAAACACCCATAAAAATGTATATCATGAGCATACCCACATACACTCACGGTGCATGTGGAAGGGGCTCAGTGCCAGGATGAACAGTCTATAGAATGCAATTGCCTTTGTGTGCACACCTTTCAAAGCCCTAAACAAAGACTGTAAAGGGCTTAGTAGTAGTGTTTTACTATAGCTTTACACAAAAAGCACTGCTATTCAGTGTTAACCTTTTTAAAGGCAAGGAGTCAAAACATAACAATCCAACAACCACTTACAACAATAAGAAATATCTTATTAAATTGAATTAAAACTACGCGTAAAAAAAATAAATAAATGTTGTTTCCGCATTTTACAAAAACTTCTGGCAATATAAATCTAAAAGACTCGCCATGCCTCTTAAAAAAATACCTTGGGGTGTTTTCTCTCCAAAATGTGGTTATTTTGTGGGCGTTTCCACTGACCTGGTGCACCAAAGCCTCCAAAAATGTAATGGGTAGTCAGGAAATTATATGTGTATTTTATGCCCCTAGAAAGCATATCAAGGTGCATGTGGAAGGTGCTCCTTAGATTTTGAGATCCTTCGAGTTGCTAGGCTGTGAAAAAGTCTCACTCAGAAGCAGTAGCAAATTGTGTTTTGGGGTGTATTTTCAAGTATGCCTATGATGCGAAATATCTTATTTATTGACAACTTAGTGTACACAATGCATTTTCATTTTCTTTCCTGCATTTTCTAAAAACTTGTGGCAAAGATTACATTTTCAAAAGACTAACATTTTTCCGAAAATACCTTGGAGTGTTTATTTTTTTGTGGGTGTTTCCACTGTCCTGGTGCTCCAGGGCCTCCAAACATGTAATAGGTAGCCAGGACATTTGATGATTTATGCCCCTAGAATGCCTGAAGGTGCTCCTTGGATTTTGGGCCCCTCTATGCATCTAGGCAGTAAAAAAGTCTCACATATTTTGTATCTCCATACTAATAACCCAATTTTTTTTTTCAAAATGTTTAGTATTTTCCCATCTATATAGAAAAACATTAAAAACACAGTGGTGATTAAATACCACCAAATAAAACTCTGTCTCACAAAAAATTTATTAGGGTACAGTGTTGCATGACTGAGTAACTACCATTCAAATTGTGACAGCGCTGAGAGCTGAAAAAACACCTGGACTGGGAGAGGTTGAATGTTTCTGGACCTGAACTGGTTAAAGTTTTAATAGAAAGGGTATAAAATATGAATAATCTGTTAATCACTGCTTTATAATGTTTGGGGTTGGTAGCCTTTACTGGCTAACCTAAAGTAGAACTTAAAACAGAGTTATAGGCTAAATTGAAACTAGGTCTTAATCAATCAAACGCCACCCCCTGTTTTAGCATATTCTTTTTTTCATTTATTTATTTTTTTTGCGGTTTTTTACCTTTTTTTGTTTTCCTGCAGGACTTCCGTCCTACCTCACTGTGGTGAGGTACGTCATCATTGGCCCCTCCTCACCCCACCCCTACTGCCTTTTGGGACCTGTGTGTGTCTCAGAAGATGACGGGCCATTCAGAAAGCACAGGCTTCACTGCTTCTTTCCCTTAGTTGCAATGCCAACGCCTGCACTTGAGCCGATGGACAAAGTGGCTTCTTTGGGGGACCAACATCGTGGGATCCCTGGACAGGATGGTGTCCTTATATTAAAAGTCATCAGCTTTACTTTTTTTTTTCAGAGTCTGGAACTCTGCTTTAAGTATCTAATTAAAAAACTATGAACTGGCAGACTAATTATTGCAGAAGAGACATGCAATCTCTTCTGTAATAAAGTAAACCTACCGATCCTGTGACAACATTCCATGCGGGCCAATGAAGATGGATGCACCCCAGCACATGAAAGAAGCTGGGTAGAAGATGGCAGTGCTGGACATTGGACTGTTGAAGAAGAGGTAAGTATTGAGGGCTTTAGTTCTGCTTTAAGTTATTAACGATGCAAACTTTTGGAACAAATTGGTTCCCTTTTTTGGGTTTTAAACAAACCTAAGAAGAGATCTAAGGCACCTTGGAAGTTTGCATAATAACTCAAGTTAGCTAATAAAGGGAATCCCCTAAACTTTAACTTTCTGCAAAAACCAATGAGTAATACAGTACAATACTCTACTATTGCTTTGTAAAAAAAAAAAAAAAAACGTTAAATATAAAATAAAAAAACCCTCATCATAACAATTTGCCTTAATATAAAAAAATAAAAAAGCTCTACAGAGAGATAATAGTTTTTTTCTGCCTTTCCCCCCAGATATATGTACCAGTCTACAGGGCTATAGAAATAAAATAAAATGTTTAGCATGTATTGCATTTTACATTGTGGACTTTTTACAGATGTCACATCTGAAGGAGTCAGTGAGAAGACAATACCCGACTGCTGTGCTTGTGGAACAGCTAAGTACAGGTTAACTTTCTATGGAAACTGGTCAGAGAAGGCACATGCTAAAGACTACCCAAGTGAGTATACTTTTACCTTTTAGCTTTTTTACATATCTAAACCTATATTGGAGCTTAGCAGTCTTTCGATATTGTAGCTGCATTAATTGTGTTCAGCCTTTTTTCTTCATCTGGTTATCCTACCAGTTATACCAGCCAGTTTAAATTCCCTTTTCCCTTGAATTTTTAGTCCTGTGCTGTGTCCCGGTATCTCAGTGTGAAGCTTTGTTACTAATGCTGCCCCGTGTATAGATGACTCACCTGCAGACCCCGTGTTTACATGTAAATAACCTGCACTGATATGTAAATTGCGGCAGCATAAATATGTAAATATCCACAGACCGGCGGCATTGATATGTAAATAGAGGCAGCATTCATATGTATATCATACCCCCCGGGGTCATATCCACTATCACTTCTGTTGAATGCTGCTCACTGGGGAGGTAAAGGGGCATGCTGGAAAGCCCTGCTTACATTAAGCCTAACATCAGCCTGTTCTGCAAAGCTAAGAAAATATGAGATGTAATCAAAATAACATGGTGCCACAGCACCGAAAACTTTGGTGCATGTGAATGCGCACATCTGAGCAGATGCGTGACGGTGTCAGTAACAATTAATGCCACTGCTGTTTATCTGCTAAAGGGCAGCACGTTTCTGTGGTGTCGGGAAAGCGATTTTGCATGCGTTCCCAACACACACAAATGTGAACGCAGGCTAAATGTCTCAGTTACATTGGTGGTCAGTGTAAATCACCTAATTACATTGGGGCTTGGTGTACAATACTTCCCTTCACACTAGTGGCCAGTGTGACGGACCCCCTTACATTGATGGCCAGTGTAAATTCTTCATTGCATTGGTGGTCAGTGTAAATCCCCCCTAACTTTGGTGGCCGGTGTAAATCCCCCTAACATTGGTGGTCGGTATAGAAGTGTCACCTTACATTGGTGGTCAGTACAAATCTCCTCGACAATGGTTGTCAGTGTAAATTCCCCCTTACATGGAGGTCATTGTATATTCCCCTTACACTGGTGGTTGGTTTTGGTCTGGTCCAGTCCAATCTGATCCACTGGACGGGTGGCGAATGTATTGCCATCCATCTGTTTTCAGCTGATCTTGTCAGATCAGATGGCAGGCGGGTGTCAGTGAACATATCTCCACTGACATCCGCCTGCCCATACAAGTCAATGAGTGGCCCACTAAGATCCACTTAAAAACGGACATGCGGATCTTTGCGGGCCGATCATGTGAAAGGGGCATAAAGGGACCAAATAAGAAGTTCAATTTAAGGGTTTACATAACACTTTCAGTCATCAAAGTAAAAACTTGGTGGGCTCCTGTGGCCTATATGATCAGGCATTTAGAGAAAAGGCGGGTCGCAATTATTTTAATATCGAACAAAAGATTTGCCATTTTCTGAGTTGAAAATGAGAAAACTGTTACCACACAATGTTTGCTTCTAAATAAATACTGAATCTCTACAAGGCACGTTGCAGAACAAACAAAACTCCCGTATGATGTATACTTCAGTGCTGCAGAAATTGTCCCAGTGGGTCATCTGTCAGCCAAGGGCGCCGTTATTGAAATATCTGTCCATGTAATTACTTCAACTGTTTTCCCCCTCTCTAAAATATGATTCATTGTTGCCTATAAAAGATTTGACCTTCCATTCATAGGAAGGCAAAGGGAACTCTTTAATGAAATGTCTTATCTATAGACTTCAATACTGGATGACAGAATCATTTTCTTCCACATATTTCTATTGGCCTTTTCTATCAAATCGCCAATTACACACAGACCCTATATATATATATATATCAGGAATAGGCTGGCAGTTATCTTTTATGGAAGGAATTTATTAAAAAGTTTGAGAAAGGCTTTGACAATAAAGATACATTAAGCTATCAAAGACAATATTGTGATAAAAGCATGCTTTAATAATCTTGCATTAACAAGCGTTTTGACATAGCAGAAGATAGTCGTTTAGTTTTTTATTGCAGCACTAGGTTTTTTTAGTTTACTTTACTGCTGATCACTTGCAGTTAAATTTGCCTAAGCTCTTTGACTGGTTGTAGTAGGTTGCAGGTAAGCTAAATGAAAGAGGTACTGTTTGTTACTGTTAATCTCCATGCTTCTACAGGAGTTTTGTGTTCTGCCTGTAGAAGCAGCTTGATATTATCCTATGTGTCCATGCACATTACAACGATTACAGGCTTATTTTGAGCTCAACATTTAAAGGCAGAAAAAAAAAAACCTTACACACGACCGGACTTTCCGGCAGACTAGGTCAGACGGAATCATTCCGTTGGATAGTCCGATCGTTTGTGGGATAGTCTGATAATTTTTCGTTAAAAAAATAAGATGGACCTAGAAATAGAACATGTTTCAAATCTGTCCGAAGGGCTCAATTCCTATCGGGAAAACCATTCGTCTGTATGCTGCTCCAACGGACCAAATACGACGCAAGAGCAACTATTGGCTACTGGCTATTGAACTTCCTTTTCTCGTCCTGTCGTAGGTCATCATGTTCAAAACGAACGGACTTTCGAACAGACTTTAGTCCGTTCGTGTGTGGGCAAGTCAGTTAGTTTGAAAGTCCATCAGGAAGACCGTTGGACCTTTTCTGCCAGAAAGTCCAGTCGTGTGTATGCGGCATTATGGTTTGCGTTTCTGATTGGAACTTTATGGCAGAAAAAAAATGCAAGACTCTCCTAAACACGTCTAAACTTTGTACCAAAAAATGCTCTATTTGAGCTTTTTTTTCTTCCAACGGAACTGGAGTTTTTTTAAGCCCAGTGTGCATGGAGCCTTAAAGTGCTCCTACTACCCTTACATCAACCGCATCCCCTGCAAAAGTGCCTCTGTGTCGAAAGGGTCAACGTGTTGCAAAGTTGAGCTGGTAATGAGAACCTCCTTAATAAAAAAAAATGGACCAAAGCCAGGCTACTGCTCAGAATTCTGATATTGGGGCTCACTGATTTATGGTAAAAGTGCCCCCATGGCACTAGACCTATTGTTGGTTTCTTGAGGGGGTAGCTTCTGTGTATGTGTGATGAGGAGTACCTCAAAAGTGAAAAGTTATGCACAAGACAATTCAGTTCCATACTTTTTTGGTGCTATATCATAAGAGTACAACCAATGTGTTATTTACAGGAAATCAAATCCCCCCTTCCTTAGTGCTTGCAGTGATAGTTCAGGTGTATGTGGAACTGGTCTCTGAGTATCTTAAAAGAACCAGATGAATGATAATACTCCAATGCTGAAATATCATCAGTCAGCTGGTACTTCCAAAATACTTGGACAAGGTCTCCCAACTGGTTCCATGTCATGCGCCTGAACTTTTTAAACAAGCTATAAAAGCTATGAAGAAGGCAGAGCCCTCAAGATGCATTAACTGTACTCATATAATTTAATTCTAATAAATTACAGAACTGAATCTTCCTGTGTATGACTCTTCACTGCTTTACATTGCAACCCTTTTCTCAATGTACTGTTGGCTAATACCAGCTCCAGTAGAAGACTGCTCCATCCTATTTTTACAACTCTTACTGAAAAAAATACCTTTTTGTATGTGTTGGTTAAACTAATTTTCCTTCAGATGCAAACAGTGCCCCCTACATGTCTGCAAAAACTGTAAAGAGAACAATTTATCCAAGGTGATCATATCTTTCTGGTATCACCTTTCACAGGGGTGAATAACTTCAGTTTAGCTAACTTCTCTTAGCTGAGGTTCTTTATATATTGTTGCAGATATTTCAATGTGAGATAAGATAAGCGGCTTTAGCAGCTTTTATTTAACTTGAAACTTGCAGTACAGGGAGACAAATGTTCTCATAGCGGTCAGAAAGCAAAACTGAGGTTTGTAGAAGATAGCACCTTTTTATATATTTGTGAGAAGACCATATCTAATTAACAAATATCTTTAATCACATAAATCAAATTGCTTCTGTCATTTTGTATCACTGATGTACAGAGAATAAAAACACTACTATAAAAAGTTGACATCAAAGTTCAACACCACGTAAAGCTGCCTTGAACTGCTTTGCTGGTGCTCCAAAATATGATCTACATCTCATTATTTTGATATCTGTGTTGGTTTAGATGGGGCGATGGTCTACTCCAATTGTTTTTTAGGACTTCAGGAACACGACTTATCATGAATCATATAAGGAACTAATGCCGCGTACACACGAGCGGACTGTATGGCGTACTTAGTCCGCCGAAACACATTTCAGCGAACAGTCCGCTCGTGTGTGGGCTTCAGCTGACTTTTTCAGCGTGCAGTCCGGCGTACTAAGAATTTCGTTTTTTTCGAAATTCTGTCCGTCGTACTCGCATTTCGGCGGACAATCCGGCCGTGTGTATGCCAGTCCGCCATACTTTTGAAATGAGCGGACTTTACCCGCCCGGAGAAAAGTCCGCTCATTTCGAGCGGGTATCCAGGTAGGCGGGGCCCACGAAGGAGACGTCGCTGGCCCCGCCGCCTGGTATGGACTTAAAGGGGAACCCCAACGCCGAAAAAAATCGGCGTGGGGGTCCCCCCAAAGTCCACAACAGACCCTTGTCCGAGCACGCTACCCGGCCGGCCAGGAAAGGGGGGCGAGCGAGCGCCCCCCCTCCTGAGCCGTACCAGGCCGCGTGCCCTCAACATGGGGGGGTGCCTTGGGGAAGGGGGGGCCGTGCGGCCCCCCCACCCCAAAGCACCTTGTCCCCATGTTGATGAGGACAAGGGCCTCTTCCCGACAACCCTGGCCGTTGGTTGTCAGGGTCTGCGGGCGGGGGGCTTATCGGAATCCGGGAGCCCCCTTTAATAAGGGGGCCCCCGAATACCGGCCCCCCCACCCTATGTGAATGAGTATGGGGTACAATGTACCCCTACCCATTCACCTGTAAAATAAAAGTACAAAAAAAACACAACACATGAGATAAAATACTTTATTGCACAGCTCCGGGGGTCTTCCGTCTTCGGGGGTCTTCTCGCCGGACTCCTCCGCTATCTTCTTGTAGCTCTTTTGCTAGCGGAGGAGTCCGGCTTTCTTCCTCGTCGCCGGCCTCTTCTCCCGACTTCGGGGGTCTTGTCCCCCTCTTCGGTTCTGCTGCCGGGCCACCGCGCCTTCTTATAGCTCTTTTACAGGCGGTGGCCCGGTCTTCTGTCGCCGCCGCCTTCCGTTCTTCTTCTTCTTCTTCTTCTTCTTCTTCTTCTCCAGGAGATGTTGACTCGACAATCTCTCCGGCCACAATGCCAGGGCAGCGCTGCGCGGCCACTTATATAGGGACAAGGGGCGGTGTCACATGGCTTTATGTCACATGGGTTGGTCACATGGGTTGATGTCACATGGGGACTATGACATCGTAAGGGGGCGGGGTCACCATGTGACACCAACCCATGTGACATAAAGCCATGTGACACCGCCCCTTGTCCCTACATAAGTGGCCGCGCAGCGCGGCCCTGGCATTGTGGCCGGAGAGAGCGTCGAGTCAACATCTCCTGGAGAAGAAGGAGAAGAAGAAGAAGAGCGGAAGGCGGCGGCGGCGACAGAAGACCGGGCCACCGCCTGTAAAAGAGCTATAAGAAGGCGCGGTGGCCCGGCAGAAGAACCGAAGAGGGGGACAAGACCCCCGAAGTCGGGAGAAGAGGCCGGCGGCGAGGAAGAAAGCCGGACTCCTCCGCTAGCAAAAGAGCTACAAGAAGATAGTGGAGGAGTCCGACGAGAAGACCCCCGAAGACGGAAGACCCCCGGAGCTGTGCAATAAAGTATTTTATCTTGTGCGTTGTGTTTTTTTTTGTACTTTTATTTTACAGGTGAATGGGTAGGGGTACATTGTACCCCATACTCATTCACATAGGGTGGGGGGGCCGGTATTCGGGGGCCCCCTTATTAAAGGGGGCTCCCGGATTCCGATAAGCCCCCCGCCCGCAGACCCCGACAACCAACGGCCAGGGTTATCGGGAAGAGGCCCTTGTCCTCATCAACATGGGGACAAGGTGCTTTGAGGGCACGCGGCCTTGTAGAGCTCAGGAGGGGGGGCGCTCGCTCGCCCCCTTTCCTGGCCGGCCGGGTAGCGTGCTCGGACAAGGGTCTGTTGTGGACTTTGGGGGGACCCCCACGCCGATTTTTTTCGGCGTTGGGGTTCCCCTTTAAGTCCATACCAGGCGGCGGGGCCAGCGACGTCTCCCTCGCGGGCCCCGCCTACCTGGAGACGCTCGAAATGAGCGGACTTTTCTCCGCGTGTGTGGGCGAGTCCGTTCATTTCAAAAGTAGGGCGGATAGTACGGCGGACTTAGTACGCCGTATTAGTCCGCTCAAAAAGTGGTGTGTGTGGCCAAGTAGCCCGTTCGGAAAGTCCGACGGACAGTCTGGCGGAAAGTACGCCAGACTAAGTACGTCATACAGTTTGACCGTGTGTACGCGGCATAAGATGTAAGAGTCTAAATCTCCAATGGTGAATGTTCATTGGGTAATTTGCCATATGATGAGTGAGTCCAGAGGCACAGATGTGTGCAAGCTAATTATTTCAGATTCTTCATAGTTCATGTCCAAGGATGAGAGATAAAATGAAATAAAAGAGAGCAAGGCATCACATTGGTGGCACTGGATCTGATATCATGATTGGTATGTTTAAAAGAAGAGCTGGCACAGATACATAGACCAGACTGTAAGGGATCTCCTGGGCCAAACTTAACACCAGATGTTAGAGAACCTTTGAAAGATATTATCCAAGAAAGCACAAATTAGGAGTGCAAATGAAAGACTTCAAAGCGACTGAAACTTGATTTCAAAGCCTGCTTTACTGTGAATGCATAAAGACAATGCATTTCAAGGCTGTAACCATACCTTTCTTCTGAGCTAAAAGATACAGTTTTAGGTCCCTAATTCTGAATACAATAAAAGTATGTAAATGGGCAACTTCAAATTCCAATTGAAAAGGAATTACATTTTTTTTTTTAATTTATATTCAACCTTTTGTAAAGTTGAGTTATTGAGTTGAATACATCACTTGATTGGTTATTAACACAGAATCACATACAATATATGCATAATGTATGCATCCTAGTACCAGGGCCATCTTTAAGGCAGGGCAAAAGGGGCAGCTGCCCTGGGCCCTGTCATTGTTGTAGGGCCCAAAGCAGCTGCCTCATACTTGTCAACCATCCCAGTTTAAATGCCCTCATCCCTTGAAGTTTTAGTCCCGTGCTGTGTTATCTCAGTGTGAAATGCTGCTACTAATGCTGCTCAGCTCTGCCCTATTGTTATGTACGGATGACTCACCTGCAGACCCTGTGGTTACATGTAAATAACCGTCATTTATATGTAAATAGTGGCAACATTCATATGTAAATATCTGAGTCCGGCAGCATTGATATGAGAATAGAGGTGGCATTCGTATATATCATGCCTCCCTGCAGTGAGGAGAAGATGTGCTGTAAACTATAGCAACCAGTGAGCAGTATTACTGTACAGTAATCTCTAGCAACCAATCAGCAAGCAGAAATCATGTGTTATAACCTCTAGCAACTAATCAGTGAGCCCAGTCAGTAAGCAGTAATGATATGCTGTAACCTCTGGCAACCAATCGCAATCGCTACCTAAGCTGATACAGTAAACTGATTTTAAGTCTAGCTGCTATTTATTGTATGTCTCAGAGAAGGTGGAGAGCGAAATTGCATGGGGGCCCCAAGAAAATTTTTGCCCCGGGTCCAATCAATATTAAAGATGGCCCTACCTAGTACCCAAACCATAATAAAGGGTCTATGTAATATAATTATATATACAGTTAGGTCCATATATATTTGGACACAGGCACAATACTTTTGGCTCTGTATGTCACCAGAACAAAATTAAAACAAAACAATCCAAATTAATTTGAATTGCAGACTTTCAGCTTTAATTCAAGGGGTTGAACATAAACATCAAGTACAAATACAAATCAAGTACAAATTTTAGGAACTGCAACCATTTTATACTCAGTCCCCCTATTTTCAGGGGCTGAAATGTAATTGGACAAATTAATATAATCATAATTGTTTAGATAATTGTTGAGAATTATTCACTGGCAATGAAGTCTGAAACCCATGGACATTACCAAAGACTGGGTTTCCTCCGTTTTGCCTTCAGTAAGTGAAATGCATACTCAGTTGGGTTGAGACCAGATGACTGACTCGGCCATTGCAGAATATTCCACTTCTTTTCCTGCAAAAGCTCCTGGGTTGCTTTTACAGTGTTTGGATCATCATGCATCTGTACTGTGAAGCGCCGTCCAATCAACTTTGCTGTATTTGGCTGAATCTGGGCTGACAGTATATCTCTAAACACTACATAATTCATCTGGCTGCTGCTGTCTTCTGTCACATGATGAATAAACACCAATGACACAGTGCCATGTTTTACAGATGACGTTCTGTGCTTTCGATCATGAGCTGTTCCAAGCCCTCTCCACACTTTTTTGTTCCCATCATTCTGGTACAGATTAATCTTAGTCACACCTATCCAAAGCATGCTTTTCCAGAACTGGTCTGGAATGTTTAGATGTTTTTTTGGCAAAGTCTAATCTGACTTTTCTATTCTTCAGGCTTATAAATGGTTCTCTTAATTGTAGACTTTGACAATGATATGCCCACCTCCTGGAGAGTGTCCTTCACTTGTCTGGATGTTGTGAATGGGTTTTGCTTTACCATAGAGAGGATCCTGCGATCATCCACCACTGTTGTCTTCTGTGGAGGTCCAGGCCTTTTTATGTTGCTGAGCTCACCCCTTCTTTCCTCAGAATGTACAAATTAACTGTTGATTTGGCCACTCCTAATATTGCTGTTATCTCTCTGATGGATTTGTTTTTGAAGCCTCACTTGCATGGACAGCTCCTTTGAACTCATGATGTAGATTGACAACAATAGATTCCAAATGCAAATACCACACTTAGAATCAACTCCAGACCTTTTACCTGCTTAATTGATGAATAAGTAACAAAGGAGTAGCCCACACCTGGCCGTGAAACAGCTTTTGATTCAATTGTCCAATTACTTTTGGGCTCTTGAAAAAGGGGGGGGGGGGGTGACCGCTCCTAAACCATTCCTCTGATTTGGATGTACATACTCTCAAATTAAACTTGAGAGTGTGTACTTTCAGCCCATAGCCATTATATAACTTTAACTTGAATTTGCTTTCGTAAATACCTAAAAAAATAAAATAGTGTCTGCGTTCAAATATATATATGGACCTAACTGTATATATATATATATATATATATATATATATACGAAAGTGTACTTTTACACTATCCAGCAACAACAAAAACAATGAACTACATGTTTTTTTTTCTTTGCATAGATTTGCAAATACATGTGGACCCACACTTCCAGGTCCAGACACTTCTTACAAGTGTGGTTCATAACTCAAACATATCTGGGCTCCCAACCATGGGACAGCTCCCACTGTATTTCAGTTCCCCCTCCAACAACGGTGCTGCATGTAAGACAGCCACCAGCGCTGTTCTCATGCTTAACCATTCTCATTCCTCATCTACACATGGACATTCACAAAACATAGGGTCATCACAGGCTGTGTTTCGTGAATGGCCAAGCATAGATCGGGTGAAAACAGGACACCGGCATTGGTCTCTGTCTCTACCATGCTTCTAACATTGTTGTCAGCAAAGGTTGCGGTGTGGAAGTACAGCAGGAGTTATATTATCCAGAGCAAATAAATGTCCTGTTTATACATTGTAATTCTAATATACAACCTGAACTGACACAGCTCAGAAGTAACTAGAAACTAGACCAGTGGTTCTCAACCTTACTAATGCCGTGACCCCTGGATAAAATTTCCCAAGTTGTGGGGACCCCTAATGGCCCGTACACACAATCGTAATTTTGGTCAGAAAAAGCTCTGATGGTTTTCCCAACGGAATTCCGACGGGATTTCGCTCAAGCTGTCTTGCATACACACGGTCACAGCCAAATTCTGACCATCAAGAACGCAGTGACGTACAACACGTACGATGGGACTAGAAGAAGGAAGTTTAATAGCCAGTAGCCAATAGCTTCCTTCTTGTAGTTGAATCTGAGCATGTCTAAGTTTTTGCGCATTGAAATTGCATACACACGATTGGAATTTCCGATAGAAACTTTTTCATTCGGAAAAATTGAGAACCTGCTCTCAGTCTTTTGCTGGTGGAAATTTGGCCAGCAAAATTCAGATGGAGCATACACACGGTCGCATTTTCTGACGAAAAGCTCTCATCTGTCTTTTGCTGGCCGAAATTCTGACTGTGTGTACGTGGCATAACAGTCAAATTATTTTTTCGTAGCGTGGGTTGTCAGTACCTAAGGCAAGACAAGTAATTTGTGTTCCCCAATTCCCTTCCACTCGTACAGTAGTAAACCCCCTTATGGTACATTTTAAGATGTACCAGTCTTTCTCTTTGTTCTCCTTTCTTTCCCTTTTATCTCCCACTATCCTAATTTCTTGTTTTTTCCACCCTATCTCTCTCTCTAGCCATCTTTCATGTTCTTTCTCTCCATTCCCCCCCTTCCACTCCCTTCCATGTATTCTCTATTTTTATTCCTTCTCTTACTCCTTGGTGGGGTGTGAGGGGAGTTGGGATGAGTGGCAGTGATGATGGGGGCTGGGATCAGTGGCAGAGCTGGGGAGAGTTCTGATCATCTAACTTAGGTGCTCTTGATTAAGGTCATCTGCTGATCTGAGAGCTGTAGTGGGAACTTTTAATGGCAACTCTAATCACAGTTAGTGTTATCTGTGTCTCCGGCTTCACTGTGTCTCCAACTTTGTGGTGTCTCGCAGCAGTGACACCTATACTGCAATCAGGAGATAGGGTCTCCTTCAGCCCCTTCCACTTCCCATTCCTCACCAGTCAGCTGACTTCTAGTCTCTGACCCCCAGCCATGCCATAACTGAATAGGTGGTTTGCCAAGGGGCTCCAGAAACAGCCCAGCTGGGTGGCCACGAGAGGGCTGGGAGAGCTGTGCGGGCTTCAGGAACAGCCCAGGATTCGGTGACCCCTGGAAAATTATCATTCGACCTCCAGGGTGAGAACCACTGTACTAGACCCTCTGAAGTTATTCAAGTGATAATATGCAGAGTTCAGCTAAATATTTCACGGAGTATTGAATGAATTAAATTCCCTGTATAATTTGATAGACTGTCATATTTTTTTAAATATATACAGACATATCTGTGAACCAATGTGTGCATGTAAAGGCTACAAACTAAATATGACATTAAGGCCCCATTCACACCTGAGCATTTTGTAGCTTGAAGGAGAAAAAAATCAATTATCCTCTATTGAGATGGTTCACATCTCCACTCCAAAACGCCTGAAGCCAGAAGCTACAAAACGCCTGAAGCGTAAACAAGTTCTGGAACCTTTTTTTAGGCAGATTTGGGCGTTTTTCTTCTTTTTTACATTAGTGACCTTTTGCCCTGCACAAAATTGTGGTAAAACGCAGCAAAAACGCTGCAAAACGCGGTAAAATCGCATGATTTTCTTGCATGAAAACGCTACGCTCAGGTGTGAATGGGGCCTAATAGAGAGGGTATAAAGGATACGGCAAAAAACTATTAATTTAGCAAAAACATACATTTTCAAAACATGAAGTTGAAACATACGTATTGTCATTATTGTTGCTAAATTCTGAAATGACAGCATACCTAATGGATCATACACCATACAGCGTTATCTCTAAGCTTTTCATCTGATTATTTAAAGGCAACACTATTAAAAAACTATAAATGTGTTGCTGTAAAGGAGCAGAGTATATTTCAAGGTAAAAGACAAAGGCATCCATGAATCATTTCTAGAACTCGTGTGACTGCTGAATCTCTTTGTATGGGTCTCCTTCGAACTAAGTGTTTGCCTGCTCTCTCTTTTTGAATTTATTGTGATATCATGTAAATGGCCTTAAACATGTAACTCTTGTTTGGCCTCCACAATCCTTGTTCAAGCACAATGAAAGGGACTTAACAATTTAACACAACACAGAGCCCACCCTCTGAAATACACAGCACAATACCATCCTTATGTTGCACCCATGCCACATTTATCGCTCCCCTTCCTGGACCCTTAACACATCAATAATCCCCTAAAATTGCCTTAACTTCCACCAACTTTTGAACCAAACTTTTACACTTTAGTACTGTAAACTGCCTGAAAAAACAAACAAAAAAACCTGAAAGGCAATGGCATAATGTGCCAATATGCTAAATACTCACCTTAGAATGAAGCCCTTCTGGTGGTGCCCGGTCACCACTGAGAGGGCTGACATTTTTTCCCGTCCTTCCTTCCAGGATCGCGGGCTTCGTGGCTGTGAGTGGCCAGAGCCGCTATGACGTCACTCACGTGCATGGAACCCTCGGTTCCTGGCAGGAAGTTCTGAAGGTGCCGCACGATATGCCAGACCTTTGGAGCACATGCGTCGCTGACTTCAGTGGCTGCATGCAGAGTGAATGTCTCCTAAATGGTGCATGTTTAGGAGATATTAACTTTACCTACAGGAAAGCCTTATTATAGGGCGGACCTGTAGGTAAAAATAACAAGGTGGGGTCTACAACCGCTTTAAAATGCTCCTTAACCTACTAACAAAAGTGTTTGTTATTAGGACAGCATTAGGCAGGTGATAACTTACCAGTCCTCAGATGTGGTGGCTGAATTTGTTTTCTTTCTGCCCTTTTCCCTTTATTTTCACTTGGTGATCCTGCCAGTAACATACTTCCTTTCCTAGGCTGACAACGCTCATTAACTTTGCTGTATCTTTAGAGGAGCAGCATTGTCATGATAAGACTACAGAACCCCCCCCCCCCCTTCTCTTTATAACATAGGGGGAGAGATTCTGTTGTCCACAGAGGGTCTCAAGAGAACAATGCTATCTGATAAGGATACAGCACAGGCAAAAAGCACAGGAAGATGCACTATATTGCCAAAAGTATTGGGGTGTCTGTCTTTACACGCATATGAATTTTAATACCATCCCAGTCTTAGTCCGTAGGGTTCAATATTGAGTTGGCCCACCCTTTGCAGCTATAACAGGTTTAACTCTTTTGGGAAGGCTGTCCACTAGATTTAGGAGTGTGTCTATGGGAATGTCTGACCATTCTTCCAAAAGTGCATTTGTGAGGTCAGGCAATGATGTGGATGAGAAGGCCTGGCTCGAAGTCTCGGCTCTAATTCATCACAAAGGTGTTCTATCAGGTTTGGATCAGGACTCTGTGCAGGCCAGTCAAGTTCCTCCACCCCAAACTTGCTCACCCATGTTTTTATGGACCTTGCTTTGCTTTGGAGTACTAATCTCCTTTACATAATTAAATTCTAACACTAGATGACATAATCTTATAAATCCGCCATTCTCAACTAGGGTTCTGTGGATTCCTTGAAATAGGATCTTCCATTGGTTGGTGCCTTCAAAGGTGTAGGCCCAGTCCCTCAACCATGCATACCATGATCTTTTTAGCTGTCTTTAAGTGTGGCATTCTGACCACAATTGTAAGGGGCATTTTCCTATTGACCTTGGATGGATTAATCTTAGCAGAGGTCCCCTGAGTCCTGGAAATTATTTCAAGGGTTCCTCTTTGGTAACATGCTTGAGAAAGGTGGGTACAAATCCTTGTGCCTGTATAATAGCCCTTATGTCTTTTTCTTTGGAACTTGTTACAAAATTAAAATGTTGCTGTTTCATTAGGGCCCCTTTCACACAAACAGACCGTTCAGGTCCGCCTGTCAGTTTTTCAGACGGACCTGAACAGACACTCCATTCACCTCTATAGAGCGACAGGTGTCAGCGGTGACATTGGTTCGCTGACATCTGCTTCGATACACTAAATGCAGACAGATGTGGTAGGGAGCTGTGTGGTGTGTGATTCAGTCTTCATGCAACTCCTCTCTTTTTTGTAGAAACTTTCTTTGAAGTGCACTATACTGAAATCTCTAAATAAGTGAAAAAAGTGAGCTGCACTAAAAAAACAAAAACAAAAAAAACTAAACTCGACTCAAAAAAAAAAACTCAAATCACACACATATTGAAAAATCTATAATCCCAAAAGGAAAATAGTGACAAAAAAGATGCAAAGATAGCTTAAAAAATTTTAATAAATTATATCAGTGAGTAATATCTTAAACGTATAGGTGAGAGTTAAAAAATCACCAGTGCCAATAATATAATTAGCATAAATTATATGTCCCTTGTGCATAAAAATTGCATAAATTATTAATAAAGCACACAACACCAACTACTTATAATGAATATACAAAAGACTAAAAAAAAGAAATTGGACAGGAATAAAGTCAATAAAAGTCCCAGAGAAAACAATCAAAAGATGGTGATGATTCTTCCAAAGTGAAGATATGGAGTTGGCACCCACAATATTCTGTGTTAAAAGAGATCCAAGAAATCACTTCCACCAGTGAAAGGGGGCCGCTTACCAGAATTTTAGATCTCAGTATCAGTGAGATCAACAAGGCAAAAGCACAGGAGTTCTGGATGAGCCGTCACATGAGCCACACTAAACTTTATCCTTGATGTAAGCCTCCAGACGCGGAACGAAGGTGTCATATATCATATAAAGAAGCAGAAAGGCACTCGCATAGTGTAAAACCTCTTACTTTAATAAATAATAAAATAAATAATATTGCACTCACATATATAAAGAAGGAAACGATCGTGTAAATAGAAGACGAGCCGGCCGGCTCTCGTGTGCCGCCCGCACTTCCGGGTTAGGCGTAGAACGCGGTGACGTCAGCACGCCGTACCTCCCTACGCGCGTTTCGTCGCAAGACGGACGCATCCCATGAACACGTCCGTCTTGTGACGAAACACGCGTAGGGAGGTACGGCGTGCTGACGTCACCGCGTTCTACGCCTAACCCGGAAGGGCGGGTGGCACATGAGAGCCGGCTGGCTCGTTTTCTATTTACACGATTGTTTTCTTCTTTATATATGTGAGTGCAATATTATTTATTTTATTATTTATTAAAGTAAGAGGTTTTACGCTATGGGAGTGCCTTTCTGCTTCTTTATATGATATAAAAGCGGCCCCCTTTCACTGGTGGAGGTGATTTCTTGGATCTCTTTTAACACAGAATATTGTGGGTGCCAACTCCATATCTTCACTTTGGAAGAATCATCACCATCTTTTGATTGTTTTCTCTGGGACTTTTATTGACTTTATTCCTATCCAATTTTTTTTTTTTAGTCTTTTGTATATTCATTATAAGTAGTTGGTATTGTGTGCTTTATTATTAATTTATGCAATTTTTATGCACAAGGGACATATAATTTATGCTAATTATATTATTGGCACTGTTGATTTTTTAACTCTCACCTATACGTTTAAGATATTACTCACTGATATAATTTATTAAAATTTTTTAAGCTATCTTTGCATCTTTTTTGTCACTATTTTCCTTTTGGGATTATAGATTTTTCAATATGTGTGTGATTTGAGTTTTTTTTTTTGAGTTGAGTTTAGTTTTTTTTGTTTTGTTTTTTAGCGCAGCTCACTTTTTTCACTTATTTCGTTTATTATATCGGAGTATTACGATTGGAGTTGCTGCTTGTAGGGAATCTATATACATTTTTAAAAAAATAATTTTTTCTGAATAGCGCGGTTTACTTTTTATATCTTATACTGAAATCTCATTGACGTTGCTGGACATGATTAAGCATCAATAGACATGAAACAACATAACCTGGTTCCTCTGTGTAGCTGCGCTGCTGTCCAGAGGTCTTATTTGTTCTAATAAAGACGTTTTATTCCTTTTTGGTGTGCGGTAATCCATTTCTATTTTTCTGCATTGTGGGTGAAACATGTTGGGGGGAAACGTTTTGGCTTGGAGAGAGCTGTGTGCTCTCATTGCAATAAATCTTGGCTGCGAAGTTAAACATCTTTGGTGTGCAACCCATTATTTGGATGATGGACTACAGTGGAGCAAGAGAGGACTCCAGGCCTTGACACCAGGCTGATTGCGGGGAATCAAGGGGAATACAGAGAATCAAGAGATATGATAGCAGTGGCGCCCCCTATGGACACAGTACAGTATTGGAAGTGCCACATTAATGCAATCACGAGATTGCAGATGAGTCGCTTCATTTACAGGCTTTGGACCTGCTTTGCGGCGCATTCCAAAGTGCCGATTAGCTTCCGCCCCTAGTATGACTACGGGCGGGAGCTTTGTTGTTCAAGTTAAGAGGTTACTTCCTCTTGTGATGTCAGCAGCTCCGTGGAACACACGGCCCGAGCGGAGCTGCCTGTAAGGTTAGTGAGGCTGCATTTGATGGGGCACAGTGAGGCTGCATTTGATGGGGCACAGTGAGGCTACATATGATAGGCACAGTGGCTGCATTTGATGGGGCACAGTGGCTGCATAAGATGGACACAGTGGCTGCATAAGATGGGCACAGTAGCTGTATTTGATGGGGCACAGTGGCAGCATTTGATGGCACAGTGGCAGCATTTGATGGCACAGTGGGAGCATTTAATATGGCACAGTGGCTGCATTTGATGGGCATAGTGGCTGCATTTGAAGGCACAGTGGCGGCAATTGATGAGCACAGTGACTGCGTTTGATGGCACCATGGCTGTGTTTGATGGTACAGTGGCAGCAATTGATGGGCACAGTGGCTGTATGCGATGGCACAGTGACTGCATTTGATGGCACGGTGGCTGCTTTTGATGGCACAGTGGTGGCAATTTATGGGCAAGGTGGCTGTGTTAGATGGGCACAGTGGTGCATTTGATGAGCACAGTGGCTGCGTTTGATGGCACATTGGTGGCAATTGATGGGCACAGTGGCTGCGTTTGATAGCACAGTGGCTGGGATTGATGGTACAGTGAGGCTGCAATTGATGGGGGTTTTTTCTGAATTTTTCAGTTTTGTTTGCACCCCCTCCCCCCAAAAAAAATTTGAGCACCAGCCGCCACTGTATCATAGTGATATACAAATATCTTAGTGGTGATCCCAGCGTAGGTAGGAAACTATTCATTCTCAGGGAGTGTAAGAAGACACGAGGCCACTCAATGAGATTGGAGGAGAAGCGGTTTAACCTTAAGCTGTGTAGGTGGTTTTTCATGGTCAAGGCGATAAGGATGTGGAACTCTCTTCCACAATCAGTGGTGTCAGCAGGAAGTATTGATATACAAGGATATGGGAAATAATCATCGACATTAACACACATACACCAAGTGCACAGGTTGAACTGGATAGACTAGTATCATTATTCAACCTTACCAACTATGAAATGCAGGCTGGATGTGGGGAGGGGTTGGGTTCGTCAAGCCAAATGCTCAGTAGAACTTTCTAAGTTCTCTTAACCCACTTATTCCACCCACTTGTTCCAGCCTTTTCAAAGGTGTTTTTTGCTCCCTGATGTAAATGAATATGTTTTATAATATGACTTTGCCGCTAAGATCCCTAAACGAAAGGAAAATAACAGCAGATTGTTGAGCAGAACAATCAGGCTATGAATGACACCATACGGTATGTGTGTTATGAATCTGATGCCTCCTGTTCTGTTTGCGGTTAACTTCTAAACATATTGGCAAAGAAAAAGAGTTATTACTGTTTCCTGTAGTTAATCTTCAATAATGAAGGCATAAATCAGTACAGTTATACATTCTTTATTGCTGTGGGTAGCGGAACACAAGCAAGCTCCCTATTCCATGGGCTTTTGTTCTGTACAGTAGAGAACAACAAAACAACCTGCAGTCGCTGAAGGCTTTTGAATAATAACACTGAAGATGCGCTGAGTGAAATGTTCTTTACCGCTGAAGCTTTTATTATTCTTCTCTCCGCTGCTTTGCACGTACCTACCTCGCTGTGCGCGGGACTGATAATCGCTAACGCCTGGAGTGCTCTTTGTTCTGTGTGTCTGTTCCATTGTGCACTCAGAACATATGTTCTGCTAAATGTGATTCTACTTGGAGACCAAAGAACAATCCAGTTTTGCATCCAACTAGCAGCTGTGATTATTGCTGTTCATTAAGAGTTGTAAAGATATGTAACGGACTTGCATATTGGGCAACACTGTGCAACAGGAGGTACATGGGTTGGAATAGGTCCTTAAGTACCTTGTGTCTGGATTTAACGCTTCCATTCCATTTTACATGTTTTTCCTATTCTCTTAGCAATTTAGTTTAAAAAGTATACACAAGTGAAATAAAATCGCTTTGCTATTAACAACTTCTCGCCCGCCAGCCGTCATATGACGTTCTCCCAGA
Organism: Lithobates pipiens; assembly: GCF_037356315.1. Classification (NCBI taxonomy): domain Eukaryota; kingdom Metazoa; phylum Chordata; class Amphibia; order Anura; family Ranidae; genus Lithobates; species Lithobates pipiens. Next base: position 212,096,139 of record NW_027507686.1, read on the forward strand.
ATGACCGATCTCGCGTGCCCGTGGGGGCATGCATCGCGGCAATCGGTGGCACGGTGTGTCAGTCAGACACACAGCTACACCAATCTCGGTGAAAAGCCTCTGACAGAGGCTCTTTACCATGTGATCAGCTGTGTCCAATCACGGCTGATCACAATGTAAACAGGAAAAGCCGCTGATTGGCTTTTCCTCACTCGCCTCTGACAGACGTGAGTAGAGGAGAGCCGATCAGCTGCTCTCCTGACAGGGGGGTCTGGACAGTGCCTAGCCAGCTGCCAATCAGTGCCCAGGCAGCTGTCAATCAGTGCCCATCCCCAATGCCTGCCAGTGCCACCAGTGATGCCTATCAATGCCATCTATCAGTGCCACGTATTAGTGCCCAGCAGTGCCACCTATCAGTGCCCAGCAGTGCCACCTATCAGTACCACCCATAAGTACCCATCAGTGCAGCCTTTCAGTGCCCATCAGTGTCGCCTATCAGTGCCCACCACTGTCACCCATAAGTGCCCATCAGTGCCGCCCATTGGTGGTGCATATCAGTGCCACCCATCAGTGCCACCAACCAGTACCGATCAGTGCCCATCAGTGCCACCTCATCGGTGCCATCAGTGAAGGAGAAAACGTACTAAAATGTTTTAACATACACAAAAGAAACATTTATTTTTTCATAATTTTAGGTCTTTTTTTATTTGTTTAGCAATAAATAAAAAAAAGGGAAAGATGATCAAATGCCACCAAGAGAAAACTCTATTTGTGGGAACAAAATCATAAAAATTCTGTTTGGGTACAGTGTAGCGTGACCGCGCAATTGTCATTTAAACAGCACTGTCCCTCTTTCCTCCTCATTTTTCCCTCATTTTGGTCTGATCTGTATAGTTGTATATAAAATGCACTTTTTTTCTTTCAAAAAGTGTTTCCCAGCGCTAAACCTTTCATCCAATTTCTAAATTGCTGGATTTGTAAATTTCAGAAGTCAGCATAAAGGAATAATAGTGGTAAAAAAAATGCACTTGTGGGTTTGACTAACTATTTTTTTTGTAGAATCATCCTTTAAGGGGGCGTGGCTGGGGGTGTACCCTATGACTACATGCATTTTCTAATAGGTGTCCCTCATTCCCATCACTAAAAGTGGGGAGGTATGCACACAGATTTTCAAAAGCGTCCTGCATGGCTTCTAAAAGTGGTGCAATATGCGCTAAATTCAAGCACAAGTTCTAGACAGGTACAGTACATGGATTTGGTGCATGCTGCACCACTTTTAAAATGCACACAAGACACATTTGCAAAATCGGTCTGCATCAGTCTGTATAAATTCCAAGGACAATGTGCTTTTCTTTAATGCTATGTGGAAAATACTGTCAGAAAGCTGAAACCGAAAGGTAACTACTTTTTCTTTTACGCTCCCATCACTAAAACGCATCACATGACAAAAGTGTGAGTTGGCCCTAAAGCGTCGCTATCTAAAAAAAAAAAAACAGCCTGTAAAGAAGAGGAGAAATACCTACCTGTCCTGGTAAGTATCTTCACTCACTCCAAGGGCTACACTGTCTGAAGAGTTCACGGTATCCAACAGATCCATTCATTATTTGTATATGTACGGTATATATATTTGTGATAATGATTTGTAATTCAGAAAGTCCTTTGACTTACTCCGTGCCAGTAATCCAGCCTCCAACACAAAAGGAATCAACTGATTGGACTAGAAAACTGTAACTCAGATGGATCAATATCTTTTCTACTTGCTCAGTTGCTCACTGATCAAATAAAAACAAATGAATACGATTAAATTCAGATTATTCATTATGCCATTAGGAGTCAAATTTCTGTTTCATTAGATATTTAACAAATTAACAAATCATGCCCAATTCGTTCATTATTTTCATTATAATTTCTTATTAGTTAAAATTTATTTTTTGTTTCTTCGGACGTTTGAATACATCCAAATGTCTGAAATATGCTAAATTCGGCTGAATTTTGATTGTTACGAAACTAGTTGCACATGCCTACTGTGGTTCCACCCGTTGGCCACCACATCATCATGGCCCACATTAAGGAACCACAACATTAGGGGGGTACGCAGGGCTTTTTTTCTCAGAGAATAGGTGCAGGAACTCCCCCTTGTTACCCCTTGTCTCCGCCCTTAGTCACCTCCCAACACCATTCCTTGGTTCTACCGCCTACCCAAGAAAAAGAACCTCTGCTCCAGGTGTATAGAGATAAGGCTGATTGAAGTATATTGCAGAGTGATAGCCCCGGCCTGTCTCCATGGGAAACTTGGAAAGAAGAAAAAAATGGCTGCACATCCAGAACTTCCGATTGCCTTTTTTTTTGTTTCACAAAGATAACACCAAAGACACCAAACTGTGGTCACGTAGACGCGTTTCACACATACATCTTGTGCTTAATCATGATTAAGCACAAGATGTATGTGTGAAATGCGTCTACGTGACCACAGTTTGGTGTCTTTGGATGGTACAATATTTGTGGTACTATATAATTTGTATTGAACTTATTGATAATAACAAGAAAAGCAGTAAAATATATCCCTTGCAGCCCACCAGTAACAAAGGACCACCCTTCAAAAAAATCCCCCCATCCCAACAACAGACCCCTGCAGCAACAACAGATCTCCCCACAGCCAGCATCAATAGACCCTCCATCAGCCAGAAACAAAAAACCCCTTCCTCAGCAGTAGATCCCTCCTAGCAACAACTGACCCCCCAGCAACATAAGACTCACCCCCAGCAACAATAGATCCCCCACTAGCAACAAGAACCCCCCCCAGCAGCAACGGATCCCCCTGCAAAAATCGATTCCCAGCAGCCAGCATCAACAGACCTGGTGGCACACCCCAGCATCCCTTGCCATTACATACATTTAGTGCTGTAGGTGTCGGAACTGCATTCCCCCACATTCCCACTGAAAAAAAGCCTTGAACAAGTATCTGAAATACCCAGAAGTATGTAAAATGCTGAAGAATCATTAGTTGGTGAGCTCTTCAATAGAGTAAAGATTGGTTTGATAAGTATTCCTCTTATTTTACAGACTGCTTATTTTTCTGTTCATTTTAAAAAAAAAATTGTGTGATAGTCTCTTAAATCAATATTGTATGATTATATGAATTGCAAATATTGGCCAGCATGCCAATGCTTATCAGAAACTCATTAATAACATTTCACATTCCCATTGAGAGCTTGCGCCATTCATCAACATCAATTCCATATTTCATAAATCACAGATTCAGGTATTTCACATTCTCAATGGGCCTCTAAACTAGCAGTATTTCATAAATCGCTGATTCAGATATTTTTCACGGTCTCATAGGACCACCAAACTTGCAGGTGGCCACTTCCATCGCTGATCGCAATTATCTCCTTCCATTCCATATATCACAGTGATATGATATATCACACAATTCACAATATGAATAATATTTCCGATTCCCCAGTGTACCTATTTTTATATATGTGTGTGTGCGCGTGTGTGTGTGTGTATATATATATATATATATATATATATATATATATATATATATATATATATAAAAGCAAGCACCATAGAAAATTTCTGCAGCAGCAGCAGAGCTGGTTATTGCATAGATCCTACTGAATGTGGCTTTTACAAATATTGTGAGCAAAAACTCAAAAAAAAATTCACATCAATCATTCATAGCCATTTTCAGATTCTACGCATGGCCATCCCAATGCAGCAAGGCAGATTACTGCTCATATCCCCTCATTAGACATTTAATAAGGAGCTACTTTGGGGTTGAGTTACTTTTGAGGCAAATAGACTGTGCACTTTGCAATGTGAAGTTGCTTCAGAGCTTAATAAATTGAGATTTACTTTACAAAGTACAAAATTAAGATTCATTTTACAAAGAATATCCAATCACGTGCAAGGAAAGAATTAAAAAAACAAAAAACAGCATTTTTGCTTGCAGATGATTGGATGATGGAAGTCAACAGAGCTTCTGCTCATTTACTAAGCTCTGGAGCAACTGCACTTTGCAATGTGCACAATCTATTTGCTTTTAGTAAATCAACCCCTTTGCGTTCTGGAAGTAGTGGATGATTGCATATGTGTACTTTCATCAGGGAAGGTGAGTGTGCTGAATAATGTTGATCCACAAGTGTTGGCAATCTGCATAGGAAAGCCTACGCAAAGAATGCTAGCACTGGGAGGAGGATACGTTCTCCAGTGTGCACTGTTCTTGGATTACAGGCCGTCACACATGACTAGGGATGAGCAGATTTGCCGAAATACAATTCGACCCAGTCCCAAAATGCATTGAACTCAATGGGAGACTATTTTCCCCCTTTGGAGGGCTGCTGTAAAATGGAATGGAACATCTTTTGATGTATATTGTTGTTATTTGAAGACTTTTAGACATGAGGGGTCAAAATAGCAACTTAAAAAATGTATGTCACATGTCCTAAAACATCAAATACCAGTAAAGTGCACCAACAAAAAAAAATTAGTGTCAAAGCTTAGTGCCTTGTAATTTTTTAGGTGCAGTTTTCATGCATTTTTCCTACCTATTGTCCAGAGCAGGGGTCTCCAAACTTTCTGAACAAGGCTAGTTTACTATCCTTCAGAGTTTAGGGGGTCCAGACTGTGGCTAGTGGAAGTAAAAAATGCCCCAGCGTCAGTGGATTAGTGCCCCATTGTTGATATCAGTGGAAAGAATAGTGCCCCATTGTTAGTATCAATGGAAGGAATAGTGCCCCATTGTTGGTATCAGTGGAAGGAATAGTGTCCCATTGTTGGTATCAGTGGAGGGAATAGTGCCCCATTGTTGGTAGCCATGGACAGAATAGTGTCCTATTGTTGGTATCAGTGGAAGGAATAGTTCCTCATTGTTGGTATCAGTGGAAGGAATTGTGCCCAACTGATGATATCAGTGGGCAGACTAACACCCCATCATTGGTATTTGAGGGAGGAATAGTGCTCCACCACTGGTGTCAATGGGAGGAATAGTGCCCCATCATTAGTGTCAGTTTTGGATGGAATAGTGCTCCACGGGTTGATAGAGGTAAGCAAAGGGCCACATCTGGCCCCAGGGCTGCAGTTTGGAGACCACTCGTCTAGAGCAAAAGTAGAACACCCAGGAGTGGATTTACTAAAACTGGAGGGTGCAAAATCTGGTACAGCTGATAGTTTTCTTTGTCAAAGCTAATATAGCGCGTACAATTGTGATACAAGTCATATTGTAATTGAATATTATTAAGGATTACCTCCCCTTTTTAATCTGCAGCCGCTGTAATTTTCTATAAATGCAATATGGCTACCTGGAGGTGTTCTGTACACAGAATGTGTACAACGACGCCTCCCAGAAACATCATTTCCTGCTTCTGTGATTGACTCACTGATTTTCCCAGAAGTCTGCCTAAGATACAAGTCAGATTTCAGGCATCCCCTGCAATATTTCTAAAAGGAACACGTCTAAAGGGATGCAGGCCCAGCAACTTTCCTCATTAGTGCCCTGCAGCTGCCACAGCTGACTGATAATTATGAAACCACTCACATTAGACCTACTCAGCAAAGAGGACAGACAAACACACAGGGATTTCTTCAGAATAACAAAGTAGGAATCTGCAACAAAGTTTTTTATAATCCTTGCAATATACATCGATCACCCAGGGGGATGTTTTTTTCTCAACAAAAGGGGAGTTATGGTTAAACCAATTGCCGACCATCTAACTTACATATACAGTGGCAAGATGGCACTGCTGCTACATAGTGCGTGATTCAACACATCCGGCAGCCCGCTTTCATTGCCTTTATACACAGCGGGAGCTGATATGGCGATACCATGGACTCGATATCCACCGGCACCTGCCAATCATCCAGAGAGATAGAGACGGTGGTCTGTCTATGTAAACAAGGCAGATCGCTGTTTTGTCAGGAGGGAAGGCATGGATCCTGTGTCTCTGCAAATCAAGGACTAAGATCCGTATCTTCCCCTAGAAAAATCACCTGCCACAGTACACTAAAACATAGGTTAGGCACACAGTTAAACCTTTGAACGCCTCTGATGTTTAACTCATTTCCAGCCAGTGTCATTAGTACAGTGACAGTGCATATTTTTTTAGCATTGATCACTGTATTAGTGGCACTGGTCCCCAAAAAATGTCAAAAGTGTCAGTTAGAGTCTGCTTGTCTGCCACACTATCGCAGCCCCGCTATAAGTCACTGATAGCATCCATTATTGGTAAAATAAATAAAAATATCCCATAAATTGTAGACGCTATAACTTTTGCACAAACTAATCAATATACTCTTATTGGAAGTAGAATATATATTGGCCTAAATTGATGACAAAATTAGATTTTTTTCAATTTTGTATTGGATAAGTTTTAGAAGAAAGTAAAAAATATATATATTTTTTTTTCTAAATTGTCGTATTTTTTGTTTATAGCGCAAAAAATAAAAACCGCAGAGGTGAACAAATACCACCAAAAGAAAGCTCTATTTGTGGAGAAAATAAATACATTTTATTTGTGTACAGCTTTGTACCAAAAGTAACGCAGCGCCGTATCACAGATAAAATTACCTGTTTAGGAAGGGGATGTTAAAACATCCAGAGGTCAAGTGGTTAATTGAACAAGCTAAATTTAGAAGCTGATTGGCTACCTTGCAGAGCTGCACCAGATTTTTCACTCTTCAGGTTTAGTAAATCAACCCCCTCAGTGTGTGTGTGTGTTGGGTAGAAGAGAGAGTGGGTAGAAGGAGGGCTTCCCATGTTTATTTTGGTGATACTAGTTTGTCTATCAGCCCTCCAAGGGCCAAAAGTGATAATCAAAACCATCCCCCATTGACTTCAATGCAAATAAAAGTTTGAAATATTTGTATAAATTTAAACTTTGAAAATTCAGGTTGGATCTGAGTTGAATGTTTGGCTATGACTAAGCACTGTTAAGTGTGAAACACGTCATCTCGTTTGTCCCATTTTTTGCTGTGGCTTGTATCTGTTGGACTTTTTACAAATAAAGGCTATATTCCGGAGGGCGGCTGTCCAGAACTTCCTTTTTTCCTCATGTTGCTATATGCTTATCCGGCACCTGGTGTTCCAGTTCCAAGGAGAGTTCTATATCCATATTTCCACCTGAAGGGGTGATCCCCTTCCCTTCCCCTATTGGATCTGAGTTGAACTCAAATGCGAATCTAAACATAAATATTCCAGTGCGGGCGACAAATGGAATAATATTATACAACGTACACACTGTACATATACATTTGGCTCCCTTGTTCTTATCCTTTCCACACTTGATTTATTCCCCATTCACACCGAATCCAACTTCACCTGAAATTGCATGATTTCAAAGCTACATCATGCCTAGTCTGTGAATGTCAGAGGTTTACAATCCCACAGGACTACCAGTTTTACATCCAACATTTCCCGTTGGAAAGTCTGATCGTGTGTACGGGGCTTTAGACTAAAACAAATGCAGCCACCACATCTAAAGATTGGTAGACACTGCAATATATTACATACTTGTCTTTGAATTTAACCACTTCCCACCCAGCCAATGTACATATACGGCCGGGTAGGAGCCACCTCCTTCTGACTCTTATTCTCCGTTCCTGAACGTCCATCAGAAGGAGGGGGATCGCGCACACGCGCGTGCTGGCACAGCAGCGCGATCCCGATGCGCTCGTGTCACCCGGACACGGCGCATCTCGGATTGGCAGGAGGGCTCTGTGATTGGCTCTCCTGATCACATGACGGCCGTGTCCAATTATGGCCGTCATGTGATGTAAACAAACAGCCGGTTGCTAGGCAATCAGCTCTCCTCTCCTTACACGGAAGTCATCGCTGAGGAGAGGAGGGCAGATCGCTGCAGCCGACTGGTGATCAGTGAGTATGAGCTGTTTTTACAGCTTTTTACTCACTGATCACTAGTCTAGTATAAACCTACAGTGCAAACACACATGTCACCACAATACATGTCACCACACATGTCCCCAAATAATAAAAAGACATGTCCCCAAATAAAAAAACCCATGTCCCCCACATATGTCCCACTAAAATCACATGTTCCAATGATTATCTGGACACATATGTACATGATCACCTGCACACATATGTACATGATCATTTGCGTACATATGTCCATGATCACACAAACCAATTATTATACACTTAACAGAATTTTTTTTACCAAAAACATGTAGCAGAATACATTTTGGCTTAAATTTATGACAAAATTTGATTTTATTGGATTTCTTTTAAAATAGAAAAAAGAAAATATAGTTTTTTTTCCAAATTTCCGCTTTTTTGGCGCTTATATCGCAAAAAAAAAATAAAAAACAGAGTTGTGAATAAATACCACCAAAATAAAGCTCTATTTGTGTGAACAAAATGATAAAAATTTCATTTGGGTACCGTGTAGCATGACCGCGCAATTGTCATTGAAAGTGCAAGAGCGCTGAACGCTGAAAATTGGGCTGGGAAGGAAGGGGGCGAAAGTGCCCGGTATTGTAGTGGTTAATAACATTTTAAGCCTTTTAAAATAAATAAATATATATTCTGTATGTCAATTTCAGAAACTTGAAAATATCTAAAATGAAGATGTAACCGTGGAAAATATTTGCAATTCAGTGATGATGTAACACTGCCATGTGTCATTTTTAAGCAGAGATAAAACTAAATATTTTACAGCGTAGCTTCGGGGCAAACATTTAAATGAAGATCCATTGGTAATTCACATGTATTCCATGGACTGTGTAAGAAAAACGTTTGGTGGAGTGCCTCCTGTAGTGATATGATGTTCATCGGAGCAGCCTCTAGAAAATGTAGAGGTGTCATGACCTTTGCCATGTGATTGGTCCTGCAGGTGTTGCCTAAAACATATGAAGTGCATCGGCAGGAAATCCCAGAGTGCAACGGTGGGATCCAGTACTGATCAGCATAGGGTTATTTTGTTGGCCTCACAACTACACCATAATAATAATTTGACAGAGGTTCTAATACTTCCTCACCTAATTTAAGTCTATAAAAACATTGGCTAGGGTTGGGCTTTAACCAGATACAAAAAGTGGGCTTGTCTGGTTCACGAATGTGGAAGAAGGTTTGCTGCCTTCTCCCTTCCTTGTCGCCCAGGCTGCATGCTTCTTAGTTGTGTAATAGCACTTGCAAATTAAAGGCAACCCCAAATAGGGTTGGCATTTTTATAATTTTTTTTTTTGCATTGGTACGTCCCCCCCGTGGCAGTGTCCAGCCACCCATGCCCTTTTTAAACAATATTTTGCCTATAAGCTTTGAAAAAGGCCAGAATCAAATAGCTAGTTTCCCCTCCAATTAACAATGTCTGGTTAATGGACCTAGCTTGAATCAAACCACTCATGTTTGTTCATTTAAAGTGTTTCTTACAAATATTTCCATCCTATCACAATAATAGATATGAGGGCATTGCCTTTTCATTCAATCCTCATATTTTCTATGTGTCTTGGTCTATCCCAATTGTGGGGTCAAGTTGAGTGGGGCTTATGAAAAGTAATGTTTACGATATTTATGAACAGGACACAATTACTTTTCATAGGCCCCATTCACCTTGACCCCATCGTATGAAAAGTAATGCCCTCATATTATTATTATTATACACGATTTATATAGCGCCAACAATTTACGCAGTGCTTTACAATGTATGGGGGGGCAACACAATTACAGTACAATAAAAAAGGTACAGGAGGGCCCTGCTCGTAGAGCTTACATTCTAAAGGGAGGGGTTGGTGGTACAAAAGGTAATAGCTGCAGAGAATGATTTGATAGGGGTGGCTCGGGGACAGTAGTTGTTAGGTGGGTGTGGGATAGGCTTCCCTGAATAAATGAGTTTTCAGGGATCTCCTAAAGGTGGACAGGGTAGGGACTGAGCTAACAGATTGGGGCAGAGAGTTCCAGAGGATGGGAGAGGCTCTGGAGAAGTCCTGAAGGCAAGCATGGGAGGAGGTAACAAGGAAGCTAGAGAGCAGGAGGTCCTTGGAGGAGCGGAGGGGACGATTTGGGCGATATCTGCAGATTAGGCTGGTTATGTAGATGGGGGCGATGTTGTGGATGGCTTTGTATGTTATGGTTAGAATTTTGAATTTTACACAGTAGGGTAGGGGAAACCAGTGAAGGGATTGGCATAGAGGGGCGGCAGTCATGGATCGATTAGTGAGGTGTATTAGTCTAGCAGCAGCATTCATAATAGACTGAAGGGGGGATAGCCTGCTTAAGGGTAGGCCATTAAGAAGAGAGTTGCAGTAGTCAAGGTGGGAAATAATCAATAGGTGAATGAGTTACTTTGTGATGTCATTAGTCAGGAAGGGTCGAATTCTGGAGATATTGTGGAGGTGAAGGCGGCAGGATTTAGCCAGTGATTGGATATGGGGGCCAAAGGAGAGGTCAGAGTTAAGGGTTACACCCAGGACCTTGGCATGTATGGAGGTGCCAATGGTTGTGTTGTTGATATTAATGGTGAAGTCACAGGGGGGATTGTGAAGGAGGAAATATAACAAGCTCAGTTTTAGAAAGATTTTGAGGAAGTGGTGTGACATCCATACTGATATGTCATTCAGTAAGTTTGATCATATTGGTCATATCTATTACTTGTGATAGAATGTGTCCTGAACTTGTGTCCTGTTCATAAATATCATAATCGGGAACCTAAACAGGGTTGGCATTTTTAGAAATTTTGTTTTGCATTGGTGTGTCCCCCATGGCAGTGCCTAGCTACCCATGCCCTTTTAAAAAATACCTTGTCTGTTAGTATTGAAAAAGGCCAAAATGAAATAGCTAGTTTACCCTCCCATTCATGGTCCTAGCTTGAATCAAAATCCTCACGTTTGATCATTCATAGTGTTTGTTTAAAATATTTCCATTCTATCACAAGTAATAGATATGAGGGCATTACTTTGCATTCAAATCTTGTATTTTCTATTTTGGGGTCAAGGTGAATGGGGCTTACTGTATGAAAAGTAGTTGTGTCCTTTTTATAAGTATCGTAATCGGGACCCTAAACAGGGTTAGCATTTAAAAAAATGTTGTTTGGCATTGGTATGTTCCCCATGGCAGTGCCTAGCTACCCAGGCTCTTTCTAAGCAATATCTTGCCTATTAGTCTTGAAAAAGCCAGAATAAAATAGCTAGTTTCTCCTCCCATTAACTTTAACAATGTCCGGTACTAAATTTGCGGGGTCCGTTGACCTAGTTTGAACTGAACCAGGCCACATTTGCTCATCCATAATGTTCTGTTTTAAATACTTACATCCTATCATAAGTAATAAATACTGTACAAGGGCATTTTTTTTTCATTTAACCATCACATTTTCTGTGTTTTGGACTATCCGACTTTTGGGGTCAAAGTGAGTGGGCCTTATGAAAAGTAGTTGTATCCTGTTCATTAATATTGTAATCAAGACAAAGCTTGGATGAATCATCGCTTACTGTGCCCTCTGTCTTTGAATATCTAGGACTTTCACAATAGACTCTACTAGCTGTCTACTGTAGATGCCTCCTTTTCTATACAGAATCTCTAAAATCTTATCGGTGTAAAGCCGCAATTCATAATGACAAGCAGAGGAGATTAATCTGTTAATATTTAGCCTGAAGTATATTAGTATGTGACTAGAAGTGGAAACTTCTTTTTTTATGTGAGTAATGAAGTAGATCATAGAGTGACATTTGTATGCTAAATCACCAGCAGTGCCGAAACCGTTTATTATTGGGAGAGATTGGTGCAGGCCTGCAGAGGTAGCAGCTGTAAGCATGCCTCTTATGTTGTGCCAGGTTAAAGGAATTAATGTCGCTGAAGATGTGTTGAAGTAATGAGAACCTAGAGGTTTTTATTTTTGTGTTTGTTTTCTTGACTTGCTGCAGGAGGTAAAAGTAAGTTAAAATTGTATTTTAGCCCCTGAGCTACAGCCAGAACCACTTGTGACAGCTTCCGAAAACTAGGCCTTTGTTAGACATAGAAAACAAGCACTAGTAAACCCACAGCTGGTCGAAACCTGGGTTCTATAGCTAATATAGGCCTCCTTTTAGGCAGGACTCACAAGTGCCTCTGGCTGTGGCTTGGTGGGCTAATGTGCCCTGCTCGCAACTGTGAGGTTGTGAGTTCAAATCCCATGTTGACCATGCTAAGCTAGAGATGGAGGGAAGGGAAGGGACATGGACTGCTGTGTTAAGAAGGTGATTTGGGATTTGGGATATGGGTGTGGATTGCTTGGGGGGACAGGGGCATAGTATACTGTGTGGAGGATGAAGGGCCCCGTGGAGAAGCAGTGCAACAGGGAAGGGGTACAGGGCTTGTAAATAGCAAAAGTGCATGAGTAACCTGGGTGAACAGGGTCCACTGCCAACATAATCCCCATTTCTTTTTTTTTTTCCTGTAGACACCTGCTTTCCTTTTACATGGGGTTCAAGTGACCCTCATTTGAGCAACCCCACTTTTCTCTTCTCCTTGGATCAACCCTAGACAGCTTTCCCATCTGTTGTGCACCCCCCCCCAGGGGCCAATGCACTTGCACCATGCCTGTTGCAGCCTCCAGGCCAGTCACCGGCGACCCAAGCCTGCCGGTGCCGGGATTCAAACTCACAACTGCACTGGCTCGCATTGGCACAGCCGGCGCATCTACCCACTGAGCCACTCGGGAGTCCCCACAAGAATTAGGGCTTGGCTAGACCTAAAAACTTGCCAATAAATTCACAGCTGGTTGAGACAGGGGGTTCTGTATCTAATATGGACCTCCTTGTTGGCAGGACACACAAGCAGCTCTGGCCATGGCTGAGTGGGTAAATCCACCTTGTGAGTAAATGCGAGAAAAAGGGCAGCTCATTTCTGTGCGTTGCAGGATTTTTGGTGCATTCCCGCAATGCACAAGTATGAACGTATGCAAAGTGTTCCTTTTTTCTGTATTTTCATGATCTTTTCTACTTTGTTATGAAAAAACCCTTTTGCCTTTCTTTCACTTTTTAAACAGCGTTTTTTTTGCTTTCAGTTCACTAATTAGGGGAGTGGTTAAGTGTTTGCAGCTGGGATAGAAGCAAGTGCACAACTCACTGAGCTTGCTCACTAGGATTGCAAACAAGTGGATTGGAATAAGTGCAGTTAAAACACAGGAGAACTTGAAGAAAAGAAAAAAACCCTGCCAGAACTTGACACCCATACATCGGCAAGCAAACATTGCTTCTGTCTAAGCATGCCACACCTGGGAACCAAAGTCACGGCTGCACAAGCTCACGTTAGCACAACTGACACCTTTAGCCCCTGAGCTACAGCCAGAACCACTTGTGACAGCTTCCGAAAACTAGGCCTTTGTTAGACATAGAAAACAAGCACTAGTAAACCCACAGCTGGTCGAAACCTGGGTTCTATAGCTAATATAGGCCTCCTTTTAGGCAGGACTCACAAGTGCCTCTGGCTGTGGCTTGGTGGGCTAATGTGCCCTGCTCGCAACTGTGAGGTTGTGAGTTCAAATCCCATGTTGGCCATGCTAAGCTAGAGATGGAGGGAAGGGAAGGGACATGGACTGCTGTGTTAAGAAGGTGATTTGGGATATGGGTGTGGATTGCTTGGGGGGACAGGGGCATAGTATACTGTGTGGAGGATGAAGGGCCCCATGGAGAAGCAGTGCAACAGGGAAGGGGTACAGGGGTTGTAAATAGCAAAAGTGCATGAGTAACCTGGGTGAACAGGGTCCACTGCCAACATAATCCCCATTTCTTTTTTCCTCTAGCCACCTGCTTTCCTTTTACATGGGGTTCAAGTGACCCTCATTTGAGCAACCCCACTTTTCTCTTCTCCTTGGATCGACCCTAGACAGCTTTCCCATCTGTTGTGCAGCCCCCCAGGGGCCAATGCACTTGCACCATGCCTGTTGCAGCCTCCAGGCCAGTCACGGGCGACCCAAGCCTGCCGGTGCCGGGATTCGAACTCACAACTGCACTGGCTCGCATTGGCACAGCCGGCGCATCTACCCACTGAGCCACTCGAGAGTCCCCACAAGAATTAGGGCTTGGCTAGACCTAAAAACTTGCCAATAAATTCACAGCTGGTTGAGACAGGGGGTTCTGTATCTAATATGGACCTCCTTGTTGGCAGGACACACAAGCAGCTCTGGCCATGGCTGAGTGGGTAAATCCACCTTGTGAGTAAATGCGAGAAAAAGGGCAGCTCATTTCTGTGCGTTGCAGGATTTTTGGTGCATTCCCGCAATGCACAAGTATGAACGTATGCAAAGTGTTCCTTTTTTCTGTATTTTCATGATCTTTTCTACTTTGTTATGAAAAAACCCTTTTGCCTTTCTTTCACTTTTTAAACAGCGTTTTTTTTGCTTTCAATTCACTAATTAGGGGAGTGGTTAAGTGTTTGCAGCTGGGATAGAAGCAAGTGCACAACTCACTGAGCTTGCTCACTAGGATTGCAAACAAGTGGATTGGAATAAGTGCAGTTAAAACACAGGAGAACTTGAAGAAAAGAAAAAAACCCTGCCAGAACTTGACACCCATACATCGACAAGCAAACATTGCTTCTGTCTAAGCATGCCACACCTGGGAACCAAAGTCACGGCTGCACAAGCTCACGTTAGCACAACTGACACCTTTAGCCCCTGAGCTACAGCCAGAACCACTTGTGACAGCTTCCGAAAACTAGGCCTTTGTTAGACATAGAAAACAAGCACTAGTAAACCCACAGCTGGTCGAAACCTGGGTTCTATAGCTAATATAGGCCTCCTTTTAGGCAGGACTCACAAGTGCCTCTGGCTGTGGCTTGGTGGGCTAATGTGCCCTGCTCGCAACTGTGAGGTTGTGAGTTCAAATCCCATGTTGGCCATGCTAAGCTAGAGATGGAGGGAAGGAAAGGGACATGGACTGCTGTGTTAAGAAGGTGATTTGGGATATGGGTGTGGATTGCTTGGGGGGACAGGGGCATAGTATACTGTGTGGAGGATGAAGGGCCCCATGGAGAAGCAGTGCAACAGGGAAGGGGTACAGGGGTTGTAAATAGCAAAAGTGCATGAGTAACCTGGGTGAACAGGGTCCACTGCCAACATAAACCCCATTTCTTTTCCTCTAGCCACCTGCTTTCCTTTTACATGGGGTTCAAGTCTCTCATTTCAAGTGCCCTCATTTGAGCAACCCCACTTTTCTCTTCTCCTTGGATCGACCCTAGACAGCTTTCCCATCTGTTGTGCACCCCCCCAGGGGCCAATGCACTTGCACCATGCCTGTTGCAGCCTCCAGGCCAGTCACGGGCGACCCAAGCCTGCCGGTGCTGGGATTCGAACTCACAACTGCACTGGCTCGCATTGGCACAGCCGGCGCATCTACCCACTGAGCCACTCGGGAGTCCCCACAAGAATTAGGGCTTGGCTAGACCTAAAAACTTGCCAATAAATTCACAGCTGGTTGAGACAGGGGGTTCTGTATCTAATATGGACCTCCTTGTTGGCAGGACACACAAGCAGCTCTGGCCATGGCTGAGTGGGTAAATACACCTTGTGAGTAAATGCGAGAAAAAGGGCAGCTCATTTCTGTGCGTTGCAGGACTTTTGGTGCATTCCCGCAATGCACAAGTATGAACGTATGCAAAGTGTTCCTTTTTTCTGTATTTTCATGATCTTTTCTACTTTGTTATGAAAAAACCCTTTTGCCTTTCTTTCACTTTTTAAACAGCGTTTTTTTTGCTTTCAGTTCACTAATTAGGGGAGTGGTTAAGTGTTTGCAGCTGGGATAGAAGCAAGTGCACAACTCACTGAGCTTGCTCACTAGGATTGCAAACAAGTGGATTGGAATAAGTGCAGTTAAAACACAGGAGAACTTGAAGAAAAGAAAAAAAACCCTGCCAGAACTTGACACCCATACATCGACAAGCAAACATTGCTTCTGTCTAAGCATGCCACACCTGGGAACTAAAGTCACGGCTGCACAAGCTCACGTTAGCACAACTGACACCTTTAGCCCCTGAGCTACAGCCAGAACCACTTGTGACAGCTTCCGAAAACTAGGCCTTTGTTAGACATAGAAAACAAGCACTAGTAAACCCACAGCTGGTCGAAACCTGGGTTTTATAGCTAATATAGGCCTCCTTTTAGGCAGGACTCACAAGTGCCTCTGGCTGTGGCTTGGTGGGCTAATGTACCCTGCTTGCAACTGTGAGGTTGTGAGTTCAAATCCCATGTTTGGCCATGCTAAGCTAGAGATGAAGGAAAGGGACATGGACTGCTGTGTTAAGAAGGTGATTTGGGATATGGGTGTGGATTGCTTGGGGGGACAGGGGCATAGTATACTGTGTGGAGGATGAAGGGCCCCATGGAGAAGCAGTGCAACAGGGAAGGGGTACAGGGGTTGTAAATAGCAAAAGTGCATGAGTAACCTGGGTGAACAGGGTCCACTGCCAACATAATCCCCATTTCTTTTTTTTTTCCTCTAGCCACCTGCTTTCCTTTTACATGTGGTTCAAGTCTCTCATTTCAAGTGCCCAAATTTGAGCAACCCCACTTTTCTCTTCTCCTTGGATCGACCCTAGACAGCTTTCCCATCTGTTGTGCACCCCCCCAGGGGCCAATGCACTTGCACCATGCCTGTTGCAGCCTCCAGGCCAGTCACGGGCGACCCAAGCCTGCCGGCGCTGGGATTCGAACTCACAACTGCACTGGCTCGCATTGGCACAGCCGCCGCATCTACCCACTGAGCCACTCGGGAGTCCCCACAAGAATTAGGGCTTGGCTAGACCTAAAAACTTGCCAATAAATTCACAGCTGGTTGAGACAGGGGGTTCTGTATCTAATATGGACCTCCTTGTTGGCAGGACACACAAGCAGCTCTGGCCATGGCTGAGTGGGTAAATCCACCTTGTGAGTAAATGCGAGAAAAAGGGCAGCTCATTTCTGTGCGTTGCAGGATTTTTGGTGCATTCCCGCAATGCACAAGTATGAACGTATGAAAAGTGTTCCTTTTTTCTGTATTTTCATGATCTTTTCTACTTTGTTATGAAAAAACCCTTTTGCCTTTCTTTCACTTTTTAAACAGCGTTTTTTTTGCTTTCAGTTCACTAATTAGGGGAGTGGTTAAGTGTTTGCAGCTGGGATAGAAGCAAGTGCACAACTCACTGAGCTTGCTCACTAGGATTGCAAACAAGTGGATTGGAATAAGTGCAGTTAAAACACAGGAGAACTTGAAGAAAAGAAAAAAACCCTGCCAGAACTTGACACCCATACATCGACAAGCAAACATTGCTTCTGTCTAAGCATGCCACACCTGGGAACCAAAGTCACGGCTGCACAAGCTCACGTTAGCACAACTGACACCTTTAGCCTCTGAGCTACAGCCAGAACCACTTGTGACAGCTTCCGAAAACTAGGCCTTTGTTAGACATAGAAAACAAGCACTAGTAAACCCACAGCTGGTCGAAACCTGGGTTTTATAGCTAATATAGGCCTCCTTTTAGGCAGGACTCACAAGTGCCTCTGGCTGTGGCTTGGTGGGCTAATGTGCCCTGCTCGCAACTGTGAGGTTGTGAGTTCAAATCCCATGTTTGGCCATGCTAAGCTAGAGATGAAGGAAAGGGACATGGACTGCTGTGTTAAGAAGGTGATTTGGGATATGGGTGTGGATTGCTTGGGGGGACAGGGGCATAGTATACTGTGTGGAGGATGAAGGGCCCCATGGAGAAGCAGTGCAACAGGGAAGGGGTACAGGGGTTGTAAATAGCAAAAGTGCATGAGTAACCTGGGTGAACAGGGTCCACTGCCAACATAATCCCCATTTCTTTTTTTTTTTCCTCTAGCCACCTGCTTTCCTTTTACATGGGGTTCAAGTCTCTCATTTCAAGTGCCCTCATTTGAGCAACCCCACTTTTCTCTTCTCCTTGGATCGACCCTAGACAGCTTTCCCATCTGTTGTGCACCCCCCCAGGGGCCAATGCACTTGCACCATGCCTGTTGCAGCCTCCAGGCCAGTCACGGGCGACCCAAGCCTGCCGGTGCTGGGATTCGAACTCACAACTGCACTGGCTCGCATTGGCACAGCCGGCGCATCTACCCACTGAGCCACTCGGGAGTCCCCACAAGAATTAGGGCTTGGCTAGACCTAAAAACTTGCCAATAAATTCACAGCTGGTTGAGACAGGGGGTTCTGTATCTAATATGGACCTCCTTGTTGGCAGGACACACAAGCAGCTCTGGCCATGGCTGAGTGGGTAAATCCACCTTGTGAGTAAATGCGAGAAAAAGGGCAGCTCATTTCTGTGCGTTGCAGGATTTTTGGTGCATTCCCGCAATGCACAAGTATGAACGTATGCAAAGTGTTCCTTTTTTCTGTATTTTCATGATCTTTTCTACTTTGTTATGAAAAAACCCTTTTGCCTTTCTTTCACTTTTTAAACAGCGTTTTTTTTGCTTTCAGTTCACTAATTAGGGGAGTGGTTAAGTGTTTGCAGCTGGGATAGAAGCAAGTGCACAACTCACTGAGCTTGCTCACTAGGATTGCAAACAAGTGGATTGGAATAAGTGCAGTTAAAACACAGGAGAACTTGAATAAAAAAGAAAAAAACCCTGCCAGAACTTGACACCCATACATCGACAAGCAAACATTGCTTCTGTCTAAGCATGCCACACCTGGGAACCAAAGTCACGGCTGCACAAGCTCACGTTAGCACAACTGACACCTTTAGCCTCTGAGCTACAGCCAGAACCACTTGTGACAGCTTCCGAAAACTAGGCCTTTGTTAGACATAGAAAACAAGCACTAGTAAACCCACAGCTGGTCGAAACCTGGGTTTTATAGCTAATATAGGCCTCCTTTTAGGCAGGACTCACAAGTGCCTCTGGCTGTGGCTTGGTGGGCTAATGTGCCCTGCTCGCAACTGTGAGGTTGTGAGTTCAAATCCCATGTTTGGCCATGCTAAGCTAGAGATGAAGGAAAGGGACATGGACTGCTGTGTTAAGAAGGTGATTTGGGATATGGGTGTGGATTGCTTGGGGGGACAGGGGCATAGTATACTGTGTGGAGGATGAAGGGCCCCATGGAGAAGCAGTGCAACAGGGAAGGGGTACAGGGGTTGTAAATAGCAAAAGTGCATGAGTAACCTGGGTGAACAGGGTCCACTGCCAACATAATCCCCATTTCTTTTTTTTTTTCCTCTAGCCACCTGCTTTCCTTTTACATGGAGTTCAAGTCTCTCATTTCAAGTGCCCTCATTTGAGCAACCCCACTTTTCTCTTCTCCTTGGATCGACCCTAGACAGCTTTCCCATCTGTTGTGCACCCCCCCAGGGGCCAATGCACTTGCACCATGCCTGTTGCAGCCTCCAGGCCAGTCACGGGCGACCCAAGCCTGCCGGTGCTGGGATTTGAACTCACAACTGCACTGGCTCGCATTGGCACAGCCGGCGCATCTACCCACTGAGCCACTCGGGAGTCCCCACAAGAATTAGGGCTTGGCTAGACCTAAAAACTTGCCAATAAATTCACAGCTGGTTGAGACAGGGGGTTCTGTATCTAATATGGACCTCCTTGTTGGCAGGACACACAAGCAGCTCTGGCCATGGCTGAGTGGGTAAATCCACCTTGTGAGTAAATGCGAGAAAAAGGGCAGCTCATTTCTGTGCGTTGCAGGATTTTTGGTGCATTCCCGCAATGCACAAGTATGAACGTATGCAAAGTGTTCCTTTTTTCTGTATTTTCATGATCTTTTCTACTTTGTTATGAAAAAACCCTTTTGCCTTTCTTTCACTTTTTAAACAGCGTTTTTTTTGCTTTCAGTTCACTAATTAGGGGAGTGGTTAAGTGTTTGCAGCTGGGATAGAAGCAAGTGCACAACTCACTGAGCTTGCTCACTAGGATTGCAAACAAGTGGATTGGAATAAGTGCAGTTAAAACACAGGAGAACTTGAAGAAAAGAAAAAAAACCCTGCCAGAACTTGACACCCATACATCGACAAGCAAACATTGCTTCTGTCTAAGCATGCCACACCTGGGAACTAAAGTCACGGCTGCACAAGCTCACGTTAGCACAACTGACACCTTTAGCCCCTGAGCTACAGCCAGAACCACTTGTGACAGCTTCTGAAAACTAGGCCTTTGTTAGACATAGAAAACAAGCACTAGTAAACCCACAGCTGGTCGAAACCTGGGTTTTATAGCTAATATAGGCCTCCTTTTAGGCAGGACTCACAAGTGCCTCTGGCTGTGGCTTGGTGGGCTAATGTACCCTGCTTGCAACTGTGAGGTTGTGAGTTCAAATCCCATGTTTGGCCATGCTAAGCTAGAGATGAAGGAAAGGGACATGGACTGCTGTGTTAAGAAGGTGATTTGGGATATGGGTGTGGATTGCTTGGGGGGACAGGGGCATAGTATACTGTGTGGAGGATGAAGGGCCCCATGGAGAAGCAGTGCAACAGGGAAGGGGTACAGGGGTTGTAAATAGCAAAAGTGCATGAGTAACCTGGGTGAACAGGGTCCACTGCCAACATAATCCCCATTTCTTTTTTTTTTCCTCTAGCCACCTGCTTTCCTTTTACATGTGGTTCAAGTCTCTCATTTCAAGTGCCCAAATTTGAGCAACCCCACTTTTCTCTTCTCCTTGGATCGACCCTAGACAGCTTTCCCATCTGTTGTGCACCCCCCCAGGGGCCAATGCACTTGCACCATGCCTGTTGCAGCCTCCAGGCCAGTCACGGGCGACCCAAGCCTGCCGGCGCTGGGATTCGAACTCACAACTGCACTGGCTCGCATTGGCACAGCCGCCGCATCTACCCACTGAGCCACTCGGGAGTCCCCACAAGAATTAGGGCTTGGCTAGACCTAAAAACTTGCCAATAAATTCACAGCTGGTTGAGACAGGGGGTTCTGTATCTAATATGGACCTCCTTGTTGGCAGGACACACAAGCAGCTCTGGCCATGGCTGAGTGGGTAAATCCACCTTGTGAGTAAATGCGAGAAAAAGGGCAGCTCATTTCTGTGCGTTGCAGGATTTTTGGTGCATTCCCGCAATGCACAAGTATGAACGTATGCAAAGTGTTCCTTTTTTCTGTATTTTCATGATCTTTTCTACTTTGTTATGAAAAAACCCTTTTGCCTTTCTTTCACTTTTTAAACAGCGTTTTTTTTGCTTTCAGTTCACTAATTAGGGGAGTGGTTAAGTGTTTGCAGCTGGGATAGAAGCAAGTGCACAACTCACTGAGCTTGCTCACTAGGATTGCAAACAAGTGGATTGGAATAAGTGCAGTTAAAACACAGGAGAACTTGAATAAAAAAGAAAAAAACCCTGCCAGAACTTGACACCCATACATCGACAAGCAAACATTGCTTCTGTCTAAGCATGCCACACCTGGGAACCAAAGTCACGGCTGCACAAGCTCACGTTAGCACAACTGACACCTTTAGCCCCTGAGCTACAGCCAGAACCACTTGTGACAGCTTCCGAAAACTAGGCCTTTGTTAGACATAGAAAACAAGCACTAATAAACCCACAGCTGGTCGAAACCTGGGTTTTATAGCTAATATAGGCCTCCTTTTAGGCAGGACTCACAAGTGCCTCTGGCTGTGGCTTGGTGGGCTAATGTGCCCTGCTCGCAACTGTGAGGTTGTGAGTTCAAATCCCATGTTTGGCCATGCTAAGCTAGAGATGAAGGAAAGGGACATGGACTGCTGTGTTAAGAAGGTGATTTGGGATATGGGTGTGGATTGCTTGGGGGGACAGGGGCATAGTATACTGTGTGGAGGATGAAGGGCCCCATGGAGAAGCAGTGCAACAGGGAAGGGGTACAGGGGTTGTAAATAGCAAAAGTGCATGAGTAACCTGGGTGAACAGGGTCCACTGCCAACATAATTCCTATTTCTTTTTTTTTTCCTCTAGCCACCTGCTTTCCTTTTACATGGGGTTCAAGTCTCTCATTTCAAGTGCCCTCATTTGAGCAACCCCACTTTTCTCTTCTCCTTGGATCGACCCTAGACAGCTTTCCCATCTGTTGTGCACCCCCCCAGGGGCCAATGCACTTGCACCATGCCTGTTGCAGCCTCCAGGCCAGTCACGGGCGACCCAAGCCTGCCGGTGCTGGGATTCGAACTCACAACTGCACTGGCTTGCATTGGCACAGCCGGCGCAACTACCCACTGAGCCACTCGGGAGTCCCCACAAGAATTAGGGCTTGGCTAGACCTAAAAACTTGCCAATAAATTCACAGCTGGTTGAGACAGGGGGTTCTGTATCTAATATGGACCTCCTTGTTGGCAGGACACACAAGCAGCTCTGGCCATGGCTGAGTGGGTAAATCCACCTTGTGAGTAAATGCGAGAAAAAGGGCAGCTCATTTCTGTGCGTTGCAGGATTTTTGGTGCATTCCCGCAATGCACAAGTATGAACGTATGCAAAGTGTTCCTTTTTTCTGTATTTTCATGATCTTTTCTACTTTGTTATGAAAAAACCCTTTTACCTTTCTTTCACTTTTTAAACAGCGTTTTTTTTGCTTTCAGTTCACTAATTAGGGGAGTGGTTAAGTGTTTGCAGCTGGGATAGAAGCAAGTGCACAACTCACTGAGCTTGCTCACTAGGATTGCAAACAAGTGGATTGGAATAAGTGCAGTTAAAACACAGGAGAACTTGGGGGCGTGGCTACCGCGCGACAGTATGGACGCATGAGACGGTAGCTCCGTGATACCGAGAGGAACACTCATTATCCGGGGTGCTTTTGAAGTTTCCCACTGGCTTCATTAGACGACTTATCTCCACCTCATACTGCCAAGATGACTCGCAAACGCAAAAACCTACCACAACTGAAGAAATTACCACATTTCTTCCCGCGGAACCCTCGAGGCCTACTCCAAGATGGCGCTGACGGCGCCTCGCCTTCGGCATCCAGCGGCTCTGGATCGGAGGCCCCGAGTCCGGACCTCCACAAAGGATCACCTCATGGTTCCCCGGGGATGTCTACTCCACTTTCCCGCAGTCCGGCAAAATCTAAACCGAGGATGTCTGAAAATCCCAGTGCGGAACAGGTCAGTGGTGAGGGTGATCAGTTGGAGGACACTAGGGAATTATCGGATACCATAGACATGTTCCCCACGTCTAACCAACCGGTATCCGACACAACTTTGAGAGACATGTTGGTTTCACTACGAAGTACCCTACATGGTGACATGATGGAATGCATGAGGGGATTTAAGTCGGACATTAATGCTATGGGCGCCAGAGTCGACCACGTGGAGCACAAAATGGGCGAATTCGCAACTGCTATTAACTCAGTGGTAGATGCCCAGAACGACCAAACGGAGGAGGTGGCCTGGCTAAGAGCAAAAATCGCGGATTTAGAAGACAGATCCAGGCGAAATAATCTCAAGCTAAGAGGCGTCCCAGAGCTGGTCGTACCGGCGCAACTTCTCCAGTATGCTCAGGAGCTGATGGGGGCCTTCTTGCCAGATTTGCCGGTATCGGATCTTGCGATCGACAGAATACATCGTCTTCCGAAGCCTGCGCATCTCCCGGATAACATTCCAAGAGATGTGCTGATGAGAGTCCACTTTTTCCAAGTTAAGGAAAAATTTACCTCAGCTTTCCGAACCAACAAACAGCCACCGGAACGCTATGCTAACCTTCAGGTTTTTGCAGATCTCTCGCAGCATACAATGCAACGAAGGAAGGCACTCCTGCCTATCACAAAAAAGCCCTTCGGAATCACAACATTCTATATAGATGGGGATTTCCTTGCAAACTATCCATTACCAGAGAAGGCCAAACAACGACGATTAACAGCCTAGAAGACGGCCTGGACTTACTAAAGTTGTGGAACATTCTCCCATCTCCTGAGGACGCTACTCCAGCGCATCTGTCGAAGGTTTCGTCTCAAGACTCCTGGCAAGTAGTGGCTCGTAAGAAAAAACCTTCGAATCGCAACAACTAGGTTCCCGGATAATCCGATTGCTATAACATATTCGCTCGCACGAATCTCTCGGTATACGTGCGGAACGGTACGTACGTTCACTTTCCCCCCCTAACTTTACGACGGGCAGAATTTCTGCCTACTGATTCCAAGTCGGATCGTTTTTTTTTACCTCTATGGCTAACGCCAAAGTTTTGGAACTTTTGCTTTATCCTCATTTGTACTGTTTTTTCTTCGTTTTTTTCATTTCCCTTTTCTATGTGTTGTTTTATTCCTTGATCCTACCCCCTAACCTCTTGGGATGGTCTCTGTGGTGTTCAATCCTGGTTACCTGGGAATGTGAAGTTCGACTGATTCAGAGCCTATTTTCAAAGGTGATTTGCGGATCATTCTACTCATCATCTATAGTTATTACAGATGCTTAATATAATCTCCTTTAACGTCCATGGGTTAAATCACCCAGCAAAGCGCGCATCGGTATGGAAGGAAGCGCAGAGACTACGTGCTGATGTTATCTGTATACAGGAATCGCACTTCCTGGCCAGTGATCCGCCTCCTTTCCACAATAAGAACTTTTCTCATGTTTTTTGCGCATCTGCTTCACAAAAACGTAAAGGGGTTGTGATTGCTATTAGGAACTCGATTGTCTTTTCCTGTAGCCTCAAGATAACAGATCCTGAGGGCAGGTATATAATTTTGGTGGGCTCGTTTAATAATAGAACTTATACTATTGTAAACCTTTATGCTCCCAACACACACCAGCTTCGATTCCTCAAGAGACTGCTCGTTAAAATCAACGAAGTACGTCAAGGAGCTCTAGTACTATGTGGGGACTTTAATTTAACGGTTGACTATCATTTGGATACTACCACCAGGTCTCGTAGACCTCTTCCTTCCTTGCAGCGTTTGTTGTTGGAGGAGGGGCTCTGCGATGTCTGGAGATGCCAGCACTCTAATGAGAGGGACTATTCGTTCTACTCCTCCAGACACAACTCATATTCTAGAATTGACATGATTCTTGTAGATAGATTCCTATTACAGGGAGTGTCCTCCTCCGCCATCCATGGCATCTCTTGGTCCGACCACGCTCCGGTTTCGATAGAGGTGGCGGAGGGGAACACTCATAATGTGTCTGGAGTTTGGAGAGCGAGTGCTGGCGTGTTCGGATCTCCTACGCAGATATCAGAAGTATCCAAAAGTCTAAAAGAATTTTTTGTTACTAACAATGGTTCTGTTGAAGACCCTATGGTTTTATGGTGTGCACACAAGGCTTTTATACGAGGCATTCTACTACAGGCCGCTGTAAGACTTAAAAAACAGAGGTCCATCAAAATCGACAATCTCCTGAAAGACATTGACTCGCTAGACAAACAGAACATGACAGACCCTTCCCCTGCGAAGGCGCATAAATTAAATAACCTACGCTCCGAACTTAGACTGTTACTCTTAGAAGACCACAATAAATATGTCCATTACCTTAAACTAACACACTACTCGACAGGGAACAGAGCGGGTAAACACTTAGCCCAGCGATTGAAAGCCCAAAGATCTCGAACTACTATCCCCTATCTAATCAATTCATCAGACAAAAGCAAATTACATAACCCTAAAGATATTGCCAACTCCTTCGCCCAATACTATTCTTCACTCTATAACCTTACATCTGACCCCTCCACTACGCAACCTACGGAAGCTGGCATCCAAGCTTTTTTGGAGAGCGTTTCACTCCCTAAACTCTCTGAGGAACAACTTTCCACATTGAATGCCCCATTCTCACAGACGGAAATACAAAAAATTATTAGATCATTACCGACGGGCAAATCCCCTGGGCCTGATGGCCTTCCAAGCGAATACTACTCAAAATTTGGCGATCTCCTGGCCCCAACGTTACAAACAATATATTCACGGGCAGCTGCCACCTCCTCATTTCCCTCTGAAATGCTGGCCGCATATGTTGTCACGATACCTAAACCAGGAAAAACACCTGATACTCCAGCCAATTTCCGCCCCATTTCGCTTCTAAATACGGATGTGAAAATATATGCTAAATTGTTGGCCCAGAGACTACTTCCCATATTGCCGACGCTTATAAATCCAGACCAAGCGGGATTTACGCTGGGCCGACAAGCTTCGGATGCGACGAGGCGGGTGGTGGACGTCGTGTGCCATGCAAGGACCTGTCGGACGCCTTCTCTGCTCCTCTCTTTGGATGCGGAGAAGGCGTTCGACAGGATCCATTGGAGATATATGAGAGCTGCCCTTTGCAGATTTGGATTTGAAGGCCCTATCTTATCCGCAATTCTAGCCCTATATTCCTCCCCCTCTGCGAGGGTATATACTTCTAGCATGCTTTCACGCCCTTTTAATATAACGAACGGTACAAGACAGGGTTGCCCTCTGTCCCCCTCCATCTTCAACTTACTAATAGAACCCCTAGCTCAGAAAATTAGATCCCACCCAGAAATCCAAGGTTTCACCTTCGGAGGTAAAAATCATAAAATTAATCTATTTGCTGACGATATTATCCTATTTCTCACAGCCCCATCTCTTTCATTAAAACATGCTCAGCATATATTGAATGAGTTTAGTAGTGTCTCCTACTATAAAGTTAATGATACTAAATCTCTCATTCTCCCCTTGGATATCCCGCTGCAGCTGAAGCTTTGCTTACAAAAGTCTTTTCCCTATTCCTGGAAGGAAGATAGTATAACATACCTGGGCCTGCAGATTTCAGCCGACCCCAATAGATTAGCTGATATTAACTACACCTCGCTACTCCAAAAATTAACCATCGAAACCAAACGTATATCTAAAACAGAACTAACGTGGTCAGGACGCCTGGCCTCTTTTAAAATGCTATTGCTTCCACAAGTTCTCTATATATTCCGTACATTACCAGTTCCTATCAAACCCACCCACCTTAAATTACTTAATTCTCTCCTGAATAACTACATTTGGCAAAAGAAGAAACCTAGATGCTCTAAAAAGTTGTTAATAAAACATAGAAAAGTAGGTGGTATGGGCTTCGTGGAGTTTCAAGACTATTTCAAGGCAGTCGCTCTCACCCAACTCAATACTTGGTTTAATGACCAGATCTCTCCCCCCTGGAAAGACATCGAGCAATCCATGTCCCCGACAGGTGACCTTCTTTCTCTGCTTTGGCTTGACCGGTTAAGGCCTTTTCATATACGACATCTACCCTTGACGATTCAGACGTCTCTTTGGGCATGGAGAGATCTTGGACGTTGTGAACAAGGAGAGGGAGGAATGGTTGAGGTTCCCATAGATATTGACTTACTCTCCAAAGCAATACCTGATCTTGTCCTCCACAGTTGGAAAACCAGAGGTATCACTATTATTTCTGATTTATTATGTGGTGAACAAATCAAAAAGTTCACTGTATTGCAGACTGAATATGGTTTAGAATCCGATGAGTTGTATAAATATGGTCAGATATCACATTTTTTACGCTCATTGCCCTCATGCCGAATTTTCATGCGGGATGATGTCTGGAAGTTCTATAAGGGGACACTAAAGTCGGTAAAGGGAGTTTCATTTTTCTATGGCCTTCTTCAACACAAAAATATAATTACTAAATCCTCCCCCTATCTAAAGTGGGAGGGAGAATTGGGGAAATCATACTCCTTAAAACAATGGTACCAAGCCGTTAACTCTATACATAAATCCTCTCACTGCGCTAACCACTGGGAACTCTTCCAGAAAATATCCTTGAGGTGGTACCTCACCCCTTATAGGATGTCTAAATTCTCTAAAGGGAACTCTAACCTGTGCTGGAGGGGCTGTGGGGATGTGGGCACTCTTATACACGTCCTTTGGTCTTGTAAACATTTGACTAGCTTCTGGAACGGTGTATTTAGACTGCTAGCTTCCCTCACAGGTATAATTTCTCCCTCTGAACCGGGGCTGGCCTTGTTGAATTTGGGTATTGAGAAATACCCTCCCCAATACCGTACGGTGGTGACACATGTTCTTCTAGCAGCAAGATCGCTCATAACCCAGAAGTGGAAAACGAATGTAGCTCCCAACCTTTCTGAAGTAATCACTGTTGTGAAAACTAATTGTATTTATGAAACTGCACTATGTTACAGGTTAAGGAATGGTATGAAACGTGTTGAGGTTTGGAACATATGGAGGGCTAAATACCACTAATCTATTTCCGCTTGCTCCATCTCCTTCTTTATCTTTCAATACCATGGATCCATCCCAAATTCCCTAACCTTCCACATCCCTCCCATTCCCCTTTCCCCCTCTTTCCCTTCTCTCATTCCCATCCTTTGTTCTTTTTCTTTTCCTTTATTGTCTTTTTTTCTCCCTTTCTCAACACTACTGTGGCTTTTAGTGTTTAAATATACCTTCCTCTTATTGGAAGTGTGAAAGGAAAATATAAGTTGGTTGAAAGGGATGTAGCTATAGTGTGTAAAAGGGTGTCCTTGCTTCTTAATACATATAGGAACATAAGACTGTATATATTATTATGATTTTGTGCACATGCTTGGATTTTGTATGTATTTGGTAATGATATCGCTTTGTTATTGATCCTTTCACCTTTAAGACATATGTTACTGTCTATTTCTTGTACTTTTGAAAAATTTAATAAAGACTAATTTAAAAAAAAAAAAAAAAAAAAACACAGGAGAACTTGAAGAAAAGAAAAAAACCCTGCCAGAACTTGACACCCATACATCGACAAGCAAACATTGCTTCTGTCTAAGCATGCCACACCTGGGAACCAAAGTCACGGCTGCACAAGCTCACGTTAGCACAACTGACACCTTTAGCCCCTGAGCTACAGCCAGAACCACTTGTGACAGCTTCCGAAAACTAGGCCTTTGTTAGACATAGAAAACAAGCACTAGTAAACCCACAGCTGGTCGAAACCTGGGTTTTATAGCTAATATAGGCCTCCTTTTAGGCAGGACTCACAAGTGCCTCTGGCTGTGGCTTGGTGGGCTAATGTGCCCTGCTCGCAACTGTGAGGTTGTGAGTTCAAATCCCATGTTTGGCCATGCTAAGCTAGAGATGAAGGAAAGGGACATGGACTGCTGTGTTAAGAAGGTGATTTGGGATATGGGTGTGGATTGCTTGGGGGGACAGGGGCATAGTATACTGTGTGGAGGATGAAGGGCCCCATGGAGAAGCAGTGCAACAGGGAAGGGGTACAGGGGTTGTAAATAGCAAAAGTGCATGAGTAACCTGGGTGAACAGGGTCCACTGCCAACATAATTCCTATTTCTTTTTTTTTTCCTCTAGCCACCTGCTTTCCTTTTACATGGGGTTCAAGTCTCTCATTTCAAGTGCCCTCATTTGAGCAACCCCACTTTTCTCTTCTCCTTGGATCGACCCTAGACAGCTTTCCCATCTGTTGTGCACCCCCCCAGGGGCCAATGCACTTGCACCATGCCTGTTGCAGCCTCCAGGCCAGTCACAGGCGACCCAAGCCTGCCGGTGCTGGGATTCGAACTCACAACTGCACTGGCTCGCATTGGCACAGCCGGCGCATCTACCCACTGAGCCACTCGGGAGTCCCCACAAGAATTAGGGCTTGGCTAGACCTAAAAACTTGCCAATAAATTCACAGCTGGTTGAGACAGGGGGTTCTGTATCTAATATGGACCTCCTTGTTGGCAGGACACACAAGCAGCTCTGGCCATGGCTGAGTGGGTAAATCCACCTTGTAAATAAATGCGAGAAAAAGGGCAGCTCATTTCTGTGTGTTGCAGGATTTTTGGTGCATTCCCGCAATGCACAAGTATGAACGTATGCAAAGTGTTCCTTTTTTCTGTATTTTCATGATCTTTTCTACTTTGTTATGAAAAAACCCTTTTGCCTTTCTTTCACTTTTTAAACAGCGTTTTTTTTGCTTTCAGTTCACTAATTAGGGGAGTGGTTAAGTGTTTGCAGCTGGGATAGAAGCAAGTGCACAACTCACTGAGCTTGCTCACTAGGATTGCAAACAAGTGGATTGGAATAAGTGCAGTTAAAACACAGGAGAACTTGAAGAAAAGAAAAAAACCCTGCCAGAACTTGACACCCATACATCGACAAGCAAACATTGCTTCTGTCTAAGCATGCCACACCTGGGAACCAAAGTCACGGCTGCACAAGCTCACGTTAGCACAACTGACACCTTTAGCCCCTGAGCTACAGCCAGAACCACTTGTGACAGCTTCCGAAAACTAGGCCTTTGTTAGACATAGAAAACAAGCACTAGTAAACCCACAGCTGGTCGAAACCTGGGTTTTATAGCTAATATAGGCCTCCTTTTAGGCAGGACTCACAAGTGCCTCTGGCTGTGGCTTGGTGGGCTAATGTGCCCTGCTCGCAACTGTGAGGTTGTGAGTTCAAATCCCATGTTTGGCCATGCTAAGCTAGAGATGAAGGAAAGGGACATGGACTGCTGTGTTAAGAAGGTGATTTGGGATATGGGTGTGGATTGCTTGGGGGGACAGGGGCATAGTATACTGTGTGGAGGATGAAGGGCGTCATGGAGAAGCAGTGCAACAGGGAAGGGGTACAGGGGTTGTAACTAGCAAAAGTGCATGAGTGAACAGGGTCCACTGCCAACATAATCCCCATTTCTTTTTTTTTTCCTCTAGCCACCTGCTTTCCTTTTACATGGGGTTCAAGTCTCTCATTTCAAGTGCCCTCATTTGAGCAACCCCACTTTTCTCTTCTCCTTGGATCGACCCTAGACAGCTTTCCCATCTGTTGTGCACCCCCCCAGGGGCCAATGCACTTGCACCATGCCTGTTGCAGCCTCCAGGCCAGTCACGGGCGACCCAAGCCTGCCGGTGCTGGGATTCGAACTCACAACTGCACTGGCTCGCATTGGCACAGCTGGCGCATCTACCCACTGAGCCACTCGGGAGTCCCCACAAGAATTAGGGCTTGGCTAGACCTAAAAACTTGACAATAAATTCACAGCTGGTTGAGACAGGGGGTTCTGTATCTAATATGGACCTCCTTGTTGGCAGGACACACAAGCAGCTCTGGCCATGGCTGAGTGGGTAAATCCACATTGTGAGTAAATGCGAGAAAAAGGGCAGCTCATTTCTGTGCGTTGCAGGATTTTTGGTGCATTCCCGCAATGCACAAGTATGAACGTATGCAAAGTGTTCCTTTTTTCTGTATTTTCATGATCTTTTCTACTTTGTTATGAAAAAACCCTTTTGCCTTTCTTTCACTTTTTAAACAGCGTTTTTTTTGCTTTCAGTTCACTAATTAGGGGAGTGGTTAAGTGTTTGCAGCTGGGATAGAAGCAAGTGCACAACTCACTGAGCTTTCTCACTAGGATTGCAAACAAGTGGATTGGAATAAGTGCAGTTAAAACACAGGAGAACTTGAAGAAAAGAAAAAAACCCTGCCAGAACTTGACACCCATACATCGACAAGCAAACATTGCTTCTGTCTAAGCATGCCACACCTGGGAACCAAAGTCACGGCTGCACAAGCTCACGTTAGCACAACTGACACCTTTAGCCCCTGAGCTACAGCCAGAACCACTTGTGACAGCTTCCGAAAACTAGGCCTTTGTTAGACATAGAAAACAAGCACTAGTAAACCCACAGCTGGTCGAAACCTGGGTTTTATAGCTAATATAGGCCTCCTTTTAGGCAGGACTCACAAGTGCCTCTGGCTGTGGCTTGGTGGGCTAATGTGCCCTGCTCGCAACTGTGAGGTTGTGAGTTCAAATCCCATGTTTGGCCATGCTAAGCTAGAGATGAAGGAAAGGGACATGGACTGCTGTGTTAAGAAGGTGATTTGGGATATGGGTGTGGATTGCTTGGGGGGACAGGGGCATAGTATACTGTGTGGAGGATGAAGGGCCCCATGGAGAAGCAGTGCAACAGGGAAGGGGTACAGGGGTTGTAAATAGCAAAAGTGCATGGGTGAACAGGGTCCACTGCCAACATAATCCCCATTTCTTTTTCCTCTAGCCACCTGCTTTCCTTTTACATGGGGTTCAAGTCTCTCATTTCAAGTGCCCTCATTTGAGCAACCCCACTTTTCTCTTCTCCTTGGATCGACCCTAGACAGCTTTCCCATCTGTTGTGCACCCCCCCAGGGGCCAATGCACTTGCACCATGCCTGTTGCAGCCTCCAGGCCAGTCACGGGTGACCCAAGCCTGCCGGTGCTGGGATTCGAACTCACAACTGCACTGGCTCGCATTGGCACAGCCGGCGCATCTACCCACTGAGCCACTCGGGAGTCCCCACAAGAATTAGGGCTTGGCTAGACCTAAAAACTTGCCAATAAATTCACAGCTGGTTGAGACAGGGGGTTCTGTATCTAATATGGACCTCCTTGTTGGCAGGACACACAAGCAGCTCTGGCCATGGCTGAGTGGGTAAATCCACCTTGTGAGTAAATGCGAGAAAAAGGGCAGCTCATTTCTGTGCGTTGCAGGATTTTTGGTGCATTCCCGCAATGCACAAGTATGAACGTATGCAAAGTGTTCCTTTTTTCTGTATTTTCATGATCTTTTCTACTTTGTTATGAAAAAACCCTTTTGCCTTTCTTTCACTTTTTAAACAGCGTTTTTTTTGCTTTCAGTTCACTAATTAGGGGAGTGGTTAAGTGTTTGCAGCTGGGATAGAAGCAAGTGCACAACTCACTGAGCTTGCTCACTAGGATTGCAAACAAGTGGATTGGAATAAGTGCAGTTAAAACACAGGAGAACTTGAAGAAAAGAAAAAAACCCTGCCAGAACTTGACACCCATACATCGACAAGCAAACATTGCTTCTGTCTAAGCATGCCACACCTGGGAACCAAAGTCACGGCTGCACAAGCTCACGTTAGCACAACTGACACCTTTAGCCCCTGAGCTACAGCCAGAACCACTTGTGACAGCTTCCGAAAACTAGGCCTTTGTTAGACATAGAAAACAAGCACTAGTAAACCCACAGCTGGTCGAAACCTGGGTTTTATAGCTAATATAGGCCTCCTTTTAGGCAGGACTCACAAGTGCCTCTGGCTGTGGCTTGGTGGGCTAATGTGCCCTGCTTGCAACTGTGAGGTTGTGAGTTCAAATCCCATGTTTGGCCATGCTAAGCTAGAGATGAAGGAAAGGGACATGGACTGCTGTGTTAAGAAGGTGATTTGGGATATGGGTGTGGATTGCTTGGGGGGACAGGGGCATAGTATACTGTGTGGAGGATGAAGGGCCCCATGGAGAAGCAGTGCAACAGGGAAGGGGTACAGGGGTTGTAAATAGCAAAAGTGCATGAGTAACCTGGGTGAACAGGGTCCACTGCCAACATAATCCCCATTTCTTTTTTTTTTCCTCGAGCCACCTGCTTTCCTTTTACATGGGGTTCAAGTCTCTCATTTCAAGTGCCCTCATTTGAGCAACCCCACTTTTCTCTTCTCCTTGGATTGACCCTAGACAGCTTTCCCATCTGTTGTGCACCCCCCCAGGGGCCAATGCACTTGCACCATGCCTGTTGCAGCCTCCAGGCCAGTCACGGGCGACCCAAGCCTGCCGGTGCTGGGATTCGAACTCACAACTGCACTGGCTCGCATTGGCACAGCCGACGCATCTACCCACTGAGCCACTCGGGAGTCCCCACAAGAATTAGGGCTTGGCTAGACCTAAAAACTTGCCAATAAATTCACAGCTGGTTGAGACAGGGGGTTCTGTATCTAATATGGACCTCCTTGTTGGCAGGACACACAAGCAGCTCTGGCCATGGCTGAGTGGGTAAATCCACCTTGTGAGTAAATGCGAGAAAAAGGGCAGCTCATTTCTGTGCGTTGCAGGATTTTTGGTGCATTCCCGCAATGCACAAGTATGAACGTATGCAAAGTGTTCCTTTTTTCTGTATTTTCATGATCTTTTCTACTTTGTTATGAAAAAACCCTTTTGCCTTTCTTTCACTTTTTAAACAGCGTTTTTTTTTGCTTTCAGTTCACTAATTAGGGGAGTGGTTAAGTGTTTGCAGCTGGGATAGAAGCAAGTGCACAACTCACTGAGCTTGCTCACTAGGATTGCAAACAAGTGGATTGGAATAAGTGCAGTTAAAACACAGGAGAACTTGAAGAAAAGAAAAAAACCCTGCCAGAACTTGACACCCATACATCGACAAGCAAACATTGCTTCTGTCTAAGCATGCCACACCTGGGAACCAAAGTCACGGCTGCACAAGCTCACGTTAGCACAACTGACACCTTTAGCCCCTGAGCTACAGCCAGAACCACTTGTGACAGCTTCCGAAAACTAGGCCTTTGTTAGACATAGAAAACAAGCACTAGTAAACCCACAGCTGGTCGAAACCTGGGTTTTATAGCTAATATAGGCCTCCTTTTAGGCAGGACTCACAAGTGCCTCTGGCTGTGGCTTGGTGGGCTAATGTGCCCTGCTCGCAACTGTGAGGTTGTGAGTTCAAATCCCATGTTGGCCATGCTAAGCTAGAGATAGAGGGAAGGTAAGGGACGTGGACTGCTGTGTTAAGAAGGTGATTTGGGATATGGGTGTGGATTGCTTGGGGGGACAGGGGCATAGTATACTGTGTGGAGGATGAAGGGCCCCATGGAGAAGCAGTGCAACAGGGAAGGGGTACAGGGGTTGTAAATAGCAAAAGTGCATGAGTAACCTGGGTGAACAGGGTCCACTGCCAACATAATCCCCATTTCTTTTTTTCTCTAGCCACCTGCTTTCCTTTTACATGGGGTTCAAGTGACCCTCATTTGAGCAACCCCACTTTTCTCTTCTCCTTGGATCGACCCTAGACAGCTTTCCCATCTGTTGTGCACCCCCCCCAGGGGCCAATGCACTTGCACCATGCCTGTTGCAGCCTCCAGGCCAGTCACGGGCGACCCAAGCCTGCCGGTGCTGGGATTCAAACTCACAACTGCACTGGCTCGCATTGGCACAGCCGGCGCATCTACCCACTGAGCCACTCGGGAGTCGCCACAAGAATTAGGGCTTGGCTAGACCTAAAAACTTGCCAATAAATTCACAGCTGGTTGAGACAGGGGGTTCTGTATCTAATATGGACCTCCTTGTTGGCAGGACACACAAGCAGCTCTGGCCATGGCTGAGTGGGTAAATCCACCTTGTGAGTAAATGCGAGAAAAAGGGCAGCTCATTTCTGTGCGTTGCAGGATTTTTGGTGCATTCCCGCAATGCACAAGTATGAACGTATGCAAAGTGTTCCTTTTTTCTGTATTTTCATGATCTTTTCTACTTTGTTATGAAAAAACCCTTTTGCCTTTCTTTCACTTTTTAAACAGCGTTTTTTTTGCTTTCAGTTCACTAATTAGGGGAGTGGTTAAGTGTTTGCAGCTGGGATAGAAGCAAGTGCACAACTCACTGAGCTTGCTCACTAGGATTGCAAACAAGTGGATTGGAATAAGTGCAGTTAAAACACAGGAGAACTTGAAGAAAAGAAAAAAACCCTGCCAGAACTTGACACCCATACATCGACAAGCAAACATTGCTTCTGTCTAAGCATGCCACACCTGGGAACCAAAGTCACGGCTGCACAAGCTCACGTTAGCACAACTGACACCTTTAGCCCCTGAGCTACAGCCAGAACCACTTGTGACAGCTTCCGAAAACTAGGCCTTTGTTAGACATAGAAAACAAGCACTAGTAAACCCACAGCTGGTCGAAACCTGGGTTTTATAGCTAATATAGGCCTCCTTTTAGGCAGGACTCACAAGTGCCTCTGGCTGTGGCTTGGTGGGCTAATGTGCCCTGCTCGCAACTGTGAGGTTGTGAGTTCAAATCCCATGTTGGCCATGCTAAGCTAGAGATGGAGGAAAGGGAAGGGACATGGACTGCTGTGTTAAGAATGTGATTTGGGATATGGGTGTGGATTGCTTGGGGGGACAGGGGCATAGTATACTGTGTGGAGGATGAAGGGCCCCATGGAGAAGCAGTGCAACAGGGAAGGGGTACAGGGGTTGTAAATAGCAAAAGTGCATGAGTAACCTGGGTGAACAGGGTCCACTGCCAACATAATCCCCATTTCTTTTTTCCTCTAGCCACCTGCTTTCCTTTTACATGGGGTTCAAGTGACCCTCATTTGAGCAACCCCACTTTTCTCTTCTCCTTGGATCGACCCTAGACAGCTTTCCCATCTGTTGTGCACCCCCCCAGGGGCCAATGCACTTGCACCATGCCTGTTGCAGCCTCCAGGCCAGTCACGGACGACCCAAGCCTGCCGGTGCCGGGATTAGAACTCACAACTGCTCTGGCTCGCATTGGCACAGCCGGCGCATCTACCCACTGAGCCACTCGGGAGTCCCCACAAGAATTAGGGCTTGGCTAGACCTAAAAACTTGCCAATAAATTCACAGCTGGTTGAGACAGGGGGTTCTGTATCTAATATGGACCTCCTTGTTGGCAGGACACACAAGCAGCTCTGGCCATGGCTGAGTGGGTAAATCCACCTTGTGAGTAAATGCGAGAAAAAGGGCAGCTCATTTCTGTGCGTTGCAGGATTTTTGGTGCATTCCCGCAATGCACAAGTATGAACGTATGCAAAGTGTTCCTTTTTTCTGTATTTTCATGATCTTTTCTACTTTGTTATGAAAAAACCCTTTTGCCTTTCTTTCACTTTTTAAACAGCGTTTTTTTTGCTTTCAGTTCACTAATTAGGGGAGTGGTTAAGTGTTTGCAGCTGGGATAGAAGCAAGTGCACAACTCACTGAGCTTGCTCACTAGGATTGCAAACAAGTGGATTGGAATAAGTGCAGTTAAAACACAGGAGAACTTGAAGAAAAGAAAAAAACCCTGCCAGAACTTGACACCCATACATCGACAAGCAAACATTGCTTCTGTCTAAGCATGCCACACCTGGGAACCAAAGTCACGGCTGCACAAGCTCACGTTAGCACAACTGACACCTTTAGCCCCTGAGCTACAGCCAGAACCACTTGTGACAGCTTCCGAAAACTAGGCCTTTGTTAGACATAGAAAACAAGCACTAGTAAACCCACAGCTGGTCGAAACCTGGGTTCTATAGCTAATATAGGCCTCCTTTTAGGCAGGACTCACAAGTGCCTCTGGCTGTGGCTTGGTGGGCTAATGTGCCCTGCTCGCAACTGTGAGGTTGTGAGTTCAAATCCCATGTTGGCCATGCTAAGCTAGAGATGGAGGAAAGGGAAGGGACATGGACTGCTGTGTTAAGAATGTGATTTGGGATATGGGTGTGGATTGCTTGGGGGGACAGGGGCATAGTATACTGTGTGGAGGATGAAGGGCCCCATGGAGAAGC
This sequence comes from Lithobates pipiens, assembly GCF_037356315.1. Taxonomy (NCBI): domain Eukaryota; kingdom Metazoa; phylum Chordata; class Amphibia; order Anura; family Ranidae; genus Lithobates; species Lithobates pipiens. The sequence goes on from NW_027507686.1 coordinate 212,133,247, forward strand.
AGTGCAACAGGGAAGGGGTACAGGGGTTGTAAATAGCAAAAGTGCATGAGTAACCTGGGTGAACAGGGTCCACTGCCAACATAATCCCCATTTCTTTTTTCCTCTAGCCACCTGCTTTCCTTTTACATGGGGTTCAAGTGACCCTCATTTGAGCAACCCCACTTTTCTCTTCTCCTTGGATCGACCCTAGACAGCTTTCCCATCTGTTGTGCACCCCCCCAGGGGCCAATGCACTTGCACCATGCCTGTTGCAGCCTCCAGGCCAGTCACGGACAACCCAAGCCTGCCGGTGCCGGGATTAGAACTCACAACTGCTCTGGCTCGCATTGGCACAGCCGGCGCATCTACCCACTGAGCCACTCGGGAGTCCCCACAAGAATTAGGGCTTGGCTAGACCTAAAAACTTGCCAATAAATTCACAGCTGGTTGAGACAGGGGGTTCTGTATCTAATATGGACCTCCTTGTTGGCAGGACACACAAGCAGCTCTGGCCATGGCTGAGTGGGTAAATCCACCTTGTGAGTAAATGCGAGAAAAAGGGCAGCTCATTTCTGTGCGTTGCAGGATTTTTGGTGCATTCCCGCAATGCACAAGTATGAACGTATGCAAAGTGTTCCTTTTTTCTGTATTTTCATGATCTTTTCTACTTTGTTATGAAAAAACCCTTTTGCCTTTCTTTCACTTTTTAAACAGCGTTTTTTTTGCTTTCAGTTCACTAATTAGGGGAGTGGTTAAGTGTTTGCAGCTGGGATAGAAGCAAGTGCACAACTCACTGAGCTTGCTCACTAGGATTGCAAACAAGTGGATTGGAATAAGTGCAGTTAAAACACAGGAGAACTTGAAGAAAAGAAAAAAACCCTGCCAGAACTTGACACCCATACATCGACAAGCAAACATTGCTTCTGTCTAAGCATGCCACACCTGGGAACCAAAGTCACGGCTGCACAAGCTCACGTTAGCACAACTGACACCTTTAGCCCCTGAGCTACAGCCAGAACCACTTGTGACAGCTTCCGAAAACTAGGCCTTTGTTAGACATAGAAAACAAGCACTAGTAAACCCACAGCTGGTCGAAACCTGGGTTCTATAGCTAATATAGGCCTCCTTTTAGGCAGGACTCACAAGTGCCTCTGGCTGTGGCTTGGTGGGCTAATGTGCCCTGCTCGCAACTGTGAGGTTGTGAGTTCAAATCCCATGTTGGCCATGCTAAGCTAGAGATGGAGGGAAGGGAAGGGACATGGACTGCTGTGTTAAGAATGTGATTTGGGATATGGGTGTGGATTGCTTGGGGGGACAGGGGCATAGTATACTGTGTGGAGGATGAAGGGCCCCATGGAGAAGCAGTGCAACAGGGAAGGGGTACAGGGGTTGTAAATAGCAAAAGTGCATGAGTAACCTGGGTGAACAGGGTCCACTGCCAACATAATCCCCATTTCTTTTTTCCTCTAGCCACCTGCTTTCCTTTTACATGGGGTTCAAGTGACCCTCATTTGAGCAACCCCACTTTTCTCTTCTCCTTGGATCGACCCTAGACAGCTTTCCCATCTGTTGTGCACCCCCCCAGGGGCCAATGCACTTGCACCATGCCTGTTGCAGCCTCCAGGCCAGTCACGGACGAACCAAGCCTGCCGGTGCCGGGATTAGAACTCACAACTGCTCTGGCTCGCATTGGCACAGCCGGCGCATCTACCCACTGAGCCACTCGGGAGTCCCCACAAGAATTAGGGCTTGGCTAGACCTAAAAACTTGCCAATAAATTCACAGCTGGTTGAGACAGGGGGTTCTGTATCTAATATGGACCTCCTTGTTGGCAGGACACACAAGCAGCTCTGGCCATGGCTGAGTGGGTAAATCCACCTTGTGAGTAAATGCGAGAAAAAGGGCAGCTCATTTCTGTGCGTTGCAGGATTTTTGGTGCATTCCCGCAATGCACAAGTATGAACGTATGCAAAGTGTTCCTTTTTTCTGTATTTTCATGATCTTTTCTACTTTGTTATGAAAAAACCCTTTTGCCTTTCTTTCACTTTTTAAACAGCGTTTTTTTTGCTTTCAGTTCACTAATTAGGGGAGTGGTTAAGTGTTTGCAGCTGGGATAGAAGCAAGTGCACAACTCACTGAGCTTGCTCACTAGGATTGCAAACAAGTGGATTGGAATAAGTGCAGTTAAAACACAGGAGAACTTGAAGAAAAGAAAAAAACCCTGCCAGAACTTGACACCCATACATCGACAAGCAAACATTGCTTCTGTCTAAGCATGCCACACCTGGGAACCAAAGTCACGTTAGCACAAGCTCACGTTAGCACAACTGACACCTTTAGCCCCTGAGCTACAGCCAGAACCACTTGTGACAGCTTCCGAAAACTAGGCCTTTGTTAGACATAGAAAACAAGAACTAGTAAACCCACAGCTGGTCGAAACCTGGGTTTTATAGCTAATATAGGCCTCCTTTTAGGCAGAACTCACAAGTGCCTCTGGCTGTGGCTTGGTGTGCTAATGTGCCCTGCTCGCAACTGTGAGGTTGTGAGTTCAAATCCCATGTTTGGCCATGCTAAGCTAGAGATGAAGGAAAGGGACATGGACTGCTGTGTTAATAAGGTGTTTTGGGATGTGGGTGTGGATTGCTTGGGGGGACAGGGGCATAGTATACTGTGTGGAGGATGAAGGGCCCCATGGAGAAGCAGTGCAACAGGGAAGGGGTACAGGGGTTGTAAATAGCAAAAGTGCATGAGTAACCTGGGTGAACAGGGTCCACTGCCAACATAATCCCCATTTCTTTTTCTCTAGCCACCTGCTTTCCTTTTACATGGGGTTCAAGTGACCCTCATTTGAGCAACCCCACTTTTCTCTTCTCCTTGGATCGACCCTAGACAGCTTTCCCATCTGTTGTGCACCCCCCCAGGGGCCAATGCACTTGCACCATGCCTGTTGCGGCCTCCAGGCCAGTCACGGGCGACCCAAGCCTGCCGGTGCCGGGATTCGAACTCACAACTGCACTGGCTCGCATTGGCACAGCCGGCGCATCTACCCACTGAGCCACTCGGGAGTCGCCACAAGAATTAGGGCTTGGCTAGACCTAAAAACTTGCCAATAAATTCACAGCTGGTTGAGACAGGGGGTTCTGTATCTAATATGGACCTCCTTGTTGGCAGGACACACAAGCAGCTCTGGCCATGGCTGAGTGGGTAAATCCACCTTATGAGTAAATGCGAGAAAAAGGGCAGCTCATTTCTGTGCGTTGCAGGATTTTTGGTGCATTCCCGCAATGCACAAGTATGAACGTATGCAAAGTGTTCCTTTTTTCTGTATTTTCATGATCTTTTCTACTTTGTTATGAAAAAACCCTTTTGCCTTTCTTTCACTTTTTAAACAGCGTTTTTTTTGCTTTCAGTTCACTAATTAGGGGAGTGGTTAAGTGTTTGCAGCTGGGATAGAAGCAAGTGCACAACTCACTGAGCTTGCTCACTAGGATTGCAAACAAGTGGATTGGAATAAGTGCAGTTAAAACACAGGAGAACTTGAAGAAAAGAAAAAAACCCTGCCAGAACTTGACACCCATACATCGACAAGCAAACATTGCTTCTGTCTAAGCATGCCACACCTGGGAACCAAAGTCATGGCTGCACAAGCTCACGTTAGCACAACTGACACCTTTAGCCCCTGAGCTACAGCCAGAACCACTTGTGACAGCTTCCGAAAACTAGGCCTTTGTTAGACATAGAAAACAAGCACTAGTAAACCCACAGCTGGTCGAAACCTGGGTTCTATAGCTAATATAGGCCTCCTTTTAGGCAGGACTCACAAGTGCCTCTGGCTGTGGCTTGGTGGGCTAATGTGCCCTGCTCGCAACTGTGAGGTTGTGAGTTCAAATCCCATGTTGGCCATGCTAAGCTAGAGATAGAGGGAAGGGAAGGGACGTGGACTGCTGTGTTAAGAAGGTGATTTGGGATATGGGTGTGGATTGCTTGGGGGGACAGGGGCATAGTATACTGTGTGGAGGATGAAGGGCCCCATGGAGAAGCAGTGCAACAGGGAAGGGGTACAGGGGTTGTAAATAGCAAAAGTGCATGAGTAACCTGGGTGAACAGGGTCCACTGCCAACATAATCCCCATTTCTTTTTTTCTCTAGCCACCTGCTTTCCTTTTACATGGGGTTCAAGTGACCCTCATTTGAGCAACCCCACTTTTCTCTTCTCCTTGGATCAACCCTAGACAGCTTTCCCATCTGTTGTGCACCCCCCCAGGGGCCAATGCACTTGCACCATGCCTGTTGCAGCCTCCAGGCCAGTCACGGGCGACCCAAGCCTGCCGGTGCTGGGATTCAAACTCACAACTGCACTGGCTCGCATTGGCACAGCCGGCGCATCTACCCACTGAGCCACTCGGGAGTCGCCACAAGAATTAGGGCTTGGCTAGACCTAAAAACTTGCCAATAAATTCACAGCTGGTTGAGACAGGGGGTTCTGTATCTAATATGGACCTCCTTGTTGGCAGGACACACAAGCAGCTCTGGCCATGGCTGAGTGGGTAAATCCACCTTGTGAGTAAATGCGAGAAAAAGGGCAGCTCATTTCTGTGCGTTGCAGGATTTTTGGTGCATTCCCGCAATGCACAAGTATGAACGTATGCAAAGTGTTCCTTTTTTCTGTATTTTCATGATCTTTTCTACTTTGTTATGAAAAAACCCTTTTGCCTTTCTTTCACTTTTTAAACAGCGTTTTTTTTGCTTTCAGTTCACTAATTAGGGGAGTGGTTAAGTGTTTGCAGCTGGGATAGAAGCAAGTGCACAACTCACTGAGCTTGCTCACTAGGATTGCAAACAAGTGGATTGGAATAAGTGCAGTTAAAACACAGGAGAACTTGAAGAAAAGAAAAAAACCCTGCCAGAACTTGACACCCATACATCGACAAGCAAACATTGCTTCTGTCTAAGCATGCCACACCTGGGAACCAAAGTCACGGCTGCACAAGCTCACGTTAGCACAACTGACACCTTTAGCCCCTGAGCTACAGCCAGAACCACTTGTGACAGCTTCCGAAAACTAGGCCTTTGTTAGACATAGAAAACAAGCACTAGTAAACCCACAGCTGGTCGAAACCTGGGTTCTATAGCTAATATAGGCCTCCTTTTAGGCAGGACTCACAAGTGCCTCTGGCTGTGGCTTGGTGGGCTAATGTGCCCTGCTCGCAACTGTGAGGTTGTGAGTTCAAATCCCATGTTGGCCATGCTAAGCTAGAGATGGAGGTAAGGGAAGGGACATGGACTGCTGTGTTAAGAATGTGATTTGGGATATGGGTGTGGATTGCTTGGGGGGACAGGGGCATAGTATACTGTGTGGAGGATGAAGGGCCCCATGGAGAAGCAGTGCAACAGGGAAGGGGTACAGGGTTGTAAATAGCAAAAGTGCATGAGTAACCTGGGTGAACTGCCAACATAATCCCCATTTCTTTTTTCCTCTAGCCACCTGCTTTCCTTTTACATGGGGTTCAAGTGACCTTCATTTGAGCAACCCCACTTTTCTCTTCTCCTTGGATCGACCCTAGACAGCTTTCCCATCTGTTGTGCACCCCCCCAGGGGCCAATGCACTTGCACCATGCCTGTTGCAGCCTCCAGGCCAGTCACGGGCGACCCAAGCCTGCCGGTGCCGTGATTCGAACTCACAACTGCACTGGCTCGCATTGGCACAGCCGGCGCATCTACCCACTGAGCCACTCGGGAGTCCCCACAAGAATTAGGGCTTGGCTAGACCTAAAAACTTGCCAATAAATTCACAGCTGGTTGAGACAGGGGGTTCTGTATCTAATATGGACCTCCTTGTTGGCAGGACACACAAGCAGCTCTGGCCATGGCTGAGTGGGTAAATCCACCTTGTGAGTAAATGCGAGAAAAAGGGCAGCTCATTTCTGTGCGTTGCAGGATTTTTGGTGCATTCCCGCAATGCACAAGTATGAACGTATGCAAAGTGTTCCTTTTTTCTGTATTTTCATGATCTTTTCTACTTTGTTATGAAAAAACCCTTTTGCCTTTCTTTCACTTTTTAAACAGCGTTTTTTTTGCTTTCAGTTCACTAATTAGGGGACTGGTTAAGTGTTTGCAGCTGGGATAGAAGCAAGTGCACAACTCACTGAGCTTGCTCACTAGGATTGCAAACAAGTGGATTGGAATAAGTGCAGTTAAAACACAGGAGAACTTGAAGAAAAGAAAAAAACCCTGCCAGAACTTGACACCCATACATCGACAAGCAAACATTGCTTCTGTCTAAGCATGCCACACCTGGGAACCAAAGTCACGGCTGCACAAGCTCACGTTAGCACAACTGACACCTTTAGCCCCTGAGCTACAGCCAGAACCACTTGTGACAGCTTCCGAAAACTAGGCCTTTGTTAGACATAGAAAACAAGCACTAGTAAACCCACAGCTGGTCGAAACCTGGGTTCTATAGCTAATATAGGCCTCCTTTTAGGCAGGACTCACAAGTGCCTCTGGCTGTGGCTTGGTGGGCTAATGTGCCCTGCTTGCAACTGTGAGGTTGTGAGTTCAAATCCCATGTTGGCCATGCTAAGCTAGAGATGGAGGGAAGGGAAGGGACATGGACTGCTGTGTTAAGAAGGTGATTTGGGATATGGGTGTGGATTGCTTGGGGGGACAGGGGCATAGTATACTGTGTGGAGGATGAAGGGCCCCATGGAGAAGCAGTGCAACAGGGAAGGGGTACAGGGGTTGTAAATAGCAAAAGTGCATGAGTAACCTGGGTGAACAGGGTCCACTGCCAACATAATCCCCATTTCTTTTTCCTCTAGCCACCTGCTTTCCTTTTACATGGGGTTCAAGTGACCCTCATTTGAGCAACCCCACTTTTCTCTTCTCCTTGGATCGACCCTAGACAGCTTTCCCATCTGTTGTGCACCCCCCCAGGGGCCAATGCACTTGCACCATGCCTGTTGCAGCCTCCAGGCCAGTCACGGGCGACCCAAGCCTGCCGGTGCTGGGATTGGAACTCACAACTGCACTGGCAAAGCCGGCGCATCTACCCACTGAGCCACTCGGGAGTCCCCACAAGAATTAGGGCTTGGCTAGACCTAAAAACTTGCCAATAAATTCACAGCTGGTTGAGACAGGGGGTTCTGTATCTAATATGGACCTCCTTGTTGGCAGGACACACAAGCAGCTCTGGCCATGGCTGAGTGGGTAAATCCACCTTGTGAGTAAATGCGAGAAAAAGGGCAGCTCATTTCTGTGCGTTGCAGGATTTTTGGTGCATTCCCGCAATGCACAAGTATGAACGTATGCAAAGTGTTCCTTTTTTCTGTATTTTCATGATCTTTTCTACTTTGTTATGAAAAAACCCTTTTGCCTTTCTTTCACTTTTTAAACAGCGTTTTTTTTGCTTTCAGTTCACTAATTAGGGGAGTGGTTAAGTGTTTGCAGCTGGGATAGAAGCAAGTGCACAACTCACTGAGCTTGCTCACTAGGATTGCAAACAAGTGGATTGGAATAAGTGCAGTTAAAACACAGGAGAACTTGAAGAAAAGAAAAAAACCCTGCCAGAACTTGACACCCATACATCGACAAGCAAACATTGCTTCTGTCTAAGCATGCCACACCTGGGAACCAAAGTCACGGCTGCACAAGCTCACGTTAGCACAACTGACACCTTTAGCCCCTGAGCTACAGCCAGAACCACTTGTGACAGCTTCCGAAAACTAGGCCTTTGTTAGACATAGAAAACAAGAACTAGTAAACCCACAGCTGGTCGAAACCTGGGTTTTATAGCTAATATAGGCCTCCTTTTAGGCAGAACTCACAAGTGCCTCTGGCTGTGGCTTGGTGTGCTAATGTGCCCTGCTCGCAACTGTGAGGTTGTGAGTTCAAATCCCATGTTTGGCCATGCTAAGCTAGAGATGAAGGAAAGGGACATGGACTGCTGTGTTAATAAGGTGTTTTGGGATGTGGGTGTGGATTGCTTGGGGGGACAGGGGCATAGTATACTGTGTGGAGGATGAAGGGCCCCATGGAGAAGCAGTGCAACAGGGAAGGGGTACAGGGGTTGTAAATAGCAAAAGTGCATGAGTAACCTGGGTGAACAGGGTCCACTGCCAACATAATCCCCATTTCTTTTTCTCTAGCCACCTGCTTTCCTTTTACATGGGGTTCAAGTGACCCTCATTTGAGCAACCCCACTTTTCTCTTCTCCTTGGATCGACCCTAGACAGCTTTCCCATCTGTTGTGCACCCCCCCAGGGGCCAATGCACTTGCACCATGCCTGTTGCAGCCTCCAGGCCAGTCACGGGCGACCCAAGCCTGCCGGTGCTGGGATTCAAACTCACAACTGCACTGGCTCGCATTGGCACAGCCGGCGCATCTACCCACTGAGCCACTCGGGAGTCGCCACAAGAATTAGGGCTTGGCTAGACCTAAAAACTTGCCAATAAATTCACAGCTGGTTGAGACAGGGGGTTCTGTATCTAATATGGACCTCCTTGTTGGCAGGACACACAAGCAGCTCTGGCCATGGCTGAGTGGGTAAATCCACCTTGTGAGTAAATGCGAGAAAAAGGGCAGCTCATTTCTGTGCGTTGCAGGATTTTTGGTGCATTCCCGCAATGCACAAGTATGAACGTATGCAAAGTGTTCCTTTTTTCTGTATTTTCATGATCTTTTCTACTTTGTTATGAAAAAACCCTTTTGCCTTTCTTTCACTTTTTAAACAGCGTTTTTTTTGCTTTCAGTTCACTAATTAGGGGAGTGGTTAAGTGTTTGCAGCTGGGATAGAAGCAAGTGCACAACTCACTGAGCTTGCTCACTAGGATTGCAAACAAGTGGATTGGAATAAGTGCAGTTAAAACACAGGAGAACTTGAAGAAAAGAAAAAAACCCTGCCAGAACTTGACACCCATACATCGACAAGCAAACATTGCTTCTGTCTAAGCATGCCACACCTGGGAACCAAAGTCACGGCTGCACAAGCTCACGTTAGCACAACTGACACCTTTAGCCCCTGAGCTACAGCCAGAACCACTTGTGACAGCTTCCGAAAACTAGGCCTTTGTTAGACATAGAAAACAAGCACTAGTAAACCCACAGCTGGTCGAAACCTGGGTTCTATAGCTAATATAGGCCTCCTTTTAGGCAGGACTCACAAGTGCCTCTGGCTGTGGCTTGGTGGGCTAATGTGTCCTGCTTGCAACTGTGAGGTTGTGAGTTCAAATCCCATGTTGGCCATGCTAAGCTAGAGATGGAGGGAAGGGAAGGGACATGGACTGCTGTGTTAAGAAGGTGATTTGGGATATGGGTGTGGATTGCTTGGGGGGACAGGGGCATAGTATACTGTGTGGAGGATGAAGGGCCCCATGGAGAAGCAGTGCAACAGGGAAGGGGTACAGGGGTTGTAAATAGCAAAAGTGCATGAGTAACCTGGGTGAACTGCCAACATAATCCCCATTTCTTTTTTCCTCTAGCCACCTGCTTTCCTTTTACATGGGGTTCAAGTGACCTTCATTTGAGCAACCCCACTTTTCTCTTCTCCTTGGATCGACCCTAGACAGCTTTCCCATCTGTTGTGCACCCCCCCAGGGGCCAATGCACTTGCACCATGCCTGTTGCAGCCTCCAGGCCAGTCACGGGCGACCCAAGCCTGCCGGTGCCGTGATTCGAACTCACAACTGCACTGGCTCGCATTGGCACAGCCGGCGCATCTACCCACTGAGCCACTCGGGAGTCCCCACAAGAATTAGGGCTTGGCTAGACCTAAAAACTTGCCAATAAATTCACAGCTGGTTGAGACAGGGGGTTCTGTATCTAATATGGACCTCCTTGTTGGCAGGACACACAAGCAGCTCTGGCCATGGCTGAGTGGGTAAATCCACCTTGTGAGTAAATGCGAGAAAAAGGGCAGCTCATTTCTGTGCGTTGCAGGATTTTTGGTGCATTCCCGCAATGCACAAGTATGAACGTATGCAAAGTGTTCCTTTTTTCTGTATTTTCATGATCTTTTCTACTTTGTTATGAAAAAACCCTTTTGCCTTTCTTTCACTTTTTAAACAGCGTTTTTTTTGCTTTCAGTTCACTAATTAGGGGAGTGGTTAAGTGTTTGCAGCTGGGATAGAAGCAAGTGCACAACTCACTGAGCTTGCTCACTAGGATTGCAAACAAGTGGATTGGAATAAGTGCAGTTAAAACACAGGAGAACTTGAAGAAAAGAAAAAAACCCTGCCAGAACTTGACACCCATACATCGACAAGCAAACATTGCTTCTGTCTAAGCATGCCACACCTGGGAACCAAAGTCACGGCTGCACAAGCTCACGTTAGCACAACTGACACCTTTAGCCCCTGAGCTACAGCCAGAACCACTTGTGACAGCTTCCGAAAACTAGGCCTTTGTTAGACATAGAAAACAAGCACTAGTAAACCCACAGCTGGTCGAAACCTGGGTTCTATAGCTAATATAGGCCTCCTTTTAGGCAGGACTCACAAGTGCCTCTGGCTGTGGCTTGGTGGGCTAATGTGTCCTGCTTGCAACTGTGAGGTTGTGAGTTCAAATCCCATGTTGGCCATGCTAAGCTAGAGATGGAGGGAAGGGAAGGGACATGGACTGCTGTGTTAAGAAGGTGATTTGGGATATGGGTGTGGATTGCTTGGGGGGACAGGGGCATAGTATACTGTGTGGAGGATGAAGGGCCCCATGGAGAAGCAGTGCAACAGGGAAGGGGTACAGGGGTTGTAAATAGCAAAAGTGCATGAGTAACCTGGGTGAACTGCCAACATAATCCCCATTTCTTTTTTCCTCTAGCCACCTGCTTTCCTTTTACATGGGGTTCAAGTGACCTTCATTTGAGCAACCCCACTTTTCTCTTCTCCTTGGATCGACCCTAGACAGCTTTCCCATCTGTTGTGCACCCCCCCAGGGGCCAATGCACTTGCACCATGCCTGTTGCAGCCTCCAGGCCAGTCACGGGCGACCCAAGCCTGCCGGTGCCGTGATTCGAACTCACAACTGCACTGGCTCGCATTGGCACAGCCGGCGCATCTACCCACTGAGCCACTCGGGAGTCCCCACAAGAATTAGGGCTTGGCTAGACCTAAAAACTTGCCAATAAATTCACAGCTGGTTGAGACAGGGGGTTCTGTATCTAATATGGACCTCCTTGTTGGCAGGACACACAAGCAGCTCTGGCCATGGCTGAGTGGGTAAATCCACCTTGTGAGTAAATGCGAGAAAAAGGGCAGCTCATTTCTGTGCGTTGCAGGATTTTTGGTGCATTCCCGCAATGCACAAGTATGAACGTATGCAAAGTGTTCCTTTTTTCTGTATTTTCATGATCTTTTCTACTTTGTTATGAAAAAACCCTTTTGCCTTTCTTTCACTTTTTAAACAGCGTTTTTTTTGCTTTCAGTTCACTAATTAGGGGAGTGGTTAAGTGTTTGCAGCTGGGATAGAAGCAAGTGCACAACTCACTGAGCTTGCTCACTAGGATTGCAAACAAGTGGATTGGAATAAGTGCAGTTAAAACACAGGAGAACTTGAAGAAAAGAAAAAAACCCTGCCAGAACTTGACACCCATACATCGACAAGCAAACATTGCTTCTGTCTAAGCATGCCACACCTGGGAACCAAAGTCACGGCTGCACAAGCTCACGTTAGCACAACTGACACCTTTAGCCCCTGAGCTACAGCCAGAACCACTTGTGACAGCTTCCGAAAACTAGGCCTTTGTTAGACATAGAAAACAAGCACTAGTAAACCCACAGCTGGTCGAAACCTGGGTTCTATAGCTAATATAGGCCTCCTTTTAGGCAGGACTCACAAGTGCCTCTGGCTGTGGCTTGGTGGGCTAATGTGCCCTGCTTGCAACTGTGAGGTTGTGAGTTCAAATCCCATGTTGGCCATGCTAAGCTAGAGATGGAGGGAAGGGAAGGGACATGGACTGCTGTGTTAAGAAGGTGATTTGGGATATGGGTGTGGATTGCTTGGGGGGACAGGGGCATAGTATACTGTGTGGAGGATGAAGGGCCCCATGGAGAAGCAGTGCAACAGGGAAGGGGTACAGGGGTTGTAAATAGCAAAAGTGCATGAGTAACCTGGGTGAACAGGGTCCACTGCCAACATAATCCCCATTTCTTTTTCCTCTAGCCACCTGCTTTCCTTTTACATGGGGTTCAAGTGACCCTCATTTGAGCAACCCCACTTTTCTCTTCTCCTTGGATCGACCCTAGACAGCTTTCCCATCTGTTGTGCACCCCCCCAGGGGCCAATGCACTTGCACCATGCCTGTTGCAGCCTCCAGGCCAGTCACGGGCGACCCAAGCCTGCCGGTGCTGGGATTGGAACTCACAACTGCACTGGCATAGCCGGCGCATCTACCCACTGAGCCACTCGGGAGTCCCCACAAGAATTAGGGCTTGGCTAGACCTAAAAACTTGCCAATAAATTCACAGCTGGTTGAGACAGGGGGTTCTGTATCTAATATGGACCTCCTTGTTGGCAGGACACACAAGCAGCTCTGGCCATGGCTGAGTGGGTAAATCCACCTTGTGAGTAAATGCGAGAAAAAGGGCAGCTCATTTCTGTGCGTTGCAGGATTTTTGGTGCATTCCCGCAATGCACAAGTATGAACGTATGCAAAGTGTTCCTTTTTTCTGTATTTTCATGATCTTTTCTACTTTGTTATGAAAAAACCCTTTTGCCTTTCTTTCACTTTTTAAACAGCGTTTTTTTTGCTTTCAGTTCACTAATTAGGGGAGTGGTTAAGTGTTTGCAGCTGGGATAGAAGCAAGTGCACAACTCACTGAGCTTTCTCACTAGGATTGCAAACAAGTGGATTGGAATAAGTGCAGTTAAAACACAGGAGAACTTGAAGAAAAGAAAAAAACCCTGCCAGAACTTGACACCCATACATCGACAAGCAAACATTGCTTCTGTCTAAGCATGCCACACCTGGGAACCAAAGTCACGGCTGCACAAGCTCACGTTAGCACAACTGACACCTTTAGCCCCTGAGCTACAGCCAGAACCACTTGTGACAGCTTCCGAAAACTAGGCCTTTGTTAGACATAGAAAACAAGCACTAGTAAACCCACAGCTGGTCGAAACCTGGGTTTTATAGCTAATATAGGCCTCCTTTTAGGCAGGACTCACAAGTGCCTCTGGCTGTGGCTTGGTGGGCTAATGTGCCCTGCTCGCAACTGTGAGGTTGTGAGTTCAAATCCCATGTTTGGCCATGCTAAGCTAGAGATGAAGGAAAGGGACATGGACTGCTGTGTTAAGAAGGTGATTTGGGATATGGGTGTGGATTGCTTGGGGGGACAGGGGCATAGTATACTGTGTGGAGGATGAAGGGCCCCATGGAGAAGCAGTGCAACAGGGAAGGGGTACAGGGGTTGTAAATAGCAAAAGTGCATGAGTAACCTGGGTGAACAGGGTCCACTGCCAACATAATCCCCATTTCTTTTTTTTTTCCTCTAGCCACCTGCTTTCCTTTTACATGGGGTTCAAGTCTCTCATTTCAAGTGCCCTCATTTGAGCAACCCCACTTTTCTCTTCTCCTTGGATCGACCCTAGACAGCTTTCCCATCTGTTGTGCACCCCCCCAGGGGCCAATGCACTTGCACCATGCCTGTTGCAGCCTCCAGGCCAGTCACGGGCGACCCAAGCCTGCCGGTGCTGGGATTCAAACTCACAACTGCACTGGCTCGCATTGGCACAGCCGGCGCATCTACCCACTGAGCCACTCGGGAGTCGCCACAAGAATTAGGGCTTGGCTAGACCTAAAAACTTGCCAATAAATTCACAGCTGGTTGAGACAGGGGGTTCTGTATCTAATATGGACCTCCTTGTTGGCAGGACACACAAGCAGCTCTGGCCATGGCTGAGTGGGTAAATCCACCTTGTGAGTAAATGCGAGAAAAAGGGCAGCTCATTTCTGTGCGTTGCAGGATTTTTGGTGCATTCCCGCAATGCACAAGTATGAACGTATGCAAAGTGTTCCTTTTTTCTGTATTTTCATGATCTTTTCTACTTTGTTATGAAAAAACCCTTTTGCCTTTCTTTCACTTTTTAAACAGCGTTTTTTTTGCTTTCAGTTCACTAATTAGGGGAGTGGTTAAGTGTTTGCAGCTGGGATAGAAGCAAGTGCACAACTCACTGAGCTTGCTCACTAGGATTGCAAACAAGTGGATTGGAATAAGTGCAGTTAAAACACAGGAGAACTTGAAGAAAAGAAAAAAACCCTGCCAGAACTTGACACCCATACATCGACAAGCAAACATTGCTTCTGTCTAAGCATGCCACACCTGGGAACCAAAGTCACGGCTGCACAAGCTCACGTTAGCACAACTGACACCTTTAGCCCCTGAGCTACAGCCAGAACCACTTGTGACAGCTTCCGAAAACTAGGCCTTTGTTAGACATAGAAAACAAGCACTAGTAAACCCACAGCTGGTCGAAACCTGGGTTCTATAGCTAATATAGGCCTCCTTTTAGGCAGGACTCGCAAGTGCCTCTGGCTGTGGCTTGGTGGGCTAATGTGCCCTGCTCGCAACTGTGAGGTTGTGAGTTCAAATCCCATGTTGGCCATGCTAAGCTAGAGATGGAGGGGAGGGAAGGGAAGGGACATGGACTGCTGTGTTAAGAAGGTGATTTGGGATATGGGTGTGGATTGCTTGGGGGGGCATAGTATACTGTGTGGAGGATGAAGGGCCCCATGGAGAAGCAGTGCAACAGGGAAGGGGTACAGGGGTTGTAAATAGCAAAGGTGCATGAGTAACCTGGGTGAACAGGGTCCACTGCCAACATAATCCCCATTTCTTTTTTCCTCTAGCCACCTGCTTTCCTTTTACATGGGGTTCAAGTGACCCTCATTTGAGCAACCCCACTTTTCTCTTCTCCTTGGATCGATCCTAGACAGCTTTCCCATCTGTTGTGCACCCCCCCAGGGGCCAATGCACTTGCACCATGCCTGTTGCAGCCTCCAGGCCAGTCACGGGCGACCCAAGCCTGCCGGTGCCGTGATTCGAACTCACAACTGCACTGGCTCGCATTGGCACAGCCGGCGCATCTACCCACTGAGCCACTCGGGAGTCCCCACAAGAATTAGGGCTTGGCTAGACCTAAAAACTTGCCAATAAATTCACAGCTGGTTGAGACAGGGGGTTCTGTATCTAATATGGACCTCCTTGTTGGCAGGACACACAAGCAGCTCTGGCCATGGCTGAGTGGGTAAATCCACCTTGTGAGTAAATGCGAGAAAAAGGGCAGCTCATTTCTGTGCGTTGCAGGATTTTTGGTGCATTCCCGCAATGCACAAGTATGAACGTATGCAAAGTGTTCCTTTTTTCTGTATTTTCATGATCTTTTCTACTTTGTTATGAAAAAACCCTTTTGCCTTTCTTTCACTTTTTAAACAGCGTTTTTTTTGCTTTCAGTTCACTAATTAGGGGAGTGGTTAAGTGTTTGCAGCTGGGATAGAAGCAAGTGCACAACTCACTGAGCTTGCTCACTAGGATTGCAAACAAGTGGATTGGAATAAGTGCAGTTAAAACACAGGAGAACTTGAAGAAAAGAAAAAAACCCTGCCAGAACTTGACACCCATACATCGACAAGCAAACATTGCTTCTGTCTAAGCATGCCACACCTGGGAACCAAAGTCACGGCTGCACAAGCTCACGTTAGCACAACTGACACCTTTAGCCCCTGAGTAGTGATGGCCGAACGGTTCGCCCGGCGGTCGTTTCGCGGCGAATTTCCGACTTTCGCCGTCCGCGGGTTCGAACGCCTTTTTCCGTCGTTCGCCCCGGCGGACTTACGTGTTTAATGTATACAAGAACTTTAACCTTTCGTGACACGTTTATCATGTGTTACAGGACAACCAATTGAGACATGACAGCTCATGGACACTTGGACATTCCCCCTAACCTATAAATACACCCGATCCGGTGGCCATTTTACATTCTTTCTTCTGTCACTGTAGGGAAAGGATCCTGTGTGGAGTAGGGACAGAGAAAACGCTAGCTATTTGGTACACAAAAGTTCTTTTCAGGACTGGTATAGGTGTTAGGTCAGCAGCCTGAGTTTCTTTTGTCAGTTTAGATAAAGGGACAGAGCGCTGTATGCTGCTATTTTAGGGACAGCTCAGCCAGATTAGTCTTTCTTCATCATCATCATCATCATCATCATTAGCTGTTACTATCAGGTCCACAAAAGAGCTGTTCCAGCTAATCGTTCCAGCCTACTCTTTTTTGCCAATTTGTATAGGGACAGGCAGGAAGCAGTGTGTCAGGCAGTGAGGATAATTTTAAAGACTTGCTGTTACTATTAGTTCCACAAAGGTTCTTTTCAGGACTGGTATCAGTGGTACGGTAATAGGCTTGTACACGTATAATATTCTTTCTTCCAAATATAGAAAGAATATTATACTTGACTGCTGCCCTTCTGCTGCAGTCTGCTAATCATTCACAACTCACTTGTTCCACAAAGCTCTTTATCAGGACTGGTAACTTGGTCTGTCTAGGGTGCTACGGTACATAGGCTTGGGTGCGGTACAGTCTGCTGTTCTGTAAGGACCGCTATCGGTCCACAATACATAGGGTTGCCGTGCACTACTGCTGACCGCTGCCCTATACTGCAGCAGTCCTTCATTGGTATAGGGACTGACGTACAGTCTGCTAATCACTAACACACAACCTGCTTGGTCCACAAAAGTTCTTATAAGGACTGGTAACTTGGTATAGGGTGCTACGGTACATAGGCCTGAGTGCGTTACAGTCTGCTGTTCTGTAAGGACCGCTATCGGTCCACAATACATAGGGTTGCCGTGCACTACTGCTGACCGCTGCCCTATACTGCAGCAGTCCTTCAGCGGTATAGGGACTGACGCACAGTCTGCTAAACACTAACACACAACCTGCTTGGTCCACAAAAGTTTTTATAAGGACTGGTAACTTGGTATAGGGTGCTACGGTACATAGGCCTGAGTGCAGTACAGTCTGCTGTTCTGTAAGGACCGCTATCGGTCCACAATACATAGGGTTGCCGTGCACTACTGCTGACCGCTGCCCTATACTGCAGCAGTCCTTCATTGGTATAGGGACTGACGTACAGTCTGCTAATCACTAACACACAACCTGCTTGGTCCACAAAAGTTCTTATAAGGACTGGTAACTTGGTATAGGGTGCTACGGTACATAGGCCTGAGTGCGTTACAGTCTGCTGTTCTGTAAGGACCGCTATCGGTCCACAATACATAGGGTTGCCGTGCACTACTGCTGACCGCTGCCCTATACTGCAGCAGTCCTTCATTGGTATAGGGACTGACGTACAGTCTGCTAATCACTAACACACAACCTGCTTGTTCCACAAAAGTTCTTATAAGGACTGGTAACTTGGTATAGGGTGCTACGGTACATAGGCCTGAGTGCGTTACAGTCTGCTGTTCTGTAAGGACCGCTATCGGTCCACAATACATAGGGTTGCCGTGCACTACTGCTGACCGCTGCCCTATACTGCAGCAGTCCTTCATTGGTATAGGGACTGACGTACAGTCTGCTAATCACTAACACACAACCTGCTTGGTCCACAAAAGTTCTTATAAGGACTGGTAACTTGGTATAGGGTGCTACGGTACATAGGCCTGAGTGCGTTACAGTCTGCTGTTCTGTAAGGACCGCTATCGGTCCACAATACATAGGGTTGCCGTGCACTACTGCTGACCGCTGCCCTATACTGCAGCAGTCCTTCAGCGGTATAGGGACTGACGCACAGTCTGCTAAACACTAACACACAACCTGCTTGGTCCACAAAAGTTTTTATAAGGACTGGTAACTTGGTATAGGGTGCTACGGTACATAGGCCTGAGTGCGTTACAGTCTGCTGTTCTGTAAGGACCGCTATCGGTCCACAATACATAGGGTTGCCGTGCACTACTGCTGACCGCTGCCCTATACTGCAGCAGTCCTTCATTGGTATAGGGACTGACGTACAGTCTGCTAATCACTAACACACAACCTGCTTGGTCCACAAAAGTTCTTATAAGGACTGGTAACTTGGTATAGGGTGCTACGGTACATAGGCCTGAGTGCGTTACAGTCTGCTGTTCTGTAAGGACCGCTATCGGTCCACAATACATAGGGTTGCCGTGCACTACTGCTGACCGCTGCCCTATACTGCAGCAGTCCTTCAGCGGTATAGGGACTGACGCACAGTCTGCTAAACACTAACACACAACCTGCTTGGTCCACAAAAGTTCTTATAAGGACTGGTAACTTGGTATAGGGTGCTACGGTACATAGGCCTGAGTGCAGTACAGTCTGCTGTTCTGTAAGGACCGCTATCGGTCCACAATACATAGGGTTGCCGTGCACTACTGCTGACCGCTGCCCTATACTGCAGCAGTCCTTCATTGGTATAGGGACTGACGTACAGTCTGCTAATCACTAACACACAACCTGCTTGGTCCACAAAAGTTCTTATAAGGACTGGTAACTTGGTATAGGGTGCTACGGTACATAGGCCTGAGTGCGTTACAGTCTGCTGTTCTGTAAGGACCGCTATCGGTCCACAATACATAGGGTTGCCGTGCACTACTGCTGACCGCTGCCCTATACTGCAGCAGTCCTTCATTGGTATAGGGACTGACGTACAGTCTGCTAATCACTAACACACAACCTGCTTGTTCCACAAAAGTTCTTATAAGGACTGGTAACTTGGTATAGGGTGCTACGGTACATAGGCCTGAGTGCGTTACAGTCTGCTGTTCTGTAAGGACCGCTATCGGTCCACAATACATAGGGTTGCCGTGCACTACTGCTGACCGCTGCCCTATACTGCAGCAGTCCTTCATTGGTATAGGGACTGACGTACAGTCTGCTAATCACTAACACACAACCTGCTTGTTCCACAAAAGTTCTTATAAGGACTGGTAACTTGGTATAGGGTGCTACGGTACATAGGCCTGAGTGCGTTACAGTCTGCTGTTCTGTAAGGACCGCTATCGGTCCACAATACATAGGGTTGCCGTGCACTACTGCTGACCGCTGCCCTATACTGCAGCAGTCCTTCAGCGGTATAGGGACTGACGCACAGTCTGCTAAACACTAACACACAACCTGCTTGGTCCACAAAAGTTCTTATAAGGACTGGTAACTTGGTATAGGGTGCTACGGTACATAGGCTTGAGTGCGGTACAGTCTGCTGTTCTGTAAGGACCGCTATCGGTCCACAATAGATAGGGTTGACGTGCACCACTGCTGACCGCTGCCCTATACTGCAGCAGTCCTTCAGCGGTATAGGGACTGACGTACAGTCTGCTAAACACTAATACACAACCTGCTTGGTCCACAAAAGTTCTTATAAGGACTGGTAACTTGGTATAGGGTGCTACGGTACATAGGCTTGAGTGCGGTACAGTCTGCTGTTCTGTAAGGACCGCTATAGGTCCACAATAGATAGGGTTGACGTGCACCACTGCTGACCGCTCACCTATACTGCAGCAGTCCTTCAGCGGTATAGGGACTAAGAGTTTTGTCACAGGGTCATTTAAAAAATGACATGCAGAGGAAGAGGCAGGCCCTTCCGCAGGGGTGGTAGGGGTAGGGCAGGAGCAACAGGCTTGAGCCAAAGTGGGAAGTTGCAGAAGGTGCGTTCAATTACTTTAAAGGATGCACCAGACTTGGTTGAGTGGCTCGCTCAGCCTTACTCTTCTGCACCCTCCTCATCCTCTCGATCTGCACCCTCTTCTTCACTCTCTGCTATGTGCACCCCCAAAGACACTACCACCAACAACACGACCACCACCACCACCACCACATACCTTCCGCTTGAGTCACTGGAATTATTTTCCGATCCATATCAAGAGGACATTTCTGATGCGCAGCCACTCTTGGTATTGGATCAGGAAGAGGAGGTAGCAACAAGCGCTACTCAGCAGTCTGACGCCAGTACCCAGATCAGCCCAAGGAGGAGGTTGGTCCCCGGTGTTGCTGCCTACTCTACTTATAGCGGTGGGGAAGGTGACGTTGATGATGACGTGTCTAGTGATGTCACGTGGGTGCCCACAAGAGAGGAAGAGGAGGGGAGTTCAGAGGGAGATATGGACCAGCAGATAGGGAGGAGAAGCAGCAATGACTTACATTGCACAGCAGGGACAAAGCAGACTGCAAATGTATCAGGAGCGAGTCATCGACCATGTACGGTCACATCTGGCGCTCCCAGGACACCGGCACATGGCTCCGCAGTGTGGGCTTTTTTTAACGTGTCCGCTGCTGACAATAGCGTTGCCATCTGCAATCTTTGCAGTCAACGCGTTAGTCGCGGTAAGCCCAATACTCACCTAGGGACGACCGCCTTAAGAAGGCACATGAGCAGCCATCACCGAGCCCAGTGGGAGCAACGGAACACACAAAGCCACACTGCAGGCTCTCACCGTCCAGCCTCGTCTTCTACTTCTCCTTCTCCTCTCTCCTCACAATTGTCCTCCACTCCACCTTCCATCACGCCAAGCTCACATTTTTCTGCAAAAAGGCAGGCTTCCGTGGGCCTAATGTTTGAGCGTAAAAAAATGATGACGCCGGATAACCCTCTTGCCCAACGGTTGGCGGCTGGCTTGTCAGAACTCATAGCCCGCCAACTACTGCCATATAAACTGGTGGACTCGGAGGCCTTTCGCAAATTTGTGGCCATTGGAACACCACAATGGAAGGTCCCAGGAAGGAAGTATTTCTCAGAGAAGGGCATCCCAGAGCTATATGGCCATGTTCAGCGGCAAGTGAATGTATCTCTGGCACACAGTGTCGGTGCCAAGATACATCTGACCACAGACACGTGGTCTAGCAAACACGGGCAGGGAAGGTATATCAGTTTTACTGCCCACTGGGTGAACCTTCTGACGGCCGTCAAGCATGTAACCCGTGGCACCCGTGTAGATTTGGTTTTACCGCCACGGATTGCATGCAGGCCTGACTCTTCTTCTCCTCCTCCTACTCCATCCTCCTCCCTCTCCTCCTCAGCTGCCTCCTCCTTTTCCGCTGCTAGCGTCTCTTCCACTGCACCGCCCAAGCTCCCCAGAACCTATTCCACATGCCAGGTGAGACGTTGCCATGCCGTGCTGCGTCTGTTGTGCCTGGAAGCAAAGAGCCACACTGGCCCGGCACTCCTTTCAGCTTTGCGTTCACAGGCAGATGAGTGGCTAACACCGCTCAATTTGACAGTTGGTAAAGTGGTGTGTGACAACGGTGCCAATCTGCTTAGCGCATTGAAACAGGGCAAAATCACGCACGTGCCGTGCATGGCACACGTCTTAAACTTGGTCGTGCAGCGATTCCTTGTCAAATACCCTGGGGTCCAGGACATCTTGCGGCAGGCAAGGAAAATCTCGGCCCATTTCAGAAGATCTTACACGGCCATGGCTCGCCTTGCTGACATTCAGCGGCGACACCATCTGCCGGTCAGACGTCTTATTTGCGATTGCCCGACGCGATGGAACTCAACCTTCTATATGCTTGATAGGCTGCTCCAGCAGAAACGTGCAGTTAACGTCTACCTGTATGAACTCTGCGAAAGAAACGGTTCTGGGGAGCTGGGTTTTTTTTCACCGCGCCAGTGGCTGCTCATGCGCGACACATGCAGACTTCTGCGGCCATTTGAGGAGATCACCAAACTGGTCAGTCGCAGCCATGGCGCCATCAGTGACATGGTACCTTATGCCTTCTTTCTGGAGCGTGCATTGCGTCGTGTCATTGATCAGGCTGTGGAGGAGCAGGAGCGGGAAGATGAGGAAGTCGCAATGCTGGATGAATTCCCAGGGGGGGCTACTCTATCTGAGACAAGTCAACAACAGGAGTCTGATGAGGAGTCAGAGGAGGATGGTGCCGGGGCGGATGAGCAGGAGCAAGAAGAGCATGCTTTAAACCTTTCTGGGATCCCTGTTGTGCGAGGATGGGGAGAGGAGAATGAAGAGGACGACATTATCCTGGATGATGAGCAGGAGCCAGGCCACCACACCGCTTCCACTTTAGTGCAAATGGGGGCCTTCATGCTCCAGTGTTTTAATAGGGACCCCCGTATAAAAAGCATGAGGGTCAAGGACCAGTACTGGGTGGCAACGTACTTAGACCCCCGGTACAAACACAAAATGGCGGAAATGTTACCGCCGTCGCAGAGGGCTGTCAGAATGCAGCACTTCCAGGCCTTGCTTCGAGAAATGCTGCATTCTGCTTTTGCGTGCGCTGGCAGAGGAGCAATTCCCACTCCCAGAGAAGGATTTGCGGGTACCAATCCAACAGCGCCTGCAAGAAGAGGCCGGTTTGAAGATGTGTTGGTGACTTCGGATATGAGGTCATTCTTTCAGCCGACCCATCGACAGGTGTCATCCGGATCCAGCATCAGGGAACGCCTAGACCGTCAGGTGTCCGACTACATTGGGTTAACGGCCGATGTGGACGCTCTGAGGAGTGATGAACCCCTAGACTACTGGGTGGGCAGGCTTGACCTCTGGCCAGAGCTTGCCCAATTTGCAATCGAACTGTTGGCTTGCCCCTCATCCAGTGTCCTGTCCGAAAGGACGTTCAGCGCAGCAGGGGGGATTGTGACCGATAAGCGTACTCGCCTAGCTCACCACAGTGTTAACTACCTCACATTTCTAAAAATGAATGAGGCATGGATCTCGGAGGAATTCAACACATGTGATCAGTAGACCATGTATATGTCTATAAACAATTTTTGGAATCAAGCACACAGACCTTCTTAATTCATTTGGCTCACTTCCCTGACCCAAAAAAGCACACCGTACTATATGCCCCTACCCTCCTCTTTGAAGAGGTTGAGCGGTGTCATATTTCTACTGGGGCTGCTTATTATGAGGGGTTCCCACCATCCCTGTGCTGTGCTGACTTCCTCCTGGGTGTTCTTATTATGAGGGGCTCCCACCATCCCTGTGCTGTGCTGACTTCCTCCTGGGGGTTCTTATTATGAGGGGATCACACCATCCCTGTGCTGTGCTGACTTCCTCCTGGGGCTGCTTACGGTGCTGCTGTCAGCGCTGTATGTCACGGAGCTGCTGTCAGCGCTGTATGTCACGGAGCTGCTGTCAGCGCTGTATGTCACGGAGCTGCTGTCAGCGCTGTATGTCACGGAGCTGCTGTCAGCGCTGTATGTCACGGAGCTGCTGTCAGCGCTGTATGTCACGGAGCTGCTGTCAGCGCTGTATGTCACGGAGCTGCTGTCAGCGCTGTATGTCACGGAGCTGCTGTCAGCGCTGTATGTCACGGAGCTGCTGTCAGCGCTGTATGTCACGGAGCTGCTGTCAGCGCTGTATGTCACGGTGCTGCTGTCAGCGCTGTATGTCACGGAGCTGCTGTCAGCGCTGTATGTCACGGAGCTGCTGTCAGTGCTGTATGTCACGGAGCTGCTGTCAGCGCTGTATGTCACGGAGCTGCTGTCAGCGCTGTATGTCACGGAGCTGCTGTCAGCGCTGTATGTCACGGTGCTGCTGTCAGCGCTGTATGTCACGGAGCTGCTGTCAGCGCTGTATGTCACGGAGCTGCTGTCAGCGCTGTATGTCACGGAGCTGCTGTCAGCGCTGTATGTCACGGAGCTGCTGTCAGCGCTGTATGTCACGGAGCTGCTGTCAGCGCTGTATGTCACGGTGCTGATGTCAGTGCTCTGTATTACGGTGCTGCTGTCAGTGCTCTGTATCTCCTGCACCCTCTTGTTTGCCTACCCTGGTCCCTGACCTTCCCTCTCCTCCATTGCCTTCATTAGCTCCATAGTCCTGAATTGTCAGAACAATTTCCCAAATAAAAAAAAAATGCTTGTAGTTATCGATCCCAAATTCACCTCATACATGTATTATGCTATTGTCCAGGTGGTGGGACTACGTGCTACCCCCTAATAATTACCCCGTGGCCGCAAATTCGACCTAAAGGTTTGCGAAATTCGCCTCCCATTGAAGTCAATGGAGCCCGCGGCGAACGGTCGTTTTCGCGAACGTTTGTGTCCGTTCGCGTTTCGCGTTCGCGAAACGTCCCGTCGGAAGTTCGTCCATCACTACCCCTGAGCTACAGCCAGAACCACTTGTGACAGCTTCCGAAAACTAGGCCTTTGTTAGACATAGAAAACAAGCACTAGTAAACCCACAGCTGGTCGAAACCTGGGTTCTATAGCTAATATAGGCCTCCTTTTAGGCAGGACTCACAAGTGCCTCTGGCTGTGGCTTGGTGGGCTAATGTGCCCTGCTTGCAACTGTGAGGTTGTGAGTTCAAATCCCATGTTGGCCATGCTAAGCTAGAGATGGAGGGAAGGGAAGGGACATGGACTGCTGTGTTAAGAAGGTGATTTGGGATATGGGTGTGGATTGCTTGGGGGGACAGGGGCATAGTATACTGTGTGGAGGATGAAGGGCCCCATGGAGAAGCAGTGCAACAGGGAAGGGGTACAGGGGTTGTAAATAGCAAAAGTGCATGAGTAACCTGGGTGAACAGGGTCCACTGCCAACATAATCCCCATTTCTTTTTCCTCTAGCCACCTGCTTTCCTTTTACATGGGGTTCAAGTGACCCTCATTTGAGCAACCCCACTTTTCTCTTCTCCTTGGATCGACCCTAGACAGCTTTCCCATCTGTTGTGCACCCCCCCAGGGGCCAATGCACTTGCACCATGCCTGTTGCAGCCTCCAGGCCAGTCACGGGCGACCCAAGCCTGCCGGTGCTTTGATTGGAACTCACAACTGCACTGGCATAGCCGGCGCATCTACCCACTGAGCCACTCGGGAGTCCCCACAAGAATTAGGGCTTGGCTAGACCTAAAAACTTGCCAATAAATTCACAGCTGGTTGAGACAGGGGGTTCTGTATCTAATATGGACCTCCTTGTTGGCAGGACACACAAGCAGCTCTGGCCATGGCTGAGTGGGTAAATCCACCTTGTGAGTAAATGCGAGAAAAAGGGCAGCTCATTTCTGTGCGTTGCAGGATTTTTGGTGCATTCCCGCAATGCACAAGTATGAACGTATGCAAAGTGTTCCTTTTTTCTGTATTTTCATGATCTTTTCTACTTTGTTATGAAAAAACCCTTTTGCCTTTCTTTCACTTTTTAAACAGCGTTTTTTTTGCTTTCAGTTCACTAATTAGGGGAGTGGTTAAGTGTTTGCAGCTGGGATAGAAGCAAGTGCACAACTCACTGAGCTTGCTCACTAGGATTGCAAACAAGTGGATTGGAATAAGTGCAGTTAAAACACAGGAGAACTTGAAGAAAAGAAAAAAACCCTGCCAGAACTTGACACCCATACATCGACAAGCAAACATTGCTTCTGTCTAAGCATGCCACACCTGGGAACCAAAGTCACGGCTGCACAAGCTCACGTTAGCACAACTGACACCTTTAGCCCCTGAGCTACAGCCAGAACCACTTGTGACAGCTTCCGAAAACTAGGCCTTTGTTAGACATAGAAAACAAGCACTAGTAAACCCACAGCTGGTCGAAACCTGGGTTTTATAGCTAATATAGGCCTCCTTTTAGGCAGGACTCACAAGTGCCTCTGGCTGTGGCTTGGTGGGCTAATGTGCCCTGCTCGCAACTGTGAGGTTGTGAGTTCAAATCCCATGTTTGGCCATGCTAAGCTAGAGATGAAGGAAAGGGACATGGACTGCTGTGTTAAGAAGGTGATTTGGGATATGGGTGTGGATTGCTTGGGGGGACAGGGGCATAGTATACTGTGTGGAGGATGAAGGGCCCCATGGAGAAGCAGTGCAACAGGGAAGGGGTACAGGGGTTGTAGATAGCAAAAGTGCATGAGTAACCTGGGTGAACAGGGTCCACTGCCAACATAATCCCCATTTCTTTTTTTTTTCCTCTAGCCACCTGCTTTCCTTTTACATGGGGTTCAAGTCTCTCATTTCAAGTGCCCTCATTTGAGCAACCCCACTTTTCTCTTCTCCTTGGATCGACCCTAGACAGCTTTCCCATCTGTTGTGCACCCCCCCAGGGGCCAATGCACTTGCACCATGCCTGTTGCAGCCTCCAGGCCAGTCACGGGCGACCCAAGCCTGCTGGTGCTGGGATTCAAACTCACAACTGCACTGGCTCGCATTGGCACAGCCGGCGCATCTACCCACTGAGCCACCCGGGAGTCCCCACAAGAATTAGGGCTTGGCTAGACCTAAAAACTTGCCAATAAATTCACAGCTGGTTGAGACAGGGGGTTCTGTATCTAATATGGACCTCCTTGTTGGCAGGACACACAAGCAGCTCTGGCCATGGCTGAGTGGGTAAATCCACCTTGTGAGTAAATGCGAGAAAAAGGGCAGCTCATTTCTGTGCGTTGCAGGATTTTTGGTGCATTCCCGCAATGCACAAGTATGAACGTATGCAAAGTGTTCCTTTTTTCTGTATTTTCATGATCTTTTCTACTTTGTTATGAAAAAACCCTTTTGCCTTTCTTTCACTTTTTAAACAGCGTTTTTTTTGCTTTCAGTTCACTAATTAGGGGAGTGGTTAAGTGTTTGCAGCTGGGATAGAAGCAAGTGCACAACTCACTGAGCTTGCTCACTAGGATTGCAAACAAGTGGATTGGAATAAGTGCAGTTAAAACACAGGAGAACTTGAAGAAAAGAAAAAAACCCTGCCAGAACTTGACACCCATACATCGACAAGCAAACATTGCTTCTGTCTAAGCATGCCACACCTGGGAACCAAAGTCACGGCTGCACAAGCTCACGTTAGCACAACTGACACCTTTAGCCCCTGAGCTACAGCCAGAACCACTTGTGACAGCTTCCGAAAACTAGGCCTTTGTTAGACATAGAAAACAAGCACTAGTAAACCCACAGCTGGTCGAAACCTGGGTTCTATAGCTAATATAGGCCTCCTTTTAGGCAGGACTCACAAGTGCCTCTGGCTGTGGCTTGGTGGGCTAATGTGTCCTGCTTGCAACTGTGAGGTTGTGAGTTCAAATCCCATGTTGGCCATGCTAAGCTAGAGATGGAGGGGAGGGAAGGGAAGGGACATGGACTGCTGTGTTAAGAAGGTGATTTGGGATATGGGTGTGGATTGCTTGGGGGGACAGGGGCATAGTATACTGTGTGGAGGATGAAGGGCCCCATGGAGAAGCAGTGCAACAGGGAAGGGGTACAGGGGTTGTAAATAGCAAAAGTGCATGAGTAACCTGGGTGAACAGGGTCCACTGCCAACATAATCCCCATTTCTTTTTTTTTTCCTCTAGCCACCTGCTTTCGTTTTACATGGGGTTCAAGTGACCCTCATTTGAGCAACCCCACTTTTCTCTTCTCCTTGGATCGACCCTAGACAGCATTTCCCATCTGTTGTGCACCCCCCCCAGGGGCCAATGCACTTGCACCATGCCTGTTGCAGCCTCCAGGCCAGTCACGGGTGACCCAAGCCTGCCGGTGCCGGGATTTGAACTCACAACTGCACTTGGCTCGCAGTTGGCACAGCCGGCGCATCTACCCACTGAGCCACTCGGGAGTCCCCACAAGAATTAGGGCTTGGCTAGACCTAAAAACTTGCCAATAAATTCACAGCTGGTTGAGACAGGGGGTTCTGTATCTAATATGGACCTCCTTGTTGGCAGGACACACAAGCAGCTCTGGCCATGGCTGAGTGGGTAAATCCACCTTGTGAGTAAATGCGAGAAAAAGGGCAGCTAATTTCTGTGCGTTGCAGGATTTTTGGTGCATTCCCGCAATGCACAAGTATGAACGTATGCAAAGTGTTCCTTTTTTCTGTATTTTCATGATCTTTTCTACTTTGTTATGAAAAAACCCTTTTGCCTTTCTTTCACTTTTTAAACAGCGTTTTTTTTGCTTTCAGTTCACTAATTAGGGGAGTGGTTAAGTGTTTGCAGCTGGGATAGAAGCAAGTGCACAACTCACTGAGCTTGCTCACTAGGATTGCAAACAAGTGGATTGGAATAAGTGCAGTTAAAACACAGGAGAACTTGAAGAAAAGAAAAAAACCCTGCCAGAACTTGACACCCATACATCGACAAGCAAACATTGCTTCTGTCTAAGCATGCCACACCTGGGAACCAAAGTCACGGCTGCACAAGCTCACGTTAGCACAACTGACACCTTTAGCCCCTGAGCTACAGCCAGAACCACTTGTGACAGCTTCCGAAAACTAGGCCTTTGTTAGACATAGAAAACAAGCACTAGTAAACCCACAGCTGGTCGAAACCTGGGTTCTATAGCTAATATAGGCCTCCTTTTAGGCAGGACTCACAAGTGCCTCTGGCTGTGGCTTGGTGGGCTAATGTGTCCTGCTTGCAACTGTGAGGTTGTGAGTTCAAATCCCATGTTGGCCATGCTAAGCTAGAGATGGAGGGAAGGGAAGGGACATGGACTGCTGTGTTAAGAAGGTGATTTGGGATATGGGTGTGGATTGCTTGGGGGGACAGGGGCATAGTATACTGTGTGGAGGATGAAGGGCCCCATGGAGAAGCAGTGCAACAGGGAAGGGGTACAGGGGTTGTAAATAGCAAAAGTGCATGAGTAACCTGGGTGAACAGGGTCCACTGCCAACATAATCCCCATTTCTTTTTCCTCTAGCCACCTGCTTTCCTTTTACATGGGGTTCAAGTGACCCTCATTTGAGCAACCCCACTTTTCTCTTCTCCTTGGATCGACCCTAGACAGCTTTCCCATCTGTTGTGCACCCCCCCAGGGGCCAATGCACTTGCACCATGCCTGTTGCAGCCTCCAGGCCAGTCACGGGCGACCCAAGCCTGCTGGTGCTGGGATTCAAACTCACAACTGCACTGGCTCGCATTAGCACAGCCGGCGCATCTACCCACTGAGCCACCCGGGAGTCCCCACAAGAATTAGGGCTTGGCTAGACCTAAAAACTTGCCAATAAATTCACAGCTGGTTGAGACAGGGGGTTCTGTATCTAATATGGACCTCCTTGTTGGCAGGACACACAAGCAGCTCTGGCCATGGCTGAGTGGGTAAATCCACCTTGTGAGTAAATGCGAGAAAAAGGGCAGCTAATTTCTGTGCGTTGCAGGATTTTTGGTGCATTCCCGCAATGCACAAGTATGAACGTATGCAAAGTGTTCCTTTTTTCTGTATTTTCATGATCTTTTCTACTTTGTTATGAAAAAACCCTTTTGCCTTTCTTTCACTTTTTAAACAGCGTTTTTTTTGCTTTCAGTTCACTAATTAGGGGAGTGGTTAAGTGTTTGCAGCTGGGATAGAAGCAAGTGCACAACTCACTGAGCTTGCTCACTAGGATTGCAAACAAGTGGATTGGAATAAGTGCAGTTAAAACACAGGAGAACTTGAAGAAAAGAAAAAAACCCTGCCAGAACTTGACACCCATACATCGACAAGCAAACATTGCTTCTGTCTAAGCATGCCACACCTGGGAACCAAAGTCACGGCTGCACAAGCTCACGTTAGCCCAACTGACACCTTTAGCCCCTGAGCTACAGCCAGAACCACTTGTGACAGCTTCCGAAAACTAGGCCTTTGTTAGACATAGAAAACAAGCACTAGTAAACCCACAGCTGGTCGAAACCTGGGTTTTATAGCTAATATAGGCCTCCTTTTAGGCAGGACTCACAAGTGCCTCTGGCTGTGGCTTGGTGGGCTAATGTGCCCTGCTCGCAACTGTGAGGTTGTGAGTTCAAATCCCATGTTTGGCCATGCTAAGCTAGAGATGAAGGAAAGGGACATGGACTGCTGTGTTAAGAAGGTGATTTGGGATATGGGTGTGGATTGCTTGGGGGGATGGGGGCATAGTATAGTGTGTGGAGGATGAAGGGCCCCATGGAGAAGCAGTGCAACAGGGAAGGGGTACAGGGGTTGTATATAGCAAAAGTGCATGAGTAACCTGGGTGAACAGGGTCCACTGCCAACATAATCCCCATTTCTTTTTTTTTTCCTCTAGCCACCTGCTTTCCTTTTACATGGGGTTCAAGTCTCTCATTTCAAGTGCCCTCATTTGAGCAACCCCACTTTTCTCTTCTCCTTGGATCGACCCTAGACAGCTTTCCCATCTGTTGTGCACCCCCCCAGGGGCCAATGCACTTGCACCATGCCTGTTGCAGCCTCCAGGCCAGTCACGGGTGACCAAAGCCTGCCGGTGCTGGGATTCGAACTCACAACTGCACTGGCTCGCATTGGCACAGCCGGCGCATCTACCCACTGAGCCACTCGGGAGTCCCCACAAGAATTAGGGCTTGGCTAGACCTAAAAACTTGCCAATAAATTCACAGCTGGTTGAGACAGGGGGTTCTGTATCTAATATGGACCTCCTTGTTGGCAGGACACACAAGCAGCTCTGGCCATGGCTGAGTGGGTAAATCCACCTTGTGAGTAAATGCGAGAAAAAGGGCAGCTCATTTCTGTGCGTTGCAGGATTTTTGGTGCATTCCCGCAATGCACAAGTATGAACGTATGCAAAGTGTTCCTTTTTTCTGTATTTTCATGATCTTTTCTACTTTGTTATGAAAAAACCCTTTTGCCTTTCTTTCACTTTTTAAACAGCGTTTTTTTTGCTTTCAGTTCACTAATTAGGGGAGTGGTTAAGTGTTTGCAGCTGGGATAGAAGCAAGTGCACAACTCACTGAGCTTGCTCACTAGGATTGCAAACAAGTGGATTGGAATAAGTGCAGTTAAAACACAGGAGAACTTGAAGAAAAGAAAAAAACCCTGCCAGAACTTGACACCCATACATCGACAAGCAAACATTGCTTCTGTCTAAGCATGCCACACCTGGGAACCAAAGTCACGGCTGCACAAGCTCACGTTAGCACAACTGACACCTTTAGCCCCTGAGCTACAGCCAGAACCACTTGTGACAGCTTCTGAAAACTAGGCCTTTGTTAGACATAGAAAACAAGCACTAGTAAACCCACAGCTGGTCGAAACCTGGGTTTTATAGCTAATATAGGCCTCCTTTTAGGCAGGACTCACAAGTGCCTCTGGCTGTGGCTTGGTGGGCTAATGTGCCCTGCTTGCAACTGTGAGGTTGTGAGTTCAAATCCCATGTTTGGCCATGCTAAGCTAGAGATGAAGCAAAGGGACATGGACTGCTGTGTTAAGAAGGTGATTTGGGATATGGGTGTGGATTGCTTGGGGGGACAGGGGCATAGTATACTGTGTGGAAGATGAAGGGCCCCATGGAGAAGCAGTGCAACAGGGAAGGGGTACAGGGGTTGTAAATAGCAAAAGTGCATGAGTTACCTGGGTGAACAGGGTCCACTGCCAACATAATCCCCATTTCTTTTTTTTTTCCTCTAGCCACCTGCTTTCCTTTTACATGGGGTTCAAGTCTCTCATTTCAAGTGCCCTCATTTCAAGTGCCCTCATTTGAGCAACCCCACTTTTCTCTTCTCCTTGGATCGACCCTAGACAGCTTTCCCATCTGTTGTGCACCCCCCAGGGGCCAATGCACTTGCACCATGCCTGTTGCAGCCTCCAGGCCAGTCACGGGCGACCCAAGCCTGCCGGTGCTGGGATTCAAACTCACAACTGCACTGGCTCGCATTGGCACAGCCGGCACATCTACCCACTGAGCCACTCGGGAGTCCCCACAAGAATTAGGGCTTGGCTAGACCTAAAAACTTGCCAATAAATTCACAGCTGGTTGAGACAGGGGGTTCTGTATCTAATATGGACCTCCTTGTTGGCAGGACACACAAGCAGCTCTGGCCATGGCTGAGTGGGTAAATCCACCTTGTGAGTAAATGCGAGAAAAAGGGCAGCTCATTTCTGTGCGTTGCAGGATTTTTGGTGCATTCCCGCAATGCACAAGTATGAACGTATGCAAAGTGTTCCTTTTTTCTGTATTTTCATGATCTTTTCTACTTTGTTATGAAAAAACCCTTTTGCCTTTCTTTCACTTTTTAAACAGCGTTTTTTTTGCTTTCAGTTCACTAATTAGGGGAGTGGTTAAGTGTTTGCAGCTGGGATAGAAGCAAGTGCACAACTCACTGAGCTTGGTCACTAGGATTGCAAACAAGTGGATTGGAATAAGTGCAGTTAAAACACAGGAGAACTTGAAGAAAAGAAAAAAACCCTGCCAGAACTTGACACCCATACATCGACAAGCAAACATTGCTTCTGTCTAAGCATGCCACACCTGGGAACCAAAGTCACGGCTGCACAAGCTCACGTTAGCACAACTGACACCTTTAGCCCCTGAGCTACAGCCAGAACCACTTGTGACAGCTTCCGAAAACTAGGCCTTTGTTAGACATAGAAAACAAGCACTAGTAAACCCACAGCTGGTCGAAACCTGGGTTTTATAGCTAATATAGGCCTCCTTTTAGGCAGGACTCACAAGTGCCTCTGGCTGTGGCTTGGTGGGCTAATGTGCCCTGCTTGCAACTGTGAGGTTGTGAGTTCAAATCCCATGTTTGGCCATGCTAAGCTAGAGATGAAGGAAAGGGACATGGACTGCTGTGTTAAGAAGGTGATTTGGGATATGGGTGTGGATTGCTTGGGGGGACAGGGGCATAGTATACTGTGTGGAGGATGAAGGGCCCCATGGAGAAGCAGTGCAACAGGGAAGGGGTACAGGGGTTGTAAATAGCAAAAGTGCATGAGTAACCTGGGTGAACAGGGTCCACTGCCAACATAATCCCCATTTCTTTTTTTTTTCCTCTAGCCACCTGCTTTCCTTTTACATGGGGTTCAAGTCTCTCATTTCAAGTGCCCTCATTTGAGCAACCCCACTTTTCTCTTCTCCTTGGATCGACCCTAGACCATCTGTTGTGCACCCCCCCAGGGGCTAATGCACTTGCACCATGCCTGTTGCAGCCTCCAGGACAGTCACGGGCGACCCAAGCCTGCCGGTGCTGGGATTCGAACTCACAACTGCACTGGCTCGCATTGGCACAGCCGGCGCATCTACCCACTGAGCCACTCGGGAGTCCCCACAAGAATTAGGGCTTGGCTAGACCTAAAAACTTGCCAATAAATTCACAGCTGGTTGAGACAGGGGGTTCTGTATCTAATATGGACCTCCTTGTTGGCAGGACACACAAGCAGCTCTGGCCATGGCTGAGTGGGTAAATCCACCTTGTGAGTAAATGCGAGAAAAAGGGCAGCTCATTTCTGTGCGTTGCAGGATTTTTGGTGCATTCCCGCAATGCACAATTATGAACGTATGCAAAGTGTTCCTTTTTTCTGTATTTTCATGATCTTTTCTACTTTGTTATGAAAAAACCCTTTTGCCTTTCTTTCACTTTTTAAACAGCGTTTTTTTTGCTTTCAGTTCACTAATTAGGGGAGTGGTTAAGTGTTTGCAGCTGGGATAGAAGCAAGTGCACAACTCACTGAGCTTGCTCACTAGGATTGCAAACAAGTGGATTGGAATAAGTGCAGTTAAAACACAGGAGAACTTGAAGAAAAGAAAAAAACCCTGCCAGAACTTGACACCCATACATCGACAAGCAAACATTGCTTCTGTCTAAGCATGCCACACCTGGGAACCAAAGTCACGGCTGCACAAGCTCACGTTAGCACAACTGACACCTTTAGCCCCTGAGCTACAGCCAGAACCACTTGTGACAGCTTCCGAAAACTAGGCCTTTGTTAGACATAGAAAACAAGCACTAGTAAACCCACAGCTGGTCGAAACCTGGGTTTTATAGCTAATATAGGCCTCCTTTTAGGCAGGACTCACAAGTGCCTCTGGCTGTGGCTTGGTGGGCTAATGTGCCCTGCTTGCAACTGTGAGGTTGTGAGTTCAAATCCCATGTTTGGCCATGCTAAGCTAGAGATGAAGGAAAGGGACATGGACTGCTGTGTTAAGAAGGTGATTTGGGATATGGGTGTGGATTGCTTGGGGGGACAGGGGCATAGTATACTGTGTGGAGGATGAAGGGCCCCATGGAGAAGCAGTGCAACAGGGAAGGGGTACAGGGGTTGTAAATAGCAAAAGTGCATGAGTAACCTGGGTGAACAGGGTCCACTGCCAACATAATCCCCATTTCTTTTTTTTTTCCTCTAGCCACCTGCTTTCCTTTTACATGGGGTTCAAGTCTCTCATTTCAAGTGCCCTCATTTGAGCAACCCCACTTTTCTCTTCTCCTTGGATCGACCCTAGACAGCTTTCCCATCTGTTGTGCACCCCCCCAGGGGCCAATGCACTTGCACCATGCCTGTTGCAGCCTCCAGGCCAGTCACGGACGACCCAAGCTTGCTGGTGCCGGGATTAGAACTCACAACTGCTCTGGCTCGCATTGGCACAGCCGGCGCATCTACCCACTGAGCCACTCGGGAGTCCCCACAAGAATTAGGGCTTGGCTAGACCTAAAAACTTGCCAATAAATTCACAGCTGGTTGAGACAGGGGGTTCTGTATCTAATATGGACCTCCTTGTTGGCAGGACACACAAGCAGCTCTGGCCATGGCTGAGTGGGTAAATCCACCTTGTGAGTAAATGCGAGAAAAAGGGCAGCTCATTTCTGTGCGTTGCAGGATTTTTGGTGCATTCCCGCAATGCACAAGTATGAACGTATGCAAAGTGTTCCTTTTTTCTGTATTTTCATGATCTTTTCTACTTTGTTATGAAAAAACCCTTTTGCCTTTCTTTCACTTTTTAAACAGCGTTTTTTTTGCTTTCAGTTCACTAATTAGGGGAGTGGTTAAGTGTTTGCAGCTGGGATAGAAGCAAGTGCACAACTCACTGAGCTTGCTCACTAGGATTGCAAACAAGTGGATTGGAATAAGTGCAGTTAAAACACAGGAGAACTTGAAGAAAAGAAAAAAACCCTGCCAGAACTTGACACCCATACATCGACAAGCAAACATTGCTTCTGTCTAAGCATGCCACACCTGGGAACCAAAGTCACGGCTGCACAAGCTCACGTTAGCACAACTGACACCTTTAGCCCCTGAGCTACAGCCAGAACCACTTGTGACAGCTTCCGAAAACTAGGCCTTTGTTAGACATAGAAAACAAGCACTAGTAAACCCACAGCTGGTCGAAACCTGGGTTCTATAGCTAATATAGGCCTCCTTTTAGGCAGGACTCACAAGTGCCTCTGGCTGTGGCTTGGTGGGCTAATGTGTCCTGCTTGCAACTGTGAGGTTGTGAGTTCAAATCCCATGTTGGCCATGCTAAGCTAGAGATGGAGGGGAGGGAAGGGACATGGACTGCTGTGTTAAGAAGGTGATTTGGGATATGGGTGTGGATTGCTTGGGGGGACAGGGGCATAGTATACTGTGTGGAGGATGAAGGGCCCCATGGAGAAGCAGTGCAACAGGGAAGGGGTACAGGGGTTGTAAATAGCAAAAGTGCATGAGTAACCTGGGTGAACAGGGTCCACTGCCAACATAATCCCCATTTCTTTTTCCTCTAGCCACCTGCTTTCCTTTTACATGGGGTTCAAGTGACCCTCATTTGAGCAACCCCACTTTTCTCTTCTCCTTGGATCGACCCTAGACAGCTTTCCCATCTGTTGTGCACCCCCCCAGGGGCCAATGCACTTGCACCATGCCTGTTGCAGCCTCCAGGCCAGTCACGGGCGACCCAAGCCTGCCGGTGCTGGGATTGGAACTCACAACTGCACTGGCATAGCCGGCGCATCTACCCACTGAGCCACTCGGGAGTCCCCACAAGAATTAGGGCTTGGCTAGACCTAAAAACTTGCCAATAAATTCACAGCTGGTTGAGACAGGGGGTTCTGTATCTAATATGGACCTCCTTGTTGGCAGGACACACAAGCAGCTCTGGCCATGGCTGAGTGGGTAAATCCACCTTGTGAGTAAATGCGAGAAAAATGGCAGCTCATTTCTGTGCGTTGCAGGATTTTTGGTGCATTCCCGCAATGCACAAGTATGAACGTATGCAAAGTGTTCCTTTTTTCTGTATTTTCATGATCTTTTCTACTTTGTTATGAAAAAACCCTTTTGCCTTTCTTTCACTTTTTAAACAGCGTTTTTTTTGCTTTCAGTTCACTAATTAGGGGAGTGGTTAAGTGTTTGCAGCTGGGATAGAAGCAAGTGCACAACTCACTGAGCTTGCTCACTAGGATTGCAAACAAGTGGATTGGAATAAGTGCAGTTAAAACACAGGAGAACTTGAAGAAAAGAAAAAAACCCTGCCAGAACTTGACACCCATACATCGACAAGCAAACATTGCTTCTGTCTAAGCATGCCACACCTGGGAACCAAAGTCACGGCTGCACAAGCTCACGTTAGCACAACTGACACCTTTAGCCCCTGAGCTACAGCCAGAACCACTTGTGACAGCTTCCGAAAACTAGGCCTTTGTTAGACATAGAAAACAAGCACTAGTAAACCCACAGCTGGTCGAAACCTGGGTTTTATAGCTAATATAGGCCTCCTTTTAGGCAGGACTCACAAGTGCCTCTGGCTGTGGCTTGGTGGGCTAATGTGCCCTGCTCGCAACTGTGAGGTTGTGAGTTCAAATCCCATGTTTGGCCATGCTAAGCTAGAGATGAAGGAAAGGGACATGGACTGCTGTGTTAAGAAGGTGATTTGGGATATGGGTGTGGATTGCTTGGGGGGACAGGGGCATAGTATACTGTGTGGAGGATGAAGGGCCCCATGGAGAAGCAGTGCAACAGGGAAGGGGTACAGGGGTTGTAAATAGCAAAAGTGCATGAGTAACCTGGGTGAACAGGGTCTACTGCCAACATAATCCCCATTTCTTTTTTTTTTCCTCTAGCCACCTGCTTTCCTTTTACATGGGGTTCAAGTCTCTCATTTCAAGTGCCCTCATTTGAGCAACCCCACTTTTCTCTTCTCCTTGGATCGACCCTAGACAGCTTTCCCATCTGTTGTGCACCCCCCCAGGGGCCAATGCACTTGCACCATGCCTGTTGCAGCCTCCAGGCCAGTCACGGGCGACCCAAGCCTGCTGGTGCTGGGATTCAAACTCACAACTGCACTGGCTCGCATTGGCACAGCCGGCGCATCTACCCACTGAGCCACTCGGGAGTCCCCACAAGAATTAGGGCTTGGCTAGACCTAAAAACTTGCCAATAAATTCACAGCTGGTTGAGACAGGGGGTTCTGTATCTAATATGGACCTCCTTGTTGGCAGGACACACAAGCAGCTCTGGCCATGGCTGAGTGGGTAAATCCACCTTGTGAGTAAATGCGAGAAAAAGGGCAGCTCATTTCTGTGCGTTGCAGGATTTTTGGTGCATTCCCGCAATGCACAAGTATGAACGTATGCAAAGTGTTCCTTTTTTCTGTATTTTCATGATCTTTTCTACTTTGTTATGAAAAAACCCTTTTGCCTTTCTTTCACTTTTTAAACAGCATTTTTTTTGCTTTCAGTTCACTAATTAGGGGAGTGGTTAAGTGTTTGCAGCTGGGATAGAAGCAAGTGCACAACTCACTGAGCTTGCTCACTAGGATTGCAAACAAGTGGATTGGAATAAGTGCAGTTAAAACACAGGAGAACTTGAAGAAAAGAAAAAAACCCTGCCAGAACTTGACACCCATACATCGACAAGCAAACATTGCTTCTGTCTATGCATGCCACACCTGGGAACCAAAGTCACGGCTGCACAAGCTCACGTTAGCACAACTGACACCTTTAGCCCCTGAGCTACAGCCAGAACCACTTGTGACAGCTTCCGAAAACTAGGCCTTTGTTAGACATAGAAAACAAGCACTAGTAAACCCACAGCTGGTCGAAACCTGGGTTTTATAGCTAATATAGGCCTCCTTTTAGGCAGGACTCACAAGTGCCTCTGGCTGTGGCTTGGTGGGCTAATGTGCCCTGCTCGCAACTGTGAGGTTGTGAGTTCAAATCCCATGTTTGGCCATGCTAAGCTAGAGATGAAGGAAAGGGACATGGACTGCTGTGTTAAGAAGGTGATTTGGGATTTGGGATATGGGTGTGGATTGCTTGGGGGGACAGGGGCATAGTATACTGTGTGGAGGATGAAGGGCCCCATGGAGAAGCAGTGCAACAGGGAAGGGGTACAGGGGTTGTAAATAGCAAAAGTGCATGAGTAACCTGGGTGAACAGGGTCCACTGCCAACATAATCCCCATTTCTTTTTTTTTTCCTCTAGCCAAATGCTTTCCTTTTACATGGGGTTCAAGTCTCTCATTTCAAGTGCCCTCATTTGAGCAACCCCACTTTTCTCTTCTCCTTGGATCGACCCTAGACAGCTTTCCCATCTGTTGTGCACCCCCCCAGGGGCCAATGCACTTGCACCATGCCTGTTGCAGCCTCCAGGCCAGTCACGGGCGACCCAAGCCTGCCGGTGCTGGGATTCGAACTCACAACTGCACTGGCTCGCATTGGCACAGCCGGCGCATCTACCCACTGAGCCACTCGGGAGTCCCCACAAGAATTAGGGCTTGGCTAGACCTAAAAACTTGCCAATAAATTCACAGCTGGTTGAGACAGGGGGTTCTGTATCTAATATGGACCTCCTTGTTGGCAGGACACACAAGCAGCTCTGGCCATGGCTGAGTGGGTAAATCCACCTTGTGAGTAAATGCGAGAAAAAGGGCAGCTCATTTCTGTGCGTTGCAGGATTTTTGGTGCATTCCCGCAATGCACAAGTATGAACGTATGCAAAGTGTTCCTTTTTTCTGTATTTTCATGATCTTTTCTACTTTGTTATGAAAAAACCCTTTTGCCTTTCTTTCACTTTTTAAACAGCGTTTTTTTTGCTTTCAGTTCACTAATTAGGGGAGTGGTTAAGTGTTTGCAGCTGGGATAGAAGCAAGTGCACAACTCACTGAGCTTGCTCACTAGGATTGCAAACAAGTGGATTGGAATAAGTGCAGTTAAAACACAGGAGAACTTGAAGAAAAGAAAAAAACCCTGCCAGAACTTGACACCCATACATCGACAAGCAAACATTGCTTCTGTCTAAGCATGCCACACCTGGGAACCAAAGTCACGGCTGCACAAGCTCACGTTAGCACAACTGACACCTTTAGCCCCTGAGCTACAGCCAGAACCACTTGTGACAGCTTCCGAAAACTAGGCCTTTGTTAGACATAGAAAACAAGCACTAGTAAACCCACAGCTGGTCGAAACCTGGGTTTTATAGCTAATATAGGCCTCCTTTTAGGCAGGACTCACAAGTGCCTCTGGCTGTGGCTTGGTGGGCTAATGTACCCTGCTCGCAACTGTGAGGTTGTGAGTTCAAATCCCATGTTTGGCCATGCTAAGCTAGAGATGAAGGAAAGGGACATGGACTGCTGTGTTAAGAAGGTGATTTGGGATATGGGTGTGGATTGCTTGGGGGGACAGGGGCATAGTATACTGTGTGGAGGATGAAGGGCCCCATGGAGAAGCAGTGCAACAGGGAAGGAGTACAGGGGTTGTAAATAGCAAAAGTGCATGAGTAACCTGGGTGAACAGGGTCCACTGCCAACATAATCCCCATTTCTTTTTTTTTTCCTCTAGCCACCTGCTTTCCTTTTACATGGGGTTCAAGTCTCTCATTTCAAGTGCCCTCATTTGAGCAACCCCACTTTTCTCTTCTCCTTGGATCGACCCTAGACAGCTTTCCCATCTGTTGTGCACCCCCCCAGGGGCCAATGCACTTGCACCATGCCTGTTGCAGCCTCCAGGCCAGTCACGGGCGACCCAAGCCTGCCGGTGCTGGGATTCGAACTCACAACTGCACTGGCTCGCATTGGCACAGCCGGCGCATCTACCCACTGAGCCACTCGGGAGTCCCCACAAGAATTAGGGCTTGGCTAGACCTAAAAACTTGCCAATAAATTCACAGCTGGTTGAGACAGGGGGTTCTGTATCTAATATGGACCTCCTTGTTGGCAGGACACACAAGCAGCTCTGGCCATGGCTGAGTGGGTAAATCCACCTTGTGAGTAAATGCGAGAAAAAGGGCAGCTCATTTCTGTGCGTTGCAGGATTTTTGGTGCATTCCCGCAATGCACAAGTATGAACGTATGCAAAGTGTTCCTTTTTTCTGTATTTTCATGATCTTTTCTACTTTGTTATGAAAAAACCCTTTTGCCTTTCTTTCACTTTTTAAACAGCGTTTTTTTTGCTTTCAGTTCACTAATTAGGGGAGTGGTTAAGTGTTTGCAGCTGGGATAGAAGCAAG
This sequence comes from Lithobates pipiens, assembly GCF_037356315.1. Taxonomy (NCBI): domain Eukaryota; kingdom Metazoa; phylum Chordata; class Amphibia; order Anura; family Ranidae; genus Lithobates; species Lithobates pipiens. The sequence goes on from NW_027507686.1 coordinate 212,173,283, forward strand.
TGCACAACTCACTGAGCTTGCTCACTAGGATTGCAAACAAGTGGATTGGAATAAGTGCAGTTAAAACACAGGAGAACTTGAAGAAAAGAAAAAAACCCTGCCAGAACTTGACACCCATACAGCGACAAGCAAACATTGCTTCTGTCTAAGCATGCCACACCTGGGAACCAATGTCACGGCTGCACAAGCTCACGTTAGCACAACTGACACCTTTAGCCCCTGAGCTACAGCCAGAACCACTTGTGACAGCTTCCGAAAACTAGGCCTTTGTTAGACATAGAAAACAAGCACTAGTAAACCCACAGCTGGTCGAAACCTGGGTTTTATAGCTAATATAGGCCTCCTTTTAGGCAGGACTCACAAGTGCCTCTGGCTGTGGCTTGGTGGGCTAATGTGCCCTGCTTGCAACTGTGAGGTTGTGAGTTCAAATCCCATGTTTGGCCATGCTAAGCTAGAGATGAAGGAAAGGGACATGGACTGCTGTGTTAAGAAGGTGATTTGGGATATGGGTGTGGATTGCTTGGGGGGACAGGGGCATAGTATACTGTGTGGAGGATGAAGGGCCCCATGGAGAAGCAGTGCAACAGGGAAGGGGTACAGGGGTTGTAAATAGCAAAAGTGCATGAGTAACCTGGGTGAACAGGGTCCACTGCCAACATAATCCCCATTTCTTTTTTTTTTCCTCTAGCCACCTGCTTTCCTTTTACATGGGGTTCAAGTCTCTCATTTCAAGTGCCCTCATTTGAGCAACCCCACTTTTCTCTTCTCCTTGGATCGACCCTAGACAGCTTTCCCATCTGTTGTGCACCCCCCCAGGGGCCAATGCACTTGCACCATGCCTGCTGCAGCCTCCAGGCCAGTCACGGGCGACCCAAGCCTGCCGGTGCTGGGATTCTAACTCACAACTGCACTGGCTCGCATTGGCACAGCTGGCGCATCTACCCACTGAGCCACTCGGGAGTCCCCACAAGAATTAGGGCTTGGCTAGACCTAAAAACTTGCCAATAAATTCACAGCTGGTTGAGACAGGGGGTTCTGTATCTAATATGGACCTCCTTGTTGGCAGGACACACAAGCAGCTCTGGCCATGGCTGAGTGGGTAAATCCACCTTGTGAGTAAATGCGAGAAAAAGGGCAGCTCATTTCTGTGCGTTGCAGGATTTTTGGTGCATTCCCGCAATGCACAAGTATGAACGTATGCAAAGTGTTCCTTTTTTCTGTATTTTCATGATCTTTTCTACTTTGTTATGAAAAAACCCTTTTGCCTTTCTTTCACTTTTTAAACAGCGTTTTTTTTGCTTTCAGTTCACTAATTAGGGGAGTGGTTAAGTGTTTGCAGCTGGGATAGAAGCAAGTGCACAACTCACTGAGCTTGCTCACTAGGATTGCAAACAAGTGGATTGGAATAAGTGCAGTTAAAACACAGGAGAACTTGAAGAAAAGAAAAAAACCCTGCCAGAACTTGACACCCATACATCGACAAGCAAACATTGCTTCTGTCTAAGCATGCCACACCTGGGAACCAAAGTCACGGCTGCACAAGCTCACGTTAGCACAACTGACACCTTTAGCCCCTGAGCTACAGCCAGAACCACTTGTGACAGCTTCCGAAAACTAGGCCTTTGTTAGACATAGAAAACAAGCACTAGTAAACCCACAGCTGGTTGAAACCTGGGTTTTATAGCTAATATAGGCCTCCTTTTAGGCAGGACTCACAAGTGCCTCTGGCTGTGGCTTGGTGGGCTAATGTGCCCTGCTCGCAACTGTGAGGTTGTGAGTTCAAATCCCATGTTTGGCCATGCTAAGCTAGAGATGAAGGAAAGGGACATGGACTGCTGTGTTAAGAAGGTGATTTGGGATATGGGTGTGGATTGCTTGGGGGGACAGGGGCATAGTATACTGTGTGGAGGATGAAGGGCCCCATGGAGAAGCAGTGCAACAGGGAAGGGGTACAGGGGTTGTAAATAGTAAAAGTGCATGAGTAACCTGGGTGAACAGGGTCCACTGCCAACATAATCCCCATTTCTTTTTTTTTTCCTCTAGCCACCTGCTTTCCTTTTACATGGGGTTCAAGTCTCTCATTTCAAGTGCCCTCATTTGAGCAACCCCACTTTTCTCTTCTCCTTGGATCGACCCTAGACAGCTTTCCCATCTGTTGTGCACCCCCCCAGGGGCCAATGCACTTGCACCATGCCTGTTGCAGCCTCCAGGCCAGTCACGGGCGACCCAAGCCTGCCGGTGCTGGGATTCGAACTCACAACTGCACTGGCTCGCATTGGCACAGCCGGCGCATCTACCCACTGAGCCACTCGGGAGTCCCCACAAGAATTAGGGCTTGGCTAGACCTAAAAACTTGCCAATAAATTCACAGCTGGTTGAGACAGGGGGTTCTGTATCTAATATGGACCTCCTTGTTGGCAGGACACACAAGCAGCTCTGGCCATGGCTGAGTGGGTAAATCCACCTTGTGAGTAAATGCGAGAAAAAGGGCAGCTCATTTCTGTGCGTTGCAGGATTTTTGGTGCATTCCCGCAATGCACAAGTATGAACGTATGCAAAGTGTTCCTTTTTTCTGTATTTTCATGATCTTTTCTACTTTGTTATGAAAAAACCCTTTTGCCTTTCTTTCACTTTTTAAACAGCGTTTTTTTTGCTTTCAGTTCACTAATTAGGGGAGTGGTTAAGTGTTTGCAGCTGGGATAGAAGCAAGTGCACAACTCACTGAGCTTGCTCACTAGGATTGCAAACAAGTGGATTGGAATAAGTGCAGTTAAAACACAGGAGAACTTGAAGAAAAGAAAAAAACCCTGCCAGAACTTGACACCCATACAGCGACAAGCAAACATTGCTTCTGTCTAAGCATGCCACACCTGGGAACCAATGTCACGGCTGCACAAGCTCACGTTAGCACAACTGACACCTTTAGCCCCTGAGCTACAGCCAGAACCACTTGTGACAGCTTCCGAAAACTAGGCCTTTGTTAGACATAGAAAACAAGCACTAGTAAACCCACAGCTGGTCGAAACCTGGGTTTTATAGCTAATATAGGCCTCCTTTTAGGCAGGACTCACAAGTGCCTCTGGCTGTGGCTTGGTGGGCTAATGTGCCCTGCTTGCAACTGTGAGGTTGTGAGTTCAAATCCCATGTTTGGCCATGCTAAGCTAGAGATGAAGGAAAGGGACATGGACTGCTGTGTTAAGAAGGTGATTTGGGATATGGGTGTGGATTGCTTGGGGGGACAGGGGCATAGTATACTGTGTGGAGGATGAAGGGCCCCATGGAGAAGCAGTGCAACAGGGAAGGGGTACAGGGGTTGTAAATAGCAAAAGTGCATGAGTAACCTGGGTGAACAGGGTCCACTGCCAACATAATCCCCATTTCTTTTTTTTTTTCCTCTAGCCACCTGCTTTCCTTTTACATGGGGTTCAAGTCTCTCATTTCAAGTGCCCTCATTTGAGCAACCCCACTTTTCTCTTCTCCTTGGATTGACCCTAGACAGCTTTCCCATCTGTTGTGCACCCCCCCAGGGGCCAATGCACTTGCACCATGCCTGCTGCAGCCTCCAGGCCAGTCACGGGCGACCCAAGCCTGCCGGTGCTGGGATTCGAACTCACAACTGCACTGGCTCGCATTGGCACAGCTGGCGCATCTACCCACTGAGCCACTCGGGAGTCCCCACAAGAATTAGGGCTTGGCTAGACCTAAAAACTTGCCAATAAATTCACAGCTGGTTGAGACAGGGGGTTCTGTATCTAATATGGACCTCCTTGTTGGCAGGACACACAAGCAGCTCTGGCCATGGCTGAGTGGGTAAATCCACCTTGTGAGTAAATGCGAGAAAAAGGGCAGCTCATTTCTGTGCGTTGCAGGATTTTTGGTGCATTCCCGCAATGCACAAGTATGAACGTATGCAAAGTGTTCCTTTTTTCTGTATTTTCATGATCTTTTCTACTTTGTTATGAAAAAACCCTTTTGCCTTTCTTTCACTTTTTAAACAGCGTTTTTTTTGCTTTCAGTTCACTAATTAGGGGAGTGGTTAAGTGTTTGCAGCTGGGATAGAAGCAAGTGCACAACTCACTGAGCTTGCTCACTAGGATTGCAAACAAGTGGATTGGAATAAGTGCAGTTAAAACACAGGAGAACTTGAAGAAAAGAAAAAAACCCTGCCAGAACTTGACACCCATACATCGACAAGCAAACATTGCTTCTGTCTAAGCATGCCACACCTGGGAACCAAAGTCACGGCTGCACAAGCTCACGTTAGCACAACTGACACCTTTAGCCCCTGAGCTACAGCCAGAACCACTTGTGACAGCTTCCGAAAACTAGGCCTTTGTTAGACATAGAAAACAAGCACTAGTAAACCCACAGCTGGTCGAAACCTGGGTTTTATAGCTAATATAGGCCTCCTTTTAGGCAGGACTCACAAGTGCCTCTGGCTGTGGCTTGGTGGGCTAATGTGCCCTGCTCGCAACTGTGAGGTTGTGAGTTCAAATCCCATGTTTGGCCATGCTAAGCTAGAGATGAAGGAAAGGGACATGGACTGCTGTGTTAAGAAGGTGATTTGGGATATGGGTGTGGATTGCTTGGGGGGACAGGGGCATAGTATACTGTGTGGAGGATGAAGGGCCCCATGGAGAAGCAGTGCAACAGGAAAGGGGTACAGGGGTTGTAAATAGCAAAAGTGCATGAGTAACCTGAGTGAACAGGGTCCACTGCCAACATAATCCCCATTTCTTTTTTTTTTCCTCTAGCCACCTGCTTTCCTTTTACATGGGGTTCAAGTCTCTCATTTCAAGTGCCATCATTTGAGCAACCCCACTTTTCTCTTCTCCTTGGATCGACCCTAGACAGCTTTCCCATCTGTTGTGCACCCCCCCAGGGGCCAATGCACTTGCACCATGCCTGTTGCAGCCTCCAGGCCAGTCACGGGCGACCCAAGCCTGCCGGTGCTGGGATTCGAACTCACAACTGCACTGGCTCGCATTGGCACAGCCGGCGCATCTACCCACTGAGCCACTCGGGAGTCCCCACAAGAATTAGGGCTTGGCTAGACCTAAAAACTTGCCAATAAATTCACAGCTGGTTGAGACAGGGGGTTCTGTATCTAATATGGACCTCCTTGTTGGCAGGACACACAAGCAGCTCTGGCCATGGCTGAGTGGGTAAATCCACCTTGTGAGTAAATGCGAGAAAAAGGGCAGCTCATTTCTGTGCGTTGCAGGATTTTTGGTGCATTCCCGCAATGCACAAGTATGAACGTATGCAAAGTGTTCCTTTTTTCTGTATTTTCATGATCTTTTCTACTTTGTTATGAAAAAACCCTTTTGCCTTTCTTTCACTTTTTAAACAGCGTTTTTTTTGCTTTCAGTTCACTAATTAGGGGAGTGGTTAAGTGTTTGCAGCTGGGATAGAAGCAAGTGCACAACTCACTGAGCTTGCTCACTAGGATTGCAAACAAGTGGATTGGAATAAGTGCAGTTAAAACACAGGAGAACTTGAAGAAAAGAAAAAAACCCTGCCAGAACTTGACACCCATTCATCGACAAGCAAACATTGCTTCTGTCTAAGCATGCCACACCTGGGAACCAAAGTCACGGCTGCACAAGCTCACGTTAGCACAACTGACACCTTTAGCCCCTGAGCTACAGCCAGAACCACTTGTGACAGCTTCCGAAAACTAGGCCTTTGTTAGACATAGAAAACAAGCACTAGTAAACCCACAGCTGGTCGAAACCTGGGTTTTATAGCTAATATAGGCCTCCTTTTAGGCAGGACTCACAAGTGCCTCTGGCTGTGGCTTGGTGGGCTAATGTGCCCTGCTTGCAACTGTGAGGTTGTGAGTTCAAATCCCATGTTTGGCCATGCTAAGCTAGAGATGAAGGAAAGGGACATGGACTGCTGTGTTAAGAAGGTGATTTGGGATATGGGTGTGGATTGCTTGGGGGGACAGGGGCATAGTATACTGTGTGGAGGATGAAGGGCCCCATGGAGAAGCAGTGCAACAGGGAAGGGGTACAGGGGTTGTAAATAGCAAAAGTGCATGAGTAACCTGGGTGAACAGGGTCCACTGCCAACATAATCCCCATTTCTTTTTTTTTTTCCTCTAGCCACCTGCTTTCCTTTTACATGGGGTTCAAGTCTCTCATTTCAAGTGCCCTCATTTGAGCAACCCCACTTTTCTCTTCTCCTTGGATCGACCCTAGACAGCTTTCCCATCTGTTGTGCACCCCCCCAGGGGCCAATGCACTTGCACCATGCCTGTTGCAGCCTCCAGGCCAGTCACGGGCGACCCAAGCCTGCCGGTGCTGGGATTCGAACTCACAACTGCACTGGCTCGCATTGGCACCGCCGGCGCATCTACCCACTGAGCCACTCGGGAGTCCCCACAAGAATTAGGGCTTGGCTAGACCTAAAAACTTGCCAATAAATTCACAGCTGGTTGAGACAGGGGGTTCTGTATCTAATATGGACCTCCTTGTTGGCAGGACACACAAGCAGCTCTGGCCATGGCTGAGTGGGTAAATCCACCTTGTGAGTAAATGCGAGAAAAAGGGCAGCTCATTTCTGTGCGTTGCAGGATTTTTGGTGCATTCCCGCAATGCACAAGTATGAACGTATGCAAAGTGTTCCTTTTTTCTGTATTTTCATGATCTTTTCTACTTTGTTATGAAAAAACCCTTTTGCCTTTCTTTCACTTTTTAAACAGCGTTTTTTTTGCTTTCAGTTCACTAATTAGGGGAGTGGTTAAGTGTTTGCAGCTGGGATAGAAGCAAGTGCACAACTCACTGAGCTTGCTCACTAGGATTGCAAACAAGTGGATTGGAATAAGTGCAGTTAAAACACAGGAGAACTTGAAGAAAAGAAAAAAACCCTGCCAGAACTTGACACCCATACATCGACAAGTAAACATTGCTTCTGTCTAAGCATGCCACACCTGGGAACCAAAGTCACGGCTGCACAAGCTCACGTTAGCACAACTGACACCTTTAGCCCCTGAGCTACAGCCAGAACCACTTGTGACAGCTTCCGAAAACTAGGCCTTTGTTAGACATAGAAAACAAGCACTAGTAAACCCACAGCTGGTCGAAACCTGGGTTTTATAGCTAATATAGGCCTCCTTTTAGGCAGGACTCACAAGTGCCTCTGGCTGTGGCTTGGTGGGCTAATGTGCCCTGCTCGCAACGGTGAGGTTGTGAGTTCAAATCCCATGTTTGGCCATGCTAAGCTAGAGATGAAGGAAAGGGACATGGACTGCTGTGTTAAGAAGGTGATTTGGGATATGGGTGTGGATTGCTTGGGGGGACAGGGGCATAGTATGCTGTGTGGAGGATGAAGGGCCCCATGGAGAAGCAGTGCAACAGGGAAGGGGTACAGGGGTTGTAAATAGCAAAAGTGCATGAGTAACCTGGGTGAACAGGGTCCACTGCCAACATAATCCCCATTTCTTTTTTTTTTCCTCTAGCCACCTGCTTTCCTTTTACATGGGGTTCAAGTCTCTCATTTCAAGTGCCCTCATTTGAGCAACCCCACTTTTCTCTTCTCTTTGGATCGACCCTAGACAGCTTTCCCATCTGTTGTGCACCCCCCCAGGGGCCAATGCACTTGCACCATGCCTGTTGCAGCCTCCAGGCCAGTCACGGGCGACCCAAGCCTGCCGGTGCTGGGATTCGAACTCACAACTGCACTGGCTCGCATTGGCACAGCCGGCGCATCTACCCACTGAGCCACTCGGGAGTCCCCACAAGAATTAGGGCTTGGCTAGACCTAAAAACTTGCCAATAAATTCACAGCTGGTTGAGACAGGGGGTTCTGTATCTAATATGGACCTCCTTGTTGGCAGGACACACAAGCAGCTCTGGCCATGGCTGAGTGGGTAAATCCACCTTGTGAGTAAATGCGAGAAAAAGGGCAGCTCATTTCTGTGCGTTGCAGGATTTTTGGTGCATTCCCGCAATGCACAAGTATGAACGTATGCAAAGTGTTCCTTTTTTCTGTATTTTCATGATCTTTTCTACTTTGTTATGAAAAAACCCTTTTGCCTTTCTTTCACTTTTTAAACAGCGTTTTTTTTGCTTTCAGTTCACTAATTAGGGGAGTGGTTAAGTGTTTGCAGCTGGGATAGAAGCAAGTGCACAACTCACTGAGCTTGCTCACTAGGATTGCAAACAAGTGGATTGGAATAAGTGCAGTTAAAACACAGGAGAACTTGAAGAAAAGAAAAAAACCCTGCCAGAACTTGACACCCATACATCGACAAGCAAACATTGCTTCTGTCTAAGCATGCCACACCTGGGAACCAAAGTCACGGCTGCACAAGCTCACGTTAGCACAACTGACACCTTTAGCCCCTGAGCTACAGCCAGAACCACTTGTGACAGCTTCCGAAAACTAGGCCTTTGTTAGACATAGAAAACAAGCACTAGTAAACCCACAGCTGGTCGAAACCTGGGTTTTATAGCTAATATAGGCCTCCTTTTAGGCAGGACTCACAAGTGCCTCTGGCTGTGGCTTGGTGGGCTAATGTGCCCTGCTCGCAACTGTGAGGTTGTGAGTTCAAATCCCATGTTTGGCCATGCTAAGCTAGAGATGAAGGAAAGGGACATGGACTGCTGTGTTAAGAAGGTGATTTGGGATATGGGTGTGGATTGCTTGGGGGGACAGGGGCATAGTATACTGTGTGGAGGATGAAGGGCCCCATGGAGAAGCAGTGCAACAGGGAAGGGGTACAGGGGTTGTAAATAGCAAAAGTGCATGAGTAACCTGGGTGAACAGGGTCCACTGCCAACATAATCCCCATTTCTTTTTTTTTTCCCTCTAGCCACCTGCTTTCCTTTTACATGGGGTTCAAGTCTCTCATTTCAAGTGCCCTCATTTGAGCAACCCCACTTTTCTCTTCTCCTTGGATCGACCCTAGACAGCTTTCCCATCATGTTGTGCACCCCCCCAGGGGCCAATTGCACTTGCACCATGCCTGTTGCAGCCTCCAGGCCAGTCACGGGCGACCCAAGCCTGCCGGTGCTGGGATTCGAACTCACAACTGCACTGGCTCGCATTGGCACAGCCGGCGCATCTACCCACTGAGCCACTCGGGAGTCCCCGCAAGAATTAGGGCTTGGCTAGACCTAAAAACTTGCCAATAAATTCACAGCTGGTTGAGACAGGGGGTTCTGTATCTAATATGGACCTCCTTGTTGGCAGGACACACAAGCAGATCTGGCCATGGCTGAGTGGGTAAATCCACCTTGTGAGTAAATGCGAGAAAAAGGGCAGCTCATTTCTGTGCGTTGCAGGATTTTTGGTGCATTCCCGCAATGCACAAGTATGAACGTATGCAAAGTGTTCCTTTTTTCTGTATTTTCATGATCTTTTCTACTTTGTTATGAAAAAACCCTTTTGCCTTTCTTTCACTTTTTAAACAGCGTTTTTTTTGCTTTCAGTTCACTAATTAGGGGAGTGGTTAAGTGTTTGCAGCTGGGATAGAAGCAAGTGCACAACTCACTGAGCTTGCTCACTAGGATTGCAAACAAGTGGATTGGAATAAGTGCAGTTAAAACACAGGAGAACTTGAAGAAAAGAAAAAAACCCTGCCAGAACTTGACACCCATACATCGACAAGCAAACATTGCTTCTGTCTAAGCATGCCACACCTGGGAACCAAAGTCACGGCTGCACAAGCTCACGTTAGCACAACTGACACCTTTAGCCCCTGAGCTACAGCCAGAACCACTTGTGACAGCTTCCGAAAACTAGGCCTTTGTTAGACATAGAAAACAAGCACTAGTAAACCCACAGCTGGTCGAAACCTGGGTTTTATAGCTAATATAGGCCTCCTTTTAGGCAGGACTCACAAGTGCCTCTGGCTGTGGCTTGGTGGGCTAATGTGCCCTGCTCGCAACTGTGAGGTTGTGAGTTCAAATCCCATGTTTGGCCATGCTAAGCTAGAGATGAAGGAAAGGGAGATGGACTGCTGTGTTAAGAAGGTGATTTGGGATTTGGGATATGGGTGTGGATTGCTTGGGGGGACAGGGGCATAGTATGCTGTGTGGAGGATGAAGGGCCCCATGGAGAAGCAGTGCAACAGGGAAGGGGTACAGGGGTTGTAAATAGCAAAAGTGCATGAGTAACCTGGGTGAACAGGGTCCACTGCCAACATAATCCCCATTTCTTTTTTTTTTCCTCTAGCCACCTGCTTTCCTTTTACATGGGGTTCAAGTCTCTCATTTCAAGTGCCCTCATTTGAGCAACACCACTTTTCTCTTCTCTTTGGATCGACCCTAGACAGCTTTCCCATCTGTTGTGCACCCCCCCAGGGGCCAATGCACTTGCACCATGCCTGTTGCAGCCTCCAGGCCAGTCACGGGCGACCCAAGCCTGCCGGTGCTGGGATTCGAACTCACAACTGCACTGGCTCGCATTGGCACAGCCGGCGCATCTACCCACTGAGCCACTCGGGAGTCCCCACAAGAATTAGGGCTTGGCTAGACCTAAAAACTTGCCAATAAATTCACAGCTGGTTGAGACAGGGGGTTCTGTATCTAATATGGACCTCCTTGTTGGCAGGACACACAAGCAGCTCTGGCCATGGCTGAGTGGGTAAATCCACCTTGTGAGTAAATGCGAGAAAAAGGGCAGCTCATTTCTGTGCGTTGCAGGATTTTTGGTGCATTCCCGCAATGCACAAGTATGAACGTATGCAAAGTGTTCCTTTTTTCTGTATTTTCATGATCTTTTCTACTTTGTTATGAAAAAACCCTTTTGCCTTTCTTTCACTTTTTAAACAGCGTTTTTTTTGCTTTCAGTTCACTAATTAGGGGAGTGGTTAAGTGTTTGCAGCTGGGATAGAAGCAAGTGCACAACTCACTGAGCTTGCTCACTAGGATTGCAAACAAGTGGATTGGAATAAGTGCAGTTAAAACACAGGAGAACTTGAAGAAAAGAAAAAAACCCTGCCAGAACTTGACACCCATACATCGACAAGCAAACATTGCTTCTGTCTAAGCATGCCACACCTGGGAACCAAAGTCACGGCTGCACAAGCTCACGTTAGCACAACTGACACCTTTAGCCCCTGAGCTACAGCCAGAACCACTTGTGACAGCTTCCGAAAACTAGGCCTTTGTTAGACATAGAAAACAAGCACTAGTAAACCCACAGCTGGTCGAAACCTGGGTTTTATAGCTAATATAGGCCTCCTTTTAGGCAGGACTCACAAGTGCCTCTGGCTGTGGCTTGGTGGGCTAATGTGCCCTGCTCGCAACTGTGAGGTTGTGAGTTCAAATCCCATGTTTGGCCATGCTAAGCTAGAGATGAAGGAAAGGGACATGGACTGCTGTGTTAAGAAGGTGATTTGGGATTTGGGATATGGGTGTGGATTGCTTGGGGGGACAGGGGCATAGTATGCTGTGTGGAGGATGAAGGGCCCCATGGAGAAGCAGTGCAACAGGGAAGGGGTACAGGGGTTGTAAATAGCAAAAGTGCATGAGTAACCTGGGTGAACAGGGTCCACTGCCAACATAATCCCCATTTCTTTTTTTTTTCCTCTAGCCACCTGCTTTCCTTTTACATGGGGTTCAAGTCTCTCATTTCAAGTGCCCTCATTTGAGCAACACCACTTTTCTCTTCTCTTTGGATCGACCCTAGACAGCTTTCCCATCTGTTGTGCACCCCCCCAGGGGCCAATGCACTTGCACCATGCCTGTTGCAGCCTCCAGGCCAGTCACGGGCGACCCAAGCCTGCCGGTGCTGGGATTCGAACTCACAACTGCACTGGCTCGCATTGGCACAGCCGGCGCATCTACCCACTGAGCCACTCGGGAGTCCCCACAAGAATTAGGGCTTGGCTAGACCTAAAAACTTGCCAATAAATTCACAGCTGGTTGAGACAGGGGGTTCTGTATCTAATATGGACCTCCTTGTTGGCAGGACACACAAGCAGCTCTGGCCATGGCTGAGTGGGTAAATCCACCTTGTGAGTAAATGCGAGAAAAAGGGCAGCTCATTTCTGTGCGTTGCAGGATTTTTGGTGCATTCCCGCAATGCACAAGTATGAACGTATGCAAAGTGTTCCTTTTTTCTGTATTTTCATGATCTTTTCTACTTTGTTATGAAAAAACCCTTTTGCCTTTCTTTCACTTTTTAAACAGCGTTTTTTTTGCTTTCAGTTCACTAATTAGGGGAGTGGTTAAGTGTTTGCAGCTGGGATAGAAGCAAGTGCACAACTCACTGAGCTTGCTCACTAGGATTGCAAACAAGTGGATTGGAATAAGTGCAGTTAAAACACAGGAGAACTTGAAGAAAAGAAAAAAACCCTGCCAGAACTTGACACCCATACATCGACAAGCAAACATTGCTTCTGTCTAAGCATGCCACACCTGGGAACCAAAGTCACGGCTGCACAAGCTCACGCTAGCACAACTGACACCTTTAGCCCCTGAGCTACAGCCAGAACCACTTGTGACAGCTTCCGAAAACTAGGCCTTTGTTAGACATAGAAAACAAGCACTAGTAAACCCACAGCTGGTCGAAACCTGGGTTTTATAGCTAATATAGGCCTCCTTTTAGGCAGGACTCACAAGTGCCTCTGGCTGTGGCTTGGTGGGCTAATGTGCCCTGCTCGCAACTGTGAGGTTGTGAGTTCAAATCCCATGTTTGGCCATGCTAAGCTAGAGATGAAGGAAAGGGACATGGACTGCTGTGTTAAGAAGGTGATTTGGGATATGGGTGTGGATTGCTTGGGGGGACAGGGGCATAGTATACTGTGTGGAGGATGAAGGGCCCCATGGAGAAGCAGTGCAACAGGGAAGGGGTACAGGGGTTGTAAATAGCATGAGTAACCTGGGTGAACAGGGTCCACTGCCAACATAATCCCCATTTCTTTTTTTTTTCCTCTAGCCACCTGCTTTCCTTTTACATGGGGTTCAAGTCTCTCATTTCAAGTGCCCTCATTTGAGCAACCCCACTTTTCTCTTCTCCTTGGATCGACCCTAGACAGCTTTCCCATCTGTTGTGCACCCCCCCAGGGGCCAATGCACTTGCACCATGCCTGTTGCAGCCTCCAGGCCAGTCACGGGCGACCCAAGCCTGCCGGTGCTGGGATTCGAACTCACAACTGCACTGGCTCGCATTGGCACAGCCGGCGCATCTACCCACTGAGCCACTCGGGAGTCCACACAAGAATTAGGGCTTGGCTAGACCTAAAAACTTGCCAATAAATTCACAGCTGGTTGAGACAGGGGGTTCTGTATCTAATATGGACCTCCTTGTTGGCAGGACACACAAGCAGCTCTGGCCATGGCTGAGTGGGTAAATCCACCTTGTGAGTAAATGCGAGAAAAAGGGCAGCTCATTTCTGTGCGTTGCAGGATTTTTGGTGCATTCCCGCAATGCACAAGTATGAACGTATGCAAAGTGTTCCTTTTTTCTGTATTTTCATGATCTTTTCTACTTTGTTATGAAAAAACCCTTTTGCCTTTCTTTCACTTTTTAAACAGCGTTTTTTTTGCTTTCAGTTCACTAATTAGGGGAGTGGTTAAGTGTTTGCAGCTGGGATAGAAGCAAGTGCACAACTCACTGAGCTTGCTCACTAGGATTGCAAACAAGTGGATTGGAATAAGTGCAGTTAAAACACAGGAGAACTTGAAGAAAAGAAAAAAACCCTGCCAGAACTTGACACCCATACATCGACAAGCAAACATTGCTTCTGTCTAAGCATGCCACACCTGGGAACCAAAGTCACGGCTGCACAAGCTCACGTTAGCACAACTGACACCTTTAGCCCCTGAGCTACAGCCAGAACCACTTGTGACAGCTTCCGAAAACTAGGCCTTTGTTAGACATAGAAAACAAGCACTAGTAAACCCACAGCTGGTCGAAACCTGGGTTTTATAGCTAATATAGGCCTCCTTTTAGGCAGGACTCACAAGTGCCTCTGGCTGTGGCTTGGTGGGCTAATGTACCCTGCTTGCAACTGTGAGGTTGTGAGTTCAAATCCCATGTTTGGCCATGCTAAGCTAGAGATGAAGGAAAGGGACATGGACTGCTGTGTTAAGAAGGTGATTTGGGATATGGGTGTGGATTGCTTGGGGGGACAGGGGCATAGTATACTGTGTGGAGGATGAAGGGCCCCATGGAGAAGCAGTGCAACAGGGAAGGGGTTGTAAATAGCAAAAGTGCATGAGTAACCTGGGTGAACAGGGTCCACTGCCAACATAATCCCCATTTCTTTTTTTTTTCCTCTAGCCACCTGCTTTCCTTTTACATGTGGTTCAAGTCTCTCATTTCAAGTGCCCTCATTTGAGCAACCCCACTTTTCTCTTCTCCTTGGATCGACCCTAGACAGCTTTCCCATCTGTTGTGCACCCCCCCAGGGGCCAATGCACTTGCACCATGCCTGTTGCAGCCTCCAGGCCAGTCACGGGCGACCCAAGCCTGCCGGTGCTGGGATTCGAACTCACAACTGCACTGGCTCGCATTGGCACAGCCGGCGCATCTAGCCACTGAGCCACTCGGGAGTCCCCACAAGAATTAGGGCGTGGCTAGACCTAAAAACTTGCCAATAAATTCACAGCTGGTTGAGACAGGGGGTTCTGTATCTAATATGGACCTCCTTGTTGGCAGGACACACAAGCAGCTCTGGCCATGGCTGAGTGGGTAAATCCACCTTGTGAGTAAATGCGAGAAAAAGGGCAGCTCATTTCTGTGCGTTGCAGGATTTTTGGTGCATTCCCGCAATGCACAAGTATGAACGTATGCAAAGTGTTCCTTTTTTCTGTATTTTCATGATCTTTTCTACTTTGTTATGAAAAAACCCTTTTGCCTTTCTTTCACTTTTTAAACAGCGTTTTTTTTGCTTTCAGTTCACTAATTAGGGGAGTGGTTAAGTGTTTGCAGCTGGGATAGAAGCAAGTGCACAACTCACTGAGCTTGCTCACTAGGATTGCAAACAAGTGGATTGGAATAAGTGCAGTTAAAACACAGGAGAACTTGAAGAAAAGAAAAAAACCCTGCCAGAACTTGACACCCATACATCGACAAGCAAACATTGCTTCTGTCTAAGCATGCCACACCTGGGAACCAAAGTCACAGCTGCACAAGCTCACGTTAGCACAACTGACACCTTTAGCCCCTGAGCTACAGCCAGAACCACTTGTGACAGCTTCCGAAAACTAGGCCTTTGTTAGACATAGAAAACAAGCACTAGTAAACCCACAGCTGGTCGAAACCTGGGTTTTATAGCTAATATAGGCCTCCTTTTAGGCAGGACTCACAAGTGCCTCTGGCTGTGGCTTGGTGGGCTAATGTGCCCTGCTCGCAACTGTGAGGTTGTGAGTTCAAATCCCATGTTTGGCCATGCTAAGCTAGAGATGAAGGAAAGGGACATGGACTGCTGTGTTAAGAAGGTGATTTGGGATATGGGTGTGGATTGCTTGGGGGGACAGGGGCATAGTATGCTGTGTGGAGGATGAAGGGCCCCATGGAGAAGCAGTGCAACAGGGAAGGGGTACAGGGGTTGTAAATAGCAAAAGTGCATGAGTAACCTGGGTGAACAGGGTCCACTGCCAACATAATCCCCATTTCTTTTTTTCCTCTAGCCACCTGCTTTCCTTTTACATGGGGTTCAAGTCTCTCATTTCAAGTGCCCTCATTTGAGCAACCCCACTTTTCTCTTCTCGTTGGATTGACCCTAGACAGCTTTCCCATCTGTTGTGCACCCCCCCAGGGGCCAATGCACTTGCACCATGCCTGTTGCAGCCTCCAGGCCAGTCACGGGCGACCCAAGCCTGCCGGTGCTGGGATTCGAACTCACAACTGCACTGGCTAGCATTGGCACAGCCGGCGCATCTACCCACTGAGCCACTCGGGAGTCCCCACAAGAATTAGGGCTTGGCTAGACCTAAAAACTTGCCAATAAATTCACAGCTGGTTGAGACAGGGGGTTCTGTATCTAATATGGACCTCCTTGTTGGCAGGACACACAAGCAGCTCTGGCCATGGCTGAGTGGGTAAATCCACCTTGAGAGTAAATGCGAGAAAAAGGGCAGCTCATTTCTGTGCGTTGCAGGATTTTTGGTGCATTCCCGCAATGCACAAGTATGAACGTATGCAAAGTGTTCCTTTTTTCTGTATTTTCATGATCTTTTCTACTTTGTTATGAAAAAACCCTTTTGCCTTTCTTTCACTTTTTAAACAGCGTTTTTTTTGCTTTCAGTTCACTAATTAGGGGAGTGGTTAAGTGTTTGCAGCTGGGATAGAAGCAAGTGCACAACTCACTGAGCTTGCTCACTAGGATTGCAAACAAGTGGATTGGAATAAGTGCAGTTAAAACACAGGAGAACTTGAAGAAAAGAAAAAAACCCTGCCAGAACTTGACACCCATACATCGACAAGCAAACATTGCTTCTGTCTAAGCATGCCACACCTGGGAACCAAAGTCACGGCTGCACAAGCTCACGTTAGCACAACTGACACCTTTAGCCCCTGAGCTACAGCCAGAACCACTTGTGACAGCTTCCGAAAACTAGGCCTTTGTTAGACATAGAAAACAAGCACTAGTAAACCCACAGCTGGTCGAAACCTGGGTTTTATAGCTAATATAGGCCTCCTTTTAGGCAGGACTCACAAGTGCCTCTGGCTGTGGCTTGGTGGGCTAATGTGCCCTGCTCGCAACTGTGAGGTTGTGAGTTCAAATCCCATGTTTGGCCATGCTAAGCTAGAGATGAAGGAAAGGGACATGGACTGCTGTGTTAAGAAGGTGATTTGGGATATGGGTGTGGATTGCTTGGGGGGACAGGGGCATAGTATACTGTGTGGAGGATGAAGGGCCCCATGGAGAAGCAGTGCAACAGGGAAGGGGTACAGGGGTTGTAAATAGCATGAGTAACCTGGGTGAACAGGGTCCACTGCCAACATAATCCCCATTTCTTTTTTTTTTCCTCTAGCCACCTGCTTTCCTTTTACATGGGGTTCAAGTCTCTCATTTCAAGTGCCCTCATTTGAGCAACCCCACTTTTCTCTTCTCCTTGGATCGACCCTAGACAGCTTTCCCATCTGTTGTGCACCCCCCCAGGGGCCAATGCACTTGCACCATGCCTGTTGCAGCCTCCAGGCCAGTCACGGGCGACCCAAGCCTGCCGGTGCTGGGATTCGAACTCACAACTGCACTGGCTCGCATTGGCACAGCCGGCGCATCTACCCACTGAGCCACTCGGGAGTCCACACAAGAATTAGGGCTTGGCTAGACCTAAAAACTTGCCAATAAATTCACAGCTGGTTGAGACAGGGGGTTCTGTATCTAATATGGACCTCCTTGTTGGCAGGACACACAAGCAGCTCTGGCCATGGCTGAGTGGGTAAATCCACCTTGTGAGTAAATGCGAGAAAAAGGGCAGCTCATTTCTGTGCGTTGCAGGATTTTTGGTGCATTCCCGCAATGCACAAGTATGAACGTATGCAAAGTGTTCCTTTTTTCTGTATTTTCATGATCTTTTCTACTTTGTTATGAAAAAACCCTTTTGCCTTTCTTTCACTTTTTAAACAGCGTTTTTTTTGCTTTCAGTTCACTAATTAGGGGAGTGGTTAAGTGTTTGCAGCTGGGATAGAAGCAAGTGCACAACTCACTGAGCTTGCTCACTAGGATTGCAAACAAGTGGATTGGAATAAGTGCAGTTAAAACACAGGAGAACTTGAAGAAAAGAAAAAAACCCTGCCAGAACTTGACACCCATACATCGACAAGCAAACATTGCTTCTGTCTAAGCATGCCACACCTGGGAACCAAAGTCACGGCTGCACAAGCTCACGTTAGCACAACTGACACCTTTAGCCCCTGAGCTACAGCCAGAACCACTTGTGACAGCTTCCGAAAACTAGGCCTTTGTTAGACATAGAAAACAAGCACTAGTAAACCCACAGCTGGTCGAAACCTGGGTTTTATAGCTAATATAGGCCTCCTTTTAGGCAGGACTCACAAGTGCCTCTGGCTGTGGCTTGGTGGGCTAATGTACCCTGCTTGCAACTGTGAGGTTGTGAGTTCAAATCCCATGTTTGGCCATGCTAAGCTAGAGATGAAGGAAAGGGACATGGACTGCTGTGTTAAGAAGGTGATTTGGGATATGGGTGTGGATTGCTTGGGGGGACAGGGGCATAGTATACTGTGTGGAGGATGAAGGGCCCCATGGAGAAGCAGTGCAACAGGGAAGGGGTTGTAAATAGCAAAAGTGCATGGGTGAACAGGGTCCACTGCCAACATAATCCCCATTTCTTTTTTTTTTCCTCTAGCCACCTGCTTTCCTTTTACATGTGGTTCAAGTCTCTCATTTCAAGTGCCCTCATTTGAGCAACCCCACTTTTCTCTTCTCCTTGGATCGACCCTAGACAGCTTTCCCATCTGTTGTGCACCCCCCCAGGGGCCAATGCACTTGCACCATGCCTGTTGCAGCCTCCAGGCCAGTCACGGGCGACCCAAGCCTGCCGGTGCTGGGATTCGAACTCACAACTGCACTGGCTCGCATTGGCACAGCCGGCGCATCTAGCCACTGAGCCACTCGGGAGTCCCCACAAGAATTAGGGCGTGGCTAGACCTAAAAACTTGCCAATAAATTCACAGCTGGTTGAGACAGGGGGTTCTGTATCTAATATGGACCTCCTTGTTGGCAGGACACACAAGCAGCTCTGGCCATGGCTGAGTGGGTAAATCCACCTTGTGAGTAAATGCGAGAAAAAGGGCAGCTCATTTCTGTGCGTTGCAGGATTTTTGGTGCATTCCCGCAATGCACAAGTATGAACGTATGCAAAGTGTTCCTTTTTTCTGTATTTTCATGATCTTTTCTACTTTGTTATGAAAAAACCCTTTTGCCTTTCTTTCACTTTTTAAACAGCGTTTTTTTTGCTTTCAGTTCACTAATTAGGGGAGTGGTTAAGTGTTTGCAGCTGGGATAGAAGCAAGTGCACAACTCACTGAGCTTGCTCACTAGGATTGCAAACAAGTGGATTGGAATAAGTGCAGTTAAAACACAGGAGAACTTGAAGAAAAGAAAAAAACCCTGCCAGAACTTGACACCCATACATCGACAAGCAAACATTGCTTCTGTCTAAGCATGCCACACCTGGGAACCAAAGTCACAGCTGCACAAGCTCACGTTAGCACAACTGACACCTTTAGCCCCTGAGCTACAGCCAGAACCACTTGTGACAGCTTCCGAAAACTAGGCCTTTGTTAGACATAGAAAACAAGCACTAGTAAACCCACAGCTGGTCGAAACCTGGGTTTTATAGCTAATATAGGCCTCCTTTTAGGCAGGACTCACAAGTGCCTCTGGCTGTGGCTTGGTGGGCTAATGTGCCCTGCTCGCAACTGTGAGGTTGTGAGTTCAAATCCCATGTTTGGCCATGCTAAGCTAGAGATGAAGGAAAGGGACATGGACTGCTGTGTTAAGAAGGTGATTTGGGATATGGGTGTGGATTGCTTGGGGGGACAGGGGCATAGTATGCTGTGTGGAGGATGAAGGGCCCCATGGAGAAGCAGTGCAACAGGGAAGGGGTACAGGGGTTGTAAATAGCAAAAGTGCATGAGTAACCTGGGTGAACAGGGTCCACTGCCAACATAATCCCCATTTCTTTTTTTTTTCCTCTAGCCACCTGCTTTCCTTTTACATGGGGTTCAAGTCTCTCATTTCAAGTGCCCTCATTTGAGCAACCCCACTTTTCTCTTCTCCTTGGATTGACCCTAGACAGCTTTCCCATCTGTTGTGCACCCCGCCAGGGGCCAATGCACTTGCACCATGCCTGTTGCAGCCTCCAGGCCAGTCACGGGCGACCCAAGCCTGCCGGTGCTGGGATTCGAACTCACAACTGCACTGGCTCGCATTGGCACAGCCGGCGCATCTACCCACTGAGCCACTCGGGAGTCCCCACAAGAATTAGGGCTTGGCTAGACCTAAAAACTTGCCAATAAATTCACAGCTGGTTGAGACAGGGGGTTCTGTATCTAATATGGACCTCCTTGTTGGCAGGACACACAAGCAGCTCTGGCCATGGCTGAGTGGGTAAATCCACCTTGTGAGTAAATGCGAGAAAAAGGGCAGCTCATTTCTGTGCGTTGCAGGATTTTTGGTGCATTCCCGCAATGCACAAGTATGAACGTATGCAAAGTGTTCCTTTTTTCTGTATTTTCATGATCTTTTCTACTTTGTTATGAAAAAACCCTTTTGCCTTTCTTTCACTTTTTAAACAGCGTTTTTTTTGCTTTCAGTTCACTAATTAGGGGAGTGGTTAAGTGTTTGCAGCTGGGATAGAAGCAAGTGCACAACTCACTGAGCTTGCTCACTAGGATTGCAAACAAGTGGATTGGAATAAGTGCAGTTAAAACACAGGAGAACTTGAAGAAAAGAAAAAAACCCTGCCAGAACTTGACACCCATACATCGACAAGCAAACATTGCTTCTGTCTAAGCATGCCACACCTGGGAACCAAAGTCACAGCTGCACAAGCTCACGTTAGCACAACTGACACCTTTAGCCCCTGAGCTACAGCCAGAACCACTTGTGACAGCTTCCGAAAACTAGGCCTTTGTTAGACATAGAAAACAAGCACTAGTAAACCCACAGCTGGTCGAAACCTGGGTTTTATAGCTAATATAGGCCTCCTTTTAGGCAGGACTCACAAGTGCCTCTGGCTGTGGCTTGGTGGGCTAATGTGCCCTGCTCGCAACTGTGAGGTTGTGAGTTCAAATCCCATGTTTGGCCATGCTAAGCTAGAGATGAAGGAAAGGGACATGGACTGCTGTGTTAAGAAGGTGATTTGGGATATGGGTGTGGATTGCTTGGGGGGACAGGGGCATAGTATGCTGTGTGGAGGATGAAGGGCCCCATGGAGAAGCAGTGCAACAGGGAAGGGGTACAGGGGTTGTAAATAGCAAAAGTGCATGAGTAACCTGGGTGAACAGGGTCCACTGCCAACATAATCCCCATTTCTTTTTTTCCTCTAGCCACCTGCTTTCCTTTTACATGGGGTTCAAGTCTCTCATTTCAAGTGCCCTCATTTGAGCAACCCCACTTTTCTCTTCTCCTTGGATTGACCCTAGACAGCTTTCCCATCTGTTGTGCACCCCCCCAGGGGCCAATGCACTTGCACCATGCCTGTTGCAGCCTCCAGGCCAGTCACGGGCGACCCAAGCCTGCCGGTGCTGGGATTCGAACTCACAACTGCACTGGCTAGCATTGGCACAGCCGGCGCATCTACCCACTGAGCCACTCGGGAGTCCCCACAAGAATTAGGGCTTGGCTAGACCTAAAAACTTGCCAATAAATTCACAGCTGGTTGAGACAGGGGGTTCTGTATCTAATATGGACCTCCTTGTTGGCAGGACACACAAGCAGCTCTGGCCATGGCTGAGTGGGTAAATCCACCTTGAGAGTAAATGCGAGAAAAAGGGCAGCTCATTTCTGTGCGTTGCAGGATTTTTGGTGCATTCCCGCAATGCACAAGTATGAACGTATGCAAAGTGTTCCTTTTTTCTGTATTTTCATGATCTTTTCTACTTTGTTATGAAAAAACCCTTTTGCCTTTCTTTCACTTTTTAAACAGCGTTTTTTTTGCTTTCAGTTCACTAATTAGGGGAGTGGTTAAGTGTTTGCAGCTGGGATAGAAGCAAGTGCACAACTCACTGAGCTTGCTCACTAGGATTGCAAACAAGTGGATTGGAATAAGTGCAGTTAAAACACAGGAGAACTTGAAGAAAAGAAAAAAACCCTGCCAGAACTTGACACCCATACATCGACAAGCAAACATTGCTTCTGTCTAAGCATGCCACACCTGGGAACCAAAGTCACAGCTGCACAAGCTCACGTTAGCACAACTGACACCTTTAGCCCCTGAGCTACAGCCAGAACCACTTGTGACAGCTTCCGAAAACTAGGCCTTTGTTAGACATAGAAAACAAGCACTAGTAAACCCACAGCTGGTCGAAACCTGGGTTTTATAGCTAATATAGGCCTCCTTTTAGGCAGGACTCACAAGTGCCTCTGGCTGTGGCTTGGTGGGCTAATGTGCCCTGCTCGCAACTGTGAGGTTGTGAGTTCAAATCCCATGTTTGGCCATGCTAAGCTAGAGATGAAGGAAAGGGACATGGACTGCTGTGTTAAGAAGGTGATTTGGGATATGGGTGTGGATTGCTTGGGGGGACAGGGGCATAGTATGCTGTGTGGAGGATGAAGGGCCCCATGGAGAAGCAGTGCAACAGGGAAGGGGTACAGGGGTTGTAAATAGCAAAAGTGCATGAGTAACCTGGGTGAACAGGGTCCACTGCCAACATAATCCCCATTTCTTTTTTTTTTCCTCTAGCCACCTGCTTTCCTTTTACATGGGGTTCAAGTCTCTCATTTCAAGTGCCCTCATTTGAGCAACCCCACTTTTCTCTTCTCCTTGGATTGACCCTAGACAGCTTTCCCATCTGTTGTGCACCCCCCCAGGGGCCAATGCACTTGCACCATGCCTGTTGCAGCCTCCAGGCCAGTCACGGGCAGTCAAGCCTGCCGGTGCTGGGATTCGAACTCACAACTGCACTGGCTAGCATTGGCACAGCCGGCGCATCTACCCACTGAGCCACTCGGGAGTCCCCACAAGAATTAGGGCTTGGCTAGACCTAAAAACTTGCCAATAAATTCACAGCTGGTTGAGACAGGGGGTTCTGTATCTAATATGGACCTCCTTGTTGGCAGGACACACAAGCAGCTCTGGCCATGGCTGAGTGGGTAAATCCACCTTGTGAGTAAATGCGAGAAAAAGGGCAGCTCATTTCTGTGCGTTGCAGGATTTTTGGTGCATTCCCGCAATGCACAAGTATGAACGTATGCAAAGTGTTCCTTTTTTCTGTATTTTCATGATCTTTTCTACTTTGTTATGAAAAAACCCTTTTGCCTTTCTTTCACTTTTTAAACAGCGTTTTTTTTTGCTTTCAGTTCACTAATTAGGGGAGTGGTTAAGTGTTTGCAGCTGGGATAGAAGCAAGTGCACAACTCACTGAGCTTGCTCACTAGGATTGCAAACAAGTGGATTGGAATAAGTGCAGTTAAAACACAGGAGAACTTGAAGAAAAGAAAAAAACCCTGCCAGAACTTGACACCCATACATCGACAAGCAAACATTGCTTCTGTCTAAGCATGCCACACCTGGGAACCAATGTCACGGCTGCACAAGCTCACGGTAGCACAACTGACACCTTTAGCCCCTGAGCTACAGCCAGAACCACTTGTGACAGCTTCCGAAAACTAGGCCTTTGTTAGACATAGAAAACAAGCACTAGTAAACCCACAGCTGGTCGAAACCTGGGTTTTATAGCTAATATAGGCCTCCTTTTAGGCAGGACTCACAAGTGCCTCTGGCTGTGGCTTGGTGGGCTAATGTGCCCTGCTCGCAACTGTGAGGTTGTGAGTTCAAATCCCATGTTTGGCCATGCTAAGCTAGAGATGAAGGAAAGGGACATGGACTGCTGTGTTAAGAAGGTGATTTGGGATATGGGTGTGGATTGCTTGGGGGGACAGGGGCATAGTATGCTGTGTGGAGGATGAAGGGCCCCATGGAGAAGCAGTGCAACAGGGAAGGGGTACAGGGGTTGTAAATAGTAAAAGTGCATGAGTAACCTGGGTGAACAGGGTCCACTGCCAACATAATCCCCATTTCTTTTTTTTTTTCCTCTAGCCACCTGCTTTCCTTTTACATGGGGTTCAAGTCTCTCATTTCAAGTGCCCTCATTTGAGCAACCCCACTTTTCTCTTCTCCTTGGATCGACCCTAGACAGCTTTCCCATCTGTTGTGCACCACCCCAGGGGCCAATGCACTTGCACCATGCCTGTTGCAGCCTCCAGGCCAGTCACGGGCGACCCAAGCCTGCCGGTGCTGGGATTCGAACTCACAACTGCACTGGCTCGCATTGGCACAGCCGACGCATCTACCCACTGAGCCACTCGGGAGTCCCCACAAGAATTAGGGCTTGGCTAGACCTAAAAACTTGCCAATAAATTCACAGCTGGTTGAGACAGGGGGTTCTGTATCTAATATGGACCTCCTTGTTGGCAGGACACACAAGCAGCTCTGGCCATGGCTGAGTGGGTAAATCCACCTTGTGAGTAAATGCGAGAAAAAGGGCAGCTCATTTCTGTGCGTTGCAGGATTTTTGGTGCATTCCCGCAATGCACAAGTATGAACGTATGCAAAGTGTTCCTTTTTTCTGTATTTTCATGATCTTTTCTACTTTGTTATGAAAAAACCCTTTTGCCTTTCTTTCACTTTATATACAGCGTTTTTTTTTGCTTTCAGTTCACTAATTAGGGGAGTGGTTAAGTGTTTGCAGCTGGGATAGAAGCAAGTGCACAACTCACTGAGCTTGCTCACTAGGATTGCAAACAAGTGGATTGGAATAAGTGCAGTTAAAACACAGGAGAACTTGAAGAAAAGAAAAAAACCCTGCCAGAACTTGACACCCATACATCGACAAGCAAACATTGCTTCTGTCTAAGCATGCCACACCTGGGAACCAAAGTCACGGCTGCACAAGCTCACGTTAGCACAACTGACACCTTTAGCCCCTGAGCTACAGCCAGAACCACTTGTGACAGCTTCCGAAAACTAGGCCTTTGTTAGACATAGAAAACAAGCACTAGTAAACCCACAGCTGGTCGAAAACCTGGGTTTTATAGCTAATATAGGCCTCCTTTTAGGCAGGACTCACAAGTGCCTCTGGCTGTGGCTTGGTGGGCTAATGTGCCCTGCTTGCAACTGTGAGGTTGTGAGTTCAAATCCCATGTTTGGCCATGCTAAGCTAGAGATGAAGGAAAGGGACATGGACTGCTGTGTTAAGAAGGTGATTTGGGATATGGGTGTGGATTGCTTGGGGGGACAGGGGCATAGTATACTGTGTGGAGGATGAAGGGCCCCATGGAGAAGCAGTGCAACAGGGAAGGGGTACAGGGGTTGTAAATAGCAAAAGTGCATGAGTAACCTGGGTGAACAGGGTCCACTGCCAACATAATCCCCATTTCTTTTTTTTTTTCCTCTAGCCACCTGCTTTCCTTTTACATGGGGTTCAAGTCTCTCATTTCAAGTGCCCTCATTTGAGCAACCCCACTTTTCTCTTCTCCTTGGATCGACCCTAGACAGCTTTCCCATCTGTTGTGCACCCCCCCAGGGGCCAATGCACTTGCACCATGCCTGTTGCAGCCTCCAGGCCAGTCACGGGCGACCCAAGCCTGCCGGTGCTGGGATTCGAACTCACAACTGCACTGGCTCGCATTGGCACAGCCGGCGCATCTACCCACTGAGCCACTCGGGAGTCCCCACAAGAATTAGGGCTTGGCTAGACCTAAAAACTTGCCAATAAATTCACAGCTGGTTGAGACAGGGGGTTCTGTATCTAATATGGACCTCCTTGTTGGCAGGACACACAAGCAGCTCTGGCCATGGCTGAGTGGGTAAATCCACCTTGTGAGTAAATGCGAGAAAAAGGGCAGCTCATTTCTGTGCGTTGCAGGATTTTTGGTGCATTCCCGCAATGCACAAGTATGAACGTATGCAAAAACCCTGCCAGAACTTGACACCCATACATCGACAAGCAAACATTGCTTCTGTCTAAGCATGCCACACCTGGGAACCAAAGTCACGGCTGCACAAGCTCACGTTAGCACAACTGACACCTTTAGCCCCTGAGCTACAGCCAGAACCACTTGTGACAGCTTCCGAAAACTAGGCCTTTGTTAGACATAGAAAACAAGCACTAGTAAACCCACAGCTGGTCGAAACCTGGGTTTTATAGCTAATATAGGCCTCCTTTTAGGCAGGACTCACAAGTGCCTCTGGCTGTGGCTTGGTGGGCTAATGTGCCCTGCTCGCAACTGTGAGGTTGTGAGTTCAAATCCCATGTTTGGCCATGCTAAGCTAGAGATGAAGGAAAGGGACATGGACTGCTGTGTTAAGAAGGTGATTTGGGATTTGGGATATGGGTGTGGATTGCTTGGGGGGACAGGGGCATAGTATACTGTGTGGAGGATGAAGGGCCCCATGGAGAAGCAGTGCAACAGGGAAGGGGTACAGGGGTTGTAAATAGCAAAAGTGCATGAGTAACCTGGGTGAACAGGGTCCACTGCCAACATAATCCCCATTTCTTTTTTTTTTCCTCGAGCCACCTGCTTTCCTTTTACATGGGGTTCAAGTCTCTCATTTCAAGTGCCCTCATTTGAGCAACCCCACTTTTCTCTTCTCCTTGGATCGACCCTAGACAGCTTTCCCATCTGTTGTGCACCCCCCAGGGGCCAATGCACTTGCACCATGCCTGTTGCAGCCTCCAGGCCAGTCACGGGCGACCCAAGCCTGCCGGTGCTGGGATTCGAACTCACAACTGCACTGGCTCGCATTGGCACAGCCGACGCATCTACCCACTGAGCCACTCGGGAGTCCCCACAAGAATTCGGGCTTGGCTAGACCTAAAAACTTGCCAATAAATTCACAGCTGGTTGAGACAGGGGGTTCTGTATCTAATATGGACCTCCTTGTTGGCAGGACACACAAGCAGCTCTGGCCATGGCTGAGTGGGTAAATCCACCTTGTGAGTAAATGCGAGAAAAAGGGCAGCTCATTTCTGTGCGTTGCAGGATTTTTGGTGCATTCCCGCAATGCACAAGTATGAACGTATGCAAAGTGTTCCTTTTTTCTGTATTTTCATGATCTTTTCTACTTTGTTATGAAAAAACCCTTTTGCCTTTCTTTCACTTTTTTAACAGCGTTTTTTTTTGCTTTCAGTTCACTAATTAGGGGAGTGGTTAAGTGTTTGCAGCTGGGATAGAAGCAAGTGCACAACTCACTGAGCTTGCTCACTAGGATTGCAAACAAGTGGATTGGAATAAGTGCAGTTAAAACACAGGAGAACTTGAAGAAAAGAAAAAAACCCTGCCAGAACTTGACACCCATACATCGACAAGCAAACATTGCTTCTGTCTAAGCATGCCACACCTGGGAACCAAAGTCACGGCTGCACAAGCTCACGTTAGCACAACTGACACCTTTAGCCCCTGAGCTACAGCCAGAACCACTTGTGACAGCTTCCGAAAACTAGGCCTTTGTTAGACATAGAAAACAAGCACTAGTAAACCCACAGCTGGTCGAAACCTGGGTTTTATAGCTAATATAGGCCTCCTTTTAGGCAGGACTCACAAGTGCCTCTGGCTATGGCTTGGTGGGCTAATGTGCCCTGCTTGCAACTGTGAGGTTGTGAGTTCAAATCCCATGTTTGGCCATGCTAAGCTAGAGATGAAGGAAAGGGACATGGACTGCTGTGTTAAGAAGGTGATTTGGGATATGGGTGTGGATTGCTTGGGGGGACAGGGGCATAGTATACTGTGTGGAGGATGAAGGGCCCCATGGAGAAGCAGTGCAACAGGGAAGGGGTACAGGGGTTGTAAATAGCAAAAGTGCATGAGTAACCTGGGTGAACAGGGTCCACTGCCAACATAATCCCCATTTCTTTTTTTTTTCCTCTAGCCACCTGCTTTCCTTTTACATGGGGTTCAAGTCTCTCATTTCAAGTGCCCTCATTTGAGCAACCCCACTTTTCTCTTCTCCTTGGATCGACCCTAGACAGCTTTCCCATCTGTTGTGCACCCCCCCCAGGGGCCAATGCACTTGCACCATGCCTGTTGCAGCCTCCAGGCCAGTCACGGGCGACCCAAGCCTGCCGGTGCTGGGATTAGAACTCACAACTGCACTGGCTCGCATTGGCACAGCCGGCGCATCTACCCACTGAGCCACTCGGGAGTCCCCACAAGAATTAGGGCTTGGCTAGACCTAAAAACTTGCCAATAAATTCACAGCTGGTTGAGACAGGGGGTTCTGTATCTAATATGGACCTCCTTGTTGGCAGGACACACAAGCAGCTCTGGCCATGGCTGAGTGGGTAAATCCACCTTGTGAGTAAATGCGAGAAAAAGGGCAGCTCATTTCTGTGCGTTGCAGGATTTTTGGTGCATTCCCGCAATGCACAAGTATGAACGTATGCAAAGTGTTCCTTTTTTCTGTATTTTCATGATCTTTTCTACTTTGTTATGAAAAAACCCTTTTGCCTTTCTTTCACTTTTTAAACAGCGTTTTTTTTGCTTTCAGTTCACTAATTAGGGGAGTGGTTAAGTGTTTGCAGCTGGGATAGAAGCAAGTGCACAACTCACTGAGCTTGCTCACTAGGATTGCAAACAAGTGGATTGGAATAAGTGCAGTTAAAACACAGGAGAACTTGAAGAAAAGAAAAAAACCCTGCCAGAACTTGACACCCATACATCGACAAGCAAACATTGCTTCTGTCTAAGCATGCCACACCTGGGAACCAAAGTCACGGCTGCACAAGCTCACGTTAGCACAACTGACACCTTTAGCCCCTGAGCTACAGCCAGAACCACTTGTGACAGCTTCCGAAAACTAGGCCTTTGTTAGACATAGAAAACAAGCACTAGTAAACCCACAGCTGGTCGAAACCTGGGTTTTATAGCTAATATAGGCCTCCTTTTAGGCAGGACTCACAAGTGCCTCTGGCTGTGGCTTGGTGGGCTAATGTGCCCTGCTCGCAACTGTGAGGTTGTGAGTTCAAATCCCATGTTTGGCCATGCTAAGCTAGAGATGAAGGAAAGGGACATGGACTGCTGTGTTAAGAAGGTGATTTGGGATATGGGTGTGGATTGCTTGGGTGGACAGGGGCATAGTATACTGTGTGGAGGATGAAGGGCCCCATGGAGAAGCAGTGCAACAGGGAAGGGGTACAGGGGTTGTAAATAGCAAAAGTGCATGAGTAACCTGGGTGAACAGGGTCCACTGCCAACATAATCCCCATTTCTTTTTTTTTTTCCTCTAGCCACCTGCTTTCCTTTTACATGGGGTTCAAGTCTCTCATTTCAAGTGCCCTCATTTGAGCAACCCCACTTTTCTCTTCTCCTTGGATCGACCCTAGACAGCTTTCCCATCTGTTGTGCACCACCCCAGGGGCCAATGCACTTGCACCATGCCTGTTGCAGCCTCCAGGCCAGTCACGGGCGACCCAAGCCTGCCGGTGCTGGGATTCGAACTCACAACTGCACTGGCTCGCATTGGCACAGCCGGCGCATCTACCCACTGAGCCACTCGGGAGTCCACACAAGAATTAGGGCTTGGCTAGACCTAAAAACTTGCCAATAAATTCACAGCTGGTTGAGACAGGGGGTTCTGTATCTAATATGGACCTCCTTGTTGGCAGGACACACAAGCAGCTCTGGCCATGGCTGAGTGGGTAAATCCACCTTGTGAGTAAATGCGAGAAAAAGGGCAGCTCATTTCTGTGCGTTGCAGGATTTTTGGTGCATTCCCGCAATGCACAAGTATGAACGTATGCAAAGTGTTCCTTTTTTCTGTATTTTCATGATCTTTTCTACTTTGTTATGAAAAAACCCTTTTGCCTTTCTTTCACTTTTTAAACAGCGTTTTTTTTGCTTTCAGTTCACTAATTAGGGGAGTGGTTAAGTGTTTGCAGCTGGGATAGAAGCAAGTGCACAACTCACTGAGCTTGCTCACTAGGATTGCAAACAAGTGGATTGGAATAAGTGCAGTTAAAACACAGGAGAACTTGAAGAAAAGAAAAAAACCCTGCCAGAACTTGACACCCATACATCGACAAGCAAACATTGCTTCTGTCTAAGCATGCCACACCTGGGAACCAAAGTCACGGCTGCACAAGCTCACGTTAGCACAACTGACACCTTTAGCCCCTGAGCTACAGCCAGAACCACTTGTGACAGCTTCCGAAAACTAGGCCTTTGTTAGACATAGAAAACAAGCACTAGTAAACCCACAGCTGGTCGAAACCTGGGTTTTATAGCTAATATAGGCCTCCTTTTAGGCAGGACTCACAAGTGCCTCTGGCTGTGGCTTGGTGGGCTAATGTGCCCTGCTTGCAACTGTGAGGATGTGAGTTCAAATCCCATGTTTGGCCATGCTAAGCTAGAGTTGAAGGAAAGGGACATGGACTGCTGTGTTAAGAAGGTGATTTGGGATATGGGTGTGGATTGCTTGGGGGGACAGGGGCATAGTATGCTGTGTGGAGGATGAAGGGCCCCATGGAGAAGCAGTGCAACAGGGAAGGGGTGCAGGGGTTGTAAATAGCAAAAGTGCATGAGTAACCTGGGTGAACAGGGTCCACTGCCAACATAATCCCCATTTCTTTTTTTTTTTCCTCTAGCCACCTGCTTTCCTTTTACATGGGATTCAAGTCTCTCATTTCAAGTGCCCTCATTTGAGCAACCCCACTTTTCTCTTCTCCTTGGATTGACCCTAGACAGCTTTCCCATCTGTTGTGCACCCCCCCAGGGGCCAATGCACTTGCACCATGCCTGTTGCAGCCTCCAGGCCAGTCACGGGCGACCCAAGCCTGCCGGTGCTGGGATTCGAACTCACAACTGCACTGGCTCGCATTGGCACAGGCGGCGCATCTACCCACTGAGCCACTCGGGAGTCCCCACAAGAATTAGGGCTTGGCTAGACCGAAAAACTTGCCAATAAATTCACAGCTGGTTGAGACAGGGGGTTCTGTAGCTAATATGGACCTCCTTGTTGGCAGGACACACAAGCAGCTCTGGCCATGGCTGAGTGGGTAAATCCACCTTGTGAGTAAATGCGAGAAAAAGGGCAGCTCATTTCTGTGCGTTGCAGGATTTTTGGTGCATTCCCGCAATGCACAAGTATGAACGTATGCAAAGTGTTCCTTTTTTCTGTATTTTCATGATCTTTTCTACTTTGTTATGAAAAAACCCTTTTGCCTTTCTTTCACTTTTTAAACAGCGTTTTTTTTGCTTTCAGTTCACTAATTAGGGGAGTGGTTAAGTGTTTGCAGCTGGGATAGAAGCAAGTGCACAACTCACTGAGCTTGCTCACTAGGATTGCAAACAAGTGGATTGGAATAAGTGCAGTTAAAACACAGGAGAACTTGAAGAAAAGAAAAAAACCCTGCCAGAACTTGACACCCATACATCGACAAGCAAACATTGCTTCTGTCTAAGCATGCCACACCTGGGAACCAAAGTCACGGCTGCACAAGCTCACGTTAGCACAACTGACACCTTTAGCCCCTGAGCTACAGCCAGAACCACTTGTGACAGCTTCCGAAAACTAGGCCTTTGTTAGACATAGAAAACAAGCACTAGTAAACCCACAGCTGGTCGAAACCTGGGTTTTATAGCTAATATAGGCCTCCTTTTAGGCAGGACTCACAAGTGCCTCTGGCTGTGGCTTGGTGGGCTAATGTGCCCTGCTCGCAACTGTGAGGTTGTGAGTTCAAATCCCATGTTTGGCCATGCTAAGCCAGAGATGAAGGAAAGGGACATGGACTGCTGTGTTAAGAAGGTGATTTGGGATATGGGTGTGGATTGCTTGGGGGGACAGGGGCATAGTATACTGTGTGGAGGATGAAGGGCCCCATGGAGAAGCAGTGCAACAGGGAAGGGGTACAGGGGTTGTAAATAGCAAAAGTGCATGAGTAACCTGGGTGAACAGGGTCCACTGCCAACATAATCCCCATTTCTTTTTCCTCTAGCCACCTGCTTTCCTTTTACATGGGGTTCAAGTCTCTCATTTCAAGTGCCCTCATTTGAGCAACCCCACTTTTCTCTTCTCCTTGGATCGACCCTAGACAGCTTTCCCATCTGTTGTGCACCCCCCCAGGGGCCAATGCACTTGCACCATGCCTGTTGCAGCCTCCAGGCCAGTCACGGGCGACCCAAGCCTGCCGGTGCTGGGATTCGAACTCACAACTGCACTGGCTCGCATTGGCACAGCCGACGCATCTACCCACTGAGCCACTCGGGAGTCCCCACAAGAATTAGGGCTTGGCTAGACCTAAAAACTTGCCAATAAATTCACAGCTGGTTGAGACAGGGGGTTCTGTATCTAATATGGACCTCCTTGTTGGCAGGACACACAAGCAGCTCTGGCCATGGCTGAGTGGGTAAATCCACCTTGTGAGTAAATGCGAGAAAAAGGGCAGCTCATTTCTGTGCGTTGCAGGATTTTTGGTGCATTCCCGCAATGCACAAGTATGAACGTATGCAAAGTGTTCCTTTTTTCTGTATTTTCATGATCTTTTCTACTTTGTTATGAAAAAACCCTTTTGCCTTTCTTTCACTTTTTAAACAGCGTTTTTTTTTGCTTTCAGTTCACTAATTAGGGGAGTGGTTAAGTGTTTGCAGCTGGGATAGAAGCAAGTGCACAACTCACTGAGCTTGCTCACTAGGATTGCAAACAAGTGGATTGGAATAAGTGCAGTTAAAACACAGGAGAACTTGAAGAAAAGAAAAAAAACCCTGCCAGAACTTGACACCCATACATCGACAAGCAAACATTGCTTCTGTCTAAGCATGCCACACCTGGGAACCAAAGTCACGGCTGCACAAGCTCACGTTAGCACAACTGACACCTTTAGCCCCTGAGCTACAGCCAGAACCACTTGTGACAGCTTCCGAAAACTAGGCCTTTGTTAGACATAGAAAACAAGCACTAGTAAACCCACAGCTGGTCGAAAACCTGGGTTTTATAGCTAATATAGGCCTCCTTTTAGGCAGGACTCACAAGTGCCTCTGGCTGTGGCTTGGTGGGCTAATGTGCCCTGCTCGCAACTGTGAGGTTGTGAGTTCAAATCCCATGTTTGGCCATGCTAAGCTAGAGATGAAGGAAAGGGACATGGACTGCTGTGTTAAGAAGGTGATTTGGGATATGGGTGTGGATTGCTTGGGGGGACAGGGGCATAGTATACTGTGTGGAGGATGAAGGGCCCCATGGAGAAGCAGTGCAACAGGGAGGGGGTACAGGGGTTGTAAATAGCAAAAGTGCATGAGTGAACAGGGTCCACTGCCAACATAATCCCCATTTCTTTTTTTTTTCCTCTTGCCACCTGGTTTCCTTTCACATGGGGTTCAAGTCTCTCATTTCAAGTGCCCTCATTTGAGCAACCCCACTTTTCTCTTCTCCTTGGATCGACCCTAGACAGCTTTCCCATCTGTTGTGCACCCCCCCAGGGGCCAATGCACTTGCACCATGCCTGCTGCAGCCTCCAGGCCAGTCACGGGCGACCCAAGCCTGCCGGTGCTGGGATTCAAACTCACAACTGCACTGGCTCGCATTGGCACAGCCGGCGCATCTACCCACTGAGCCACTCGGGAGTCCCCACAAGAATTAGGGCTTGGCTAGACCTAAAAACTTGCCAATAAATTCACAGCTGGTTGAGACAGGGGGTTCTGTATCTAATATGGACCTCCTTGTTGGCAGGACACACAAGCACCTCTGGCCATGGCTGAGTGGGTAAATCCACCTTGTGACTAAATGCGAGAAAAAGGGCAGCTCATTTCTGTGCGTTGCAGGATTTTTGGTGCATTCCCGCAATGCACAAGTATGAACGTATGCAAAGTGTTCCTTTTTTCTGTATTTTCATGATCTTTTCTACTTTGTTATGAAAAAACCCTTTTGCCTTTCTTTCACTTTTTAAACAGCGTTTTTTTTGCTTTCAGTTCACTAATTAGGGGAGTGGTTAAGTGTTTGCAGCTGGGATAGAAGCAAGTGCACAACTCACTGAGCTTGCTCACTAGGATTGCAAACAAGTGGATTGGAATAAGTGCAGTTAAAACACAGGAGAACTTGAAGAAAAGAAAAAAACCCTGCCAGAACTTGACACCCATACATCGACAAGCAAACATTGCTTCTGTCTAAGCATGCCACACCTGGGAACCAAAGTCACGGCTGCACAAGCTCACGTTAGCACAACTGACACCTTTAGCCCCTGAGCTACAGCCAGAACCACTTGTGACAGCTTCCGAAAACTAGGCCTTTGTTAGACATAGAAAACAGCTCTGGCCATGGCTGAGTGGGTAAATCCACCTTGTGAGTAAATGCGAGAAAAAGGCCAGCTCATTTCTGTGCGTTGCAGGGTTTTTGGTGCATTCCCGCAATGCACAAGTATGAACGTATGCAAAGTGTTCCTTTTTTCTGTATTTTCATGATCTTTTCTACTTTGTTATGAAAAAACCCTTTTGCCTTTCTTTCACTTTTTAAACAGCGTTTTTTTTGCTTTCAGTTCACTAATTAGGGGAGTGGTTAAGTGTTTGCAGCTGGGATAGAAGCAAGTGCACAACTCACTGAGCTTGCTCACTAGGATTGCAAACAAGTGGATTGGAATAAGTGCAGTTAAAACACAGGAGAACTTGAAGAAAAGAAAAAAACCCTGCCAGAACTTGACACCCATACATCGACAAGCAAACATTGCTTCTGTCTAAGCATGCCACACCTGGGAACCAAAGTCACGGCTGCACAAGCTCACGTTAGCACAACTGACACCTTTAGCCCCTGAGCTACAGCCAGAACCACTTGTGACAGCTTCCGAAAACTAGGCCTTTGTTAGACATAGAAAACAAGCACTAGTAAACCCACAGCTGGTCGAAACCTGGGTTTTATAGCTAATATAGGCCTCCTTTTAGGCAGGACTCACAAGTGCCTCTGGCTGTGGCTTGGTGGGCTAATGTGCCCTGCTCGCAACTGTGAGGTTGTGAGTTCAAATCCCATGTTTGGCCATGCTAAGCTAGAGATGAAGGAAAGGGACATGGACTGCTGTGTTAAGAAGGTGATTTGGGATATGGGTGTGGATTGCTTGGGGGGACAGGGGCATAGTATACTGTGTGGAGGATGAAGGGCCCCATGGAGAAGCAGTGCAACAGGGAATGGGTACAGGGGTTGTAAATAGCAAAAGTGCATGAGTAACCTGGGTGAACAGGGTCCACTGCCAACATAATCCCCATTTCTTTTTTTTTTTTCCTCTAGCCACCTGCTTTCCTTTTACATGGGGTTCAAGTCTCTCATTTCAAGTGCCCTCATTTGAGCAACCCCACTTTTCTCTTCTCCTTGGATCGACCCTAGACAGCTTTCCCATCTGTTGTGCACCCCCCCAGGGGCCAATGCACTTGCACCATGCCTGTTGCAGCCTCCAGGCCAGTCACGGGCGACCCAAGCCTGCCGGTGCTGGGATTCGAACTCACAACTGCACTGGCTCGCATTGGCACAGCCGGCGCATCTACCCACTGAGCCACTCGGGAGTCCCCACAAGAATTAGGGCTTGGCTAGACCTAAAAACTTGCCAATAAATTCACAGCTGGTTGAGACAGGGGGTTCTGTATCTAATATGGACCTCCTTGTTGGCAGGACACACAAGCAGCTCTGGCCATGGCTGAGTGGGTAAATCCACCTTGTGAGTAAATGCGAGAAAAAGGGCAGCTCATTTCTGTGCGTTGCAGGATTTTTGGTGCATTCCCGCAATGCACAAGTATGAACGTATGCAAAGTGTTCCTTTTTTCTGTATTTTCATGATCTTTTCTACTTTGTTATGAAAAAACCCTTTTGCCTTTCTTTCACTTTTTAAACAGCGTTTTTTTGCTTTCAGTTCACTAATTAGGGGAGTGGTTAAGTGTTTGCAGCTGGGATAGAAGCAAGTGCACAACTCACTGAGCTTGCTCACTAGGATTGCAAACAAGTGGATTGGAATAAGTGCAGTTAAAACACAGGAGAACTTGAAGAAAAGAAAAAAACCCTGCCAGAACTTGACACCCATACATCGACAAGCAAACATTGCTTCTGTCTAAGCATGCCACACCTGGGAACCAAAGTCACGGCTGCACAAGCTCACGTTAGCACAACTGACACCTTTAGCCCCTGAGCTACAGCCAGAACCACTTGTGACAGCTTCCGAAAACTAGGCCTTTGTTAGACATAGAAAACAAGCACTAGTAAACCCACAGCTGGTCGAAACCTGGGTTTTATAGCTAATATAGGCCTCCTTTTAGGCAGGACTCACAAGTGCCTCTGGCTGTGGCTTGGTGGGCTAATGTGCCCTGCTTGCAACTGTGAGGTTGTGAGTTCAAATCCCATGTTTGGCCATGCTAAGCTAGAGATGAAGGAAAGGGACATGGACTGCTGTGTTAAGAAGGTGATTTGGGATATGGGTGTGGATTGCTTGGGGGGACAGGGGCATAGTATACTGTGTGGAGGATGAAGGGCCCCATGGAGAAGCAGTGCAACAGGGAAGGGGTACAGGGGTTGTAAATAGCAAAAGTGCATGAGTAACCTGGGTGAACAGGGTCCACTGCCAACATAATCCCCATTTCTTTTTTTTTTCCTCTAGCCACCTGCTTTCCTTTTACATGGGGTTCAAGTCTCTCATTTGAGCAACCCCACTTTTCTCTTCTCTTTGGATCGACCCTAGACAGCTTTCCCATCTGTTGTGCACCCCCCCCAGGGGCCAATGCACTTGCACCATGCCTGTTGCAGCCTCCAGGCCAGTCACGGGCGACCCAAGCCTGCTGGTGCTGGGATTTGAACTCACAACTGCACTGGCTCGCATTGGCACAGCCGGCGCATCTACCCACTGAGCCACTCGGGAGTCCCCACAAGAATTAGGGCTTGGCTAGACCTAAAAACTTGCCAATAAATTCACAGCTGGTTGAGACAGGGGGTTCTGTATCTAATATGGACCTCCTTGTTGGCAGGACACACAAGCAGCTCTGGCCATGGCTGAGTGGGTAAATCCACCTTGTGAGTAAATGCGAGAAAAAGGGCAGCTCATTTCTGTGCGTTGCAGGATTTTTGGTGCATTCCCGCAATGCACAAGTATGAACGTATGCAAAGTGTTCCTTTTTTCTGTATTTTCATGATCTTTTCTACTTTGTTATGAAAAAACCCTTTTGCCTTTCTTTCACTTTTTAAACAGCGTTTTTTTTGCTTTCAGTTCACTAATTAGGGGAGTGGTTAAGTGTTTGCAGCTGGGATAGAAGCAAGTGCACAACTCACTGAGCTTGCTCACTAGGATTGCAAACAAGTGGATTGGAATAAGTGCAGTTAAAACACAGGAGAACTTGAAGAAAAGAAAAAAACCCTGCCAGAACTTGACACCCATACATCGACAAGCAAACATTGCTTCTGTCTAAGCATGCCACACCTGGGAACCAAAGTCACGGCTGCACAAGCTCACGTTAGCACAACTGACACCTTTAGCCCCTGAGCTACAGCCAGAACCACTTGTGACAGCTTCCGAAAACTAGGCCTTTGTTAGACATAGAAAACAAGCACTAGTAAACCCACAGCTGGTCGAAACCTGGGTTTTATAGCTAATATAGGCCTCCTTTTAGGCAGGACTCACAAGTGCCTCTGGCTGTGGCTTGGTGGGCTAATGTGCCCTGCTCGCAACTGTGAGGTTGTGAGTTCAAATCCCATGTTTGGCCATGCTAAGCTAGAGATGAAGGAAAGGGACATGGGCTGCTGTGTTAAGAAGGTGATTTGGGATATGGGTGTGGATTGCTTGGGGGGACAGGGGCATAGTATACTGTGTGGAGGATGAAGGGCCCCATGGAGAAGCAGTGCAACAGGGAAGGGGTACAGGGGTTGTAAATAGCAAAAGTGCATGAGTAACCTGGGTGAACAGGGTCCACTGCCAACATAATCCCCATTTCTTTTTTTTTTCCTCTAGCCACCTGCTTTCCTTTTACATGGGGTTCAAGTCTCTCATTTCAAGCGCCCTCATTTGAGCAACCCCACTTTTCTCTTCTCCTTGGATCGACCCTAGACAGCTTTCCCATCTGTTGTGCACCCCCCCAGGGGCCAATGCACTTGCACCATGCCTGTTGCAGCCTCCAGGCCAGTCACGGGCGACCCAAGCCTGCCGGTGCTGGGATTTGAACTCACAACTGCACTGGCTCGCATTGGCACAGCCGGCGCATCTACCCACTGAGCCACTCGGGAGTCCCCACAAGAATTAGGGCTTGGCTAGACCTAAAAACTTGCCAATAAATTCACAGCTGGTTGAGACAGGGGGTTCTGTATCTAATATGGACCTCCTTGTTGGCAGGACACACAAGCAGCTCTGGCCATGGCTGAGTGGGTAAATCCACCTTGTGAGTAAATGCGAGAAAAAGGGCAGCTCATTTCTGTGCGTTGCAGGATTTTTGGTGCATTCCCGCAATGCACAAGTATGAACGTATGCAAAGTGTTCCTTTTTTCTGTATTTTCATGATCTTTTCTACTTTGTTATGAAAAAACCCTTTTGCCTTTCTTTCACTTTTTAAACAGCGTTTTTTTTGCTTTCAGTTCACTAATTAGGGGAGTGGTTAAGTGTTTGCAGCTGGGATAGAAGCAAGTGCACAACTCACTGAGCTTGCTCACTAGGATTGCAAACAAGTGGATTGGAATAAGTGCAGTTAAAACACAGGAGAACTTGAAGAAAAGAAAAAAACCCTGCCAGAACTTGACACCCATACATCGACAAGCAAACATTGCTTCTGTCTAAGCATGCCACACCTGGGAACCAAAGTCACGGCTGCACAAGCTCACGTTAGCACAACTGACACCTTTAGCCCCTGAGCTACAGCCAGAACCACTTGTGACAGCTTCCGAAAACTAGGCCTTTGTTAGACATAGAAAACAAGCACTAGTAAACCCACAGCTGGTCGAAACCTGGGTTTTATAGCTAATATAGGCCTCCTTTTAGGCAGGACTCACAAGTGCCTCTGGCTGTGGCTTGGTGGGCTAATGTGCCCTGCTCGCAGCTGTGAGGTTGTGAGTTCAAATCCCATGTTTGGCCATGCTAAGCTAGAGATGAAGGAAAGGGACATGGACTGCTGTGTTAAGAAGGTGATTTGGGATATGGGTGTGGATTGCTTGGGGGGACAGGGGCATAGTATACTGTGTGGAGGATGAAGGGCCCCATGGCGAAGCAGTGCAACAGGGAAGGGGTACAGGGGTTGTAAATAGCAAAAGTGCATGAGTAACCTGGGTGAACAGGGTCCACTGCCAACATAATCCCCTTTTCTTTTTTTTTTCCTCTAGCCACCTTTTACATGGGGTTCAAGTCTCTCATTTGAGCAACCCCACTTTTCTCTTCTCCTTGGATCGACCCTAGACAGCTTTCCCATCTGTTGTGCACCCCCCCAGGGGCCAATGCACTTGCACCATGCCTGTTGCCTGTTTGGTGCATTCCCGCAATGCACAAGTATGAACGTATGCAAAGTGTTCCTTTTTTCTGTATTTTCATGATCTTTTCTACTTTGTTATGAAAAAACCCTTTTGCCTTTCTTTCACTTTTTAAACAGCGTTTTTTTTGCTTTCAGTTCACTAATTAGGGGAGTGGTTAAGTGTTTGCAGCTGGGATAGAAGCAAGTGCACAACTCACTGAGCTTGCTCACTAGGATTGCAAACAAGTGGATTGGAATAAGTGCAGTTAAAACACAGGAGAACTTGAAGAAAAGAAAAAAACCCTGCCAGAACTTGACACCCATACATCGACAAGCAAACATTGCTTCTGTCTAAGCATGCCACACCTGGGAACCAAAGTCACGGCTGCACAAGCTCACGTTAGCACAACTGACACCTTTAGCCCCTGAGCTACAGCCAGAACCACTTGTGACAGCTTCCGAAAACTAGGCCTTTGTTAGACATAGAAAACAAGCACTAGTAAACCCACAGCGTTTTTTTTGCTTTCAGTTCACTAATTAGGGGAGTGGTTAAGTGTTTGCAGCTGGGATAGAAGCAAGTGCACAACTCACTGAGCTTGCTCACTAGGATTGCAAACAAGTGGATTGGAATAAGTGCAGTTAAAACACAGGAGAACTTGAAGAAAAGAAAAAAACCCTGCCAGAACTTGACACCCATACATCGACAAGCAAACATTGCTTCTGTCTAAGCATGCCACACCTGGGAACCAAAGTCACGGCTGCACAAGCTCACGTTAGCACAACTGACACCTTTAGCCCCTGAGCTACAGCCAGAACCACTTGTGACAGCTTCCGAAAACTAGGCCTTTGTTAGACATAGAAAACAAGCACTAGTAAACCCACAGCTGGTCGAAACCTGGGTTTTATAGCTAATATAGGCCTCCTTTTAGGCAGGACTCACAAGTGCCTCTGGCTGTGGCTTGGTGGGCTAATGTGCCCTGCTCGCAACTGTGAGGTTGTGAGTTCAAATCCCATGTTTGGCCATGCTAAGCTAGAGATGAAGGAAAGGGACATGGACTGCTGTGTTAAGAAGGTGATTTGGGATATGGGTGTGGATTGCTTGGGGGGACAGGGGCATAGTATACTGTGTGGAGGATGAAGGGCCCCATGGCGAAGCAGTGCAACAGGGAAGGGGTACAGGGGTTGTAAATAGCAAAAGTGCATGAGTAACCTGGGTGAACAGGGTCCACTGCCAACATAATCCCCATTTCTTTTTTTTTTCCTCTAGCCACCTTTTACATGGGGTTCAAGTCTCTCATTTGAGCAACCCCACTTTTTTCTTCTCCTTGGATCGACCCTAGACAGCTTTCCCATCTGTTGTGCACCCCCCCAGGGGCCAATGCACTTGCACCATGCCTGTTGCAGCCTCCAGGCCAGTCACGGGCGACCCAAGCCTGCCGGTGCTGGGATTCGAACTCACAACTGCACTGGCTCGCATTGGCACAGCCGGCGCATCTACCCACTGAGCCACTCGGGAGTCCCCACAAGAATTAGGGCTTGGCTAGACCTAAAAACTTGCCAATAAATTCACAGCTGGTTGAGACAGGGGGTTCTGTATCTAATATGGACCTCCTTGTTGGCAGGACACACAAGCAGCTCTGGCCATGGCTGAGTGGGTAAATCCACCTTGTGAGTAAATGCGAGAAAAAGGGCAGCTCATTTCTGTGCGTTGCAGGATTTTTGGTGCATTCCCGCAATGCACAAGTATGAACGTATGCAAAGTGTTCCTTTTTTCTGTATTTTCATGATCTTTTCTACTTTGTTATGAAAAAACCCTTTTGCCTTTCTTTCACTTTTTAAACAGCGTTTTTTTTGCTTTCAGTTCACTAATTAGGGGAGTGGTTAAGTGTTTGCAGCTGGGATAGAAGCAAGTGCACAACTCACTGAGCTTGCTCACTAGGATTGCAAACAAGTGGATTGGAATAAGTGCAGTTAAAACACAGGAGAACTTGAAGAAAAGAAAAAAACCCTGCCAGAACTTGACACCCATACATCGACAAGCAAACATTGCTTCTGTCTAAGCATGCCACACCTGGGAACCAAAGTCACGGCTGCACAAGCTCACGTTAGCACAACTGACACCTTTAGCCCCTGAGCTACAGCCAGAACCACTTGTGACAGCTTCCGAAAACTAGGCCTTTGTTAGACATAGAAAACAAGCACTAGTAAACCCACAGCTGGTCGAAACCTGGGTTTTATAGCTAATATAGGCCTCCTTTTAGGCAGGACTCACAAGTGCCTCTGGCTGTGGCTTGGTGGGCTAATGTGCCCTGCTCGCAACTGTGAGGTTGTGAGTTCAAATCCCATGTTTGGCCATGCTAAGCTAGAGATGAAGGAAAGGGACATGGACTGCTGTGTTAAGAAGGTGATTTGGGATATGGGTGTGGATTGCTTGGGGTGACAGGGGCATAGTATACTGTGTGGAGGATGAAGGGCCCCATGGTGAAGCAGTGCAACAGGGAAGGGGTACAGGGGTTGTAAATAGCAAAAGTGCATGAGTAACCTGGGTGAACAGGGTCCACTGCCAACATAATCCCCATTTCTTTTTTTTTTCCTCTAGCCACCTTTTACATGGGGTTCAAGTCTCTCATTTCAAGTGCCCTCATTTGAGCAACCCCACTTTTCTCTTCTCCTTGGATCGACCCTAGACAGCTTTCCCATCTGTTGTGCACCCCCCCAGG
Source organism: Lithobates pipiens (assembly GCF_037356315.1). Classification (NCBI taxonomy): domain Eukaryota; kingdom Metazoa; phylum Chordata; class Amphibia; order Anura; family Ranidae; genus Lithobates; species Lithobates pipiens. Next base: position 212,215,037 of record NW_027507686.1, read on the forward strand.
GGCCAATGCACTTGCACCATGCCTGTTGCAGCCTCCAGGCCAGTCACGGGCGACCCAAGCCTGCCGGTGCTGGGATTTGAACTCACAACTGCACTGGCTCGCATTGGCACAGCCGGCGCATCTACCCACTGAGCCACTCGGGAGTCCCCACAAGAATTAGGGCTTGGCTAGACCTAAAAACTTGCCAATAAATTCACAGCTGGTTGAGACAGGGGGTTCTGTATCTAATATGGACCTCCTTGTTGGCAGGACACACAAGCAGCTCTGGCCATGGCTGAGTGGGTAAATCCACCTTGTGAGTAAATGCGAGAAAAAGGGCAGCTCATTTCTGTGCGTTGCAGGATTTTTGGTGCATTCCCGCAATGCACAAGTATGAACGTATGCAAAGTGTTCCTTTTTTCTGTATTTTCATGATCTTTTCTACTTTGTTATGAAAAAACCCTTTTGCCTTTCTTTCACTTTTTAAACAGCGTTTTTTTTGCTTTCAGTTCACTAATTAGGGGAGTGGTTAAGTGTTTGCAGCTGGGATAGAAGCAAGTGCACAACTCACTGAGCTTGCTCACTAGGATTGCAAACAAGTGGATTGGAATAAGTGCAGTTAAAACACAGGAGAACTTGAAGAAAAGAAAATAACCCTGCCAGAACTTGACACCCATACATCGACAAGCAAACATTGCTTCTGTCTAAGCATGCCACACCTGGGAACCAAAGTCACGGCTGCACAAGCTCACGTTAGCACAACTGACACCTTTAGCCCCTGAGCTACAGCCAGAACCACTTGTGACAGCTTCCGAAAACTAGGCCTTTGTTAGACATAGAAAACAAGCACTAGTAAACCCACAGCTGGTCGAAACCTGGGTTTTATAGCTAATATAGGCCTCCTTTTAGGCAGGACTCACAAGTGCCTCTGGCTGTGGCTTGGTGGGCTAATGTGCCCTGCTCGCAACTGTGAGGTTGTGAGTTCAAATCCCATGTTTGGCCATGCTAAGCTAGAGATGAAGGAAAGGGACATGGACTGCTGTGTTAAGAAGGTGATTTGGGATATGGGTGTGGATTGCTTGGGGGGACAGGGGCATAGTATACTGTGTGGAGGATGAAGGGCCCCATGGAGAAGCAGTGCAACAGGGAAGGGGTACAGGGGTTGTAAATAGCAAAAGTGCATGAGTAACCTGGGTGAACAGGGTCCACTGCCAACATAATCCCCATTTCTTTTTTTTTCCTCTAGCCACCTGCTTTCCTTTTACATGGGGTTCAAGTCTCTCATGTCAAGTGCCCTCATTTCAAGTGCCCTCATTTGAGCAACCCCACTTTTCTCTTCTCCTTGGATCGACCCTAGACAGCTTTCCCATCTGTTGTGCACCCCCCCAGGGGCCAATGCACTTGCACCATGCCTGTTGCAGCCTCCAGGCCAGTCACGGGCGACCCAAGCCTGCCGGTGCTGGGATTTGAACTCACAACTGCACTGGCTCGCATTGGCACAGCCGGCGCATCTACCCACTGAGCCACTCGGGAGTCCCCACAAGAATTAGGGCTTGGCTAGACCTAAAAACTTGCCAATAAATTCACAGCTGGTTGAGACAGGGGGTTCTGTATCTAATATGGACCTCCTTGTTGGCAGGACACACAAGCAGCTCTGGCCATGGCTGAGTGGGTAAATCCACCTTGTGAGTAAATGCGAGAAAAAGGGCAGCTCATTTCTGTGCGTTGCAGGATTTTTGGTGCATTCCCGCAATGCACAAGTATGAACGTATGCAAAGTGTTCCTTTCTTCTGTATTTTCATGATCTTTTCTACTTTGTTATGAAAAAACCCTTTTGCCTTTCTTTCACTTTTTAAACAGCGTTTTTTTTGCTTTCAGTTCACTAATTAGGGGAGTGGTTAAGTGTTTGCAGCTGGGATAGAAGCAAGTGCACAACTCACTGAGCTTGCTCACTAGGATTGCAAACAAGTGGATTGGAATAAGTGCAGTTAAAACACAGGAGAACTTGAAGAAAAGAAAAAAACCCTGCCAGAACTTGACACCCATACATCGACAAGCAAACATTGCTTCTGTCTAAGCATGCCACACCTGGGAACCAAAGTCACGGCTGCACAAGCTCACGTTAGCACAACTGACACCTTTAGCCCCTGAGCTACAGCCAGAACCACTTGTGACAGCTTCCGAAAACTAGGCCTTTGTTAGACATAGAAAACAAGCACTAGTAAACCCACAGCTGGTCGAAACCTGGGTTTTATAGCTAATATAGGCCTCCTTTTAGGCAGGACTCACAAGTGCCTCTGGCTGTGGCTTGGTGGGCTAATGTGCCCTGCTCGCAACTGTGAGGTTGCGAGTTCAAATCCCATGTTTGGCCATGCTAAGCTAGAGATGAAGGAAAGGGACATGGACTGCTGTGTTAAGAAGGTGATTTGGGATATGGGTGTGGATTGCTTGGGGGGACAGGGGCATAGTATACTGTGTGGAGGATGAAGGGCCCCATGGAGAAGCAGTGCAACAGGGAAGCGGTACAGGGGTTGTAAATAGCAAAAGTGCATGAGTAACCTGGGTGAACAGGGTCCACTGCCAACATAATCCCCATTTCTTTTTTTTTCCTCTAGCCACCTGCTTTCCTTTTACATGGGGTTCAAGTCTCTCATTTCAAGTGCCCTCATTTGAGCAACCCCACTTTTCTCTTCTCCTTGGATCGACCCTAGACAGCTTTCCCATCTGTTGTGCACCCCCCCAGGGGCCAATGCACTTGCACCATGCCTGTTGCAGCCTCCAGGCCAGTCACGGGCGACCCAAGCCTGCCGGTGCTGGGATTCGAACTCACAACTGCACTGGCTCGCATTGGCACAGCTGGCGCATCTACCCACTGAGCCACTCGGGAGTCCCCACAAGAATTAGGGCTTGGCTAGACCTAAAAACTTGCCAATAAATTCACATCTGGTTGAGACAGGGGGTTCTGTATCTAATATGGACCTCCTTGTTGGCAGGACACACAAGCAGCTCTGGCCATGGCTGAGTGGGTAAATCCACCTTGTGAGTAAATGCGAGAAAAAGGGCAGCTCATTTCTGTGCGTTGCAGGATTTTTGGTGCATTCCCGCAATGCACAAGTATGAACGTATGCAAAGTGTTCCTTTTTTCTGTATTTTCATGATCTTTTCTACTTTGTTATGAAAAAACCCTTTTGCCTTTCTTTCACTTTTTAAACAGCGTTTTTTTTGCTTTCAGTTCACTAATTAGGGGAGTGGTTAAGTGTTTGCAGCTGGGATAGAAGCAAGTGCACAACTCACTGAGCTTGCTCACTAGGATTGCAAACAAGTGGATTGGAATAAGTGCAGTTAAAACACAGGAGAACTTGAAGAAAAGAAAAAAACCCTGCCAGAACTTGACACCCATACATCGACAAGCAAACATTGCTTCTGTCTAAGCATGCCACACCTGGGAACCAAAGTCACGGCTGCACAAGCTCACGTTAGCACAACTGACACCTTTAGCCCCTGAGCTACAGCCAGAACCACTTGTGACAGCTTCCGAAAACTAGGCCTTTGTTAGACATAGAAAACAAGCACTAGTAAACCCACAGCTGGTCGAAACCTGGGTTTTATAGCTAATATAGGCCTCCTTTTAGGCAGGACTCACAAGTGCCTCTGGCTGTGGCTTGGTGGGCTAATGTGCCCTGCTCGCAACTGTGAGGTTGTGAGTTCAAATCCCATGTTTGGCCATGCTAAGCTAGAGATGAAGGAAAGGGACATGGACTGCTGTGTTAAGAAGGTGATTTGGGATATGGGTGTGGATTGCTTGGGGGGACAGGGGCATAGTATACTGTGTGGAGGATGAAGGGCCCCATGGAGAAGCAGTGCAACAGGGAAGGGGTACAGGGGTTGTAAATAGCAAAAGTGCATGAGTAACCTGGGTGAACAGGGTCCACTGCCAACATAATCCCCATTTCTTTTTTTCCTCTAGCCACCTGCTTTCCTTTTACATGGGGTTCAAGTCTCTCATTTCAAGTGCCCTCATTTCAAGTGCCCTCATTTCAAGTGCCCTCATTTGAGCAACCCCACTTTTCTCTCCTCCTTGGATCGACCCTAGACAGCTTTCCCATCTGTTGTGCACCCCCCCAGGGGCCAATGCACTTGCACCATGCCTGTTGCAGCCTCCAGGCCAGTCACGGGCGACCCAAGCCTGCCGGTGCTGGGATTCGAACTCACAACTGCACTGGCTCGCATTGGCACAGCCGGCGCATCTACCCACTGAGCCACTCGGGAGTCCCCACAAGAATTAGGGCTTGGCTAGACCTAAAAACTTGCCAATAAATTCACAGCTGGTTGAGACAGGGGGTTCTGTATCTAATATGGACCTCCTTGTTGGCAGGACACACAAGCAGCTCTGGCCATGGCTGAGTGGGTAAATCCACCTTGTGAGTAAATGCGAGAAAAAGGGCAGCTCATTTCTGTGCGTTGCAGGATTTTTGGTGCATTCCCGCAATGCACAAGTATGAACGTATGCAAAGTGTTCCTTTTTTCTGTATTTTCATGATCTTTTCTACTTTGTTATGAAAAAACCCTTTTGCCTTTCTTTCACTTTTTAAACAGCGTTTTTTTTGCTTTCAGTTCACTAATTAGGGGAGTGGTTAAGTGTTTGCAGCTGGGATAGAAGCAAGTGCACAACTCACTGAGCTTGCTCACTAGGATTGCAAACAAGTGGATTGGAATAAGTGCAGTTAAAACACAGGAGAACTTGAAGAAAAGAAAAAAACCCTGCCAGAACTTGACACCCATACATCGACAAGCAAACATTGCTTCTGTCTAAGCATGCCACACCTGGGAACCAAAGTCACGGCTGCACAAGCTCACGTTAGCACAACTGACACCTTTAGCCCCTGAGCTACAGCCAGAACCACTTGTGACAGCTTCCGAAAACTAGGCCTTTGTTAGACATAGAAAACAAGCACTAGTAAACCCACAGCTGGTCGAAACCTGGGTTTTATAGCTAATATAGGCCTCCTTTTAGGCAGGACTCACAAGTGCCTCTGGCTGTGGCTTGGTGGGCTAATGTGCCCTGCTCGCAACTGTGAGGTTGTGAGTTCAAATCCCATGTTTGGCCATGCTAAGCTAGAGATGAAGGAAAGGGACATGGACTGCTGTGTTAAGAAGGTGATTTGGGATATGGGTGTGGATTGCTTGGGGGGACAGGGGCATAGTATACTGTGTGGAGGATGAAGGGCCCCATGGAGAAGCAGTGCAACAGGGAAGGGGTACAGGGGTTGTAAATAGCAAAAGTGCATGAGTAACCTGGGTGAACAGGGTCCACTGCCAACATAATCCCCATTTCTTTTTTTTTCCTCTAGCCACCTGCTTTCCTTTTACATGGGGTTCAAGTCTCTCATTTCAAGTGCCCTCATTTGAGCAACCCCACTTTTCTCTTCTCCTTGGATCGACCCTAGACAGCTTTCCCATCTGTTGTGCACCCCCCCAGGGGCCAATGCACTTGCACCATGCCTGTTGCAGCCTCCAGGCCAGTCACGGGCGACCCAAGCCTGCCGGTGCTGGGATTCGAACTCACAACTGCACTGGCTCGCATTGGCACAGCCGGCGCATCTACCCACTGAGCCACTCGGGAGTCCCCACAAGAATTAGGGCTTGGCTAGACCTAAAAACTTGCCAATAAATTCACAGCTGGTTGAGACAGGGGGTTCTGTATCTAATATGGACCTCCTTGTTGGCAGGACACACAAGCAGCTCTGGCCATGGCTGAGTGGGTAAATCCACCTTGTGAGTAAATGCGAGAAAAAGGGCAGCTCATTTCTGTGCGTTGCAGGATTTTTGGTGCATTCCCGCAATGCACAAGTATGAACGTATGCAAAGTGTTCCTTTTTTCTGTATTTTCATGATCTTTTCTACTTTGTTATGAAAAAAACCCTTTTGCCTTTCTTTCACTTTTTAAACAGCGTTTTTTTTGCTTTCAGTTCACTAATTAGGGGAGTGGTTAAGTGTTTGCAGCTGGGATAGAAGCAAGTGCACAACTCACTGAGCTTGCTCACTAGGATTGCAAACAAGTGGATTGGAATAAGTGCAGTTAAAACACAGGAGAACTTGAAGAAAAGAAAAAAACCCTGCCAAAACTTGACACCCATACATCGACAAGCAAACATTGCTTCTGTCTAAGCATGCCACACCTGGGAACCAAAGTCACAGCTGCACAAGCTCACGTTAGCACAACTGACACCCTTAGCCCCTGAGCTACAGCCAGAACCACTTGTGACAGCTTCCGAAAACTAGGCCTTTGTTAGACATAGAAAACAAGCACTAGTAAACCCACAGCTGGTCGAAACCTGGGTTTTATAGCTAATATAGGCCTCCTTTTAGGCAGGACTCACAAGTGCCTCTGGCTGTGGCTTGGTGGGCTAATGTGCCCTGCTCGCAACTGTGAGGTTGTGAGTTCAAATCCCATGTTTGGCCATGCTAAGCTAGAGATGAAGGAAAGGGACATGGACTGCTGTGTTAAGAAGGTGATTTGGGATATGGGTGTGGATTGCTTGGGGGGACAGGGGCATAGTATGCTGTGTGGAGGATGAAAGGCCCCATGGAGAAGCAGTGCAACAGGGAAGGGGTACAGGGGTTGTAAATAGCAAAAGTGCATGAGTAACCTAGGTGAACAGGGTCCACTGCCAACATAATCCCCATTTCTTTTTTTTTTCCTCTAGCCACCTGCTTTCCTTTTACATGGGGTTCAAGTCTCTCATTTCAAGTGCCCTCATTTGAGCAACCCCACTTTTCTCTTCTCCTTGGATCGACCCTAGACAGCTTTCCCATCTGTTGTGCACCCCCCCAGGGGCCAATGCACTTGCACCATGCCTGTTGCAGCCTCCAGGCCAGTCACGGGCGACCCAAGCCTGCCGGTGCTGGGATTTGAACTCACAACTGCACTGGCTCGCATTGGCACAACCGGCGCATCTACCCACTGAGCCACTCGGGAGTCCCCACAAGAATTAGGGCTTGGCTAGACCTAAAAACTTGCCAATAAATTCACAGCTGGTTGAGACAGGGGGTTCTGTATCTAATATGGACCTCCTTGTTGGCAGGACACACAAGCAGCTCTGGCCATGGCTGAGTGGGTAAATACACCTTGTGAGTAAATGCGAGAAAAAGGGCAGCTCATTTCTGTGCGTTGCAGGATTTTTGGTGCATTCCCGCAATGCACAAGTATGAACGTATGCAAAGTGTTCCTTTTTTCTGTATTTTCATGATCTTTTCTACTTTGTTATGAAAAAACCCTTTTGCCTTTCTTTCACTTTTTAAACAGCGTTTTTTTTGCTTTCAGTTCACTAATTAGGGGAGTGGTTAAGTGTTTGCAGCTGGGATAGAAGCAAGTGCACAACTCACTGAGCTTGCTCACTAGGATTGCAAACAAGTGGATTGGAATAAGTGCAGTTAAAACACAGGAGAACTTGAAGAAAAGAAAAAAACCCTGCCAGAACTTGACACCCATACATCGACAAGCAAACATTGCTTCTGTCTAAGCATGCCACACCTGGGAACCAAAGTCACGGCTGCACAAGCTCACGTTAGCACAACTGACACCTTTAGCCCCTGAGCTACAGCCAGAACGACTTGTGACAGCTTCCGAAAACTAGGCCTTTGTTAGACATAGAAAACAAGCACTAGTAAACCCACAGCTGGTCGAAACCTGGGTTTTATAGCTAATATAGGCCTCCTTTTAGGCAGGACTCACAAGTGCCTCTGGCTGTGGCTTGGTGGGCTAATGTGCCCTGCTTGCAACTGTGAGGTTGTGAGTTCAAATCCCATGTTTGGCCATGCTAAGCTAGAGATGAAGGAAAGGGACATGGACTGCTGTGTTAAGAAGGTGATTTGGGATATGGGTGTGGATTGCTTGGGGGGACAGGGGCATAGTATACTGTGTGGAGGATGAAGGGCCCCATGGAGAAGCAGTGCAACAGGGAAGGGGTACAGGGGTTGTAAATAGCAAAAGTGCATGAGTAACCTGGGTGAACAGGGTCCACTGCCAACATAATCCCCATTTCTTTTTTTTTTTCCTCTAGCCACCTGCTTTCCTTTTACATGGGGTTCAAGTCTCTCATTTCAAGTGCCCTCATTTGAGCAACCCCACTTTTCTCTTCTCCTTGGATCGACCCTAGACAGCTTTCCCATCTGTTGTGCACCCCCCCAGGGGCCAATGCACTTGCACCATGCCTGTTGCAGCCTCCAGGCCAGTCACGGGCGACCCAAGCCTGCCGGTGCTGGGATTCGAACTCACAACTGCACTGGCTCGCATTGGCACAGCCGGCGCATCTACCCACTGAGCCACTCGGGAGTCCCCACAAGAATTAGGGCTTGGCTAGACCTAAAAACTTGCCAATAAATTCACAGCTGGTTGAGACAGGGGGTTCTGTATCTAATATGGACCTCCTTGTTGGCAGGACACACAAGCAGCTCTGGCCATGGCTGAGTGGGTAAATCCACCTTGTGAGTAAATGCGAGAAAAAGGGCAGCTCATTTCTGTGCGTTGCAGGATTTTTGGTGCATTCCCGCAATGCACAAGTATGAACGTATGCAAAGTGTTCCTTTTTTCTGTATTTTCATGATCTTTTCTACTTTGTTATGAAAAAACCCTTTTGCCTTTCTTTCACTTTTTAAACAGCGTTTTTTTTGCTTTCAGTTCACTAATTAGGGGAGTGGTTAAGTGTTTGCAGCTGGGATAGAAGCAAGTGCACAACTCACTGAGCTTGCTCACTAGGATTGCAAACAAGTGGATTGGAATAAGTGCAGTTAAAACACAGGAGAACTTGAAGAAAAGAAAAAAACCCTGCCAGAACTTGACACCCATACATCGACAAGCAAACATTGCTTCTGTCTAAGCATGCCACACCTGGGAACCAAAGTCACGGCTGCACAAGCTCACGTTAGCACAACTGACACCTTTAGCCCCTGAGCTACAGTCAGAACCACTTGTGACAGCTTCCGAAAACTAGGCCTTTGTTAGACATAGAAAACAAGCACTAGTAAACCCACAGCTGGTCGAAACCTGGGTTTTATAGCTAATATAGGCCTCCTTTTAGGCAGGACTCACAAGTGCCTCTGGCTGTGGCTTGGTGGGCTAATGTGCCCTGCTCGCAACTGTGAGGTTGTGAGTTCAAATCCCATGTTTGGCCATGCTAAGCTAGAGATGAAGGAAAGGGACATGGACTGCTGTGTTAAGAAGGTGATTTGGGATATGGGTGTGGATTGCTTGGGGGGACAGGGGCATAGTATACTGTGTGGAGGATGAAGGGCCCCATGGAGAAGCAGTGCAACAGGGAAGGGGTACAGGGGTTGTAACTAGCAAAAGTGCATGAGTGAACAGGGTCCACTGCCAACATAATCCCCATTTCTTTTTTTTTTCCTCTAGCCACCTGCTTTCCTTTTACATGGGGTTCAAGTCTCTCATTTCAAGTGCCCTCATTTGAGCAACCCCACTTTTCTCTTCTCCTTGGATCGACCCTAGACAGCTTTCCCATCTGTTGTGCACCCCCCCAGGGGCCAATGCACTTGCACCATGCCTGTTGCAGCCTCCAGGCCAGTCACGGGCGACCCAAATCTGCCGGTGCTGGGATTCGAACTCACAACTGCACTGGCTCGCATTGGCACAGCCGGCGCATCTACCCACTGAGCCACTCAGGAGTCCCCACAAGAATTAGGGCTTGGCTAGACCTAAAAACTTGCCAATAAATTCACAGCTGGTTGAGACAGGGGGTTCTGTATCTAATATGGACCTCCTTGTTGGCAGGACACACAAGCAGCTCTGGCCATGGCTGAGTGGGTAAATCCACCTTGTGAGTAAATGCGAGAAAAAGGGCAGCTCATTTCTGTGCGTTGCAGGATTTTTGGTGCATTCCCGCAATGCACAAGTATGAACGTATGCAAAGTGTTCCTTTTTTCTGTATTTTCATGATCTTTTCTACTTTGTTATGAAAAAACCCTTTTGCCTTTCTTTCACTTTTTAAACAGCGTTTTTTTTGCTTTCAGTTCACTAATTAGGGGAGTGGTTAAGTGTTTGCAGCTGGGATAGAAGCAAGTGCACAACTCACTGAGCTTGCTCACTAGGATTGCAAACAAGTGGATTGGAATAAGTGCAGTTAAAACACAGGAGAACTTGAAGAAAAGAAAAAAACCCTGCCAGAACTTGACACCCATACATCGACAAGCAAACATTGCTTCTGTCTAAGCATGCCACACCTGGGAACCAAAGTCACGGCTGCACAAGCTCACGTTAGCACAACTGACACCTTTAGCCCCTGAGCTACAGCCAGAACCACTTGTGACAGCTTCCGAAAACTAGGCCTTTGTTAGACATAGAAAACAAGCACTAGTAAACCCACAGCTGGTCGAAACCTGTGTTTTATAGCTAATATAGGCCTCCTTTTAGGCAGGACTCACAAGTGCCTCTGGCTGTGGCTTGGTGGGCTAATGTGCCCTGCTCGCAACTGTGAGGTTGTGAGTTCAAATCCCATGTTTGGCCATGCTAAGCTAGAGATGAAGGAAAGGGACATGGACTGCTGTGTTAAGAAGGTGATTTGGGATATGCGTGTGGATTGCTTGGGGGGACAGGGGCATAGTATACTGTGTGGAGGATGAAGGGCCCCATGGAGAAGCAGTGCAACAGGGAAGGGGTACAGGGGTTGTAAATAGCAAAAGTGCATGAGTGAACAGGGTCCACTGCCAACATAATCCCCATTTCTTTTTTTTTCCTCTAGCCACCTGCTTTCCTTTTACATGGGGTTCAAGTCTCTCATTTCAAGTGCCCTCATTTGAGCAACCCCACTTTTCTCTTCTCCTTGGATCGACCCTAGACAGCTTTCCCATCTGTTGTGCACCCCCCCAGGGGCCAATGCACTTGCACCATGCCTGTTGCAGCCTCCAGGCCAGTCACGGGCGACCCAAGCCTGCCGGTGCTGGGATTCGAACTCACAACTGCACTGGCTCGCATTGGCACAGCTGGCGCATCTACCCACTGAGCCACTCGGGAGTCCCCACAAGAATTAGGGCTTGGCTAGACCTAAAAACTTGCCAATAAATTCACAGCTGGTTGAGACAGGGGGTTCTGTATCTAATATGGACCTCCTTGTTGGCAGGACACACAAGCAGCTCTGGCCATGGCTGAGTGGGTAAATCCACCTTGTGAGTAAATGCGAGAAAAAGGGCAGCTCATTTCTGTGCGTTGCAGGATTTTTGGTGCATTCCCGCAATGCACAAGTATGAACGTATGCAAAGTGTTCCTTTTTTCTGTATTTTCATGATCTTTTCTACTTTGTTATGAAAAAACCCTTTTGCCTTTCTTTCACTTTTTAAACAGCGTTTTTTTTTGCTTTCAGTTCACTAATTAGGGGAGTGGTTAAGTGTTTGCAGCTGGGATAGAAGCAAGTGCACAACTCACTGAGCTTGCTCACTAGGATTGCAAACAAGTGGATTGGAATAAGTGCAGTTAAAACACAGGAGAACTTGAAGAAAAGAAAAAAACCCTGCCAGAACTTGACACCCATACATCGACAAGCAAACATTGCTTCTGTCTAAGCATGCCACACCTGGGAACCAAAGTCACGGCTGCACAAGCTCACGTTAGCACAACTGACACCTTTAGCCCCTGAGCTACAGCCAGAACCACTTGTGACAGCTTCCGAAAACTAGGCCTTTGTTAGACATAGAAAACAAGCACTAGTAAACCCACAGCTGGTCGAAACCTGGGTTTTATAGCTAATATAGGCCTCCTTTTAGGCAGGACTCACAAGTGCCTCTGGCTGTGGCTTGGTGGGCTAATGTGCCCTGCTCGCAACTGTGAGGTTGTGAGTTCAAATCCCATGTTTGGCCATGCTAAGCTAGAGATGAAGGAAAGGGACATGGACTGCTGTGTTAAGAAGGTGATTTGGGATATGGGTGTGGATTGCTTGGGGGGACAGGGGCATAGTATACTGTGTGGAGGATGAAGGGCCCCATGGAGAAGCAGTGCAACAGGGAAGGGGTACAGGGGTTGTAAATAGCAAAAGTGAATGAGTAACCTGGGTGAACAGGGTCCATTGCCAACATAATCCCCATTTCTTTTTGTTTTCCTCTAGCCACCTGCTTTCCTTTTACATGGGGTTCAAGTCTCTCATTTCAAGTGCCCTCATTTGAGCAACCCCACTTTTCTCTTCTCCTTGGATCGACCCTAGACAGCTTTCCCATCTGTTGTGCACCCCCCCCAGGGGCCAATGCACTTGCACCATGCCTGTTGCAGCCTCCAGGCCAGTCACGGGCGACCCAAGCCTGCCGGTGCTGGGATTCAAACTCACAACTGCACTGGCTCGCAGTGGCTCGCAGTGGCACAGCCGGCGCATCTACCCACTGAGCCACTCGGGAGTCCCCACAAGAATTAGGGCTTGGCTAGACCTAAAAACTTGCCAATAAATTCACAGCTGGTTGAGACAGGGGGTTCTGTATCTAATATGGACCTCCTTGTTGGCAGGACACACAAGCAGCTCTGGCCATGGCTGAGTGGGTAAATCCACCTTGTGAGTAAATGCGAGAAAAAGGGCAGCTCATTTCTGTGCATTGCAGGATATTTGGTGCATTCCCGCAATGCACAAGTATGAACGTATGCAAAGTGTTCCTTTTTTCTGTATTTTCATGATCTTTTCTACTTTGTTATGAAAAAACCCTTTTGCCTTTCTTTCACTTTTTAAACAGCATTTTTTTTGCTTTCAGTTCACTAATTAGGGGAGTGGTTAAGTGTTTGCAGCTGGGATAGAAGCAAGTGCACAACTCACTGAGCTTGCTCACTAGGATTGCAAACAAGTGGATTGGAATAAGTGCAGTTAAAACACAGGAGAACTTGAAGAAAAGAAAAAAACCCTGCCAGAACTTGACACCCATACATCGACAAGCAAACATTGCTTCTGTCTAAGCATGCCACACCTGGGAACCAAAGTCACGGCTGCACAAGCTCACGTTAGCACAACTGACACCTTTAGCCCCTGAGCTACAGCCAGAACCACTTGTGACAGCTTCCGAAAACTAGGCCTTTGTTAGACATAGAAAAAAAGCACTAGTAAACCCACAGCTGGTCGAAACCTGGGTTTTATAGCTAATATAGGCCTCCTTTTAGGCAGGACTCACAAGTGCCTCTGGCTGTGGCTTGGTGGGCTAATGTGCCCTGCTCGCAACTGTGAGGTTGTGAGTTCAAATCCCATGTTTGGCCATGCTAAGCTAGAGATGAAGGAAAGGGACATGGACTGCTGTGTTAAGAAGGTGATTTGGGATATGGGTGTGGATTGCTTGGGGGGATGGGGGCATAGTATAGTGTGTGGAGGATGAAGGGCCCCATGGAGAAGCAGTGCAACAGGGAAGGGGTACAGGGGTTGTAAATAGCAAAAGTGCATGAGTAACCTGGGTGAACAGGGTCCACTGCCAACATAATCCCCATTTCTTTTTTTTTTCCTCTAGCCACCTGCTTTCCTTTTACATGGGGTTCAAGTCTCTCATTTCAAGTGCCCTCATTTGAGCAACCCCACTTTTCTCTTCTCCTTGGATCGACCCTAGACAGCTTTCCCATCTGTTGTGCACCCCCCCAGGGGCCAATGCACTTGCACCATGCCTGTTGCAGCCTCCAGGCCAGTCACGGGCGACCCAAGCCTGCCGGTGCTGGGATTCAAACTCACAACTGCACTGGCTCGCATTGGCACAGCCGGCGCATCTACCCACTGAGTCACTCGGGAGCCCCCACAAGAATTAGGGCTTGGCTAGACCTAAAAACTTGCCAATAAATTCACAGCTGGTTGAGACAGGGGGTTCTGTATCTAATATGGACCTCCTTGTTGGCAGGACACACAAGCAGCTCTGGCCATGGCTGAGTGGGTAAATCCACCTTGTGAGTAAATGCGAGAAAAAGGGCAGCTCATTTCTGTGTGTTGCAGGATTTTTGGTGCATTCCCGCAATGCACAAGTATGAACGTATGCAAAGTGTTCCTTTTTTCTGTATTTTCATGATCTTTTCTACTTTGTTATGAAAAAACCCTTTTGCCTTTCTTTCACTTTTTAAACAGCGTTTTTTTTGCTTTCAGTTCACTAAGTAGGGGAGTGGTTAAGTGTTTGCAGCTGGGATAGAAGCAAGTGCACAACTCACTGAGCTTGCTCACTAGGATTGCAAACAAGTGGATTGGAATAAGTGCAGTTAAAACACAGGAGAACTTGAAGAAAAGAAAAAAACCCTGCCAGAACTTGACACCCATACATCGGCAAGCAAACATTGCTTCTGTCTAAGCATGTCACACCTGGGAACCAAAGTCACGGCTGCACAAGCTCACGTTAGCACAACTGACACCTTTAGCCCCTGAGCTACAGCCAGAACCACTTGTGACAGCTTCCGAAAACTAGGCCTTTGTTAGACATAGAAAACAAGCACTAGTAAACCCACAGCTGGTCGAAACCTGGGTTTTATAGCTAATATAGGCCTCCTTTTAGGCAGGACTCACAAGTGCCTCTGGCTGTGGCTTGGTGGGCTAATGTGCCCTGCTCGCAACTGTGAGGTTGTGAGTTCAAATCCCATGTTTGGCCATGCTAAGCTAGAGATGAAGGAAAGGGACATGGACTGCTGTGTTAAGAAGGTGATTTGGGATATGGGTGTGGATTGCTTGGGGGGACAGGGGCATAGTATACTGTGTGGAGGATGAAGGGCCCCATGGAGAAGCAGTGCAACAGGGAAGGGGTACAGGGGTTGTAAATAGCAAAAGTGCATGAGTAACCTGGGTGAACAGGGTCCACTGCCAACATAATCCCCATTTCTTTTTTTTTTCCTCTAGCCACCTGCTTTCCTTTTACATGGGGTTCAAGTCTCTCATTTCAAGTGCCCTCATTTGAGCAACCCCACTTTTCTCTTCTCCTTGGATCGACCCTAGACAGCTTTCCCATCTGTTGTGCACCCCCCCAGGGGCCAATGCACTTGCACCATGCCTGTTGCAGCCTCCAGGCCAGTCACGGGCGACCCAAGCCTGCCGGTGCTGGGATTCGAACTCACAACTGCACTGGCTCGCATTGGCACAGCCGGCGCATCTACCCACTGAGCCACTCGGGAGTCCCCACAAGAATTAGGGCTTGGCTAGACCTAAAAACTTGCCAATAAATTCACAGCTGGTTGAGACAGGGGGTTCTGTATCTAATATGGACCTCCTTGTTGGCAGGACACACAAGCAGCTCTGGCCATGGCTGAGTGGGTAAATCCACCTTGTGAGTAAATGCGAGAAAAAGGGCAGCTCCTTTCTGTGCGTTGCAGGATTTTTGGTGCATTCCCGCAATGCACAAGTATGAACGTATGCAAAGTGTTCCTTTTTTCTGTATTTTCATGATCTTTTCTACTTTGTTATGAAAAAACCCTTTTGCCTTTCTTTCACTTTTTAAACAGCGTTTTTTTTTGCTTTCAGTTCACTAATTAGGGGAGTGGTTAAGTGTTTGCAGCTGGGATAGAAGCAAGTGCACAACTCACTGAGCTTGCTCACTAGGATTGCAAACAAGTGGATTGGAATAAGTGCAGTTAAAACACAGGAGAACTTGAAGAAAAGAAAAAAACCCTGCCAGAACTTGACACCCATACATCGACAAGCAAACATTGCTTCTGTCTAAGCATGCCATACCTGGGAACCAAAGTCACGGCTGCACAAGCTCACGTTAGCACAACTGACACCTTTAGCCCCTGAGCTACAGCCAGAACCACTTGTGACAGCTTCCGAAAACTAGGCCTTTGTTAGACATAGAAAACAAGCACTAGTAAACCCACAGCTGGTCGAAACCTGGGTTTTATAGCTAATATAGGCCTCCTTTTAGGCAGGACTCACAAGTGCCTCTGGCTGTGGCTTGGTGGGCTAATGTGCCCTGCTTGCAACTGTGAGGTTGTGAGTTCAAATCCCATGTTTGGCCATGCTAAGCTAGAGATGAAGGAAAGGGACATGGACTGCTGTGTTAAGAAGGTGATTTGGGATATGGGTGTGGATTGCTTGGGGGGACAGGGGCATAGTATACTGTGTGGAGGATGAAGGGCCCCATGGAGAAGCAGTGCAACAGGGAAGGGGTACAGGGGTTGTAAATAGCAAAAGTGCATGAGTAACCTGGGTGAACAGGGTCCACTGCCAACATAATCCCCATTTCTTTTTTTTTTTCCTCTAGCCACCTGCTTTCCTTTTACATGGGGTTCAAGTCTCTCATTTCAAGTGCCCTCATTTGAGCAACCCCACTTTTCTCTTCTCCTTGGATCGACCCTAGACAGCTTTCCCATCTGTTGTGCACCCCCCCAGGGGACAATGCACTTGCACCATGCCTGTTGCAGCCTCCAGGCCAGTCACGGGCGACCCAAGCCTGCCGGTGCTGGGATTCGAACTCACAACTGCACTGGCTCGCATTGGCACAGCCGGCGCATCTACCCACTGAGCCACTCGGGAGTCCCCACAAGAATTAGGGCTTGGCTAGACCTAAAAACTTGCCAATAAATTCACAGCTGGTTGAGACAGGGGGTTCTGTATCTAATATGGACCTCCTTGTTGGCAGGACACACAAGCAGCTCTGGCCATGGCTGAGTGGGTAAATCCACCTTGTGAGTAAATGCGAGAAAAAGGGCAGCTCATTTCTGTGCGTTGCAGGATTTTTGGTGCATTCCCGCAATGCACAAGTATGAACGTATGCAAAGTGTTCCTTTTTTCTGTATTTTCATGATCTTTTCTACTTTGTTATGAAAAAACCCTTTTGCCTTTCTTTCACTTTTTAAACAGCGTTTTTTTTGCTTTCAGTTCACTAATTAGGGGAGTGGTTAAGTGTTTGCAGCTGGGATAGAAGCAAGTACACAACTCACTGAGCTTGCTCACTAGGATTGCAAACAAGTGGATTGGAATAAGTGCAGTTAAAACACAGGAGAACTTGAAGAAAAGAAAAAAACCCTGCCAGAACTTGACACCCATACATCGACAAGCAAACATTGCTTCTGTCTAAGCATGCCACACCTGGGAACCAAAGTCACGGCTGCACAAGCTCACGTTAGCACAACTGACACCTTTAGCCCCTGAGCTACAGCCAGAACCACTTGTGACAGCTTCCGAAAACTAGGCCTTTGTTAGACATAGAATACAAGCACTAGTAAACCCACAGCTGGTCGAAACCTGGGTTTTATAGCTAATATAGGCCTCCTTTTAGGCTGGACTCACAAGTGCCTCTGGCTGTGGCTTGGTGGGCTAATGTGCCCTGCTCGCAACTGTGAGGTTGTGAGTTCAAATCCCATGTTTGGCCATGCTAAGCTAGAGATGAAGGAAAGGGACATGGACTGCTGTGTTAAGAAGGTGATTTGGGATATGGGTGTGGATTGCTTGGGGGGACAGGGGCATAGTATGCTGTGTGGAGGATGAAGGGCCCCATGGAGAAGCAGTGCAACAGGGTTGTAAATAGCAAAAGTGCATGAGTAACCTGGGTGAACAGGGTCCACTGCCAACATAATCCCCATTTCTTTTCCTCTAGCCACCTGCTTTCCTTTTACATGGGGTTCAAGTCTCTCATTTCAAGTGCCCTCATTTCAAGTGCCCTCATTTGAGCAACCCCACTTTTCTCTTCTCCTTGGATCGACCCTAGACAGCTTTCCCATCTGTTGTGCACCCCCCCCCAGGGGCCAATGCACTTGCACCATGCCTGTTGCAGCCTCCAGGCCAGTCACGGGCGACCCAAGCCTGCCGGTGCTGGGATTCGAACTCACAACTGCACTGGCTCGCATTGGCACGGCCGGCGCATCTACCCACTGAGCCACTCGGGAGTCCCCACAAGAATTAGGGCTTGGCTAGACCTAAAAACTTGCCAATAAATTCACAGCTGGTTGAGACAGGGGGTTCTGTATCTAATATGGACCTCCTTGTTGGCAGGACACACAAGCAGCTCTGGCCATGGCTGAGTGGGTAAATCCACCTTGTGAGTAAATGCGAGAAAAAGGGCAGCTCATTTCTGTGCGTTGCAGGATTTTTGGTGCATTCCCGCAATGCACAAGTATGAACGTATGCAAAGTGTTCCTTTTTTCTGTATTTTCATGATCTTTTCTACTTTGTTATGAAAAAACCCTTTTGCCTTTCTTTCACTTTTTAAACAGCGTTTTTTTTTGCTTTCAGTTCACTAATTAGGGGAGTGGTTAAGTGTTTGCAGCTGGGATAGAAGCAAGTGCACAACTCACTGAGCTTGCTCACTAGGATTGCAAACAAGTGGATTGGAATAAGTGCAGTTAAAACACAGGAGAACTTGAAGAAAAGAAAAAAACCCTGCCAGAACTTGACACCCATACATCGACAAGCAAACATTGCTTCTGTCTAAGCATGCCACACCTGGGAACCAAAGTCACGGCTGCACAAGCTCACGTTAGCACAACTGACACCTTTAGCCCCTGAGCTACAGCCAGAACCACTTGTGACAGCTTCCGAAAACTAGGCCTTTGTTAGACATAGAAAACAAGCACTAGTAAACCCACAGCTGGTCGAAACCTGGGTTTTATAGCTAATATAGGCCTCCTTTTAGGCAGGACTCACAAGTGCCTCTGGCTGTGGCTTGGTGGGCTAATGTGCCCTGCTTGCAACTGTGAGGTTGTGAGTTCAAATCCCATGTTTGGCCATGCTAAGCTAGAGATGAAGGAAAGGGACATGGACTGCTGTGTTAAGAAGGTGATTTGGGATATGGGTGTGGATTGCTTGGGGGGACAGGGGCATAGTATACTGTGTGGAGGATGAAGGGCCCCATGGAGAAGCAGTGCAACAGGGAAGGGGTACAGGGGTTGTAAATAGCAAAAGTGCATGAGTAACCTGGGTGAACAGGGTCCACTGCCAACATAATCCCCATTTCTTTTTTTTTTCCTCTAGCCACCTGCTTTCCTTTTACATGGGGTTCAAGTCTCTCATTTCAAGTGCCCTCATTTGAGCAACCCCACTTTTCTCTTCTCCTTGGATCGACCCTAGACAGCTTTCCCATCTGTTGTGCACCCCCCCAGGGGACAATGCACTTGCACCATGCCTGTTGCAGCCTCCAGGCCAGTCACGGGCGACCCAAGCCTGCCGGTGCTGGGATTCGAACTCACAACTGCACTGGCTCGCATTGGCACAGCCGGCGCATCTACCCACTGAGCCACTCGGGAGTCCCCACAAGAATAAGGGCTTGGCTAGACCTAAAAACTTGCCAATAAATTCACAGCTGGTTGAGACAGGGGGTTCTGTATCTAATATGGACCTCCTTGTTGGCAGGACACACAAGCAGCTCTGGCCATGGCTGAGTGGGTAAATCCACCTTGTGAGTAAATGCGAGAAAAAGGGCAGCTCATTTCTGTGCGTTGCAGGATTTTTGGTGCATTCCCGCAATGCACAAGTATGAACGTATGCAAAGTGTTCCTTTTTTCTGTATTTTCATGATCTTTTCTACTTTGTTATGAAAAAACCCTTTTGCCTTTCTTTCACTTTTTAAACAGCGTTTTTTTTTGCTTTCAGTTCACTAATTAGGGGAGTGGTTAAGTGTTTGCAGCTGGGATAGAAGCAAGTGCACAACTCACTGAGCTTGCTCACTAGGATTGCAAACAAGTGGATTGGAATAAGTGCAGTTAAAACACAGGAGAACTTGAAGAAAAGAAAAAAACCCTGCCAGAACTTGACACCCATACATCGACAAGCAAACATTGCTTCTGTCTAAGCATGCCACACCTGGGAACCAAAGTCACGGCTGCACAAGCTCACGTTAGCACAACTGACACCTTTAGCCCCTGAGCTACAGCCAGAACCACTTGTGACAGCTTCCGAAAACTAGGCCTTTGTTAGACATAGAAAACAAGCACTAGTAAACCCACAGCTGGTCGAAACCTGGGTTTTATAGCTAATATAGGCCTCCTTTTAGGCAGGACTCACAAGTGCCTCTGGCTGTGGCTTGGTGGGCTAATGTGCCCTGCTCGCAACTGTGAGGTTGTGAGTTCAAATCCCATGTTTGGCCATGCTAAGCTAGAGATGAAGGAAAGGGACGTGGACTGCTGTGTTAAGAAGGTGATTTGGGATATGGGTGTGGATTGCTTGGGGGGACAGGGGCATAGTATACTGTGTGGAGGATGAAGGGCGTCATGGAGAAGCAGTGCAACAGGGAAGGGGTACAGGGGTTGTAACTAGCAAAAGTGCATGAGTGAACAGGGTCCACTGCCAACATAATCCCCATTTCTTTTTTTTTTCCTCTAGCCACCTGCTTTCCTTTTACATGGGGTTCAAGTCTCTCATTTCAAGTGCCCTCATTTGAGCAACCCCACTTTTCTCTTCTCCTTGGATCAACCCTAGACAGCTTTCCCATCTGTTGTGCACCCCCCCAGGGGCCAATGCACTTGCACCATGCCTGTTGCAGCCTCCAGGCCAGTCACGGGTGACCCAAGCCTGCCGGTGCTGGGATTCGAACTCACAACTGCACTGGCTCGCATTGGCAAAGCCGGCGCATCTACCCACTGAGCCACTCGGGAGTCCCCACAAGAATTGGGGCTTGGCTAGACCTAAAAACTTGCCAATAAATTCACAGCTGGTTGAGACAGGGGGTTCTGTATCTAATATGGACCTCCTTGTTGGCAGGACACACAAGCAGCTCTGGCCATGGCTGAGTGGGTAAATCCACCTTGTGAGTAAATGCGAGAAAAAGGGCAGCTCATTTCTGTGCGTTGCAGGATTTTTGGTGCATTCCCGCAATGCACAAGTATGAATGTATGCAAAGTGTTCCTTTTTTCTGTATTTTCATGATCTTTTCTACTTTGTTATGAAAAAACCCTTTTGCCTTTCTTTCACTTTTTAAACAGCGTTTTTTTTGCTTTCAGTTCACTAATTAGGGGAGTGGTTAAGTGTTTGCAGCTGGGATAGAAGCAAGTGCACAACTCACTGAGCTTGCTCACTAGGATTGCAAACAAGTGGATTGGAATAAGTGGATTGGAATAAGTGCAGTTAAAACACAGGAGAACTTGAAGAAAAGAAAAAAACCCTGCCAGAACTTGACACCCATACATCGACAAGCAAACATTGCTTCTGTCTAAGCATGCCACACCTGGGAACCAAAGTCACGGCTGCACAAGCTCACGTTAGCACAACTGACACCTTTAGCCCCTGAGCTACAGCCAGAACCACTTGTGACAGCTTCCGAAAACTAGGCCTTTGTTAGACATAGAAAACAAGCACTAGTAAACCCACAGCTGGTCGAAACCTGGGTTTTATAGCTAATATAGGCCTCCTTTTAGGCAGGACTCACAAGTGCCTCTGGCTGTGGCTTGGTGGGCTAATGTGCCCTGCTTGCAACTGTGAGGTTGTGAGTTCAAATCCCATGTTTGGCCATGCTAAGCTAGAGATGAAGGAAAGGGACATGGACTGCTGTGTTAAGAAGGTGATTTGGGATATGGGTGTGGATTGCTTGGGGGGACAGGGGCATAGTATACTGTGTGGAGGATGAAGGGCCCCATGGAGAAGCAGTGCAACAGGGAAGGGGTACAGGGGTTGTAAATAGCAAAAGTGCATGAGTAACCTGGGTGAACAGGGTCCACTGCCAACATAATCCCCATTTCTTTTTTTTTTCCTCTAGCCACCTGCTTTCCTTTTACATGGGGTTCAAGTCTCTCATTTCAAGTGCCCTCATTTGAGCAACCCCACTTTTCTCTTCTCCTTGGATCAACCCTAGACAGCTTTCCCATCTGTTGTGCACCCCCCCAGGGGCCAATGCACTTGCACCATGCCTGTTGCAGCCTCCAGGGCAGTCACGGGCGACCCAAGCCTGCCGGTGCTGGGATTCGAACTCACAACTGCACTGGCTCGCATTGGCACAGCCGGCGCATCTACCCACTGAGCCACTCGGGAGTCCCCACAAGAATTAGGGCTTGGCTAGACCTAAAAACTTGCCAATAAATTCACAGCTGGTTGAGACAGGGGGTTCTGTATCTAATATGGACCTCCTTGTTGGCAGGACACACAAGCAGCTCTGGCCATGGCTGAGTGGGTAAATCCACCTTGTGAGTAAATGCGAGAAAAAGGGCAGCTCATTTCTGTGCGTTGCAGGATTTTTGGTGCATTCCCGCAATGCACAAGTATGAACGTATGCAAAGTGTTCCTTTTTTCTGTATTTTCATGATCTTTTCTACTTTGTTATGAAAAAACCCTTTTGCCTTTCTTTCACTTTTTAAACAGCGTTTTTTTTGCTTTCAGTTCACTAATTAGGGGAGTGGTTAAGTGTTTGCAGCTGGGATAGAAGCAAGTGCACAACTCACTGAGCTTGCTCACTAGGATTGCAAACAAGTGGATTGGAATAAGTGCAGTTAAAACACAGGAGAACTTGAATAAAAAAGAAAAAAACCCTGCCAGAACTTGACACCCATACATCGACAAGCAAACATTGCTTCTGTCTAAGCATGCCACACCTGGGAACCAAAGTCACGGCTGCACAAGCTCACGTTAGCACAACTGACACCTTTAGCCCCTGAGCTACAGCCAGAACCACTTGTGACAGCTTCCGAAAACTAGGCCTTTGTTAGACATAGAAAACAAGCACTAGTAAACCCACAGCTGGTCGAAACCTGGGTTTTATAGCTAATATAGGCCTCCTTTTAGGCAGGACTCACAAGTGCCTCTGGCTGTGGCTTGGTGGGCTAATGTGCCCTGCTCGCAACTGTGAGGTTGTGAGTTCAAATCCCATGTTTGGCCATGCTAAGCTAGAGATGAAGGAAAGGGACATGGACTGCTGTGTTAAGAAGGTGATTTGGGATATGGGTATGGATTGCTTGGGGGGACAGGGGCATAGTATACTGTGTGGAGGATGAAGGGCCCCATGGAGAAGCAGTGCAACAGGGAAGGGATACAGGGGTTGTAAATAGCAAAAGTGCATGAGTAACCTGGGTGAACAGGGTCCACTGCCAACATAATCCCCATTTCTTTTTTTTTTTCCTCTAGCCACCTGCTTTCCTTTTACATGGGGTTCAAGTCTCTCATTTCAAGTGCCCTCATTTGAGCAACCCCACTTTTCTCTTCGGATCGACCCTAGACAGCTTTTCCATCTGTTGTGCACCCCCCAGGGGCCAATGCACTTGCACCATGCCTGCTGCAGCCTCCAGGCCAGTCACGGGCGACCCAAGCCTGCCGGTGCTGGGATTCGAACTCACAACTGCACTGGCTCGCATTGGCACAGCCGGTGCATCTACCCACTGAGCCACTCGGGAGTCCCCATAAGAATTAGGGCTTGACTAGACCTAAAAACTTGCCAATAAATTCACAGCTGGTTGAGACAGGGGGTTCTGTATCTAATATGGACCTCCTTGTTGGCAGGACACACAAGCAGCTCTGGCCATGGCTGAGTGGGTAAATCCACCTTGTGAGTAAATGCGAGAAAAAGGGCAGCTCATTTCTGTGCGTTGCAGGATTTTTGGTGCATTCCCGCAATGCACAAGTATGAACGTATGCAAAGTGTTCCTTTTTTCTGTATTTTCATGATCTTTTCTACTTTGTTATGAAAAAACCCTTTTGCCTTTCTTTCACTTTTTAAACAGCGTTTTTTTTGCTTTCAGTTCACTAATTAGGGGAGTGGTTAAGTGTTTGCAGCTGGGATAGAAGCAAGTGCACAACTCACTGAGCTTGCTCACTAGGATTGCAAACAAGTGGATTGGAATAAGTGCAGTTAAAACACAGGAGAACTTGAAGAAAAGAAAAAAACCCTGCCAGAACTTGACACCCATACATCGACAAGCAAACATTGCTTCTGTCTAAGCATGCCACACCTGGGAACCAAAGTCACGGCTGCACAAGCTCACGTTAGCACAACTGACACCTTTAGCCCCTGAGCTACAGCCAGAACCACTTGTGACAGCTTCCGAAAACTAGGCCTTTGTTAGACATAGAAAACAAGCACTAGTAAACCCACAGCTGGTCGAAACCTGGGTTTTATAGCTAATATAGGCCTCCTTTTAGGCGGGACTCACAAGTGCCTCTGGCTGTGGCTTGGTGGGCTAATGTGCCCTGCTTGCAACTGTGAGGTATACTGTGTGGAGGATGAAGGGCCCCATGGAGAAGCAGTGCAACAGGGAAGGGGTACAGGGGTTGTAAATAGCAAAAGTGCATGGGTGAACAGGGTCCACTGTCAACATAATCCCCATTTCTTTTTTTTTTCCTCTAGCCACCTGCTTTCCTTTTACATGGGGTTCAAGGCTCTCATTTCAAGTGCCCTCATTTGAGCAACCCCACTTTTCTCTTCTCCTTGGATCGACCCTAGACAGCTTTCCCATCTGTTGTGCACCCCCCCAGGGGCCAATGCACTTGCACCATGCCTGTTGCAGCCTCCAGGCCAGTCACGGGCGACCCAAGCCTGCCGGTGCTGGGATTCGAACTCACAACTGCACTGGCTCGCATTGGCACAGCCGGCGCATCTACCCACTGAGCCACTCGGGAGTCCCCACAAGAATTAGGGCTTGGCTAGACCTAAAAACTTGCCAATAAATTCACAGCTGGTTGAGACAGGGGGTTCTGTATCTAATATGGACCTCCTTGTTGGCAGGACACACAAGCAGCTCTGGCCATGGCTGAGTGGGTAAATCCACCTTGTGAGTAAATGCGAGAAAAAGGGCAGCTCATTTCTGTGCGTTGCAGGATTTTTGGTGCATTCCTGCAATGCACAAGTATGAACGTATGCAAAGTGTTCCTTTTTTCTGTATTTTCATGATCTTTTCTACTTTGTTATGAAAAAACCCTTTTGCCTTTCTTTCACTTTTTAAACAGCGTTTTTTTTGCTTTCAGTTCACTAATTAGGGGAGTGGTTAAGTGTTTGCAGCTGGGATAGAAGCAAGTGCACAACTCACTGAGCTTGCTCACTAGGATTGCAAACAAGTGGATTGGAATAAGTGCAGTTAAAACACAGGAGAACTTGAAGAAAAGAAAAAAACCCTGCCAGAACTTGACACCCATACATCGACAAGCAAACATTGCTTCTGTCTAAGCATGCCACACCTGGGAACCAAAGTCACGGCTGCACAAGCTCACGTTAGCACAACTGACACCTTTAGCCCCTGAGCTACAGCCAGAACCACTTGTGACAGCTTCCGAAAACTAGGCCTTTGTTAGACATAGAAAAGAAGCACTAGTAAACCCACAGCTGGTCGAAACCTGGGTTCTATAGCTAATATAGGCCTCCTTTTAGGCAGGACTCACAAGTGCCTCTGGCTGTGGCTTGGTTGGCTAATGTGCCCTGCTTGCAACTGTGAGGTTGTGAGTTCAAATCCCATGTTGTCCATGCTAAGCTAGAGATGGAGAGAAGGGAAGGGACATGGACTGCTGTGTTAAGAAGGTGATTTGGGATTTGGGATATGGGTGTGGATTGCTTGGGGGGACAGGGGCATAGTATACTGTGTGGAGGATGAAGGGCCCCATGGAGAAGCAGTGCAACAGGGAAGGGGTACAGGGGTTGTAAATAGCAAAAGTGCATGAGTAACCTGGGTGAACAGGGTCCACTGCCAACATAATCCCCATTTCTTTTTTTTTTCCTCTAGCCACCTGCTTTCCTTTTACATGGGGTTCAAGTGATCCTCATTTGAGCAACCCCACTTTTCTCTTCTCCTTGGATCGACCCTAGACAGCTTTCCCATCTGTTGTGCACCCCCCCAGGGGCCAATGCACTTGCACCATGCCTGTTGCAGCCTCCAGGCCAGTCACGGGCGACCCAGGCCTGCCGGTGCTGGGATTCGAACTCACAACTGCACTGGCGTGCATTGGCGTGCATTGGCGTGCATTGGCACAGCCGGCGCATCTACCCACTGAGCCACTCGGGAGTCCCCACAAGAATTAGGGCTTGGCTAGACCTAAAAACTTGCCAATAAATTCACAGCTGGTTGAGACAGGGGGTTCTGTATCTAATATGGACCTCCTTGTTGGCAGGACACACAAGCAGCTCTGGCCATGGCTGAGTGGGTAAATCCACCTTGTGAGTAAATGCGAGAAAAAGGGCAGCTCATTTCTGTGCGTTGCAGGATTTTTGGTGCATTCCCGCAATGCACAAGTATGAACGTATGCAAAGTGTTCCTTTTTTCTGTATTTTCATGATCTTTTCTACTTTGTTATGAAAAAACCCTTTTGCCTTTCTTTCACTTTTTAAACAGCGTTTTTTTTGCTTTCAGTTCACTAATTAGGGGAGTGGTTAAGTGTTTGCAGCTGGGATAGAAGCAAGTGCACAACTCACTGAGCTTGCTCACTAGGATTGCAAACAAGTGGATTGGAATAAGTGCAGTTAAAACACAGGAGAACTTGAAGAAAAGAAAAAAACCCTGCCAGAACTTGACACCCATACATCGACAAGCAAACATTGCTTCTGTCTAAGCATGCCACACCTGGGAACCAAAGTCACGGCTGCACAAGCTCACGTTAGCACAACTGACACCTTTAGCCCCTGAGCTACAGCCAGAACCACTTGTGACAGCTTCCGAAAACTAGGCCTTTGTTAGACATAGAAAACAAGCACTAGTAAACCCACAGCTGGTCGAAACCTGGGTTTTATAGCTAATATAGGCCTCCTTTTAGGCAGGACTCACAAGTGCCTCTGGCTGTGGCTTGGTGGGCTAATGTGCCCTGCTCGCAACTGTGAGGTTGTGAGTTCAAATCCCATGTTTGGCCATGCTAAGCTAGAGATGAAGGAAAGGGACATGGACTGCTGTGTTAAGAAGGTGATTTGGGATATGGGTGTGGATTGCTTGGGGGGACAGGGGCATAGTATACTGTGTGGAGGATGAAGGGCCCCATGGAGAAGCAGTGCAACAGGGAAGGGGTACAGGGGTTGTAAATAGCAAAAGTGCATGAGTAACCTGGGTGAACAGGGTCCACTGCCAACATAATCCCCATTTCTTTTTTTTTTCCTCTAGCCACCTGCTTTCCTTTTACATGGGGTTCAGGTCTCTCATTTCAAGTGCCCTCATTTGAGCAACCCCACTTTTCTCTTCTCCTTGGATCGACCCTAGACAGCTTTCCCATCTGTTGTGCACCCCCCCAGGGGCCAATGCACTTGCACCATGCCTGTTGCAGCCTCCAGGCCAGTCACGGGCGACCCAAGCCTGCCGGTGCTGGGATTCGGACTCACAACTGCACTGGCTCGCATTGGCACAGCCGGCGCATCTACCCACTGAGCCACTCGGGAGTCCCCACAAGAATTAGGGCTTGGCTAGACCTAAAAACTTGCCAATAAATTCACAGCTGGTTGAGACAGGGGGTTCTGTATCTAATATGGACCTCCTTGTTGGCAGGACACACAAGCAGCTCTGGCCATGGCTGAGTGGGTAAATCCACCTTGTGAGTAAATGCGAGAAAAAGGGCAGCTCATTTCTGTGCGTTGCAGGATTTTTGGTGCATTCCCGCAATGCACAAGTATGAACGTATGCAAAGTGTTCCTTTTTTCTGTATTTTCATGATCTTTTCTACTTTGTTATGAAAAAACCCTTTTGCCTTTCTTTCACTTTTTAAACAGCGTTTTTTTTGCTTTCAGTTCACTAATTAGGGGAGTGGTTAAGTGTTTGCAGCTGGGATAGAAGCAAGTGCACAACTCACTGAGCTTGCTCACTAGGATTGCAAACAAGTGGATTGGAATAAGTGCAGTTAAAACACAGGAGAACTTGAAGAAAAGAAAAAAACCCTGCCAGAACTTGACACCCATACATCGACAAGCAAACATTGCTTCTGTCTAAGCATGCCACACCTGGGAACCAAAGTCACGGCTGCACAAGCTCACGTTAGCACAACTGACACCTTTAGCCCCTGAGCTACAGCCAGAACCACTTGTGACAGCTTCCGAAAACTAGGCCTTTGTTAGACATAGAAAACAAGCACTAGTAAACCCACAGCTGGTCGAAACCTGGGTTTTATAGCTAATATAGGCCTCCTTTTAGGCAGGACTCACAAGTGCCTCTGGCTGTGGCTTGGTGGGCTAATGTGCCCTGCTCGCAACTGTGAGGTTGTGAGTTCAAATCCCATGTTTGGCCATGCTAAGCTAGAGATGAAGGAAAGGGACATGGACTGCTGTGTTAAGAAGGTGATTTGGGATATGGGTGTGGATTGCTTGGGGGGACAGGGGCATAGTATACTGTGTGGAGGATGAAGGGCCCCATGGAGAAGCAGTGCAACAGGGAAGGGGTACAGGGGTTGTAAATAGCAAAAGTGCATGAGTAACCTGGGTGAACAGGGTCCACTGCCAACATAATCCCCATTTCTTTTTTTTTTCCTCTAGCCACCTGCTTTCCTTTTACATGGGGTTCAGGTCTCTCATTTCAAGTGCCCTCATTTGAGCAACCCCACTTTTCTCTTCTCCTTGGATCGACCCTAGACAGCTTTCCCATCTGTTGTGCACCCCCCCAGGGGCCAATGCACTTGCACCATGCCTGTTGCAGCCTCCAGGCCAGTCACGGGCGACCCAAGCCTGCCGGTGCTGGGATTCGGACTCACAACTGCACTGGCTCGCATTGGCACAGCCGGCGCATCTACCCACTGAGCCACTCGGGAGTCCCCACAAGAATTAGGGCTTGGCTAGACCTAAAAACTTGCCAATAAATTCACAGCTGGTTGAGACAGGGGGTTCTGTATCTAATATGGACCTCCTTGTTGGCAGGACACACAAGCAGCTCTGGCCATGGCTGAGTGGGTAAATCCACCTTGTGAGTAAATGCGAGAAAAAGGGCAGCTCATTTCTGTGCGTTGCAGGATTTTTGGTGCATTCCCGCAATGCACAAGTATGAACGTATGCAAAGTGTTCCTTTTTTCTGTATTTTCATGATCTTTTCTACTTTGTTATGAAAAAACCCTTTTGCCTTTCTTTCACTTTTTAAACAGCGTTTTTTTTGCTTTCAGTTCACTAATTAGGGGAGTGGTTAAGTGTTTGCAGCTGGGATAGAAGCAAGTGCACAACTCACTGAGCTTGCTCACTAGGATTGCAAACAAGTGGATTGGAATAAGTGCAGTTAAAACACAGAAGAACTTGAAGAAAAGAAAAAAACCCTGCCAGAACTTGACACCCATACATCGACAAGCAAACATTGCTTCTGTCTAAGCATGCCACACCTGGGAACCAAAGTCACCGCTGCACAAGCTCACGTTAGCACAACTGACACCTTTAGCCCCTGAGCTACAGCCAGAACCACTTGTGACAGCTTCCGAAAACTAGGCCTTTGTTAGACATAGAAAACAAGCACTAGTAAACCCACAGCTGGTCGAAACCTGGGTTTTATAGCTAATATAGGCCTCCTTTTAGGCAGGACTCACAAGTGCCTCTGGCTGTGGCTTGGTGGGCTAATGTGCCCTGCTTGCAACTGTGAGGTTGTGAGTTCAAATCCCATGTTTGGCCATGCTAAGCTAGAGATGAAGGAAAGGGACACGGACTGCTGTGTTAAGAAGGTGATTTGGGATATGGGTGTGGATTGCTTGGGGGGACAGGGGCATAGTATACTGTGTGGAGGATGAAGGGCCCCATGGAGAAGCAGTGCAACAGGGAAGGGGTACAGGGGTTGTAAATAGCAAAAGTGCATGAGTAACCTGGGTGAACAGGGTCCACTGCCAACATAATCCCCATTTCTTTTTTTTTTTCCTCTAGCCACCTGCTTTCCTTTTACATGGGGTTCAAGTCTCTCATTTCAAGTGCCCTCATTTGAGCAACCCCACTTTTCTCTTCTCCTTGGATCGACCCTAGACAGCTTTCCCATCTGTTGTGCACCCCCCCCACTTGCACCATGCCTGTTGCAGCCTCCAGGCCAGTCACGGGCGACCCAAGCCTGCCGGTGCTGGGATTCGAACTCACAACTGCGCTGGCTCGCATTGGCACAGCCGGCGCATCTACCCACTGAGCCACTCGGGAGTCCCCACAAGAATTAGGGCTTGGCTAGACCTAAAAACTTGCCAATAAATTCACAGCTGGTTGAGACAGGGGGTTCTGTATCTAATATGGACCTCCTTGTTGGCAGGCCACACAAGCAGCTCTGGCCATGGCTGAGTGGGTAAATCCACCTTGTGAGTAAATGCGAGAAAAAGGGCAGCTCATTTCTGTGCGTTGCAGGATTTTTGGTGCATTCCCCCAATGCACAAGTATGAACGTATGCAAAGTGTTCCTTTTTTCTGTATTTTCATGATCTTTTCTACTTTGTTATGAAAAAACCCTTTTGCCTTTCTTTCACTTTTTAAACAGCGTTTTTTTTGCTTTCAGTTCACTAATTAGGGGAGTGGTTAAGTGTTTGCAGCTGGGATAGAAGCAAGTGCACAACTCACTGAGCTTGCTCACTAGGATTGCAAACAAGTGGATTGGAATAAGTGCAGTTAAAACACAGGAGAACTTGAAGAAAAGAAAAAAACCCTGCCAGAACTTGACACCCATACATCGACAAGCAAACATTGCTTCTGTCTAAGCATGCCACACCTGGGAACCAAAGTCACGGCTGCACAAGCTCACGTTAGCACAACTGACACCTTTAGCCCCTGAGCTACAGCCAGAACCACTTGTGACAGCTTCCGAAAACTAGGCCTTTGTTAGACATAGAAAACAAGCACTAGTAAACCCACAGCTGGTCGAAACCTGGGTTTTATAGCTAATATAGGCCTCCTTTTAGGCAGGACTCACAAGTGCCTCTGGCTGTGGCTTGGTGGGCTAATGTGCCCTGCTCGCAACTGTGAGGTTGTGAGTTCAAATCCCATGTTTGGCCATGCTAAGCTAGAGATGAAGGAAAGGGACATGGACTGCTGTGTTAAGAAGGTGATTTGGGATATGGGTGTGGATTGCTTGGGTGGACAGGGGCATAGTATACTGTGTGGAGGATGAAGGGCCCCATGGAGAAGCAGTGCAACAGGGAAGGGGTACAGGGGTTGTAAATAGCAAAAGTGCATGAGTAACCTGGGTGAACAGGGTCCACTGCCAACATAATCCCCATTTCTTTTTTTCCTCTAGCCACCTGCTTTCCTTTTACATGGGGTTCAAGTCTCTCATTTCAAGTGCCCTCATTTCAAGTGCCCTCGTTTGAGCAACCCCACTTTTCTCTTCTCCTTGGATCGACCCTAGACAGCTTTCCCATCTGTTGTGCACCCCCCCAGGGGCCAATGCACTTGCACCATGCCTGTTGCAGCCTCCAGGCCAGTCACGGGCGACCCAAGCCTGCCGGTGCTGGGATTCGAACTCACAACTGCACTGGCTCGCATTGGCACAGCCGGCGCATCTACCCACTGAGCCACTCGGGAGTCCCCACAAGAATTAGGGCTTGGCTAGACCTAAAAACTTGCCAATAAATTCACAGCTGGTTGAGACAGGGGGTTCTGTATCTAATATGGACCTCCTTGTTGGCAGGACACACAAGCAGCTCTGGCCATGGCTGAGTGGGTAAATCCACCTTGTGAGTAAATGCGAGAAAAAGGGCAGCTCATTTCTGTGCGTTGCAGGATTTTTGGTGCATTCCCGCAATGCACAAGTATGAACGTATGCAAAGTGTTCCTTTTTTCTGTATTTTCATGATCTTTTCTACTTTGTTATGAAAAAACCCTTTTGCCTTTCTTTCACTTTTTAAACAGCGTTTTTTTTGCTTTCAGTTCACTAATTAGGGGAGTGGTTAAGTGTTTGCAGCTGGGATAGAAGCAAGTGCACAACTCACTGAGCTTGCTCACTAGGATTGCAAACAAGTGGATTGGAATAAGTGCAGTTAAAACACAGGAGAACTTGAAGAAAAGAAAAAAACCCTGCCAGAACTTGACACCCATACATCGACAAGCAAACATTGCTTCTGTCTAAGCATGCCACACCTGGGAACCAAAGTCACGGCTGCACAAGCTCACGTTAGCACAACTGACACCTTTAGCCCCTGAGCTACAGCCAGAACCACTTGTGACAGCTTCCGAAAACTAGGCCTTTGTTAGACATAGAAAACAAGCACTAGTAAACCCACAGCTGGTCGAAACCTGGGTTTTATAGCTAATATAGGCCTCCTTTTAGGCAGGACTCACAAGTGCCTCTGGCTGTGGCTTGGTGGGCTAATGTGCCCTGCTTGCAACTGTGAGGTTGTGAGTTCAAATCCCATGTTTGGCCATGCTAAGCTAGAGATGAAGGAAAGGGACATGGACTGCTGTGTTAAGAAGGTGATTTGGGATATGGGTGTGGATTGCTTGGGGGGACAGGGGCATAGTATACTGTGTGGAGGATGAAGGGCCCCATGGAGAAGCAGTGCAACAGGGAAGGGGTACAGGGATTGTAAATAGCAAAAGTGCATGAGTAACCTGGGTGAACAGGGTCCACTGCCAACATAATCCCCATTTCTTTTTTTTTTCCTCTAGCCACCTGCTTTCCTTTTACATGGGGTTCAAGTCTCTCATTTCAAGTGCCCTCATTTGAGCAACCCCACTTTTCTCTTCTCCTTGGATTGACCCTAGACAGCTTTCCCATCTGTTGTGCACCCCCCCAGGGGCCAATGCACTTGCACCATGCCTGTTGCAGCCTCCAGGCCAGTCACGGGCGACCCAAGCCTGCCGGTGCTGGGATTCGAACTCACAACTGCACTGGCTCGCATTGGCACAGCCGACGCATCTACCCACTGAGCCACTCGGGAGTCCCCACAAGAATTAGGGCTTGGCTAGACCTAAAAACTTGCCAATAAATTCACAGCTGGTTGAGACAGGGGGTTCTGTATCTAATATGGACCTCCTTGTTGGCAGGACACACAAGCAGCTCTGGCCATGGCTGAGTGGGTAAATCCACCTTGTGAGTAAATGCGAGAAAAAGGGCAGCTCATTTCTGTGCGTTGCAGGATTTTTGGTGCATTCCCGCAATGCACAAGTATGAACGTATGCAAAGTGTTCCTTTTTTCTGTATTTTCATGATCTTTTCTACTTTGTTATGAAAAAACCCTTTTGCCTTTCTTTCACTTTTTAAACAGCGTTTTTTTTGCTTTCAGTTCACTAATTAGGGGAGTGGTTAAGTGTTTGCAGCTGGGATAGAAGCAAGTGCACAACTCACTGAGCTTGCTCACTAGGATTGCAAACAAGTGGATTGGAATAAGTGCAGTTAAAACACAGGAGAACTTGAAGAAAAGAAAAAAACCCTGCCAGAACTTGACACCCATACATCGACAAGCAAACATTGCTTCTGTCTAAGCATGCCACACCTGGGAACCAAAGTCACGGCTGCACAAGCTCACGTTAGCACAACTGACACCTTTAGCCCCTGAGCTACAGCCAGAACCACTTGTGACAGCTTCCGAAAACTAGGCCTTTGTTAGACATAGAAAACAAGCACTAGTAAACCCACAGCTGGTCGAAACCTGGGTTTTATAGCTAATATAGGCCTCCTTTTAGGCAGGACTCACAAGTGCCTCTGGCTGTGGCTTGGTGGGCTAATGTGCCCTGCTCGCAACTGTGAGGTTGTGAGTTCAAATCCCATGTTTGGCCATGCTAAGCTAGAGATGAAGGAAAGGGACATGGACTGCTGTGTTAAATAGGTGATTTGGGATATGGGTGTGGATTGCTTGGGGGGACAGGGGCATAGTATACTGTGTGGAGGATGAAGGGCCCCATGGAGAAGCAGTGCAACAGGGAAGGGGTACAGGGGTTGTAAATAGCAAAAGTGCATGAGTAACCTGGGTGAACAGGGTCCACTGCCAACATAATCCCCATTTCTTTTTTTTTTCCTCTAGCCACCTGCTTTCCTTTTACATGGGGTTCAAGTCTCTCATTTCAAGTGCCCTCATTTGAGCAACCCCACTTTTCTCTTCTCCTTGGATCGACCCTAGACAGCTTTCCCATCTGTTGTGCACCCCCCCAGGGGCCAATGCACTTGCACCATGCCTGTTGCAGCCTCCAGGCCAGTCACGGGCGACCCAAGCCTGCCGGTGCTGGGATTCGAACTCACAACTGCACTGGCTCGCATTGGCACAGCCGGCGCATCTACCCACTGAGCCACTCGGGAGTCCCCACAAGAATTAGGGCTTGGCTAGACCTAAAAACTTGCCAATAAATTCACAGCTGGTTGAGACAGGGGGTTCTGTATCTAATATGGACCTCCTTGTTGGCAGGACACACAAGCAGCTCTGGCCATGGCTGAGTGGGTAAATCCACCTTGTGAGTAAATGCGAGAAAAAGGGCAGCTCATTTCTGTGCGTTGCAGGATTTTTGGTGCATTCCCGCAATGCACAAGTATGAACGTATGCAAAGTGTTCCTTTTTTCTGTATTTTCATGATCTTTTCTACTTTGTTATGAAAAAACCCTTTTGCCTTTCTTTCACTTGCTAAGCTAGAGATGAAGGAAAGGGACATGGACTGCTGTGTTAAGAAGGTGATTTGGGATATGGGTGTGGATTGCTTGGGGGGACAGGGGCATAGTATACTGTGTGGAGGATGAAGGGCCCCATGGAGAAGCAGTGCAACAGGGAAGGGGTACAGGGGTTGTAAATAGCAAAAGTGCATGAGTAACCTGGGTGAACAGAGTCCACTGCCAACATAATCCCCATTTCTTTTTTTTTTCCTCTAGCCACCTGCTTTCCTTTTACATGGGGTTCAAGTCTCTCATTTCAAGTGCCCTCATTTGAGCAACCCCACTTTTCTCTTCTCCTTGGATCGACCCTAGACAGCTTTCCCATCTGTTGTGCACCCCCCCAGGGGCCAATGCACTTGCACCATGCCTGTTGCAGCCTCCAGGCCAGTCACGGGCGACCCAAGCCTGCCGGTGCTGGGATTTGAACTCACAACTGCACTGGCTCGCATTGGCACAGCTGGCGCATCTACCCACTGAGCCACTCGGGAGTCCCCACAAGAATTAGGGCTTGGCTAGACCTAAAAACTTGCCAATAAATTCACAGCTGGTTGAGACAGGGGGTTCTGTATCTAATATGGACCTCCTTGTTGGCAGGACACACAAGCAGCTCTGGCCATGGCTGAGTGGGTAAATCCACCTTGTGAGTAAATGCGAGAAAAAGGGCAGCTCATTTCTGTGCGTTGCAGGATTTTTGGTGCATTCCCGCAATGCACAAGTATGAACGTATGCAAAGTGTTCCTTTTTTCTGTATTTTCATGATCTTTTCTACTTTGTTATGAAAAAACCCTTTTGCCTTTCTTTCACTTTTTAAACAGCGTTTTTTTTGCTTTCAGTTCACTAATTAGGGGAGTGGTTAAGTGTTTGCAGCTGGGATAGAAGCAAGTGCACAACTCACTGAGCTTGCTCACTAGGATTGCAAACAAGTGGATTGGAATAAGTGCAGTTAAAACACAGGAGAACTTGAAGAAAAGAAAAAAACCCTGCCAGAACTTGACACCCATACATCGACAAGCAAACATTGCTTCTGTCTAAGCATGCCACACCTGGGAACCAAAGTCATGGCTGCACAAGCTCACGTTAGCACAACTGACACCTTTAGCCCCTGAGCTACAGCCAGAACCACTTGTGACAGCTTCCGAAAACTAGGCCTTTGTTAGACATAGAAAACAAGCACTAGTAAACCCACAGCTGGTCGAAACCTGGGTTTTATAGCTAATATAGGCCTCCTTTTAGGCAGGACTCACAAGTGCCTCTGGCTGTGGCTTGGTGGGCTAATGTGCCCTGCTCGCAACTGTGATGGTTGTGAGTTCAAATCCCATGTTTGGCCATGCTAAGCTAGAGATGAAGGAAAGGGACATGGACTGCTGTGTTAAGAAGGTGATATGGGTGTGGATTGCTTGGGGGGACAGGGGCATAGTATACTGTGTGGAGGATGAAGGGCCCCATGGAGAAGCAGTGCAACAGGGAAGGGGTACAGGGGTTGTAAATAGCAAAAGTGCATGAGTAACCTGGGTGAACAGGGTCCACTGCCAACATAATCCCCATTTCTTTTTTTTTTCCTCTAGCCACCTGCTTTCCTTTTACATGGGGTTCAAGTCTCTCATTTCAAGTGCCCTCATTTGAGCAACCCCACTTTTCTCTTCTCCTTGGATCGACCCTAGACAGCTTTCCCATCTGTTGTGCACCCCCCCAGGGGCCAATGCACTTGCACCATGCCTGTTGCAGCCTCCAGGCCAGTCACGGCCGACCCAAGCCTGCCGGTGCTGGGATTCGAATGCACAACTGCACTGGCTCGCATTGGCACAGCCGGCGCATCTACCCACTGAGCCACTCGGGAGTCCCCACAAGAATTAGGGCTTGGCTAGACCTAAAAACTTGCCAATAAATTCACAGCTGGTTGAGACAGGGGGTTCTGTATCTAATATGGACCTCCTTGTTGGCAGGACACACAAGCAGCTCTGGCCATGGCTGAGTGGGTAAATCCACCTTGTGAGTAAATGCGAGAAAAAGGGCAGCTCATTTCTGTGCGTTGCAGGATTTTTGGTGCATTCCCGCAATGCACAAGTATGAACGTATGCAAAGTGTTCCTTTTTTCTGTATTTTCATGATCTTTTCTACTTTGTTATGAAAAAACCCTTTTGCCTTTCTTTCACTTTTTAAACAGCGTTTTTTTTGCTTTCAGTTCACTAATTAGGGGAGTGGTTAAGTGTTTGCAGCTGGGATAGAAGCAAGTGCACAACTCACTGAGCTTGCTCACTAGGATTGCAAACAAGTGGATTGGAATAAGTGCAGTTAAAACACAGGAGAACTTGAAGAAAAGAAAAAAACCCTGCCAGAACTTGACACCCATACATCGACAAGCAAACATTGCTTCTGTCTAAGCATGCCACACCTGGGAACCAAAGTCACGGCTGCACAAGCTCACGTTAGCACAACTGACACCTTTAGCCCCTGAGCTACAGCCAGAACCACTTGTGACAGCTTCCGAAAACTAGGCCTTTGTTAGACATAGAAAACAAGCACTAGTAAACCCACAGCTGGTCGAAACCTGGGTTTTATAGCTAATATAGGCCTCCTTTTAGGCAGGACTCACAAGTGCCTCTGGCTGTGGCTTGGTGGGCTAATGTGCCCTGCTTGCAACTGTGAGGTTGTGAGTTCAAATCCCATGTTTGGCCATGCTAAGCTAGAGATGAAGGAAAGGGATATGGACTGCTGTGTTAAGAAGGTGATTTGGGATATGGGTGTGGATTGCTTGGGGGGACAGGGGCATAGTATACTGTGTGGAGGATGAAGGGCCCCATGGAGAAGCAGTGCAACAGGGAAGGGGTACAGGGGTTGTAAATAGCAAAAGTGCATGGGTGAACAGGGTCCACTGCCAACATAATCCCCATTTCTTTTTTTTTCCTCTAGCCACCTGCTTTCCTTTTACATGGGGTTCAAGTCTCTCATTTCAAGTGCCCTCATTTGAGCAACCCCACTTTTCTCTTCTCCTTGGATCGACCCTAGACAGCTTTCCCATCTGTTGTGCACCCCCCCCAGGGGCCAATGCACTTGCACCATGCCTGTTGCAGCCTCCAGGCCAGTCACGGGTGACCCAAGCCTGCCGGTGCCGGGATTCGAACTCACAACTGCACTGGCTCGCATTGGCACAGCCGGCGCATCTACCCACTGAGCCACTCGGAAGTCCCCACAAGAATTAGGGCTTGGCTAGACCTAAAAACTTGCCAATAAATTCACAGCTGGTTGCGACAGGGGGTTCTGTATCTAATATGGACCTCCTTGTTGGCAGGACACACAAGCAGCTCTGGCCATGGCTGAGTGGGTAAATCCACCTTGTGAGTAAATGCGAGAAAAAGGGCAGCTCATTTCTGTGCGTTGCAGGATTTTTGGTGCATTCCCGCAATGCACAAGTATGAACGTATGCAAAGTGTTCCTTTTTTCTGTATTTTCATGATCTTTTCTACTTTGTTATGAAAAAACCCTTTTGCCTTTCTTTCACTTTTTAAACAGCGTTTTTTTTGCTTTCAGTTCACTAATTAGGGGAGTGGTTAAGTGTTTGCAGCTGGGATAGAAGCAAGTGCACAACTCACTGAGCTTGCTCACTAGGATTGCAAACAAGTGGATTGGAATAAGTGCAGTTAAAACACAGGAGAACTTGAAGAAAAGAAAAAAACCCTGCCAGAACTTGACACCCATACATCGACAAGCAAACATTGCTTCTGTCTAAGCATGCCACACCTGGGAACCAAAGTCACGGCTGCACAAGCTCACGTTAGCACAACTGACACCTTTAGCCCCTGAGCTACAGCCAGAACCACTTGTGACAGCTTTCGAAAACTAGGCCTTTGTTAGACATAGAAAACAAGCACTAGTAAACCCACAGCTGGTCGAAACCTGGGTTCTATAGCTAATATAGGCCTCCTTTTAGGCAGGACTCACAAGTGCCTCTGGCTGTGGCTTGGTGGGCTAATGTGCCCTGCTTGCAACTGTGAGGTTGTGAGTTCAAATCCCATGTTGGCCATGCTAAGCTAGAGATGGAGGGAAGGGAAGGGACATGGACTGCTGTGTTAAGAAGGTGATTTGGGATAAGGGTGTGGATTGCTTGGGGGGACAGGGGCATAGTATACTGTGTGGAGGATGAAGGGCCCCATGGAGAAGCAGTGCAACAGGGAAGGGGTACAGGGGTTGTAAATAGCAAAAGTGCATGAGTAACCTGGGTGAACAGGGTCCACTGCCAACATAATCCCCATTTCTTTTTTTTTCCTCTAGCCACCTGCTTTCGTTTTACATGGGGTTCAAGTGACCCTCATTTGAGCAACCCCACTTTTCTCTTCTCCTTGGATCGACCCTAGACAGCTTTCCCATCTGTTGTGCACCCCCCCAGGGGCCAATGCACTTGCACCATGCCTGTTGCAGCCTCCAGGCCAGTCACGGGCGACCCAAGCCTGCCGGTGCCGGGATTCGAACTCACAACTGCACTGGCTCGCATTGGCACAGCCGGCGCATCTACCCACTGAGCCACTCGGGAGTCCCCACAAGAATTAGGGCTTGGCTAGACCTAAAAACTTGCCAATAAATTCACAGCTGGTTGAGACAAGGGGTTCTGTATCTAATATGGACCTCCTTGTTGGCAGGACACACAAGCAGCTCTGGCCATGGCTGAGTGGGTAAATCCACCTTGTGAGTAAATGCGAGAAAAAGGGCAGCTCATTTCTGTGCGTTGCAGGATTTTTGGTGCATTCCCGCAATGCACAAGTATGAACGTATGCAAAGTGTTCCTTTTTTCTGTATTTTCATGATCTTTTCTACTTTGTTATGAAAAAACCCTTTTGCCTTTCTTTCACTTTTTAAACAGCGTTTTTTTTGCTTTCAGTTCACTAATTAGGGGAGTGGTTAAGTGTTTGCAGCTGGGATAGAAGCAAGTGCACAACTCACTGAGCTTGCTCACTAGGATTGCAAACAAGTGGATTGGAATAAGTGCAGTTAAAACACAGGAGAACTTGAAGAAAAGAAAAAAACCCTGCCAGAACTTGACACCCATACATCGACAAGCAAACATTGCTTCTGTCTAAGCATGCCACACCTGGGAACCAAAGTCACAGCTGCACAAGCTCACGTTAGCACAACTGACACCTTTAGCCCCTGAGCTACAGCCAGAACCACTTGTGACAGCTTCCGAAAACTAGGCTTTTGTTAGACATAGAAAACAAGCACTAGTAAACCCACAGCTGGTCGAAACCTGGGTTCTATAGCTAATATAGGCCTCCTTTTAGGCAGGACTCACAAGTGCCTCTGGCTGTGGCTTGGTGGGCTAATGTGCCCTGCTTGCAACTGTGAGGTTGTGAGTTCAAATCCCATGTTGGCCATGCTAGGCTAGAGATGGAGGGAAGGGAAGGGACATGGACTGCTGTGTTAAGAAGGTGATTTGGGATATGGGTGTGGATTGCTTGGGGGGACAGGGGCATAGTATACTGTGTGGAGGATGAAGGGCCCCATGGAGAAGCAGTGTAACAGGGAAGGGGTACAGGGGTTGTAAATAGCAAAAGTGCATGAGTAACCTGGGTGAACAGGGTCCACTGCCAACATAATCCCCATTTCTTTTTTTTTCCTCTAGCCACCTGCTTTCCTTTTACATGGGGTTCAAGTGACCCTCATTTGAGCAACCCCACTTTTCTCTTCTCCTTGGATCGACCCTAGACAGCTTTCCCATCTGTTGTGCACCCCCCCAGGGACCAATGCACTTGCACCATGGCTCCAGGCCAGACACGGGCGACCCAAGCCTGCCGGTGCTGGGATTCAAACTCACAACTGCACTGGCTCGCATTGGCTCGCATTGGCTCGCATTGGCACAGCCGGCGCATCTACCCACTGAGCCACTCGGGAGTCCCCACAAGAATTAGGGCTTGGCTAGACCTAAAAACTTGCCAATAAATTCACAGCTGGTTGAGACAGGGGGTTCTGTATCTAATATGGACCTCCTTGTTGGCAGGACACACAAGCAGCTCTGGCCATGGCTGAGTGGGTAAATCCACCTTGTGAGTAAATGCGAGAAAAAGGGCAGCTCATTTCTGTGCGTTGCAGGATTTTTGGTGCATTCCCGCAATGCACAAGTATGAACGTATGCAAAGTGTTCCTCTTTTCTGTATTTTCATGATCTTTTCTACTTTGTTATGAAAAAACCCTTTTGCCTTTCTTTCACTTTTTAAACAGCGTTTTTTTTGCTTTCAGTTCACTAATTAGGGGAGTGGTTAAGTGTTTGCAGCTGGGATA
Organism: Lithobates pipiens; assembly: GCF_037356315.1. Classification (NCBI taxonomy): domain Eukaryota; kingdom Metazoa; phylum Chordata; class Amphibia; order Anura; family Ranidae; genus Lithobates; species Lithobates pipiens. The sequence continues at coordinate 212,255,594 of NW_027507686.1, forward strand.
GAAGCAAGTGCACAACTCACTGAGCTTGCTCACTAGGATTGCAAACAAGTGGATTGGAATAAGTGCAGTTAAAACACAGGAGAACTTGAAGAAAAGAAAAAAACCCTGCCAGAACTTGACACCCATACATCGACAAGCAAACATTGCTTCTGTCTAAGCATGCCACACCTGGGAACCAAAGTCAAGGCTGCACAAGCTCACGTTAGCACAACTGACACCTTTAGGCCTCATGCACACGAGACGGAGATGAAACCTCTGTTAAAAAAAGCTGAAACGCGCGTTTAGAAACGCGCGTTTTGCCGCGTTTGCATGCCGCGTTTAGACGCGTTTAGACGCGTTTGCGTTTAAACGCGTTTATAAAGATAACATCATGTAGACCCTCCCCAAGCTCTCAAAGCATTTTTTTTAACTATTTCTGCTATTTTGATCAGAGTGAGCAGCAGCAGCATAGAGAGCAGTTGTACACTTGCATTTGCCGTGTCACTTGCCACGGCACCTGCCACAAGTTGTGGATTGTCCACTTGCCACGTCACTTGCCACAAGTTGGGGATTGTCCACTTGCCACATCACCTGCCACGTCACCTGCCACAAATTGTGGATTGTCCACTTGCCACGTCACTTGCCACATCACCTGCCACGTCACTTGCCACGAGATGTGGATTGTCCACTTTCCACGTCATCTGCCATGCCACCTGCCACAAGCTGTGGATTGTCCACTTGCCACGTCACCAGCCACATCACCTGCCACAAGTTGTGGATTGTCTACTTGCCGCGTCACTTGCCACATCACCTGCCACGTCACTTGCCACGTCACCTGCCACAAGTTGTGGATTGTTCACTTGCCACGTCACCTGCCACGTCACCTGCCACAAGTTGTGGATTGTCCACTTGCCATGTCACTTGCCACAAGCTGTGGATTGTCCACTTGCCACATCACTTGCCACGTCACCTGCCACGTCACTTGCCACGTCACCTGCCACAAGTTTTGGATTGTCCACTTGCCACGTCACTTGCCACGTCAGCTGCCACGTCACTTGCCACGAGATGTGGATTGTCCACTTTCCACGTCATCTGCCATGCCACCTGCCACAAGCTGTGGATTGTCCACTTGTCACATCACCTGCCACATCACTTGCCACATCACCTGCCACAAGTTGTGGATTGTCCACTTGCCACGTCACTTGCCACATCACCTGCCACGTCACTTGCCACAAGATGTGGATTGTCCACTTTCCACGTCACCTGCCATGCCATCTGCCACAAGTTGTGGATTGTCCACTTACCACTTCACCAGCCACATCACCTGCCACAAGTTGTGGATTGTCCACTTGCCACACCACTTTCCACGTCACCTGCCACAAGATGTGGATTGTCCACTTGCCACGTCACCAGCCACATCACCTGCCACAAGTTGTGGATTGTCCACTTGCCACGTCCCTTGCCACGTCCCCTGCCATGTCACCTGCCACAAGTGGATTGTCCACTTGCCACATCACTTGCCACATCACCTGCCACAAGTTGTGGATTGTCCACTTGCCACGTCACCTGACACAAGTTGTGGATTGTCCACTTGCCATGTCACTTGCCACATCCCCTGCCACAAGTGGATTGTCCACTTGCCACATCACTTGCCCCATCACCTGCCACAAGTTGTGGATTGTCCACTTGCCACGTCACCTGACACAAGTTGTGGATTGTCCACTCGCCACGTCACTTGCCACATCACCTGCCACAAGTGGATTGTCCACTTGCCACGTCACTTGCCAAGTCCCCTGCCACAAGTGGATTGTCCACTTGCCACGTCACTTGCCACGTCACCTGCCACAAGTTATGGATTGTCCACTTGCCACGTCACATGCCAGTCACCTGCCACAAGTTGTTGATTTTCCACTTGCCACGTCACCTGCCAAGTCACTTGCCGCGTCACCTGCCAGGTCACTTGCCACGTCACCTGCCACAAGTTGTCTATTGTCCACTTGCCACGTCACATGCCAGTCACCTGCCACAAGTTGTTGATTTTCCACTTGCCACGTCACCTGCCAAGTCACTTGCCGCGTCACCTGCCAGGTCACTTGCCACGTCACCTGCCACAAGTTGTCTATTGTCCACTTTCCACGTCACTTGCCACTTCACCTGCCACGTCACTTGCCACAAGTTGTGGATTGTCCACTTGCCACATCACTTGCCACCTGCCATGTCACTTGCCACAAGTTGTGGATTGTCCACTTGCCACGTCACTTGCCACAAGTTGTGGATTGTCCACTTGCAATTGCAATTGTTTAAAATATTTTTCTAATGGTTTTTCATCATTTGCAATCATTTTTGAGATTTTTAATGTAAAAAAAAAGGTCACCTTTAAAAACGCATATAAACGCAAACGCGGCTAAACGCGGTAGCAGCGTTTTGCCGCGTTTTACCGCGTTTTGCCGCGTTTTGCGTCTGAAACGCAGAAATTTTTGTTTCTGAACGCATTTTTTTGCTTCTGGAAAAACGAGATTAAACGCAACTGCATATAAACGGAAAAAAACGAGACTGTGTGCATGGACACATAGGATAACATTGAATGAGTTCAGGTGCAGTTGAAAAAACTGTCCAACTGCATCTGAACGCGCGTTTAACTGCGTCTCGTGTGCATGAGGCCTTAAGTGAACAAGCAGGCTTAAAGGTGCATTCGAATAACAAAAACCCTTACAAAAACGTATTGTCGAGGAGTAACTAAATAAGGGGCCCTAAATCTAAATGGAAAATCAGAACCCCAGCCAAAAATGTTAATAAAACCATTTGGTTGCTACAATATTCAGCTTCAGTTCAGCCACTTCCCCTGCAGTACCTTTTTCTGCTGCTAGATGTCCTCAGTCTGATGGCCAGCACCATTCAACCCACTTAAAGTGGACGTCAACCCATCGATTTAAACAGTTAAAAAAAAAAGGTATGCCGGGAATGCTAACTGCACATTGGCTGTGCTCTCAGCCAAACTGTCAAACCATCCAATGGCTGGTGTCATAACGAATCACATGTGCAGCACCATAGCAGTTGAAGATTAAACAGAGGCAAAGATGGCAGCTTCCTAGGCTGAAAACAATAGGGGAGTTTACTTCCACTTTAATCTGAGCACAAGTGGTCCTGGCCCCCCTAACCTGTTGCTGGGCAGTTTAAACAAGCGAAAGTGCACCCTGATCTTTACTAATATCAGCATGCTTCCTGTCAGCACATAAACGGAACGGCTCCTTGTTTTTCTATTGTCGCTTGCCCTCTGGTCTTGCTATACAGGAACTAAAGGTAGCTGGTACCAGGTCAAATTAAGGGGCTTACACTGTTACCCTTTAACTAGATGCTGAACGCCGGCCATCAAATGACGGCCAGGCGGTGCACCTATTGTGGAGGGAGGCCGTCATATGATGTTCCCGGGAACACTGCTCGTCACCGACGCTGGTAAACAGCCATTGGCTGGCTGTTTACCCACGTGATTAGCTGTGATCCTTTCACAGCCGATCGCTAAATGTAAACAAACCTCCGTAACGAGATGTTACCGGGTTCTCCTCCTCACACACCGATCGTGTGTGCGGAGGAGATTGCGGTAACATCTCGTTATCGCTTACAGTACACATCAATCACACTGAGTCCCCCCCAGTAAAGAGGACCTGTCACCACCCATCATAGTACCTGTCACTCACAGTCCATCAGAGTACCCGAGTACCTGTCACTCACAGTCCATCAGAGTACCCGAGTACCTGTCACAGTCCATCAGAGTACCCAAGTACCTGTCACAGCCCATCAGAGTACCCGAGTACCTGTCACAGCCCATCCGAGTACCTGTCACAGCCCATAAGAGTACCCGAGTACCTATCACAGCCCATCAGAGTACCCGAGTACCTGTCACAGTTCATCTGAGTACCCGAGCACCTGTCCCAGTCCATTTGAGTACCCGAGTACCTGTCGCAGTCCATATGAGTACCTGAGTACCTATCACTGCCCTTCAGAGTACCCAAATACCAGTCACCAGATCATCAGAGAACCTGTCACCAGGCCATCAGAGTACCCCATTACCTGTCACCAGGCCATCAGAGTAACCGAGTACCTGTCACCAGGCCATCAGAGTACGCAAGTACTTGTCACCGGACCATCAGAGTACTCAAGTACCTGTCACCAGCCCATCAGAGAACCTGTCACCAGCCCATCAGAGAACCTGTCACCAGCCCATCAGAGAACCTGTCACCAGGCCATCAGAGTACCCGAGTACCTGTCACCAGGCCATCAGAGTACCCGAGTACCTGTCACCAGGCCATCAGAGTACCAGAGTACCTATCTGCAGCCCATCAGAGTACCCGAGTACCTATTTGCAGCCCATGCCTCATAGAATATACCTTGGGGTGTTTGCTTTCCAAAATGGGGTCATTTTGTGGGTAATTTCACTGTCCTGGTGCTCCAGGACCTTCAAAAGTGTGATGGGTAGGAATGAAATGAGATGTGTCATTTATGCTCCTAGAACGCCTGAAGGTACTACTTCAATGTTCGGCATCTGTATGTGGCCAGGCTGTGTAAAAGTCCTACACATGTGGTATCGTCATACACGCGAGGAGTAGCAAAATGTGTTTTGGGGTGTAATTTTTGCTATATACATGCTATGTGTTAGAAATATCTTATAAATTCACAACTTTGTGTAAAAAAAAAAAATGTGTTTTAATTTTTTTCCACATTTTCCAAAAACTTCTGGAAAAAAATGAAACGTTCAAAAGACTCATTATGCCTCACAGATTATACGTTGGGGTGTTAGCATTCCAAAATGGGGTCATTTTATGGGCAATTCCATTGTCCTGGTACTTCAGGGCCTTCATACATGTAATAGGTGGCTGTGAAATGAGATGTGTCATTTTTGCTCGTAGAACATCTGAAGGTACTACATCAATGTTGGTGCTCTGTATGTGGCCAGGCTCTGCAAAAGTCTCACACATGTGGTATCGCCGTACTCGGGAAGAGTAGCAGAATGTATTTTGGGGTGTAATTTGTTGTATACATATGCTGTGTGTGAGAAATAACCTGATAATATGACAATTTTGTAAAAAATAAATAAATAAATCTTCATTTTGCAAAGAATTGTGGGAAAAAATGACAACCTAAAAAAACTCATCATGCTACTTACTTAATACCTTGGAATGTCTACTTTGTAAAAAAGGGGTCATTTGGGGGGTATTTGTACTTTCCTGACTTGTTAGTGTCTCAAGAAATGAGATACACCTGATGTACTGAAGGCCTGATCAGATGTGATAAATTTTCAGTGATTGGCACCATAGTTTGTAGACTCTATAACTTTTACAAAGACCAAATAATATACACTAATGTGGGTTATTTTTACCAAAGATATGTAGCAGTATAAATTTTGGCTGAAATTTATGAAGAAAAATTACTAATTAGCAAAATTTTATGACAGAAACAAAGAAAAAGGCATTTTTTTCACAAAATTTACCTTTTTTTTTTTAATTTATAGCACAATAAAAAACACTAGTGATTAAATACCACTAAAAGAAAGCTCTATTTGTGTGGAAAAAAAGTACGCAAGTTTCATATGGGTACAGTGTTGGATGACTGCGTAATTGTCATTAAAACTGTGAGAGCGCTGAAAGCTGAAAATTGGTCTGGTCAGGAAGGGGGTGTAAGTGCACTGTATTGAGGTGGTTAAAAATGCATTTAATGATCTATAAATTATTACAGGCCAATTGGCCAACTTTCAGCTTTCAGCTCTGTCGCATTTTGAATGACAATTGTGCGGTCATGCAATGCTGTACCCAAACATATACAGATAGAGCTTTCTCTTGGTGGTATTTAATCATCACTGGGCTTTTTATTTTTAAAAACCTAAAAAGACTGAAAATGTAGAAAAAAACTTTCTTATTAGTTTCTGTTATAAAATTTAACAAAAATGTTTTCTCCTTCACTGATGTTCTCTGATGAGGCTGCAATGATGGGCACTGATGAGGTGGCACTAATCAGGAGACACTAATATGCAGCACTGATGGGTACTGATAGGTGGCACTGATGAGCACAGATAGGTGGCACTCATAGGTGGCATTTATGGGCACTGATAGGTAGCATGGATTGGCGGCACTGATGGGCATTGAATGGCAGCACTAATGGGCATTAATTGGTGGCACAATGGGTGGCACTGATGGCACTGAAAGGCAGCACTGACTGGCATCACTGATGGGCACAGATTGGCATCACTGCTGGGCACTGATTGGTATCACAGCTGGACACCATTGGGGCTGCACTGATAATCAGGGCACTGATCATCTGTGCTGGTCTCCCCTGTGAGGAAAGCTGCTGATCGGCTCTCCTCTCCTCACTCTCTGTCAGTGTGAGGAGAGGAATGTCGATAACCTGCATAATCTGCATTTCCTTATTTGCAAGTGATCATCTGTAATTGGATACAGCTGATCACATGGGTAAAACGCCTCATCAATGTCTCTTTACCAAGATCAGTGCCCTGTCCTAGGAAAGAGTGGAGTGACATCATATGATGTTGTCCCAGAATGAGAGAGCCACTTTGCGCCCATCATTTCACAATATGGTGGACGGGAGCTGGTTTAATAACTGAAATTTAGACCAAAACATAAAAATTACTGCACGTGTGTATTTATTTAGAAAGTGTTTATTTAAAGTGATTGTAAAGTATTTTTAAACAAACACGTCATACTTACCTGTGCAATGGTATTGAAAAGAGCAGCCCTGATCCTCCTTTTCTTCTGAGGAGTCCAGGGCTCCTCCTCTGCTCTGTGTACCACCATAGGATGCGGCTTCCTATGGTGGCACAGGTGTGGGCTCAATCCCGAGCCACGCTTTGTGTGTCCATTGACACCCACAGCGCAGCTCGGCCCTGTTCCCTCATAACTAGATTTGATTGACAGCAGCAGGAGCCAATAGTAATTACAGCAGTGTGATTGTAAGTAGATATGTGCACACTGAAATATTTCGTTTCGGAATTTTGTTTTCGTCCGAAAAATAAATTTATTTAGTTACTCCCAAAATTCATTTTTATTTATTTTGTTTCGTTAAAAAATGCATTAGTCCGAAAATCCAAAATAATTAAGGTCAAATTTGTCATTGAAGGCTTATGGTGTCTGTCGAAGGTTCTAAGAAGATTCGACGGAGCAGCTAAACTGTACGATGCTGCAATCGTACATTTCCGGTCGAATGTTCCGCCTACAAGCTATAGTAGAATTCTAATGTTGTATGACACTAGTAATAATTATATTTATTAATTATTATTACTAGTTAACCAACATTAGAATTCTTAGCCTATGGGCGGAGCATTTGATCATAAATGTTCGCTCGCCGCCACTGCTTCGTTGAATCTTAATGTTGAATCTTTTCTCTCTATGCCGAATAATCTTGGACTAATAGAGTTAGGCTAGGTACATTTGACCTTTTTAGCTGTTGTCTCTATAATATCGAATCTTTTCTATGTAGAATAGTCTTGGACTAATTAGGCACATTCGACCACATTGTCAGCGTCATGTCGAATCTCCTATCTATATCGAACTGTTGTTGCAACGAAAATTAAAATAAAGCATTTGTTTATGTCGGATCTTTCGGTTTTCGGATTCTGCATGTTCGTTATCGTTTGTTATAATGATAACAAAAATACCTGAAATTCGGATGAAAATGCATTCTCACGAAAACCAATGCACATGTCTAATTGTAAGCAGTAATACTTTTGCTAGGCGTCTACACTACAGATATACATACCTTCAGGTGATTGGTAAGGCTTTCACTAATTTTCTCTTTTATCAACAGGGAGAGCTAATCACTGGTCTGCAATTATTGGTGGCTCCCACTCCAAGAGTTATGTACTTTGGGAATATGGTGGTTATGCTAGTGACGGGGTCAAGCAAGTGGCCGAATTGGGATCACCAGTGAAAATGGAAGAAGAGATACGACAAAAGGTAAGACAGAAATTGAATTTGACATGACATTGAATTCATAGCTGCCTATTTGTATAATTTCTTTGTATTCTTTGTTTTTTTTTATTTAGAAGTTTTCTTTCCAATGCACTTTTAGATTTGGAATACAAACATGCTGCAGTGAGTAGGCAAGGGAGGCACTGGGGTTGATTTACTAAAGGCAAATAGACTGTGCAGTTTGCTATTGCAATTCACTTGGAGCTCAGTGAATGTGGTAAAGCTTTACTTTGTAAAAGAATATCCAATGAGGTGCAAAGGAAGTATAAAAAACAGCTTTTTTGCTTGCACATGATTGGATGATGGAAATCAGTAGAGCTTCACCCGATTCACTGAGCTCTGGGGAAAATAAGTGCTACATGCACAATCTATTTGTCTTTAGTAAACCAATCCCAATGCATCTGTTATCAATTATGGAAGCTTTATTTGGTGAGATTCCTTTGAGCATTCTGAAGATGCTCCTTCTACCATCTTCTACCAAAGATGACCTTATCTACCATTAATCCCTGCCATTTTGTAGCACTTGGAATTTTGGTAGCTGTTATAAGATTAAGTTGTTACAGGATTTGGTGCCATAATCACAACAGCAAAATCTGGGGAATTGCACACCAAATAGCTCAACTACATCTGCTGGTGAGCTAACAGAAGCTTCAGCCACAGTTCCCTCATCTTGGCCAAAAGCCTCTGATAGACATGTGCAATTTGTTTAGTTCTGAATTCGTTTAACAAATTTAGACAAACCTGTTAATTCTGAAATATCAGAATTTCTGAATTTTTCCGAAAATTCAAAAATGTTAAAGTTCGCAAATTACAAAAGATGAAATTTCAGAAATGTGAAAATTTGGACATTCACAAATTCGAAAATGTAGAATTTAAAAGTTTTTGAATTTCTGAAATTTCTAATTCTGAATTTTCAAATTGTCGCATTTCCAAAATTTCGAATTGTCGAATTTCCAACTTCGTTCTTTTGAATTTTCAGATTTTCATTCTTATTTTTGGATTTCTGCAAATTCAAATTTTCTAATTTACAAAATTTCAAATTGCCAACTTCGTTCTTTTGAACTTTCAGTTTTTCATTCTTATTTTCGGATTTCCGAATCTCCGAATTTTCAAATGTTCGAACTTTCAAATTTTAGAATTTCGGAATATTCAGAAACATTTTTAAATTTGAAATTCGAAATTTGGTAATTCGGAAATCCAAAAATAAGAATGAAAATCCACAAATTCAAAAGGCTAAAAATACGTAAATTAAAAAAAAACGAAAATTTGAAAATCTGAAATAATAACTAACCAACAATAACAACTTAACTATTACTAACTATTAAATAATAGGTATTGGAATTTCCTTTCAGATTTGGCTGTTAGTGAACATTATGAATACAACTGTATCCGAAATTACAAATTATCCGCAATAACGAATGCCATATCTAAACGAATGGAATGTAACGAATTCATGATATTAAATGACAATAATAATAATAAAAACTTATTATGAGTATTATTTATTATTTTTTTGTTCCATTCCATTTATTTAGATGTGGAACTCTTTATTTTGGATAATTTGTAACTTCAGACAAATTTGTATTTGTTTCATTCACTAACAGCCAAATATGAAAGGAAATTCCAATACCTATAATTTAATAGTTAGTTATTCTATGTTAGTTATTACTTGGAATTTTTGGATTTTGGATTTTTGTTCTTTCGAATTTTCGGATTTTCTTTTCTTATTTTCGGATCTTTGAATTTTCTGATCTTCAAATTTTCGGATTTTCAAATTTCTGAATTTCCAAATTTTGGAATTTAAGAATTCCACATTTTGGAATTTACAAATTCTGAGTTTTCGAATTTTCAAATTTACAAATTTTTGAATTTACGAATTTTCGAATTTCCAAAAAAAAACAGAAAACAAATGAAACGAAAATTAATACATTTTTCCGGAGTGTCTAGCCTTTGATGCATTTCACCCTGGCTGGGCTTAGTCGTAGAGGTTTAGTATCCTAATGTTATTAAATATTAACTTTCAAAACTTAAAAAAAAAAACCTACCCTAGTAATGGTATATTGGTAACTCATAAATGACAAGAAAGGACAAGGGACTACAATAGGCCTTAAATGGAACCACTTAGGAATGCACATCTTTTAACACATTTAAATTGTTACATTAGTGCAATCATATTGATAAAGAACACGTTTATATCATGTTTGTAAACTGAATTCTATCTTCTTCAGAGCAGTTTTGTATTCACTCAACATGGCTTTAGGCCGGAGTCCATTAGTGAAGACAAGGCACACTCTCTTGGCCTATAAACTTTCATTAACCACTTGACCTCTGGAAGATTTACCCCCGTTCATAACCATAAAAAATTCTATAAAACATAAAAAAAATCTAATTTCTTAATAAATTTAGGCCAATATGTATTCCACTACATGTTTTTGGTAAAAAAAAACAAAAAAAAACAAAAACAAACAATAAGCGTATATTGATTGGTTTATGCAAACATTCTAGCTTTTACAAACTATGGGATATTTGTTCCAGCCACCGGAAAAGATAAGCAGACGTTCACTTATCTTTTCCGGTGGCCGAAGCAATCAACAGGCACAGTACACTTTATTTTATGCTTCTTTTTTTGTATATTTGGTACGCTTAACTTGTATTAAGGGGGTTAGGAGTTAATAAATGTGTGAAACAGGACTATACTATGTTAGAAGGGTAATTCTCAACAATGGTGACACCAACTGCAATACAAACTTGAAGGGATTAAAGTGGATATAAACCCGATAAATGAAATCTGACCTGAGTACATATATCTGCAGTGTTGTCTTATCTCTCTCCAAAGCAATTAGCTCCTTGTCTTTCTGCTGATCCATTCTTCTGTTATCAGCATGATAACTTCTGACAAGCTCTCCGACAACCAAGACAAAATCGGCCTGAAATTTGTGTCGGGGCGGATGCTATAAATAGATTAGCAGAGAGCTGGTCTATTCACAGCACAGCTCTGCACATTCCTTTTTTTGCCTATGTGGAGTAGACATGTGCACACTGAAATATTTTGTTTTGGAATTTCGTTTTCGTCTGAAAAATACATTTATTTAGTTACTCCCGAAATTAGTTCTGAAACCTTCGTTAAAAATTTGTCCGAAAATCCAAATGAATTAAGGTCGAATCTGTCATTGAAGGCTTATGGTGTCTGTCGAATGTTCAAAAAAGATTCGACGGAGCAGCTAAACTGTATGACTCCGTATAGTTTAGCTGCTCCGTTGAATCTTCTTAGAACTTTCAGCAGACACCATTAGCCAAAGATTCGACTTTTGTATGTTTTTCGTTGCTTTGTGGAATCTTTGTGATTCATGTTGAATGTATATAGTTCAAACGGAAAATGGACTGGTGATAGTGATCACTGATCAGACAGGTAACAAGATAGGGTATATAGAATCTCAATCTATAATATAGAATCTATAATAATAAATCACCCCCCCCCCCACAACACGGGAAGCCTCTGAGGCTATCACAACACTAGCAACACTAGTATCACTGTCAAGTTCACAACACTAACACAATAGCAACAGATTATTATGAAAAAGTTAAGTTGAACTCTAGCTTGCTTCACTATTGTTCTGCTTCTGTGCTTATGCTTAATTGCTAAATAACTTAGGTTCTCTGACAAACGGACCAGCTGAGATTGACTGTCTTCTGAAATGATTCAGTGTGTGTCTCTCTCTGCTAGCAATTGTAAGTAAGTTGGCTGTACGTATGTACCTAGTTCTAGCTATTTTACTGCTCCTCCTCTTTGGTTACAATCAGCCAATAACATTCATCATCATCATTATTTTTATTTTACTTCCCCCACCCAATTCCAGCAGTAATCTTTTCTCTCTCTGTCAAATCTTTTCTCTCTGTCGAATCATTTCTCTCTGTCAAATCTTTTCTCTCTCTGATGAATCTTTTCTCTCTGTCAAATCTTTTCTCTCTATGTAGAATAATCCTGGACTAATAGAGTTAAGGTTAGGCACATTCGACCACAGGTTAGATAGATACAGATTGTCACATTCATGTCAAATCTCCTATCTATATCGAACTGTTGTTACAACGAAAACGAAAATAAAACATGTATTTATGTCGGATCTTTCGTTTTTCCGATTCTGCACTTTCGTTATCGTTTGTTAAAACAATAACGAAAAAACCTGAAATTCGGATGAAAATGCATTTCGGCCGAAAACTAATGCATATGTCTAATGTGGAGTGGGGGGGTGCCTTTCCTTACTCTACCCTAAAACAAACAAAATTAAAAACATACTACAAATGTCCATCGATTACCTTTTTTCTCCAAATAATTTTTTTTTCTGAAATTGTTACTATTGAAACTTCATTTTTCTGTGTAGCTGATGACGATCGGATTGTGTTACTGCATTGTTCAATAGTGTTGAATCGGAGGGTATAATGCGTGGAACATTATGTGACCATATAGAACCACTGAGTCCCCCAGTCAAGCTGCTGCCTAGTCACATGCCCTCCTAGCATTATTTGCCTTGAATTGGATTCAGCTGTAAAAGATGGATCAGTCAGACAGAGCTTTACGCATTTCATTGGCGGCCAGTGTTTTTTTTTTTGGGGGGGAGGCAAACAACAGACTCCAGGTCGGTAGGTCATCCAGCCCCACACTTAGCCCATCCACGTTGCGGCCAGGCCAGTGCTTCCACTGACAACGGATGGCGGTGGGTGTCTCCTTCTCCTCTGTATCGTGGCACCTTCCTCCTCCTAGGCGTCCAATAGGATTGCCTGTCTTTTCAGCCAATTGGGTGATGGGTCACCGGATTGGAGGTGGATCAGTGTATGAATAGCGAATATTAATTTGCTATTCTCACACAACTGGATGGGCTCAGAGAGTGCTCTGCGCCCCGAGCCCACCCTTTTTTGAAGCCTATTAGAACCTCTGGCTCTAATCACATGCATCAACCCCCCTCCCACTCTGCATGTAGATGAGGGGGCCGGATGCATGGATGGAGGGGTGGTACCTGTGCGCCACTAATGGACAGGCCACCACTGGTCTATTTGCTGTCTGATGTTTGCAATTTTTTTTACCTATATTGTAGTAGAGTATTGTACCTTTTAATTATGCAGAAAGTTTTGAAATGAAGTGATAACCTTTATTGGCTAAATTAAAGTGGATGTATACCCCCCAATTATTTTTTCCTACACCTGTAAGGCAAAAGGCATAATGAGCTAGTATGCACCGCACGCTAGCTCATTATGAAATACTTACCTTAGAATGACATGTTGCCTCGGCATTTCTTCCGGGTATTGCGGCTCCATCGCTGTGTATGGCTGGAGCCGCGATGTCGTCACTCCCGCGCGTGCGTGCGGGAGACCATTTTCCGGCAAAGCCCGGCATCTGCCGGGCTTTCAGCCGAGAATCCCCTGTGTGCATGCACTGCTGAAGGGGGAATTTTTTTTTACCTTATTATAGCCTTACCTGTAGGTTAAAGTTATAAAATTAACTATACAACCACTTTAAGAGGCAAGTTATTGGAACACAATTAAGCTCCTTCCTTTGGCTTTATAAGGTTCTAAAATTATTCTAAAATCTGCATATTTAAACATTTATATTGGGAATTTAAGTCCAGTTTAGAGGTCATGTTGCAGTGTAGGCTGAGGTTTACTGTTATATTTCGAAATTCATTTAAGCTTTATGGTTAGCAGTTAAGTTTGGCCTACCCAGTATTACTTTTTAAGGTTTACTGCTCCCAGTTTTGGTGTGATAACTTTATTTTTCCAGACTTATCGCTTCATTTCTCAAGTGTGAAATTTCTTGTGTCCAGCTTAATGTGACCAAATCAACTGTACCGATTTTATTGCGACTAAAACTAATGTGCCGATAAAAGCAGCATATACACATGCTCTACTGCATCTAAAGGAGAAAAAGGCACTAAAAAGTCATTTTTATCTTTTTCCGAAAACACATCTTGCTGGCCTTTAGTTCGTCAAGCCATAACCTATATTCCACTTTTATAGAGCTTCCTAAATGCCATCGGTTACAGTCTTCTGCACGTCCCGTAACTCTGCCTTAGGCCTTTTCCCGTCTCGCCCACCTCTATAAACATGTTTGTTTTTACCTGAAGCTAGTGATTATCTAAAAAGCAGTTCTCAGTAATACACTGAACTCCAAGTGTTACCAAATCCTCCAAAGAACAAGCTTGAGAAAGCCAACTGTATTTTCTCCCCCGGTAATTGGCGCTTTCAACAAGGAAAGAAGGCGTTTCTAAATTTAAAAGATACCTGTGGCTTTTGTTGGACCTATTTATTTATTTTTTTCTAAATAAAACCGATCCTTTAGTAATGTTCCATTTAGAACCATGCTGGAAAACAATCCATATGTGTGTCTAAAAGCATTTCATTTATTTCCACTTTTCTTTTTTTGTTCTGTCAATGCTGCAAATGAAGACGCACAGTATTGCCATGTGCTCTGGGCCTAGAGAAAATGTACTATTTAAAGTACATTAAGGGCAGTAATAATACAGTTGAAGAAGGTTATGTTTGCTGAGCCATGTGTTAGACCAAGTCTAAAGGATGGTTTGAAAAGACTGGAATAAAAGGGGTTTTGGACACAATGTAAACCATTTTGTACCAGAGAAAACCTGCATACTGACTTGCTTTAAGATTGGTAATAGTTAGAAATACTCTATAAGCTCTATCATTATTGTTGTTAATAATAATAATTTAACCACTTGCTTACTGGGCACCTAAACCCCTCTCCCCCCTCCTGCCTGGACCAATTTTTAGCTTTTAGCACTGTCACTATTTGAACGAAAATTGTGCGGTCATACAATACTGTGTACAAATGACATTTTTATCATTTTTTTTTCCCACAAATAGAGCTTTCTTTTGGTGGTATTTAATCACTCCTGTTTTTTTTATATTTTGTTAAAATTGTTTTATATTTTGTAAATATATTTTGCAAACAAATTTTTCTCCTTCATTGTTGTACGTTGATGAGGCTGCATTGATGGACACTGATAGGCTGCATTGATGGGCACTGATAAGGCAGCACTGATGGGCACTAATAGGCAGCACTGATGAGGTGGCACTGGTGGGCACTGATAGGTGGCATTGGTGGGCACTGACAGGTGGCACTGATGGGCACTAATAGGTGGCACTGATAGCTGGCACTGACGGACACTGATAGATAGCAGGGATGGGCACTGATGAGGTGGCAGGGATGGGCACTGATGGGGTGGCAGTGATGGGCACTGATGGGTGGCAGTGATGGGCACTGGTAGGTGACACTGATAGGCAGATAGGCAGCACTGCTGGGTGGCACTGATGAGGCATGATTGGAACCACTGGTGGGCATTGATAGGTGGTACTCATAGGTGGTACTCATGGGCATTGGTAGGTACTGATTGCTGGCACTTATGCACTGATTCGTGGCACTTATGCACTGATTTGTGGCACTGTGTGGGCAATGGCAGGTGGCACTGGAAGGCGGTATTTGTGGACACAGATGAGGCGGCTTCGCCTCTTCCTCTTCCGTAGGGATGAGCTCGAGTCGAACATGAGCCAACAATTCATTATAGCCGCGAGTGATTTTAAATGACTTTATTCCTGCAGAAATGACACTTTGTGCAGGGACAGTTCTAAGCATGGGAAACATGAGCCCATTCACAGGCATACTATAGACACCCCCCAGGTACGGAATTTAAAGGAATATTACACTTTTATTGTTTCACTTTAAGCATTATTAAAATCACTGCTCCCAAAAAAACGTCTGTTTTCAAAACTTTTTTTTGCATTGATACATGTCCCCTGGGGCAGGACCCAGGTCCCCAAACACGTTTTAGAACAATAACTTGCATATTAGCCTTTAAAATTAGCACTTTATATTTTGAACATTCGAGTCCCATAGACTTTAATAGGGTTCTAAAGTTCACACGAAGTTTAGGTCTGTTTGCAGGTTCTGGTGGGAACCGAACCAGGGAGTGATCAGCTCATCCTTACTCTTCTGGCCCGATGTCCCATGCACTGAAGCCGGTAATGGGCTTCTTTTTTTTTTCTGTTAGCGAGAGGAAAAAAAAAACGCTTACTGATCTTCTGTTTACATCAAGTAATCAGCTATAGCTGTCATTCGGCTATAGCATGGATCTGAAGGAGTTAATTTGCTAAATATGAGCCTTTTTAGTTGAAACAAGGTTCCATCTTTTAAGTTCTACTGGCACTAATCTAGTAGTGTTTGGGCAAGATTAAAATGGACCTAGGCTTGGGTATCTTTTTTGTTATACCATGGATGCTAAAACCTAACTCCATGTTTGTAGCTATTTTAAATAGTAAATTTCGGCCGATTTGGCCCCAACAAAAATGTCCTTTATCAAGGAATGCTGCTGCTATCAGCTTTGTATAAAAAAAAGATAAAAAGCTAGCACAACAAACAAAATAAACAGAAGAAATACCATACATGATATATAATATATATAGTAGTAAACAGCCCTATTGATAGTGACAATTCATAGATTGAGGCCTTGAGAAGGAGCTGATGCTCCGAGCGCGTAGCCAGCTTATTCTGACAGCCTATCCCTTCCTGGGCTTCCTGGCTGTCTCCTGGTCTCTGGTGACGTCACATCCGCTCCTGCGGCTCATCGTGATTATTTCTGGATCCAGGGATGCCATACAGCTCGCACACAGCACTTACAACATCTGTGGCCCCTGAACACAGTGCGATGTCTGTGAGAGGGACTGGATGAGCCCTGCAAAGCACCGGATGAGCCTAATTTTATCTTACTTTTGTGAGTGGTTTTAATCCTTTGCAATAAACTGTGCATTTAAGTACTACACTCAGGACGGTACTTCCAGTCTCTCTCTCTCTCTCTCTCTCTCCTATGGAGCTGCATGCATATAGTGCACAGGGCTGTGTTCTGGCAGAGGTACGGAGATTTCTCCTGTGCTGCCAGAACAAAACCAAGTTGTCCTGATTCTAAGTCTGTATATTTACCAATAAAAGTGATACTAAAGTCTTGTTTTTTTTCTTTGTTTCAAAATAACAAACATATTATACTTCCCTGCTCTGTGCAGAGGTTTTGCACAGAGCAGCCCTGATCCTCCTCCTTTTGGGTCCTTTGGGCGCTCCTGTCCCCTCCCTCCTGCCGAGTACCCCAACAACAAGCAGCTTGCTATGGAGACACCCAAGCTTACGGTAGTTAGCCAGCTTCTTGCTCCCTCTATAGTTAGAACCCTGGATCACACTCTCGCTCCTCTGAACCTGTCTCTTGACCCAAGTGTGCCCTCCTTCCCCTCCTCCCTCTTTCTACCCTCCACCTCTACCCCATACCCTCACCTCCCCTTCCCCTCCCCTGAAGATCCTTCTTCACCTCTAGGGGAGGAGAAAGTGCTTGGCACGAGATCCACTTGTACATTGGTCCTCATGTGGAAAAAAGTGAAGTTAGCATTATATGATGGATGGCTTTTCCACCTGATTGTTTTTTGTTTTTGACGTTTTTTTATTTTCGTTATTCCTGTTCTGATTATTTGTTGACTGTATTTACCCGATTCGTAACTACATCCCCAGGTGACTTACAATGATTTGGTGAATCTCAGACGGAGGGCATAATATACAACAGGGGGCTCAGTCCCCAGCCTCCACCTAAATATTCTCCCTTGCTCCTCAGACCTATGGGAATCACCTAAAAATTGTCTCCTGTATTGTTAAAGGGCTTCGCTCCCCAAATAAACGCATATGCATATTTAGACACTTAAAGCGTCTGCAGACGGATGTGGCTCTCCTCCAAGAGACTCAGCTTTCTACAGACGATTTAACACAGTATAGTTTAATAGTATAAGCGTATATCATAGTTTCATAGTTTGTAAGGTTGAATAAAGACAACACTTCATCCAGTTCAACCTGAGTGAATGTCTACAATTGTCCCTATCTCTGTACATTGCACACTCACATCAGCCCCTACCCTCAAGGAGCCCACAATCCAAGGTCCCCATTCATATATTAGGGCCAATTTTGGACAGAAGCCAATTTAACCTACCTGCATGTCTAAACTATGGGTAGGTGAGGTTTTTCGGCTCTCCAGCAGAAGGTCGCAATGCTGGAGTGGTTGTATTGCTTCACAGAAATCTGACATGCTATTCGAGATGTATGGACTGATTGGACTGGCCGCAAAATGACACTACATATGACGCTAGGTGCTAAAGACATAGCTATCACTAACATATATGCCCCTAACTCTCCTGACACTCTCTTTTTTCAAGACATGGAATCCTGGATATTGAGTGCCCCTGAAGCTCTTCATTTGGTAGGTGGAGATTTTAACTATGTCATGCCCTTATCGGAGCATGGCACCAGTGTTCAAACTCGTACGCCACGAAAAAAAGCCATTTCCCCAACTGCTGACCAAACTCTTTTAACTCAATCCATCACTTCTATACATTTTGTAGATTTATGGCGACTAACACACCCGACGGACCGGGATTTTGCTTTCTTTTTGCCCCCTCACAATTCTTTTTAATGTATCAATTATTTCTTTGCCTCCCCTGCGCTACCATCGGCATTACATGACACGGAAATCAGTGACGCAAGAATCTCGGACCACAGTCCAATAGCGATACACTTAACAAATGCCAAACCCTCATCTCCCTTGCCTACATGGCGCTTTCCTTCTTATTTGGCAGACAATGAGGATTTACATCATACACTATATGAAGCCTTGGCAGAATATGCCTCTACAAACAGAGTGTACATTACAGATGCAAACCTTTTCTGGGAAGCAGGTAAAGCATTTTTGAGGGGAAAAAATATTTCATACACTACCCAGTTTAAGAAACACTCTCGGCAACAATACATGCAGGCTAGTGATGCTTTACGCTCAGCGTATGAACGTCTTACATTAAACCACACCCCTGATAATGTACAAACCTGGCAACAGTCTAAACGCAGTTTTGACATGTGGGCAGAACAGCAAGAATCAGCTAAAACATCTTATTCTGCCTTACGTTTTCACAGGTTTGGCAACAAGGCAGGCAGGCTATTGGCAACCTATGCTCAGGCCGAAGGCGACCTACCCACATTTCCGCCTTAAAAAATGCTGCAGGCTCCATTGTGACCACACCTGTTGAAATAAGTAAACTTCTTGCTGACTACTATACGACCCTGTACTCTAGCTAAGACCCACCTACCTAAGTTCAATTCCACTCACTTAGAAACACTCAATGCTCCCATCTCCTTGGAGGACATCCAGTTGATTATTAAATCTCTAGCATCCACCAAGGCCCCAGGCCCTGATGACTACACAGCGGAATTCTACATACTGGCAAAAGACTTTATCCCTGACACTCTGAAACATGTCTTCATCGCAATGTGGGATGGTGGCCCCTATCTCCCCACGGGAACGCAGGCACACATTAGACTAATCTCCAAAAAAGGAAAAGACCCCCTACACCCAGGCTCGTCCAATCTCCCTGATCAATGTAGATGTTAAAATTCTATCTAAAATAATAGCATCATGTCTAGCTCCATTACTCCCCTCTTTACTCCACCCAGCCCAATCTGGTTTCGTTCCAGGGTGTTCTGCCATCTTGAACATCTATGCGCTTTCTTTTAAGCATACATTTGCTCCCTTTGTACTGGGGTCTGCCAGGACTGGAGGAGTCACTTTCTGCCTTGAAAAAATCCTGACGATCCAGAGGGACTCTGGACCTCCTAGAGGGGGAGTGTGAGCGGCCGGGGCTTCAATAGATAAGAAAGCATGCTCGTCCAGGCATAATGCCCTCTTTTTCCCACACCTTCTTACTTACCCAAAGTTGGCTCCTACCTGGTATTGCGGTGTTCTTTGTTATGTGGTGTTAGGCTCATGCTGGCGGAAGAACCGAAAGGTGCAAGGGGGGCTGCATGGCAACAGAGAGAAATAAGGGAAGTTAGAGAGGGAAAAAATACATATATACCCCCTTTTTTTTGGCAAAGAAAAACAAATTTAAATAAAAACCCCCATCCTCTATTATTATTATTATTTATGATTTATATAGCACCAACAGTTTACACAGAGCTTTACAATGTAAAGGGAGGACAGCACAATTACAGTACAGTTTAATACAGAAGGGACAGGAGGGCCCTGCTCATAGAGCTTACATTCTAAAGGGAGGGGGTGATGGTACAAAAGATAATAGATGCAGGGAATTATTTGATAGGGGTTGGCTCAGGGACAGTTGTTAGGTGGGTGTGGGATAGGCTTCCTTGAATAAGTGAGTTTTCTGAAATCGCCTAAAGTGGACAGGTTAGGGGCTGATCGAATATACTGGGGCAGGGAATTCCAGAGGATGGGAGAGGCTCTGGAGAAGTCCTGAAGGCGAGCAGGAGGTCCTGGGAGGAACGGAGGGGACGATTTGGGCGATATCTGCAGATGAGGTTGGTGATGTAGCTGGGAGAGATGTTGTGGATGGCCTTGTAAAAAAGTGGTGTGACATCCTAGTAATACATTCTTCCTTGTGCCCTTTAAATAGAGCACCTGAGAGAGACACCCCGCCTATGTTCTAATCAAAAAAGGGCTAGTACAATTAGGAGGGAAGCCAACGCCCATCCACACAAAAGAACACTTTTAAGCTGGCTACACATCATGCAATCCTCTGCAGATTTTCTCCCTCAGATTTACCAATACCACATAATACAAGGTCAAACCTTAAGAGCCTCAATTTGTATGCAATCAGACAGGCCCCTGCAATCAGACAACAAAAGGTACACAGTGTATATGGGATCTTTAGAGATATGAGAGCAAGAAAAAGAAAAAATCTTATAGAGGTTGACAGACCTGGAAAGAGTTCCATAGGAGAGAAGACATCATTCAGTCCCAGCTGCTGGATCTGGACTCCAAAGCAGGCATGCCACAAGAGGATTGTCATCTCCGATTTGAGAACACCTCAACTCCAAAAAACCACCAGAAAGGGTTCCCCACCTTGTTGGTACGTTTTGCAGCCATTTGATGCCGTGGGGTTGATAAAAATTGGAGAGTGCAAAATCTGGTGCAGCTGTAAATGGTAGCCAATCAGCTTCTAACTTTAGCTTGTTCAATTAAGCTTTGACAAAAACCTGGAAGCTGATTCTATGTAGATTCTATGCAGAGCAGCACCAGATTTTGCACTCTCCAGTTTTAGTAAATCAACCCCTGTGCCTTTTGAGGTGTCATAAGGACAGGAAATGGGGAGAAGTCTCTCCACTGGTGGCACAGGGGGTTTAACCCCTTTCCTCTCTACTAAAATAGCTGGTTTGATTTCTGCTTGCATGTTTATTGAAGTGGTTTAACCTCACATCCTATCCTGGTGATAGGGAAATAGAAACAGGTAGAAATCTCAAAAACAGGGATATAGAAAGCTCTTATTCCTCAACAGAGGTTTTGACCCTTTCCTATTTTATTGAAACTAAAGAAAAAAATGGCTGACATAGGACTTTAATTCTGAGATGAAGAAATTGATATTTCAGAACTCTAGGTGATTTGCTTGGTCTTAACATATATTCCATAACGGATTTATTTTCAGGTCCTTTGTGGAGGCCAGGTTTAGGAGGAATAAATGTGGTTCT
This sequence comes from Lithobates pipiens, assembly GCF_037356315.1. NCBI lineage: Eukaryota > Metazoa > Chordata > Amphibia > Anura > Ranidae > Lithobates > Lithobates pipiens. The sequence continues at coordinate 212,277,110 of NW_027507686.1, forward strand.
GCTAATATGTGAGCATTGATGGGCTGAATTGAGTAAGAGCGTTAATGCTTTTCCAAAATAACATGTTAAAACACACACAAGTAAATATGCCCAAAAAATTATATTGAGAATAACGATAGCGTACCCTGCAAATGGTAAAGGGCAAGAGTTTAACATGCTATAAATGCAATATATATATATATATATATATATATATATATATATATATATATATATTTGATTTAATATTGTACAAATGAAATCATAATTTAGTGTATTCCCACACAGAGCTAGCTTAAACAACTAATTTATTCCAACCTTTTTCAACCTTTTTAACAAGGAGGAACTATTAAATTCAATTTAAGGTTGCAGGGAGCCCCTGGTAATAATAGTTTATCTGAAGCTCACAGACCATTAGCATAGACAGTAAATTGTAGATGTAAAAATATATTAAGAAATGTGAGGCACTTAGCATATTCCACACCAAGGACTGCTCTATAACACAATTTAATGTTCATAAATAATAAAAATAGCAAATACTACTACTAATAATAATGGGCCGAAGATAAATGAAGACAGTAAAAAATGTATATTCTCTCACTTGGTGGTCAGTAATGAAATGTCCACGTAGTTTGACGGCCAGTGGAAACTTGTTCACTTACATTGGTGCTCAGTGACATGCACCCTTACACTTGTGGTCAGTGGAGAAAGGACTTCTTTTATTGGAGGTTAGTGAAATGCTTCCTTAGTTTGGTGATCTGTATGAAAAGGCCTTCTTACATGCTGTAGGTGTATAGGTGGCCAGTGGTGATAAGATTTCCTATACAGTATATGTGTATAGGTGGTCAGTAGAGAAGGACCTTCTTAGATTTTTGGTCAGTGGTTAAAATGTCCTCCTCAAAGGCACCCAAAAAATCATTGGTTATTTATTGGAGAGGCAAAAACTGCTCATTGCTCAATGAACCCTTAAAAACCTCTGGAGAAACCCCACAAAATCCTGGTTGAGAGAGGCTGAATCTATTCTACCAGCCTTCTGCAATCCTGTGCACAGCAGCATCACACACATGTTAAGGAAGACTTAACACTCTGAACAAATATGAACTCTACTGCTTTGCCCAGTGATGTTAGTCATAGCTCCCACCTTTTCCTGATTTTGAGAGACTGTCCCTGATTTGGAACAAGGAACAATAATGGCAAAAAAAGCACTTTTGGGATCTTGCGCATCTTTTGGTCTTGCCCACTATTGCACCCATTTTGGAGAGCACTCAGATATTTCCTGATTGCCCAGGATTCTTCCTCCTTTACCACTCCTCAATACCTCTCAAGACCTATAAGAAATCCATACTCAGCCACCTTTTATACACTGCAAAAGCCCGTATCCACCTGAAATGGGAGGATCCTAACGCCTCCTTCATAGCCCTCCGGTTCTGCAAAATAGAGGAAATAAACCACATGGAGGACTTGGTCATCTCGCTCCAAAATAAACATGAGACCTATAATAAAACCTGGTTTCATTGAAACAGTTACATTTTCTCTGATGAAGGGAAGGCCCATATGGCGGAGGATCCTACTACCCTTGGTGGGGACCCCACACCAAACACTCAGGGCTTGTGCAGTGTCAGATCTATTATGGACCTTGCTTATTTCATCAAAGAAGGTGGAGGCTTTCCCCCCATCTTCAAAATGTTGTACACCTTACATTTCCTGTATTTGTATGTGCATGCACTTAGGTGATCATAAAAAAAGAACTTAAAAAAAAAGCACTTGTTGGTTTAACTAATAATTTTTGTATACCTCTCCTTTAAGGGGGTATGGCATGGGGTGTGTCCTATGCCTACATACTTTTGCTAATAGGTGTCTCTCGTTCCCATGTCAAAGAAATGAGAGGTATGCTGTTAGTTAAGGCTGGGTTCACACTGCTGCGGCTGGGAGACCCGGATGTGATTCGCACCGCACTGCAGTGCAAATCACATCCGATCTCTGTGCGATGCGAGTTCATCCATACAGATAGTATGGCTGAATTCGCATCGCACCCGCCGCAAACTCGCACAGGACCCTTTTTTTGGTCCGCAGCACAATCAGATCGCATGGGTGTTCACACCATGCGATCCGATTCCTGTCCGTGTTTGCAGATCGCACTGCGATATGCGAACTGATCTGGGGGTGTCATTAAGATTTCACTGACACTCCCAGCAGTCCGCATAGGGCAGTGTGAACTGCCGGCGGGAGGCATGCGATCCCACATCGCTCCAGTGTGAACCCAGCCTTAGAGTCAACTTGCTTACAAGAGTATAAAACAAAGGCCTCATCAATCAGCTGATTCTTGTTCATATTTCAATCATAGGATTGGGGGAAGGTTTATGACCAAGCTGTATTGCATAACTCCAGTACAGAAAAGTGAGGTCACCAATCTGGCTATGCCATACAGCAGGGATGCTTTGATTACAATACCTGGGTGAACACAATTACAAATACTTTGGCAGGTAAAACAATTTGTTAGTGTATTTCAGCAGTTTATTCAGTCCAGGTTTCAGCTTAAAGCTCTATTGATTTGTATTGTAGTTGACAGATATTAACGATCTATATGGAAAAAATAAAGAAGCTGGGGACAGTGTTGGTTCTGTGCAATGAAAGATTACAGCTGCAATGTATCTGTAGCAGGCTGCAACACACAAGCAATCATCTGGTTGGCTGGTATGGGAAGTACCTCTAATTAATATTTTTTTTTTCTTTAATAAATGAGTCTCACTAATGCAGTTCACAGTACAATAAAACATGGAGAACAGGTACTGTTAATTCTAATTATGTCACATGGAGGCGATAGCAATATAATACATTATGTTAGCTCTGCTGAGCCAGCGATCCTTTGTGGATAATGAGAATAAAATCTGTAAAAACTCTTAAAAATGATGTCTAGAGGGAACTTAGACAGGTCATAGGAATGCTGGTCAGACATTTATGAATACAAAATGTTTCATCTTTGCATGCAAAACTATTCTACTTGCCTTGCAAATTCAGCCATATGGGATAAAATTGAACAGTATTTTTTTAATCTTGAGCATATTGCAATTTTAAGATGTAGCTAACTTTATTTTAAATGAGAAAGCATATTTCAGACATTGATTTTTCTTTCCTGTCTCCAGAGAAGGACCAGAAATTCGCACTTTTAAGTTCAATACTCATAAAAGAAACAATGGCTATTGATTTCATTTTATAACGTAAAATTCTGAGTTAAGCTATCTAACAGATAAATGCCTTCTCACACACCAGACCATTGATTCATTCCAAAAAGATATTGGGATAAGGCCCAGCTCTGATCCACCAATCTTTGCCTCGATCCATCTTGCCATACCCAATTGTAATAACCCCAATTTATGTGATCGGAATGTGATTGGGGATTCATTGTAAAATGAAGCTTCACCTCATTTACTAAGCTTTAGATCAACATTTTGCCAATACACAAGTTCTTGAAATTAGCTGTTAGGTGTCAGTAGGTGCTGCAGCAACCATCATATGTAAATCATAGACATCCCAAGCTGAAGATATGTCACTCACCAGAACACCAAGGATTTTTCTTTCAAAGGCAACATTTTGGAGCAACACAGGACCCTTTCATCCGGTAGGTGATGTCACTTGAATGATAAAAGGGTTCTGAGTGTCTCTGAAATGCTGCCTTTGTTAATATGCTGTGACCACTGAAAAAAGCTTTTGATCCAAGGCAGTGGAACTTCCCTCAAATAGTAAAGTACCACCCATTCTCTCTTCCCCCTCAGTCTGTAACTGAGTTGCAGGTATTTTAGGGGGAGGCAGTACTGTTTTTGTGCTCATACCTCCTCAATCCTTAATAAGCAAACAAACGTCTCTATGCCTCACTTCCAGTTGCTCCTTAATCCAGTAACTTAAGTTTGTAACACCGCACATTGTTTGATCTGCTTGCCGTTTTCAGCATTAGCCATTTTGTAAATATAAATAATCATATTTGAGACATATTACGCTATGGGATCTTCCTGCTTATTCCCTGCTTTCATTTGCCGTGGATGAATGGGCAAACTAACCAATTGGGAGCCATTATTGCAATACAGCAATCTTAAGGACATCATCCCTGGTTGCCACACTCAGGAGGGCTCATCATTAGAAATATCTGAGTGCCATTTCTTACCCATTTAGAGGTAAGCGCCTAAGAGAGTACTGAGTGGAGCACACGAAGAGTGTTATTAAAATAGTTTTATGGACTGTATTGTAGATGCTGCTAGTCTATAATCTATGTACGGTGTGTAGGTTGGAGCATATACTTTCAGTTTCAAGTTTGGAGTCCTCCTCTAGACCATGCCTGTTACTCCTGTACAGGACTTTGTACCAAGCCACATATGTTCTGGTCCCATATCTTGTTGCCCAGAAGTTACACATTTGGATATACATCAAATATAATGCTCTATTGGAGGGAACTTTTGCATCCATATATTTGTTTCCAGCTACTGATGCAAGTGGACCATGTACTACTATTCCTGGTTTTCCTGAAGGATCATATAAAGGGACTTTCTGCACATTCCTTCTGCTCACAACCAGTATTACAGTATCCAGGATCCCTCTGTACACAATTTACAAGTTCAAGGATGACTGAGAATGTGAAATAATTGTGTAATATTGACAGGGTGGTATTGGGTTTATGATTGATTTTATAATTGTCTATGTGTAAGGCTTCATGCACATGAGACGCAGATGCAAACGCTGCTGGACACATGTTGAAACCGGCGTTTAGAAACGCGCGTTTTGCCGCGATTTTTACCGCGATTTAGCGGCGTTTTACCGCGTTTTACCGCGTTTGCGTCTAGAAGCGTTTAGTTAAGCTAACATCATAGACCCTCCCCAGCTCAAAAATTAACTATTTCAGCAATTTTGTGAGACCAGAGTGAGTAGCAGCAGCTGTGAGAGCTGCAGTGTACTTGTATTTAGCGTGTCACTTGCCACGGCACCTGCCACAAGTTGTGGATTGTCCACTTGCCACGTGACTTGCCACATCACCTGCCACGTCACTTGCCATGTCATCTGCCACAAGTTGTGGATTGTCCAACTGCCACGTCACCTGCCACAAGTTGTGGATTGTCCACTTGCCACGTGACTTGCCACATCACCTGCCACGTCACTTGCCACGTCACCTGCCAGAAGTTTTGGATTGTTCACTTGCCACGTCACTTGCCACGTCACTTGCCACAAGTTGGGGATTGTCCACTTGCCACATCACCTGCCACAAGTTGTGGATTGTCCACTTGCCACGTCACTTGCCACATCACCTGCCACGTCACTTGCCACGAGATGTGGATTGTCCACTTTCCACGTCATCTGCCATGCCACCTGCCACAAGCTGTGGATTGTCCACTTGCCATGTCACCAGCCACATCACCTGCCACAAGTTGTGGATTGTCCACTTGCCACGTGACTTGCCACATCACCTGCCACGTCACTTGCCACATCACCTGCCACAAGTTGTGGATTGTCTACTTGCCACGTCACTTGCCACATCACCTGCCACGTCACTTGCCACGTCACCTGCCACAAGTTGTGGATTGTCCACTTGCCACGTGACTTGCCACATCACCTGCCACGTCACTTGCCACGTCACCTGCCACAAGTTTTGGATTGTCCACTTGCCACGTCACTTGCCACGTTACTTGCCACAAGTTGGGGATTGTCCACTTGCCACATCACCTGCCACAAGTTGTGGATTGTCCACTTGCCACGTCACTTGCCACATCACCTGCCACGTCACTTGCCACGAGATGTGGATTGTCCACTTTCCACGTCATCTGCCATGCCACCTGCCACAAGCTGTGGATTGTCCACTTGCCACGTCACCAGCCACATCACCTGCCACAAGTTGTGGATTGTCCACTTGCCACGCGACTTGCCACATCACCTGCCACGTCACTTGCCACATCACCTGCCACAAGTTGTGGATTGTCTACTTGCCACGTCACTTGCCACATCACCTGCCACGTCACTTGCCACGTCACCTGCCACAAGTTGTGGATTGTACACTTGCCACGTCACCTGCCACGTCACCTGCCACAAGTTGTGGATTGTCCACTTGCCACGTCACTTGCCACGTCACCTGCCACAAGTTGGGATTGTCCACATCACCTGCCACGTCACTTGCCACATCACCTGCCACAAGTTGTGGATTGTCCACTAGCCACGTCACTTGCCACATCACCTGCCACGTCACTTGCCACAAGATGTGGATTGTCCACTTTCCATGTCACCTGCCATGCCACCTGCCACAAGTTGGGGATTGTCCACTTGCCACGTCACCAGCCACATCACCTGCCACAAGTTGTGGATTGTCCGCTTGCCACGTGACTTGCCACATCACCTGCCACGTCACTTGCCACATCACCTGCCACAAGTTGTGGATTGTCCACTTGCCACGTCACTTGCCACATCACCTGCCACGTCACTTGCCACGTCACCTGCCACAAGTTGGGGATTGTCCACATCACCTGCCACGTCACCAGCCACATCACCTGCAACAAGTTGTGGATTTCCACTTGCCACGTGACTTGCCACATCACCTGCCACATCACTTGCCACGTCACCTGTCACCTGTCACAAGTTGTGGATTGTCCACTTTCCACATCACTTGCCACCTGCCATGTCACTTGCCACAAGCTGTGGATTGTCCACTTGCCACGTCACTTGCCACGTCACCTGTCACATCACTTGCCACGTCACCTGCCACAAGTTTTGGATTGTCCACTTGCCACGTCACTTGCCACGTCAGCTGCCACGTAACTTGCCACAAGATGTGGATTGTCCACTTGTCACATCACCTGCCACATCACTTGCCACATCACCTGCCACGTCACCTGCCACAAGTTGTGAATTGTCCACTTGCCACAGCACTTGCCACATCACCTGCCACGTCACTTGCCACGAGATGTGGATTGTCCACTTGCCACGTCACTTGCCACGTCACCTGCCACGTCACTTGCCACGTCACCTGCCACAAGTTTTGGATTTTCCACTTGCCACGTCACTTGCCACGTCAGCTGCCACGTCACTTGCCACAAGATGTGGATTGTCCACTTGTCACATCACCTGCCACATCACTTGCCACATCACCTGCCACGTCACCTGCCACAAGTTGTGGATTGTCCACTTGCCACGTCCCTTGCCACGTCCCTTGCCACGTCCCTTGCCACGTCCCTTGCCACGTCCCCTGCCACGTCACCTGCCACAAGTGGATTGTCCACTTGCCACATCACTTGCCACATCACCTGGCACAAGTTGTGGATTGTCCACTTGCCACGTCCCTTGCCACGTCCCCTGCCACGTCACCTGCCACAAGTGGATTGTCCACTTGCCACGTCACCTGCCACGTCACCTGCCACAAGTTGTGGATTGTCCACTTGCCACGTCACTTGCCACGTCACCTGCCACAAGTTAGGGATTGTCCACATCACCTGCCACGTCACTTGCCACATCACCTGCCACAAGTTGTGGATTGTCCACTTGCCACGTCACTTGCCACATCACCTGCCACGTCACTTGCCACAAGATGTGGATTGTCCACTTTCCATGTCACCTGCCATGCCACCTGCCACAAGTTGTGGATTGTCCACTTGCCACGTCACCAGCCACATCACCTGCCACAAGTTGTGGATTTCCACTTGCCACGTGACTTGCCACATCACCTGTCACATCACTTGCCACGTCACCTGTCACAAGTTGTGGATTGTCCACTTTCCACATCACTTGCCACCTGCCATGTCACTTGCCACAAGCTGTGGATTGTCCACTTGCCACGTCACCTGTCACGTCACTTGCCACGTCACCTGCCACAAGTTTTGGATTGTCCACTTGCCACGTCACTTGCCACGTCAGCTGCCACGTCACTTGCCACAAGATGTGAATTGTCCACTTGTCACATCACCTGCCACATCACTTGCCACATCACCTGCCACATCACCTGCCACAAGTTGTGGATTGTCCACTTGCCACGTCACTTGCCACATCACCTGCCACGTCACTTGCCACGAGATGGGGATTGTCCACTTGCCACGTCACTTGCCACGTCACCTGCCACGTCACTTGCCACGTCACCTGCCACAAGTTTTGGATTGTCCACTTGCCACGTCACTTGCCACGTCAGCTGCCACGTCACTTGCCACAAGATGTGGATTGTCCACTTGTCACATCACCTGCCACATCACTTGCCACATCACCTGCCACGTCACCTGCCACAAGTTGTGGATTGTCCACTTGCCACGTCCCTTGCCACGTCCCCTGCCACGTCACCTGCCACAAGTGGATTGTCCACTTGCCACATCACTTGCCACATCACCTGCCACAAGTTGTGGATTGTCCACTTGCCACGTCCCTTGCCACGTCCCCTGCCACGTCACCTGCCACAAGTGGATTGTCCACTTGCCACATCACCTGCCACAAGTTGTGGATTGTCCACTTGCCACGTCACCTGACACAAGTTGTGGATTGTCCACTCGCCACGTCACTTGCCACATCCCCTGCCACAAGTGGATTGTCCACTTGCCACGTCACTTGCCACGTCCCCTGCCACAAGTGGATTGTCCACTTGCCACGTCACTTGCCACGTCACCTGCCACAAGTTATGGATTGTCCACTTGCCACGTCACATGCCAGTCACCTGCCACAAGTTGTTGATTTTCCACTTGCCACGTCACCTGCCAGGTCACTTGCCGCGTCACCTGCCAGGTCACTTGCCACGTCACCTGCCACAAGTTGTGGATTGTCCACTTTCCACGTCACTTGCCACTTCACCTGCCACGTCACTTGCCACAAGTTGTGGATTGTCCACTTGCCACATCACTTGCCACCTGCCATGTCACTTGCCACAAGTTGTGGATTGTCCACTTGCCACGTCACTTGCCACCTGCCATGTCACTTGCCACAAGTTGTGGATTGTCCACTTGCAATTGCAATTGTTTAAAATATTTTTGGTTTTTCATCATTTGCAATCATTTTTGAGATTTTTAATGTAAAAAAAAAGGTCACCTTTAAAAACGCATATAAACGCAAACGCGGCTAAACGCGGTAGCGGCGTTTTGCCGCGTTTTACCGCGTTTTGCCGCGTTTTGCCGCGTTTTGCGTCTGAAACGTGGAAATTTTTGTTTCTGAACGCATTTTTTTGCTTCTGGAAAAACGAGACTAAACGCAACTGCATAAAAACGGAAAAAAACGAGACTGTGTGCATGGACACATAGGATAACATTGAATGAGTTCAGGGGCAGTTGAAAAAACTGTCCAACTGCATCTGAACGCGCGTTTAACTGCGTCTCGTGTGCATGAGGCCTTACATGTACAATAAAGTGTTTTTTTTATGATGCACTGGTCTAGATTTTTGGGATACATTTATATAGAGCCCCAGTACTGTGCTGGTTTGGTCTTGAGCCCATAACTAGTTTCTTTATTTTTTTTATTTTTCATATTTGCCTGAGGCCAGAAACTCGTGACTCACCCCCATCCATTGCCTCTCTCTGAGCTAATATGGAACATGTATCACAGGCTAAATAATCCTCCTCTATGGACAGCTTTGAATTATCTTCTCTTCCTCCTACAAGAGGGCAACATTACTTTATTAGAAATATTAAGTTCTTAAAAGAGGATCCCACTAAAGCTACTAAGTTAATCACTACTGAAATCAAAGATCATATTCAGAAAATAGGTGCCTGTACAGAAATAATTAAATCTAAATTTGAATTAATCTGAACCAATAAAACCATCCAGTATACTGATGGTATAAATTGATGACTTGGAAAATAGATCAGGCTTTTGCATACAAGGATTACCTGACTTGATCATGAATATAGAAGAAGAGGTCAAATCCTTTCTAAAGGAAAAATATTGACTTGAATTGGACTGCCTTCACCTGGACATAACATACAACTGATAAGCAGGTCTCACCCGAGAACCCACTTTTATGAGATCAACGGACAAGTAATGAAAAGGATTAGATACAGCAAAGAACTGTTTATTCTAAGTCATCCTATGCATTTTTTTGTAGCTATCTCTACCACAACTAATAAACAGCAAAGATTTTTAATACTCCTACTTCATCATCTCATTCAATAAAACATTAGTTCTAAATGACTCCAATTTCATTTAATCTTCTCATATAATAAAAAGGCCTACTTTTTGACTTTCCAGGAAGGTGTATACTACTTCACAAGTTGAGAATTATATCCAGAGACTTTTCAAAAAATAATTCGGATTTGCCCATATAACCCTTCCCCTAAAATAAATACACTACCGTCAACTTGTAAACGAGCTAGAAAAGAAGATATAAAGTCAACCAATCTCCTGCCTGATCAGTAATATATTGCATTTTATTGCTGCCTTTAGCTATAACTTACAGTTACTCATTGAAAGAGTAAATACACAGCACACCTGGGAATATATGTATAACCTTTAAGGTGTGCCAGATGAAATAGTTATATTGGTAATCATCATAATAATCATCATAATAAATCCAGCCTGAGAAATCTCTATGTCAGCTTTCCTCTAGTTCTGCAACATCAAAACCCATGTAGTGTTTGAAAACCATTGGGTTAACCTACTGACCCAGTTTTAAAAGGTTATATTGCACTGGGATAAAAAAAAAACGAAGACAACTTCCTTTTATAATCCATATAAGGCACTTGCGTATTTAATAGTACACTCTTTTCAGAAAATATTTTCTGAAAATCTGTTTTGTTTCTCTAAATGTACTGCTTATAACAAACTCTTAATGTTTTTTTTTTTTTTTTTTTACCTTTTATTGCCATTTTTGATTCCACACTCATTTAAGTCACTTCTGGTTCTACCTACTTTACTGTCCATTCTTGTATTATTTTACTCTGATATTGATCTATTTTATGGATGCATTATGGGCTTTTGTTGTTACATCTAATGTGTTAACTAGAGTTCCCTAATAATATCGTCTATAAACTGGAACTTTTCATCAAAGATGCCCTATCCACCAGGATGGTACATGAACTTAAATTAATGAATACAGAGCTGAATTCATTTGTGCCTTTTATATCTGCCTGGAGCTCTGTTTTATTGAGATTAGTAAATATTAAAATAGTGTAAAATGTGCCTTTCATTATGAACTGGCCAAATACCTTTCTTATCAGATATCAGTAGTATTCTATATGATGTTATGATAATTGAATACAAGTCCAACATACTGGCCCGGGCAGTATTGGCAGTGGAAAAGCTTCATTGACTAGGGAGATGGAAGGAAGGGATGTGGCCCAGGAACAAAGGTGCACAGAATACTGTATGTACATCTGTCCAAAGGTATTCGTAGGGTTTTGGTGCAGAACAGATTATTAAAATATTTTTGAAGATTTCCTTTGGAGTGCTGTGATCCCCCACCCCTAGAGCCATTCCTAGAGCCAGTTTTTGAAAACGACTTACACTATACATATTAGACATCACTAGACCCTGACATGTCATACATCATTGGTGGTATAGTAGTTAAAGATTACCATTATTCCTGGTCACCACATAGCAATGAAGACATGGATGAGTGAGTTTGGGGTGGAGGAACTTGACTGGCCTGCATAGAGTCCTGACCTCAACCCCATAGAACACATTTGGGATGAATAAGAGCGGATACTGCGAGCCAGGCTATCTCCTCCAACATCAGTGCCCAACCTCACAAATGTGCTTCTGGAAGAATGGTCAAACATTCCCATAGACACACTTTTAAACCTTGTGGACAGCCTTCCCATAAGAGTTGAAGCTGTTATAGCTGCAAAAGGTGAGCCAACTCAATATTGAACCCTACAGACTATAACTGGGATGTCATTAAAGTTCATGTGCGTGTAAAGGCAGGTGTCCCAATAGTTTTGACAAGGTATACATAAGGTTTTGGTGCAAAGAAGATTATGATAAACCATTTGAAGATTTCCTTGGGAGTGCTGTGGTCCCCCGCCACCTAGAGCAATAAACAATCCAGTTTTTGAAGGTTAAATTTAAAGTTTAAGCATGACAATTTTTTTAATTGGTACATTGCTCCAGCTTTGACCAAAGTATGTATTTTCCATTTCTCTGGGAACCCTGTGGAAGCTATAAATCACTTTAGTAGTCAATGCTACCACAAAGATTTCCACTAGCTTTCAAGTCTTGGAAGGCATGGAGATCCCACAGGTTGGCACACACATACTTAAATTGGTTCAAATTGGACCAATGTAATTATGTAAAAAAATAAAAAACCTAAACTTCTGTTGTACAGTAAACAGGTAGGCAATACTAGACTCTGACGTCAACACTTCATTGGTAGTATAGTTCCTTAAAGATTGCATCTATTCTTTTTACCACATAGCTCAGAGAGTACTATCCACCTCTTTGCAATGCTCTTTAATTATTTTATATACATAAAGCAGAGAATGGGAGGAGGCCTTCCACGTTTCTCCATATTTCTTTATTATCTGGGCAAGTGACACGTCTCATAAAAGAGATGTGAAGATGCCATGAAGATTTAATCTGATATTCTGCTGGGTTTTGCAGTTGTGCTGAGATCTGAGTAGGGGTAGATTACGTACCTAAATTGGGTATACCGATTTTAATTAATACACAGAACATTTTTTTTAAATTCCAACTGTCTGTTGATTGGGAGCTTTTGTTCTATATAATTCTGGGATACCATGAGATAGCCTTTAGATGCTTTGTATAGATCAAAGCTTTCCAATAATCCTGCCGTCCAGTCACCTGGAAAACAGAATTCATGCCTTTGCAGGTTCTCATTGTTTGGAGCAGTCCATCAAGATAATTCACTCCACTGCAACGGCATTGTTGTGACTATAATATAACTCATTAGTGGATTGGGTAGAATTTCCAATCTATACAGCAGTGTATTAAATCCCCCCAAAATAATTCTTCCTCCATCGAGCCAGGCTCAAGAAAAAATAATTTAAATGTCAAATGAAGTGTATTTTAAGCATGTAACTTCCAGAACCAATTTAGCTGAACTCTGATTGCTCGATAATGGTTTGTCATTAACGTTAGAAGTGAATGACGGATAAGCAAAAAATTACGATGTTGGTACACAATAGATGAAGTGAAATGCAGTTATACAGTGATATTGCTGTATTCTTCAGTATATGTCAGGCCTAGTGTGCTCTTGGCAGGATCTTGAAGAATTTAAAACAGTAATACTCTCACTGAAAACAGCATTGCAAAATAGTCCAGAGAAGTAGGAAGATGAATTTACATGGGAATCTTGACTTTGATTTAGTATTCAAACTGGGTCCTCTCCTCCTCCCAGCTCAGAGCTTTTCAGAAAGTTAAAATGCCAGTGACTGTAGTAGTTTTAAAATCATTAAATCTCTAAGACCTCATTAACAAGGGTGTACCTATCTGTACAGTGTGTGGTCAGCAGAGGCACCATTCATTAAAAGGGTGCTTCCAAGTGAATTCTTCAAGAAGGTCAGTATTGTTTATACCGAACTCCTTAAAGAACCTGCTTGGGAGACCCTTCTTATTAAATGGACACATCTGCTGACCACAAATTCCATTTTGGGCCCTTACCTAGTGTGGTGCAATAACAACTCGATCACCATCGATCACCGCTGGACAACTCGATCACCATCGCGTGCAAACGCCCACACTCTGCATAGAGACAGTCATATTATTCACATGTGTTGTTGACCCTAAGATGGGTATCCAGAAAACTTATGAATGTGAGTATAGGCTTACTACACTTTTCATACTTTTCTCATACATACTGAATGCTACCCTCATAGGGAACTTTCTCGTGACTTTTTCTACCTATTTTTCTCCTTGTCCCTGCTCATCTGGAGCACCGCTGACTTATCTAAAGGGCTGTCTTTACCTGCATTGAATGCACAGGTGTGTCGTGTATCCGCCTGCAGGCAGTCCCATGTCTAGTGGAATGCAGCAGTAGCATTTTCCTTTTTGGTGGTAATGGTCACCAGGACAAATAGGTTGCTATACTTAATGGGGACACAGACAGGTCTTCTTTTTTTGTTGTTGCACACTTTAAAATATATTTTTAAGGTAGCAGAATCTCCTTCCTGTGTGTAGTAATGTCTCTGCTTATCTTTTCACTTAATTTTTAAGGCCTCATTCACATGGGCATACCTATCCATAAACCCATGAGAAGAGATATCTTCCCTAGTGCAAAATGTACAGGTGTTCCATGCATCCATGTGCTCCCAATTCCATTCATGTCATAATGGACACAGCAGCTGCATGGACAAATTTTCATCACAGAGGCAAAAGGTTGTTTTATTTTTCGTTTGACCATTTGGTCCATGTGGCCCTCTTTGTAACCCCCAATGCCCCTATCACACTCTATCTTCTGCTGTACAGTGGCACAGCTAGTGCTTTATTCCCACCCATGCCCAGGAGATAATATATGTCCAGATAACTACTGGGTTAAACAGCAGTGCAATGTATTTTTTATTTTTTTTTAAATGCCACCACCTAGTGAAGCTAAAGCTAAAGGGTGCGCTGAGCTTGTCGCTGAGTAATTAGGCAGTATATTTCTACCAGCAAGCTCTGTCACAGCACCACTTTTTTCAGGAACATACACACATCTAATTATTTTTATCATTGCCTCTCTATTTATAGAGCCTTTGTTCTCTAGGGATCTTTCTCTGCCTGTTATTGAATTTATCTTCATCAAACGATGAAAGGAGTGCTTCCACAATATGAGTAAGCCAAGATAAGCCATGTACATTAAATGAGCATCTATCTTGTATGCTCCTGCAAACCTGCAAGATAATACACAAACACCTACTGAGAAGGTTATTTATCAATGTCCTGCTGTCTAAAGGTCCCCAAAGACAGCTCAAATGTCCTGCTGAATCAGACAAAAATGGATCCGTGGGTGGCCCTGGAAGCACCACCGGGCCCAACAAAGTCTATTAAATAATGGACTGAACCAGATGATTAATTTTCACCCAAACTGTTATTGTGTTCTATCAGGTGCAATCACTTTTTAGGTACCCTTGCTGCCTAAATAAATTATCTGGCAGCGAGGATAAAATTAAGCTGTATGTGGCTACCTTAAAGATGACCATATTCATGAGAATAGTCACCTGATCTAACTGTTATAGGCTAAATCAGTAGACAATTCCAAGTCTGGTGGTACCCCCAAACACTGGTGACTGACATTCCTTGGGGCAGATGATTGGACAACCGAACTCTAATTTTTTAAATTCCTAATAAGATAAACTATCACAGAAGATGTTAGTGTGTCCTTACCCCTAAGTGTGCACCCCTAAGCCTGATTGAGGACTATTTTAAGGGGCAGGGGGCATTTGTCCCCCAAGCCAGTACTACTATGATGCCTGTGTGCGTCACTACTGGCTGCCTCCTCCTAATTAAAATTTCCTGCGTCCCCCGTGCTCTGGCACCATGTTCAGTGTCCGGCGACCTGAAATTGGGCATATGGGGGTCATGTGCAGCGGTGGGGCTGGCCTATCCACGATCGTGGCTGCTCCTGGAGTCCCGCCTCTGCACATGACCCCCATACTCCTAATCACAGGGCGCCAAACAGTGAACATGGCGGTCAGAGCACAGAGGACAAAGGCAATGAAAATCATGATCCACCGCTGTCTTCGCCTCCTCCTCTCCTCTGGACCAGAGCAGGACAAAAAAAACTGACGGTGAATCATGTTGCTGGGTGGATGCGGATGTGAGAGTATAGAAGAGCAGCGCCATGTAGTGCCAGTTTAGGATTACTGTAGGTAGGACAGTGTAGTTGACAATATAGTATCGTGGTCAGTGTAGCATAGTGGACAGTGTAGTGTAGTGTACAGTATAGTGGTCAATGTAGTGTAGTGGGCAGTGTAGTGTAGTGTACAGTATAGAATAGTGGGCAGTGTAGTGGACAGTATAGCATAGTGGTCAGTGTAGCGTAGTGTACAGTATAGTGGTCAATGTTGTGTAGTGGATAGTATAGTATAGTGGGCAGTGTAGTATAGTTGTCAGTGTAGTGTAGTCGACAGTACACTGTAGTGGTCAGTTACATAGTTACATAGTAGGTGAGGTTGAAAAAAGGCACAAGTCCATCAAGTCCAACCTATGTGTGTGATTATATGTCAGTATTACATTGTATATCCATATGTTGTGGTCGTTCAGGTGCTTATCTAATAGTTTCTTGAAACTATCAATGCCACTCGCTGAGTGGGAATTCCACATCCTTTCCGCTCTTACAGTAAAGAACCATCTATGTAGTTTAAGGTTAAACCTCTCTTCTTCTTTTTTTTAATTTAAATACTCTTTATTGAAAAGGTTTTTTTTTTTTACATGAGACATAATTGTGGAAAATTATCATATAAGACAACAAACAATACAAATTCTTCCATCATAAAATTTACCAAAAAAAAACACAGGCGTAATCGTACACCCCATGCTAATTATCCCTGACCCGCCTACTAGGCTTCCCCCCCCCCAAAACCCCATTCTTCGAACACGTGCTACCGGCTCCGGCCAGACCAATTCGGGCTGGCCGGCTAGGAAGATGGCAGATCCCTTCGGGGACAGGAATGGAGAACATCAACAGGTTCTCGAACCACACCAAGCCCAGACCGAGTGAATACTCGCTAAGTCTTGTCATCCACTATCTCATCCAGAGGGTAACCAATATCTCTCAACCATGGATTCCATAACGCCCCAAATTTTTTTATATTATTTTGTCTAATAAACATTGCTCGTTCACACCAAATTGTGGAATTTATGGCGTTTACCCATGCTTGTAGTACTGGGGGACTCTTTGCCTGCCAGTTCAGAGCAATTAGACGTCTGGCCTGGTATAAGCACCTCAGTATAGATGTCTTTGTTACAGCAGATATTCTACCCCCTTCCATAATCCCTAATAGACAAGTCTTAGCTTCTGGTTTCAAGGTGGTGTTAAAAGTCCTATTAATTCTGTGTACAATTTCTATCCAATACTGATACAATTTTGGGCACTTCCATACCATATGAAGGAGATCCCCTAATGCCCCACATCTGGGGCAATTACCATTAGATTTTCTGCTTATTTTCCACATTTTTTTAGGGGTATAGTATGCCCTGTATATAAAGAGCTTATGGGACATACGCTGTGATGGGGAAATGGATACCAGGTTCCCCTGTGCTAGGGTCTCATCCCATTGTTCATACTTAAGTGGTCCCAAATCTGCCACCCATCCCCTTCTACTCTTGTCAGGGCCCTCTCCTTTCAACACTTTATCCTTGAGTTTTGTATATAGCCTAGAAATCTGGCCCTTTGTTTGCCTTCGATCAAGAAATTCCTGAAGTAGGGGGGTCTTTATCCTCTCAATGGTAAGTGTACGATACTGTGCTTGTATCCCATGTCTCACTTGCAAGTATATGTAGAACGTTCTATTAGAAATACCAAATTCCTGCCGAAGGGCTTCAAAGGATTTCATAAGGCTCCCCTGGTAAAGATGCACTAACCTAGTGATCCCCCTTCTCTCCCACTCTAGTGGCCTACCTATACTGTTTAATTCGGCCAGGTCTCCGTTATTCCATAAGGGTGTATACTCAGTTACTCCCTCATAGTCCAGGAGTTGCTTGGCTGTCTGCCATACTTTCCTCGCCAATACGTTAGTAGGACATTTACAAGCAAATGAGTTGGCCTCCAAAACTTCAGCTAATGTTTTATGGTATGCTTTGTCGATCATCAATTTATGATTTGGGCAACCACCTCCTTCAAGCCCAGCTCCAGTAAAATGCTGGAGCTGGGCTGACAGAAAGTATGTTCTTGGATGTGGTATCGCTACTCCTCCCTTTTCTGCAGAAAGCTGCAGCGTCTGCAAACGGATGCGAGGCTGTCTCTTCCTCCATATTAGCTCACGGATCAACACCTCCAATTTGGTAAACCACTTCTGGTTAATCCAGATTGGGGAATTATGAAGAATATATAGAATCTGTGGCTGCCAAATCATTTTTACTAAGTTGCAGCGGCCTGCCACAGACAGGGGGAGGCGACACCAGTTGTCAACCTTTTGCTTCAGCTTCGCCAGTAATGGTACTAGATTCTCCTCGACATACTGGTTTATATCTCTAGAGATCCAGATACCCAGGTATTTTAGCTTGGGCACCACTTCTAATCCAAAAACCGTAGGTAGTATAGGGTCTCCAGGCCCCGACAATGGCATAAGGGCTGATTTACTCCAGTTAATAACCAGACCTGATTGTTGTCCGAATTCCTCCATCAACTGCACGACATTGTTCAGAGTAGAACCCATATCCCCAATAAAAAACAGGACATCATCTGCAAATAGGGCCATTTTCTCCTCCTCCGGTCCGTGCCGGAATCCCTGGATGTCCGGGCGCGATCTCGCCAGCACAGCCAGGGGTTCCATAGCCAGTACGAACAGGAGGGGAGACAACGGACACCCCTGTCTCGTTCCTCTTTCTAAATGAAATGAATCGGAAAATAGGGTCCCCATTTTAATCTTTGCCCTCGGTCCCCCATAGAGTAACTTTACCCATTGGATAAATAAGGGGCCGAAGCCAAAGCGTTCCAGTACACCCCAGAGGTAACCCCACTCCAGGCTGTCAAAGGCTTTAGTAGCATCTAAAGCCAGTATGGCGCCTGGGCTTTCATTGTCTCTAGGTATTTGTAGATTTAAAAAAACCCTCCTAATGTTAGTACTAGTTGTTCTACCCGGGATAAACCCGGACTGATCTGGATGTATTAATTTATGGATATAGTTATTTAATCGAGTTGCTAGGGCCTTAGCTAAAAAATTTACGTCTGAGCATAAAAGGGATATCGGCCGATATGACGAGACCTCTTGTTGGTCCTTGCCCTCCTTTAGAATTAAAGTGATATTGGCCTCTAGCATTGAAGCAGGGAGCTCTCCCGCTTCTAATGCATGGTTTAATGTTTCCAGTAGTGCCGGCATCAGCTGTTCGCTGTAGCGTTTATAGACTTCTACTGGGAGCCCATCAGGGCCAGGGGATTTATGGTTGGGCATACTAGTCATTGCACTTTTTAGCTCTTCCAGCGTTAGTGGCAGATCAAGATTCAATTTATCCTGGTCTGAGAGCATAGGAATAGCTGTTTGATATAGGAAGTTAGTGGCCAGATGTCTATGTTCCTGTATGGTCGATTTATATAAGTTTCTATAATAATCACTAAGTGCCTTCATAATCTCAGGGGGTCTGGAGACAAGGTCTCCATTCTGTGTTTTAATTGCTTGTATTACCGTAGAGGGGCCATTAGATTGAACTAATAGAGAAAGAACTCGACCCACCCTCTCTCCTTCGCCAAAATAATATTGGCGTTGGAAGATACGCTGGTTTTCTGCCTTCTTTAAGAGGGCCATTTTATATATCTGTTGGCAAACCTCTCTTCTTCTAATACTAATGAGTGGCCGCAAGTCTTGTTAAACTCCCTTTTGCGAAAAAGTTTTATCCCTATTTGTATATTGAAATCATATCCCCTCTCAAGCGTTTCTCCAGAGAGAATAAGTTCAGTGCTCGCAACCTTTCCTCATAATTAATATCCTCCAGACCCTTTATCAGCTTTGTTGCTCTTCTTTGTACTCGCTTCATTTCCAGTACATCCTTCCTGAGGACTGGTGCCAAGACCTGGACAGCATATTCCAGGTGCGGCCAGACCAGAGTCTTGTAGAGTGGGAGAATTATAATTTTATCTCTGGAATTTATCCCCTTTTTAATGCATGCCAATATTCTGTTTGCTTTGTTAGCAGCAGCTTGGCATTGCATGTCATGCTGAGCCTATCATCTACTAGGACCCCCAGGTCCTTTTCCATCCTTGATTGCCCCAGAGGTTCTCCCACCAGTGTATAGATTGCATTCATATTTTTGCCACCCAAATGCATTATTTTACATTTTTCTACATTAAACCTCATTTTCCATGTAGTTGCCCACCCCATTAATTTGTTCAGATTTTTATGCAAGGTTTCCACATCCTGCGGAGAAGTTATTGCCCTGCTTAGCTTAGTATCATCTGCAAATACAGAGATTGAACTGTTTACCCCATCCTCCAGGTCGTTTATGAACAAATTAAATAGGATTTGTCCCAGCACAGAACCCTGGGGTGTAGTGTAGTGTACAGTATAGTGGTCAGTGTAGTGTAGTGGACAGTATAGTATAGTGGACAGTTTAGTGCTCAATGTAGTATAGTGGCCAGTGTAGTGTACAGTATAGTGGTCAGTGTAATGTACAGTATAGTGGTTAGTGTAGTGTACAGTATAGTGGCCAGTGTAGTGTAGTGGACAGTATAGTATAGTGGTCAGTGTTGGGGTTCAAGGGGGTTTTGGGGTGAGTGGACCATCGGTTAAGGTATCTGCCTAGAGTATCCTTCAAACCCAGCAGGCCTGGAGACCACTCTGATAAGGAATTATTGACACACACCATGCAGTGCTCAGAGTGATCTAACAATTTATTTTCGGACTCCAGCTCATAAGGGCAAACTTACCTCACAAAGAAAGCCCAACCCTCCTTACATTAACCACTTGTTTACTGGGCACTTAAACCCCCCTCCTGCCCAGACCAATTTTCAGCTTTCAATCATCAGCGCTGATGCATTTTGAATGACAATTGCGCAGCCATACAACACTGTACCCAAATTTAATTTTTATCATTTTTTTCCCACAAATAGAGCTTTCTTTTGGTGGTATTTAATTACAGCTGGGAGTTTTATTTTTTGCTAAACAAACAAAATAAAAAAATAAAAAAAAATCATGTTTAATAGTTTGTTATAAAATTTTGCAAACAGGTCATTTTTCTCTTTCATTGAAATGAGCTGATAAGGCGGCACTGGTGGGCACTGATCGGCTGCATTGGTGGGCACTGATAGGCACAGTTAAGGCGACACTAATAGGCACAGATAAGGTGGCACCGATAGGCACAGATAAGGCAGTACTGATGGGCACAGATAAGGCAGCACTGATGGGCACAGATAACATGGCACTGATAGGTGGCACTGATGGGTGGCACGGATGGGTGGCACTAAGGGGCACTGATAGGTACCACTGATAGATGGGACTGATGGGCACTGATAGGTGGAACTGATAGGTGGCTCTGATAGGTGGCACTGCTGGGTACTGATGGGCGGCACTGATGGGTACTGATGGGCACTGGTAGATGACACTGATGGGCACGGATATGTGGCACTGAGGTGGCGCACTGTTGAGGCAGATTGTGGGCACTGATAGGTGGCACTGTGGGCACTGATAGGTGGCACTGTGGGTACTGATGTATGGCACTGTGGGCACTGATGTATGGCACTGTGGGCACTGATGTATGGCTGATGTATGGCACTATGGGCACTGATGGGTGGCACTGCTGGGTGGCACTTTTTTTTTATCTTGGTGGTACTGGCAGGGGGCAGGAGGGCACTGATAAGCTGGCCGTGATCGGCTTTTTTTTTCTCTCCTCGCGCTCTCAGTGCGAGGAGGAAAAATAGCCGATTACCGGCTCTGTTTTGTCACATGATCAGCTGTCATTGGCTGACAGCTGATCACGTGGTAAGGGGTTGGGATTGACCCCTTGCTCGAATCCATGATCAGGCAAGTCTCATAGACTCGCCGATCACAGAGCGCGCCGCCCGCACCCCTCAGGGGGCTCGCAGGCCGCTCGTGCACGGGACGACGTCAATAGACGTAGTCCCGGCAAAGCAGGTCCACGCTGTAGCTGTCATTCGGCTATAGCGCGGATCTCTAGTGGTTAATATATGATAAAATACAGATATTAATTAAAACAAGCAGTGGTAAATTACTGAGTACGTGCAGAAACAATATACGCCCCCAAATTCATATAGAAACTAGCCACAGGAAAGGCTAGTAGAGAAAATAGATTGTTCTCAAGAACATTTGTTCTCAATAAGAGGAATTTAACTTAACTCTTAACTTAGTCCTTACAGACTCTATGTGAATATATTTATCTTAAAATGGATACTCATATTATAGGTTACAGTATCTAAGATGGCGGGCAATAAGCAATAAACATTAAGCTAAAATATGCCCTCCCCTCCTTAGGCCCATTCACAGCAGCCTTTGTGTTATGTGAACTCATTCACAAAATACAAAGACTTCTGTGAATGAGCAACAGAGTAGAGGGGCAGGCATAGCTGCTCTGTGTGCTTCTTCCGTCTCTCACAGCCTGAATGTCCTCCTCCAAGAGTGCAATAAACCTGTCACATAGAACTAATAGAGATAAGTCCTGGGGGTGCATGCATCTAATTGGACTTAACTCATAATGTGCCTGCACTTTTTGCAAAGTTGATGAATTCCTGGAATTCAACTTTAAAGTGTCCTGTGGTTAGACACTCCTTGTTCTCTTTTCTATTTAAAAAAGGGAACAAATCATCATGCATGAGCTGCATTAAAACTATGGCCAAGCTGTGGAGAACACTGTGGTGATGTGAACAAGGAATGAAAACTTCTTACTACTCATATGTCTAGATAAAAATGGTTCAGCTTATGAGTGTTTATGATTCCAAAGGAAAGAAAGAATGTAGTAAGCCAAATGCCTAGGAACACGAGTGTAAGTGAAGCATAACGGGCTGTGTTGTCTGCCACATCTGAGTTGATGGCACAGACCTTGTTCTCTGGAATGCTTCTGCAAGGAGGCACCCATGTTGGTCCACTGAATGACTCCAACCCTAAAAATATTGCATGTACTGTAACCCTTTATGCATATGTACACGTAGCCTAAGGAATAAATGCAAGATATTTCAGTGAACACTGTTGTAGACTGACCAACCTTATAAAGTAGATATAAATATTAACCGAATGACATCTAGGTTGCTAAAGCACCGTGTATCAAAAAGTAATATTATTAAAGTGGCGTTCCACCCAAAAGGGGAAGCTCCGCTTATTTGCTTCACCCCTACCCCTCCCACCCTCTGTTGCCACATCCTGGTTTTGACAGGTACCCGCTCCCACTTCTGGGATGACTTTGCTGTGGCAAAATCATTCAGAAGTCCAGCCCTCTTCTCCCTTCCCCACCGCTGAGCCATTCACAAAGCCGAAAAGTCTTACCCGAAATGGCAGCAGCAGCACCCGAGAGCCGATTGAAAGATCGGCTCAGTGAAGACTTTGCTGGATCCCTGGACAGGTAAGTGTTCTAATATTAAAATTTAGCAGCTACAGTAGTTGTCTGATGAAACCTAGAGCTCCTCTTTAATGTACAGGATTTATATAGCGCCAACAGCCCGCGCAGTGCTTTGCAGAATAGGTGAGACAGTACACTTACAATACATGAAAGGTAGGAGTGCCCAGCTCATGAGCGCTTAGAAACTAAAGAAAATCCTATTTTTTTTTTTTAAAGAAAGACTTTTTTAAAGCATTCATCCATTCCTGAAAGACAGACTGAAAAAAATACATTTGTATTATGCATTAATACATTTTTCATCTTGTAACCAGTTCACCCATTTTGTCTTGGGGAATAATTGAAAGATCAGTGATCTCTTACAGCACAAGAAAACTTACAGAGACTAGTTAGCTCACAAAATATACAATTTCATGGCTTTATTCAAGTAAAAAAAAATAAGGTCTGTCAAGCGATTCCAGGCAGTGTTATGTATGCAGCAGCTGATTTAAATTCTGAAACCTGATTGATATTGCCCTTTTAGCAACGACTTCACTGTATTTTTTTAAAAGGTTTATTCTAGAAAATGTCAAAACTCTCAGAGTTTGATGAGTGCCATTTTCTCACCTGCCTTGGCGTGCAATTTAACTGAAAACTGCCAAAGAGACCTAACTGCAAGCTAGGAGCAGTGGAGAGTGACTAGATTTATATATATACAATATACTGTGTGTGTGTGTGTGTGTGTGTGTGTGTGTATACATAAATATATATATAATATATATATAAGTATATATATATATATATATATATATATATATATATATATATATATACTATATTAGCAAAAATATTGGGACGCCTGCCTTTACAGGCAAATGAACTTTAATGGCATCCCAGTCTTAGTCCGTAAGTTTCAAATTTGAGTTGGTCCACCCTTTGCAGCTATAACAGCTTCAACTCTTCTGGGAAGGCTGGCCTCAAGGTTTAGGAGTGTGTCTATGGGAATGTTTGACCATTCTTCCAGAAGTGCATTTGTGAGGTCAGGTACTGATGTTGGACCAGAATGCCTGGCTCACAGTCTCCACTCTATTTCATCCCAAAGGTGTTCTATCGGGTTGAAGTCAGATGCAGGCCAGTCTGGTGCAGGCCAGTCAAGTTCCCTTGTGAATCGTTTGGTGGTAGACATTTACCATAGAGAAAACCACAGATCAGATGGTCCCGGCAGTCTCTATGACCTTCGGAGACCGGGAGCGAGATTTGGGAAGCTGAGATCTTTTTTTATTTTTTATTTTTTATTTCAGGCTTTCCAGCCCAGAAAAGAGCCACATCTCTCTGTAAAGTGGACATGTCATGCCTAATTCCTATTACAAGGGATATTTACATTCCTTGTAAAAGGAATAAAATTGATCAAAAAAAAATTCATTTAAAGGGAAAGTGTCAAAATAAATTTAAGTAAAATATAAATAAATAAACAATTAAAACATTTAATAAATGAAAGTACCTCCTTTATTTTAAAATGAATGAAACAGTATTTAAAAAACATGTTTAAAAAATTGATGCACAAATACCATGTGACATAAAAAGTTGCAATGACCACCATTTTATTCCCTAGGGTCTCTGCTAATATATATATATATATATATATATATATATATATATATATATATATATATAGTGCCTTGCGAAAGTATTCGGCCCCCTTGAACTTTTCAACCTTTTGCCACATTTCAGGCTTCAAACATAAAGATATACAATTTTAATTTTTTGTGAAGAATCACCAACAAGTGGGACACAATTGTTAAGTGGAACGAAATCTATTGGATATTTTAAACTTTTTTAGCAAATAAAAAACTGAAAAGTGGTACGTGCAAAATTATTCGGCCCCTTTACTTTCAGTGCAGCAAACTCACTCCAGAAGTTCAGCGAGGATCTCTGAATGATCCAATGTTGTCCTAAATGACTGATGGTGATAAATAGAATCCACCTGTGTAATCAAGTCTCTGTATAAATGCACCTGCTCTGTGATAGTCTCAGGGTTCTGTTGAAAACGCAGAGAGCATCATGAAGACCAAGGAACACACCAGGCAGGTCCGTATTACTGTTGTGGAGAAGTTTAAAGCCGGATTTGGATACAAAAAGATTTCCCAAGCTTTAAACATCCCAAGGAGCACTGTGCAAGCGATCATTTTGAAATGGAAGGAGTATCAGACCACTGCAAATCTACCAAGACCTGGCCGTCCCTCTAAACTTTCAGCTCAGACAAGGAGAAGACTGATCAGAGATGCAGCCAAGAGGCCCATGATCACTCTGGATGAACTGCAGAGAACTACAGCTGAGGTGGGAGAGTCTGTCCATAGGACAACAATCTGTCATACACTGCACAAATCTGGCCTTTATGGAAGAGTGGCAAGTGGCATGCCTAATTCCTATTACAAGGGATGCTTACATTCCTTGTAAAAGGAATAAAATCGATCAAAAAAACATTAATTTAAAGGGAAAGTGTCAAAATAAATTTAAGTAAAATAAACAATTAAAAAATTTAATAAATGAAAGTACCTCCTTTTTTTTAATATGAATGAAACGGTACTTAAAAAACACGTTTAAAAAATTGATGCACAAATACCATGTGACATAAAATGTTGCAATGACCACCATTTTATTCCCTAGGGTCTCTGATAATATATATATATATATATATATATATATATATATATATATATATATGTTTGGGGGCTCTGAGTAATTTTCTAGCAAAAAAAAATGACGATTACATGTAGGAGAGAAATGCCAGAATAGGACTGGTAAGGAAGTGGTTAATATATATATATATATATATATATATATATATATATATATATATATACATATATATATAAATACATTTGCCGTCCTTGTATTAATTTAGTGGGGTTAAGGAAAAACGCACTCAGGATTAGGGTTGTTTACCTTTTTAAAATCTTCTGTTTATATATTTTGGAACGTGATCCAAGTCTGCTGACAAGCAACTCTCTTTAGTATCTAGTATTTAGTATCTTTCTGTTTATTGATTTTGTTTGTTTGCACGGGTGTAGGCTCATTTTAAGAAGAGTTAATTATGGCAAAGGCCGCTTCATAGTCCCCTCATAAACAGAGATGACTAAGTAGAATGTTTCAGTGCTATATCTATCAGACGAGAGCATCTAAAATGGTAATGGTTTTAAAAAAATATATTGTTGCTGTATATTGTGTTATTGTGTTAGTGTATATTGTGTTATATTAGGAGTGTATATATGCAGTCTGGAATAAATTACTGATAGGTGCACTTTGGTGTAGAACAATGGGCAAAATAAAACCTGTATGTAACATGCAGTTTAACAGTACTATTAGCACAGCAGGTTTTGTTTTTCTGAGTCCCCTCTGTGACATAGTTCCATTACCTGTTGACCCTGCCAATAGATCCTTTTATTTCCCACTCTCTGTAACAACCTGTCGAGTCAAAGTGGCAGTTGGGTTGGAACAAGCCACACAAGATTGCTGGGGGTACTTACAATGGTCAGATTATATTTATATAGCTTAAAACGTTTGCTGTACCTGCTGAAAAATTGTTGGCTGGAGTTGGCCTTCAATTTGTCTCTTATTTAAAGACATTTTACAACTACATGTCCATGTAAGACAGTCCACAAGGTGATAACACTGCTGCTGTGCTGAGCAGTAGCAAAAGTTCTTCCTGTGGTTTCTCATACTGTAGGAACCAGGAGAACATGGGACCTCATTGACCTCTTTTTTTGGTGGCCTTAATAGGGACAATAGGTCATTCTTGTCCTCCTAGGCCTCTACTGCACAGACAGTATACCCGTTCCTAGTATAACATAGTGTACTTAGTCTATCGAAACTCTGACAAATGTGGTTGAAGTTACAGAACAGATACACAAGGCCCTGTAGGGTACAGCAGATGGAGGCTGCCTAAAATAACTGTAGCAGGAAAGTAATGTACAATCTGTACTTACTGTGTAGCACTACATGCAGTAATAGCTGCTTGGAGCATTGGCTGCTTCTGCTCTATACACTCTATTCATAATTTCCCGACGCCTCTATGACACTTAACTGTCTCTTGGGCTACCTGCATTTTCCAAAGCCGATTCCTATATGACAAATATTAAATGTAAGTTTGAAATCTTGACTCGTCATCATTCAGCGTAATGGTTGCTGGTCAGAATCGCCATCATTATTTTCCTGGTTTATAACAAAACTCAAATAACATCATCCATAGTCTACTCAGTAGGGAACTTAAAACTGTTTTGTGAAAATAACACAAATAAAATAGAACATTCACTCACAGACTTTATTATTCAGCATATGTTGGGTTTTGTTAATGGACCAAATGGTTTGGTGGTTCATAGGCACAAGACTATTAAATATTGTGTTCCATTGTAGTAGATCATGCTGCCCAATCTTTTAAAAATAAAAACATAATAATTCTTAGTCTCAAATCTGCCAAAAATATTTGAAAAAAAAAAAAGAAGGGAAAAGCCTTGATAATTCCACTCATCAACTCCCTAGTGTGAGTCACCACATCCCTAGTATACATTGAACCACAAAACTAATGGGACGTTTAAGGTACCACATCAATACAAATTTTAAAAACATTAGACTACAAATTTTTACTCATAATACAAATTATTAAAAGGGACAATAAAATATGTACTATTCATAGAGTACATGCTAGGCAAAAACATAAAATAAATAAACTCCCAAACTGGGCCCATGAATGTTTACCGCTATCAAAAAAATATTCACATAGCGCTATATGCTTCAGTATAACAAGTGGCAGAAAGACGGTAAAGTGCTCATTTACATTTTAAGGTGCTAATGTGTTAGCACCAACATGTACAGCGACAGAGTTTCCCCACCTTTCAGCGTGCGTGCCACCACACAAAACCCAGAATCAGCTGTACTCCAATTTACGTTATTTTTACAAGCCAGAAGCGGTCGGTAAACTAGCATTTGTAATGGAGAATTAACATTCATGACGTGACAAATTATGAAATCTCGAAATGCAGCGATCAATTCTCTGCTTCTTTAATGGGATAATAATGAAGCTGCTTTGCTGGTAATACTGATGGAGTTATTGCAAACAAATTTTCAAAGGCTTATTTTTTCTAGTGATATCAAGAATAATATTATGCTTTTTTTTTATTATTTGGGCAAGTTACCACAACACTATTATCCTGTAGTTTTTAAGATCAGAGCTACAACTATGTTGGTGTCCTTTGTCAATTTTACATTGTATTTTTTTAAATGTTAAATGTTTAACTGCCTACTCCCAAACTGTCATTTGAAGTAAAACACATAGCCAAGTATTATTCTACACAATTTTTTTATTGTGCATTAAAAAAAAGAAAACAAATAAAATTGGATATGCTATCTACCAATAGAACTTAACCAAAAAGTGTATTCAGTGCATCCAAAAATATAGAAAATATAACAAATCAAATCATTATTATTCAACCAAAAAAATTATGTCAAAGCAATAACTCCAAGGACAATAATAAATAACACGTTATCTCCTCTGATTCCACAACATGTCTGGTTGACGAACGGCTGTTCAGAAACAAACTGAAAAGCGCTAAATGAAAAACACAAAAAGAAAAGCACAAATCAACACTCACCAAACTTCTACTAACACTAAATTAGCAGAAGGAGCTCAAAGGGTGGCACTAAAGAGCTGAAAAACCACATAGTACGTCTAGTACGTCACTACGCTCGTAATCATTGGCCAACAATTGTGTGGCTTTGTGTATACAAGACAAGTTTGAGCCAACGCCCTTCCAACAAAATTACATGGTTTTGTTGGCCAACAATCCGATCGTGTGTACGAGGCATAAGAGTTCCCATTTATGCAGACCATGCATAGCTAGTAGTACTTAATTATGTTCAGCTGGACTTGTTCTATAATTTTTAAGATATTTCACCTTTCATTACTATTATTATTATACAGGATTTATATAGCGCCAACAGTTTGCGCATCGCTTTACAACTCGAGGGCAGACAGTACAGTTACAACACAATTCAATATAGGAGGAATCAGAGGGCCCTGCTCATTAGAGCTTACAGTCTAGAAGGGAGGGTCAAGTGAAAGAAAAGACAATAACTGTGGGGGATGAACTGATGGAGAAAATGACAATACAGTTATTAGGTGTGGGTAGGACTGGCTTCTCTGAAGAGGAGGATTTTCAAGGATCGTCTAAAAGCTACTTTCATTCAAGTAGCTTTTTCACGTATTATAACTGTCAAGAATATACCCCGCTATATATAGCCACATGGCTTAGACCCCTTTCACACATGCGGACCGGTTGTTTCATCAGTTCAGTCACATTTTTTCAAAGAAAAAAAATGGATCAAGTTTTACATCAATTTTTCATCCATTTTTCATCTGTTTTTACATCAGTTTTTTTACATCCTCCAGCTAGAGTACTTAAAGGAGGAGAGCACCTAAAAAAAAGTGATTAAAAGCCAGTAGCTACAAATACTGCAGCTGCTAACTTTTAATAAATGGACACTCACCTTTCCTGGGGTCCAGCGATGTCGGCAGCCGAAGCCGATCAATCGCTCATCTCTCGGCTGCTGGCGCCGCCATTCTCGGTGGGGGAATCAGGAAGTGAAGCGTTACGGCTTCACTTCCTGGTTCCCTACTGCGCATGCGCAAGTCACACTGTGCATCATCAATGGTCCCCACTATCTCCTGGGACCTGTGTGTTTCCCAAGAGACAGTGGGGGGGGGGGGGGTGGGAAGGGGCGTGACTCCCGCAGGAGTCTACTCCCCCAGAAGTGGATGCAGATACCTGTATTATACCCCCTCCCCCATGAAAGGTACCAATTGTGGCACTGGAGGGGGGGAGGAATCAGATGAGCGGAAGTTCCACTTTAACCACATGAATCCTGGAGCCATTTTTCTAATGCAAAAACATACTTTTTTTATCCAATACAGTTTTTTTAACTACTTTAGTCCCGGAAGGTTTTATGCCCTTAATGATCAGGCCATTTTTTGAGGTACAGCACTGCGTTACTTTAATTGACAATTGCGAGGTCGTGCCATGCTGTACTCAAATAAAATTGATGTCCTTCTTTTCCCACCAGTAGAGTTTACTTTTGGTTACCTCTGCAGTTTAATTTTTTTGCACTATAAACAAAAAAAGAGCAACAATTTAAAAAAAAAAAAAAAACAATATTTTTACTTTCTGCTATAAAACATATCCAATACAAAAATTAAAAAAATTTAATTTCTTCATCAATTTAGGCCAATATGCATTCTGCTACATAAGTTCTAGCGTCTAAAAACTGATATTTTTATGCCATTTTTTTTCTTTTTTTTACTAGTAATGGCAGTGATTAGTGGGACTGCGACATTGCGGCAGACAAATCAGACACTTAACTGACACTTTTGGGGATCAGTAACATTTTTACAGTGATCAGTGTTAAAAACATGCACTGCTATTGTACTAAGGACAAGGAAGGGGTTAACATCAGGGGCGATCAAAGGGTTAAGTGTGCTCCTAGCTGGTGCTTGATAACTGTGTGGGGAATGGTCTGACTGGAAGAAGACAGAGATCTGTGTTCTTGCTTTGCAGGAACCCAAGTTCTCCATCTTCATCCCTGTCAGAACAGTGATCTGCCTTGTTTACATGTGTTTACTGTGTCCAATCAGAAAGTGGCCATTGTACGAAATGACGTACAGGTATGTGATTTTGCGCAATAGAGCCGACCTGCCGCAGTTAATATTCGGTAGGCAGTCGGCAAGTCGTTAACAGAAGAAAAATAGAGCTTTGATCCGTTCTAAAAATGGATGTTGACAGAAGTTGATGTTAAAGGATGTAAGCGGGTGATCATCCATTTACATCTGTTTTTCCCACATAGAGATGCATTGATGTCTATTTTTCATCCGTCAACGGATGGATGAAAAATTGACAAACGGTCTGCATGTGTGAAAAGGGCTTAATCCAATCCAACCAACATGGTGTCATGAAATGTGTTAAGGCATATGGTGACTGTCTGAGAATGAGACGGGAGGTGAAAACATTTTTGGATCCATCCTGTTGTATTGCCACAAATTGGATTTGATTATGGAAATGGAAAAGATGTGTTTCACACCTCCTGTCATATTTTTGGACAATTAACGTCTGTCTTGGCATATTCAATAGTGAGTAAATTAAGTTACCTCTGTGGCTATAAATGCTGAGATGTGTTCCTGGCACTCATTAGAACTAAAGAAGCTACATGGATGAATGGCAGAATGTCCTCAACATTCTAGAACAAGTTTAGTTGAATATGACTAACTACTACAAACTACTAGATATAAGTATCGTTATTTTTAAATTGCTCAAATCAATTTGATGATGAGTAAAATCTGGGTTCTCCCTAGGAGCCATGTAATTGGCATGCTTGCAATACATTCAGCTGGCACCAAAAGGAAAGGTGAGAGAACCTTCCCTGAAGTGCCAGCTTCCTGCTGATCTACACAAAACTCTAAATCGTTGAGCAGACCTCTGAAGATTATTGAAGTGTGTGAAATTAACTCATGGAAAAGAATTTAACAGTGCAACCCAACCTTAACCCAATAATAATAGTGGCTGGTGAGCTGCCTGCTTTTACTATAAGTTGAAGTTTTAAGCTATGGCCTATCAATAGGAAATTTTGATTGCACTCCTATACCTTGGCTAATGGTGACTTATCATTTTTTTTAGGCTGGGTTCACACTATAGCGATGCGGGAACGCCGCGAATCCGCGGCGTTTACCCGCATCACGCACCTCCCGCCGGCAGTTCACACTGCCCTATGCGGACGGCTGGGAGTGTCAATGTTATGTTAATGACACCCCCAGATCCGTCGGCATATCGCAGTGCGATCTGCCGACTCGCACAGGAATCGGATCGCATGGTGTGAACCTCCATGCGATCCGATTCTGTTGCGGACCCAAAAAAGGGTCCCGTGCGAGTTTGCTGCGGGAGCGCTGCGAATTCAGCCATACTATCTGTATGGCTGAACTCGCATCGCTACGGAGATCGGATGTGATTTGCTGTGCGAATCACATCCGGATCTCCCCCCGCAGCGGTGTGAACCGGGCCTTAAGTGACACTAAAGCTTTGTTTTTTTAGTTTTTTTTTTAAATAACAAACATGCCATACTTCGCAACAAATCGGCACTGAACATCCTCTTCTGGGGTCCCTCGACGGCTCCTCCCCACATTAAATAACCCCCTGGGAGAGGCGTTCTCCGGAGGGGGGGTTACCTTGCGGGCGCCCTCCCGAGTCATCCATTTGGTGTCCATAGAAGCCGACTGTATGACTTGGTCCCGCCCCCAGTACCCGGGTCTTTGGATGTGATTGACAGCAGCGGAAACCAATGGCTGTGCTGCTATCAGTTCATCCAATCAGGACCTGAGACACCGGCTTTTTCTGGTGTGCTCGTCCCCGGGACATGATAGAGGGGGTGCAGGTAAGTAAAACGAGGGCTCAGGGGGGACTGGAGCATTACAGGAGGTTTTTACCCTCAATGCATAGAATGCACCACCCTTTAATGGTGCCATTGTCTCAGATCGAAGTCATTATTTTCTTTCCTGGCTATTGGCCAGCAGTACTACTCCATTAGTATGTAAAACCAGACATTGTGAAGGGGCACCACAGTCATAGAGTCAACACTTTTAGTAATGAAGTTTTTATACCTTTCTACTTGTGGCTGCACACACAAGAGGGGTCATGAACACAATTAAAGTCAAATCAGGAAATATGATGTCACACAACCAATACCTACTTCTATATGCAAGACAATACTTGAAAAACAAAAGGCAATACCTACCTGTATATGCAAAATGCAAACTCTTATGCCGCGTACATACGATCGGACTTTTCGACGGACTTGGTCCGGTGGACAATCCGACAGACTTTGCAGCTGAGGTCTGCCGGACTTTCAAACGAAAGGACTTGGCCACACACAATCACTCCAAAAGTCCGATGGATTTGAACGTGATGACGTAGAATAAGGAAGTTCATAGCCAGTAGCCAATAGCTGCCCTAGCGTCGGTTTTAGTCCAGACTAGCACACAGACGACCGGATTTTTCAACCGGACTTGAATCCGTTGGAAAAATTTGAGGCAAATTTTATTTCTAAAGCCCCATACACACTATCAGATTTTCTGCTGATTTTTTCCTTCAGATTTACCAAAACCATGTAGTGCAAGGGCCTGCCTGATTGCATACACATTGAAACTCCTAAGGTTTGACTTCATATTACATGGTTTTGGTAAATCTGAAGGAAAAAATCAGCAGACAATCTGATAGTGTGTATGGGGCTTTAGTCCGCCGGACTTTTGGGAAGAAAAAGTCCGCTGGAACCCACACACGATCGAATTGTCTGATGGATTCCAGTCTGTCAGACCAAGTCCTTCGAAAAATCCGGTCGTGTGTACACGGCACAAACATGTTCTCGTTTCCTTTTTTTCCTAGGCAAGTTTGTATTTTTTCTTCATTGTGTTTTGTTCTTTCCATCTATAACATCTCATTGCATGTTCAGATGATTGCATATCTCAAGCCGTAATTGCACTTTGAACAAAAAAAGTGCATCAAAGACTTAGACTGACAATAATTTAAAAGAAATGCAAAAGGCATCGAGCTATACCTGTGAAAGAGTACACTTAGAGCATTTAAGTTATTTCAAGACAGGAATAGGCAACATTTTATCCTTGACAGAAGTCTACAATTTAGTGTCAACGTTCCCACCACCAAATAACCACCACCTTTATTATATATGATTTTTTTTTTTTTTATATTCCCAAAAGCTCGGAGGAAGGATAATTGCAACATAAACTACCAAAGTGCATAAATGTAGCTGTACCCCAGAGACATTGTTATTGTAGCGACACTGCAGGGATTGTATTTATGCCAGGTTGATGAATCTGTGTTAAGCTAAAATAAACTGTGAACTTTATGATTTATGTGTTACAAAGAAGGGAACAAAAAAAATTTTGTTTATAGAATAGACCCCTCTGCTTTGACCTATTTTTACTGTTGTGGACAAATAAAGTTAGATAAAATGTGTTATTTTTTGTACTACATGAAAAGGAAAGTTTCTGGTGTTCATACATGGTGCTAAACCATTTTCTTTTCCTATTTCAAAAACGACAATAAACCTCACTTTACTCCTAAACATACATAATCATTTGTAATGATCTTTTATATTGATGAAAGGTAAATTCTGGTTAGTTGAGCAGTTGCATGTTATCTTAAGAATAATCAATAAAACGATAATTAGTATGTTAGCCCTTGTACACAGTCGGAGCTTCCGACAACCAAATCCGTCTGAGTAATTCCAGAAGTGAAGCTGCATACACACGGTCGGACTAAATTGTCGGAAAATCCAATTGTACTTAACGTGATGACGTTATTTGGTTATGACGGGACTACATTCAGGCTAGTAGCCAATAGCTTTGGTCTAGGAATTTGATCTGAGCATGCGTGGCACTTTGTCCGTCGGAGTAGGCTACACATGATCGGAGTATGTCCGATAGGAGCATTTTGTCGGAAAATTTTACCGGCAAGTTGGAAAACTTGGTCCGTCGGATATTCAGACGGAAACAGTCCGATGCAGACCACATACAGTCCGAATATCCGACAAAACGGTCCGATAGGACACATTCCGTCAGAATCTCCGACCGTATGTACAAGGGCTAAAGTGGTTGTAAACCCTAGAAAAAAAAAAAACCTGCAAGACAAACGGATAATGAGCTAGTATGCATAGCATACTAGCTCATTATGAATTACTTACCTGAGATCGAAGCCCCTGTGGCCGTCCTCTTACCCCACTCTGGCAGCCGACATCGCTCTCGGAATTACTACTGAGTATAGCGGGCTCTGGCGCTGTGATTGGCCAGAGCTGTGATGACATCACTCCCGCACATGCGCATGTACCAATGACGTCGGCACATGCATATATAGGGGATATCTCTTAAACCATGCAGGTTTAGGAGATATCCAGTGTAGTAGCTACAGGTAAGCCTAATTATAGGCTTTCCTGTAGAAAAAAAGTGGTTGTGAATTGTTTACAACCACTTTAAAGCGGAACTAAATCCTGTTTTCAGCCAAGGAAGCTGCCATCTTGGCCTTTGTTTCATCTTCATTCTGTAAACCTGCGTTACATCAGAGGGGGGTGGGGTCACTCGCGCGTCATTGGGTAAGCCGGGCTTTCCCCTTGCATCAGAGGGGGCGAGGTCAGGTGACGGGTGGCCCTGCCCTCCTCATATAAGAAGTGTCAGGCTGCGAGGATCCCTGCAGTGTCTCCGCCAGTGGAGACAGAGGATAGATGCGCTGTGTTGGATGGATCACCCATCGCTGGATCAGATCAGCCATCGCTGGACCCCAGAGAGATGATCATCCGTCGCTGGATAGCAAGAGTGGATTACCACCGCTGGAATATTTTTTTAAATTTATATTTTCCTGCAGCCTGCCAGGGTGCGTGCTCGGATAAAGGGTCTGGTATGGATTTTTAGGGGGAATTCCAGCCCATTTTTTTTTTATTTGGCATGGGGTTTCCCTTAAAATCCATACCAGACCTGAAGGGCCTGGTAAATGAATTTGGGGGAACCCCACGCTTTTTTTTTTTTGTTTTTTACCAATGACTTTCAATGACTGTTCTCTGTATTACGGGGAGCCGATAATTCATTATAGCCGTGAGTGCTTTTAAATGACTTTTTTTCCTGCAGAACTTACACTTTGTGCAGGGACAGTTCTAAGCACGGAAAACATCCACCCCTTTACAGGCATACTATACACACCCCCCAGGTACGAAATTTAAAAGAATATTACACTTTTATTGTTTCACTTTAAGCATTATTAAAATCACTGCTCCCGAAAAAAGGCCCCCAAACACTTTTTGTTGACAATAACTTGCATATTAGCCTATAAAATTATCACTTTTGGTTTTGAACAAAATTTTCACACAAAATTTAGGTCTGTTCGCAGGTTCTGGTGGGAACCAAACCGGGGGTGTTCGGCACATCCTTAACAGGCAGTAATAAAGTATTTATATTTGAAAATGAAAGGGTAAAGCTCCCTAAAGATGGATGGAAATCTGGCCTGTTCAGCATGGCTGTTCCGTTCAACTTCGGTCGAACAGGACAATTGGAAAACTCTTGGCGATCAGTGGCAGTGGAATATTTTGAAAGTGGAGAATAGGGATGAGCTTCGTGTTCGAGTCGAACGTACGTTCGACTCGAACATTGGTCGTTCGGGCGTTCGGCGAATTCCGAACGTTTGGGCCGTTCGCGGCAAAATTAGTGTGGCCCACAATGCACTGCGATGGCGCAGTGCATTGCTGGCTCATGATTGGCCAAGCATGCACTGTGACCCCGCATGCTTGGCCAATCGCAGTGCCAGCAGCGAGGAGAGCCATGATTGGCCACGGGCGTCCTGCCTGTGGCCAATCATAGCTCAGGCTGTGTAGTGCACGCCCCACACTATATAAGGCCGCCTTTGAGGCGGCCTCGTGTAGTGTGTTGGCATCTGAAGCAGTGGGTGTTCTGTGTACCTTCAACACAGTTACACACCAATTGTTTTTGGCTGATTTCCTATCTTGCTCTTGTGTAGTGGTTATTGTCTGTGCCCTGACCGCAGTATACACCACTATATTCACCTCACCTATATAGCTAGTGATCTATCTTTAATAATAGAGCTTGCAGTCAGTAGTGTTAGGAGATAGTGCGTGCTGTCTGCGTGCTCTGTACCCAGTACATACCGCTATAATCCACCTACATAGCTGTTCTCTATTTGGGCCCAATTGTCATCTGCAGGAGTTATTGGAAGTTGTGTGTGCTTCCAGCACAGCACAGTATACATCTGTATATACCCCTTTAACTCTGCTGTTTTCTGGTTATTGTCTGCGTGCCCTGAACGCAGTATACACCGTGATATTCACCTCACCTATATAGCTAGTGGTTCATCTTTAATAATAGAGCTTGCAGTCAGTAGTGTCAGGAGATAGTGCGTGCTGTCTGTGTGCTCTGTACCCAGTACATACCGCTATAATCCACCTACATAGCTGTTCTCTACTTGGGCCCAATTGTCATCTGCAGGAGTTATTGGAAGTTGTGTGTGCTTCCAGCACAGCACAGTATACATCTGTATATACCCCTTTATCTCTGCTGTTTTCTGGTTATTGTCTGCGTGCCCTGACCACAGTATACACCGTGATATTCACCTCACCTATATAGCTAGTGGTCCATCTTTAATAATAGAGCTTGCAGTCAGTAGTGTCAGGAGATAGTGCGTGCTGTCTGCGTGCTCTGTACCCAGTACATACCGCTATAATCCACCTACATAGCTGTTCTCTATTTGGGCCCAATTGTCATCTGCAGGAGTTATTGGAAGTTGTGTGTGCTTCCAGCACAGCACAGTATACATCTGTATATACCCCTTTATCTCTGCTGTTTTCTGGTTATTGTCTGCGTGCCCTGACCGCAGTATACACCGTGATATTCACCTCACCTATATAGCTAGTGGTCCATCTTTAATAATAGAGCTTGCAGTCAGTAGTGTTAGGAGATAGTGTGTGCTGTCTGCGTGCTCTGTACCCAGTACATACCGCTATAATCCACCTACATAGCTGTTCTCTATTTGGGCCCAATTGTCATCTGCAGGAGTTATTGGAAGTTGTGTGTGCTTCCAGCACAGCACAGTATACATCTGTATATACCCCTTTATCTCTGCTGTTTTCTGGTTATTGTCTGCGTGCCCTGACCGCAGTATACACCGTGATATTCACCTCACCTATATAGCTAGTGGTCCATCTTTAATAATAGAGCTTGCAGTCAGTAGTGTTAGGAGATAGTGCGTGCTGTCTGCGTGCTCTGTACCCAGTACATACCGCTATAATCCACCTACATAGCTGTTCTCTATTTGGGCCCAATTGTTATCTGCAGGAGTTATTGGAAGTTGTGTGTGCTTCCAGCACAGCACAGTATACATCTGTATATACCCCTTTAACTCTGCTGTTTTCTGGTTATTGTCTGCGTGCCCTGAACGCAGTATACACCGTGATATTCACCTCACCTATATAGCTAGTGGTCCATCTTTAATAATAGAGCTTGCAGTTAGTAGTGTCAGGAGATAGTGCGTGCTGTCTGCGTGCTCTGTACCCAGTACATACCGCTATAATCTACCTACATAGCTGTTCTCTATTTGGGCCCAATTGTCATCTGCAGGAGTTATTGGAAGTTGTGTGTGCTTCCAGCACAGCACAGTATACATCTGTATATACCCGTTTATCTCTGCTGTTCTATAAAAAAGGCATCTGCAGGAGTTAGTGGGTGTTGTGTGCCTCCAGCACAATATAAACTACCCAACTACTGTTTTACCCAACTCCCTTCAGGCCATTACCATGTCTGGAAGGCCAGCAAGGAGAGGCAGACAGGCGCGAGCAGTTAAAAGAGGGCAAGCAGACTCTGTGTCTAGAGACAACAGTGCTGGTCGTGGACGCGGTGCATTGTCATCAGCACGTGGCCATGGGACATGCTTGTCCTTCTTTTCTGCAGCTGGACATGTTGAACCGCAACATGCCAACGACTTGGTAGAGTGGATGACCAAGCCCTCTTCATCCTCCTCATCCTCTCTCACCCAGTCTCAGGGTAGTAGCAAAGCAGCTGCCAACGCATCGTCTTCCCTCCTCTCAATGTCATCATCAGTGACTCCTTCCCTAGACCCACCACGTCCTCCTGAGGAGTCTCCTGAACTCTTTGAGCACAGTGTTGGGTACATGCTCCAGGAGGATGCCCAGTGTTTGGTGGGCTCTGATGATGACACTCAGCTAGAGGAAGGCAGTAGCGTGAGCGCAGAGAGAGGGGATGCTCAAGAAGGACAGCAATCTGGCAGTCATTTTCCACAAGCTGCAGCATACTGCCAGGTTTGCTACAGCGATGAAGAGGGAGGGGATGATGAGGGCACTGACTCCACGTGGGTGCCTGGAAGGAGGGAGGAGGAGGAGGAGGAGGCACATGTCCAACGAGGCAGGATGCCCTCCGGGGGCCAGCTTAGGGGCAGCACACCAACTGAATCACACCGCAGAGCTCCGCCTGCGCAGAGCGTTTCCTCTGCGCGTTATTTTAAAAGTTCTTTGGTGTGGGCCTTTTTTGAGACAAGTGCATCAGATCGCACCGCTGCTATTTGCAACATATGTCTCAAGCATATCTCACGTGGCCAAAACATCAGCCGCTTGGGCACCACATGCTTGACCAGACATATGTTGACCTGCCATGCAGCTCGTTGGCAAGCGTACCTCAAAGACCCACACCAAAGAACAAAGCGGACCTCTCCTTGCTCCTCATCAGCTGGCATCTCCAACCCCACTAGACCTTCAGTCCTCTCGGAAACCTGCTCTGAGAGGAATGAAGGTGTAGAATTAGGTGTGTCACAGCCAAGTGCTTCCGGGAACTCTGCTAGTGGTACATCCACATCCGATTATAGCAGGCAAATGTCCCTGCCCCAGCTGCTGGACCGGCGGAAGAAGTTTACTCCCAGCCATCCACATG
Source organism: Lithobates pipiens (assembly GCF_037356315.1). Lineage (NCBI taxonomy): Eukaryota > Metazoa > Chordata > Amphibia > Anura > Ranidae > Lithobates > Lithobates pipiens. The sequence continues at coordinate 212,316,702 of NW_027507686.1, forward strand.
CCCAGCGGTTGAATGCTAGCTTGGCTAAATTGCTAGCACTTCAACTGCTGCCTTTTCAGTTGGTAGACTCGGCCCCCTTCCGTGAGTTTGTACAATGTGCGGTTCCTCAGTGGCAGGTCCCCAAACGCCACTTTTTCTCACGGAAGGCGATTCCGGCTCTCTACCGGCATGTGGAAGGCAATGTCCTTGCCTCGCTGGACAGGGCGGTCAGCGGTAAGGTGCATATTACCGCTGACTCATGGTCCAGCAGGCATGGACAGGGACGTTACCTGTCTTTCACGGCCCATTGGGTCACTCTTCTGGCTGCTGGGAAGGATGCAGGACAAGGTGCAGTAGTGTTGGAGGTTGTTCCGCCACCACGCCTCCAAAATGCTACTATTGGTTGTGACAAACCTCTCTCCTCCACCCCCTCCTCTTCTTCCTCCATGGCCTCTTCCAGTGCTCTGTCCTCAGAACCAGCGGTGCTCCGTAGGCGTTCCAGGGGCTACGCAAGTACGCAGGCAAAACGATGCCATGCCGTGCTTGCGCTGGTTTGTTTGGGGGACAGGAGCCACACTGGGGCGGATGTTTTGTCAGCTCTGCAGGGGCAGGCCGAGAGGTGGTTGACGCCATGCCAGCTTAAGCCAGGAATGGTGGTTTGCGACAATGGCACCAACCTCCTCTCCGCCCTCCGACAGGGACAACTGACCCATGTGCCCTGTGTAGCTCACGTCCTTAACCTGGTGGTGCAGCGGTTCTTGGGCAGGTACCCCGGCTTGCATGATGTCCTGAAGCAGGCCAGGAAAGTCTGTGTGCATTTCCGCCGATCATTTGATGCCTGTGCTCGGCTGGCTGAGCTCCAAAAGGAGTTGAACCTGCCTAAGAACCGCCTTATATGTGACATGCCCACCAGATGGAACTCAACATTGGCCATGCTGCAGCGGCTGCACACGCAGCAGAGGGCCATCAATGAGTACCTGTGCGACTACGGCACCAGGACAGGGTCAGGGGAGCTTGGTTTTTTCTCACCACGCCAGTGTGGCATGATCAGGGATGCATGCACTGTCCTGTCACCGTTTGAGGAGGCCAGAAGGATGGTGAGCAGTGACAGTGCATGCATCAGTGACACTGTATAAAGAGTAAACCGCGCTATTCAAACAAAAAATTAGATAATAACTACCCTATAAGCGGCAACCCTAATCGTAATACTCCGATAGCAAACTAAATAAGTGAACAGGGTGGGCTGTATATCATCTTGAAGGAAGCAACACTATATTACTTTTTGGACAATTTTTTGTCTCAATATATACAATTTTTTGTAGTTTTTGAAAATTTTTTGTTTTTTCCAGTTTACTCACTTGAATTATCTGATTGGTGTGTGGGTTCATTTTTCCTTTTATTGTATATGATTTACACATTAGGGGTATATCATTTCTGCTAATTTTATTATTGGTTTTGTTTTATAATTCAATTTTTCACTTATAATAATCTTTATTGGTATGATGATAAGGCATTATTCACTTATACAATTTCATCATTTTTAAAGAATTTTTTTTCACTAAAAATAGCTTTTTATGATTATTGAATTTTTTTTGATTAGACTTTAGACATAGATTTTTTGTTTTTAGCGCAGCCCACCCTGTTCACTTATCAGTGACACTGTACCTCTTGTCCACCTCTTGGAGCATACGCTGCGTGGAATAATGGACAGGGCACTTGAGGCAGAACAGAGGCAGGAAGAGGAGGACTTCCTTGCCTCTCAAGGCCCCCTTTATCCAGACAGTGTTCCTGCTGTGCCACCCATCACACAGTAAGAGGATGAGGAGGAGGAAGAGGAGGAGGAGGATGATTGTGTCAGCATGGAGGTGGAGGCTGGCACTCAGCATCAGCATCAGCAGCAGCAGTCTTATAGGGATGATTTACAGTCCCAAGAAACACGTGGACTTGTACGTGGCTGGGAGGAGGTAGCTGCGGATCATGTTGTCCTTAGTGACCCAGAGGACTCCGGACCGAATGCCTCAGCTAACCTACGCTGCATGGCCTCCCTGATCCTGCAAAGCCTGCGGAAGGATCCTCGTATTCTTCGGATCAAGGAGAGGGACCATTACTGGCTGGCCACTCTCCACGGTACAAGGGTAAGGTTGCCGACCTTATCTTGCCATCGCAGAGGGAGCAGAGGATGAGACATCTCCGGGAGGCCTTGCAGAAAGCTCTGTGCAACGCGTTCCCAGAGACTGGGAGGTCACAAACTCCTGGTCCTGGACAACGTGTTGCTGAGGCATCAGTCAGAAGGAGCGGTGGAGAAGGTGGCCGTCTGACTGATGCTTTCAGACAATTTTTTAGTCCGCAGCCCCAAGGTATGATTGGTTCCAGCACCCATCGCCAGCGTCTAATTTACATGGTGCAGGAATACCTAGGGGCAAGGTCAGACTTGGACACCTTTCCCACTGAAAATCCTCTGGCTTACTGGGTCTTGAGGATGGATCACTGGCCAGAGCTTGCACAGTATGCAATTGAGCTACTGGCCTGTCCTGCATCCAGCGTTCTTTCGGAACGCACCTTCAGTGCTGCTGGTGGCTTTGTTACTGATCACAGGGTGCGGCTGTCCACTGAATCAGTTGATCGACTAACCTTCATCAAGATGAATCAGTCTTGGATCACCCACAGCTACCAAGCACCTGAAGCTGATGTAACCGAATAATTGTTTTTGAAATACCACATCCCTTCAAGACTGCCTATGCTGATGCTGAGTGACTGTCCTGTTATGTTGATTGTCTATCCTCTTCCTCCTCCGCTGATATGTTGGAAGAACATTTTTGGTTCTGGGTGATGCCAGCAGCCCAATTTTTCTGCCCCTGTTTAACAGGGGCGTTTAATTACAATTTTTAATGCAATGCTTTGCAGCAGGGCTAATTCCTGCAATAAAACTAGAGTATATGGCAGAGGTTGGAGTGTGGTGGCACCAGCACCAGTGCCTAAGGCCCAATTTTTCTGCCCCTGTTTAACAGGGGCGTTTAAGTACAATTTTTGATGCAATGCTTTGCAGCAGGGCTAATTCCTGCAATAAAACTAGAGTATATGGCAGAGGTTGCAGTGTGATGGCACCAGTTTTTCTGCCCCTGTTTAACAGGGACATGTAATTACAATTCTTGATATAATATTTCACAGGAGGGCCCCTTCCTGTGCCCACCCAGAGTAACGGTGAGGACTTATAGTGTTGTGGCACCAGCACCACAACCACCAAAGGTCAATTTTTCTACCACTGTTCAACAATGGCATGTAATTACAATTCTTGATATAATCGTTCACAGCAGGGCGCTCCAGCACCCACCAAGAGTCACTTTCAGGGCTTACAATGTTGTGGCAAAACCAACACCTTGTTCCGCCATTTCTGCAGAGCATATAGGGCAGGCCCCTACTTTCAAACATCCAACTTACAAACATCAGACAGCAGCAAGTGAGATGAAAAAAGATGGACGACAAAACAAATTATACAGGGGTGATAACCCTTCCCTATGTTTTCCAAAAAGCTTAAAAATAGTTTTTTTTGACTGGAGCTAGACTTTAAAAATGTACCAGTTGAAAATTACAAACAGATTCAACTTAACACAACAAACCTACACAGTCCCTGTCTTGTTTGCACCGCCTGTATACTGCTGTTCTGAGTATATAGAGCCTGGGGGCCACACGCATTTCCTTTTTTTAATATGGGTACGGGGTTCCCCTTAATATGCGTACAAGACCCAAATAGGCTGGTAATGGGCAGGGAGGGCTACCCATGCCATTTTTCTGAATGATTTTCAACCATATTGCAGGAACCAGATATAACATTAAAACCGCAAGCAGTTTTAAATGGTGTTATTTCCGTTTAATGTCATTTTGTGCAGGGACTGTTCTAAACACGGGAAACACGTGGCACTTCACAGGCATACTACAGACACCCCCCAGGCACCATATTTAAAGGAATATTTCACTTTTTTTTTTTCACTTTAATCGTCATTAACCACTTCAATACAGGGCACTTAAACACCTTCCTGCCCAGGCCAATTTTGAGCTTTCAGTGCTGTCGCATTTTGAATGACAATTGCGCGGTCATGCTACACTGTACCCAAATGAAATTTTTATCATTTTTTTCCCACAAATAGAGCTTTCTTTTGGTGGTATTTGATCACCTCTACGGTTTTTATTTTTTGCGCTACAAATAAAAAAATACCGAAAATTTTGAAAAAAAAAATGTTTTTTTTTGTTTCAGTTTCAAAACTTTGTAAATAAGTACGTTTTCTCCTTCACTGATGGGCACTGATGGGGCTACACTGATGGGCACTGATAAGGTGGCACTGATGGGCACCAATGTGGCACCAATGAAGTGGCACTGATAGGCGGCACTGATGGGCGACACGGATGGGCGACACGGATGGGCGACACGGACGCACACTGATAGGTGGCACAAATTGGCACTGATAGCTGGCACAGATGGGCGGCATGGATGGGCGGCATGGATGGGCATGGATAGGCGGCACAGGTGGGCATGGATAGGCGGCACAGGTGGGCATGGATAGGCGGCACAGGTGGGCATAGATAGGCGGCACAGGTGGGCATGGATAGGCGGCACAGGTGGGCACTCATAGGCGGCACAGGTGGGCACTCAGGCGGCACAGGTGGGCACTCAGGCAGCACAGGTGGGCACTCATAGGCGGCACAGGTGGGCACTCATAGGCGGCATCGGTGTTATAGTAATGGATGCCAATCAGTGCCAAACAATAATGCATGCCAATCAGTGATGCCCATTGTGGCCACTGATTGGCATCCATTATGGGCACTGATTGGCACCCATTGTGCTGACTGGCACCCTGGTGGTCTAGGGAGGATTATGGATTTTTATTACCTTTTCCCTGGTGGTCTAGTGGTGTCCCTGGTGGTCCAGTGTGGGCATCCTCGGGGGGGCTGTGCTGATAATCGATCAGCACAGACCCCCCCTGTCAGAGGAGCAGCCGATCGGCTCTCCTCTACTCGCGTCTGACAGACGCGAGTGAGGGAAAGCCGATCACCGGCTCTTCCCATTTACACTGTGATCAGCCGTGATTGGACACGGCTGATCACATGGTAAAGAGTCTCCGTCGGAGACTCTTTACCGAGATCGTAGTTGCCGGGTGTCAGACTGACACCCCGCAACAACGATCGCCGCGATGCGCGCCCCCGGGGGCGCGCAGCGGCTCATAATCCTAATCACGTCATATGACGTCCGGTTAGGATTATGAAACCACTTTGCCGCCGTCAATTTGTAATAGGGCGGGCGGCAAGTGGTTAAAATCAGTGCTCCCGCCAAAACGGCCGTTTTTAAAACCTTTTTTTGCATTGACCCATGTCCCCTGAGGCAGGAGTCAGGTCCCCAAACCCTTTTTAGGACAGTATCTTGCATATTAGCCGTTAAAATTAGCACTTTCCATTTCGAACGTTCGAGTCCCATAGACTTCAATGGGGTTCTAACGTTCGTTTCGAACGCGGGGTCCGTTCAAAAGTTCTGGTGCGAACCGAACCGGGGGGTGTTCGGCTCATCCCTAGTGGAGAAGTCCCATTGTCAGAATACAAGGGCACAGCAGGGAGGATTCCTCCTTTCATCCTGGGTGGATGGAAGAATCTGTCAGCTCACTGACCGATGAAAAAAAAAATGCCCAACATAAAGCCCCTTTCACACGAGAGGTCCAATCGGGTCTGTCGGTCCATTTTTTTCAAGCGGAAATAAACAAACGAAAGGGGATTCGTTCCCCTCTGTATGGTCAGATCAGAGGGCAGTTGGGTGTAAAGAGACAGACGATCCATTTACATCCAACTGCCCCGGAACAGAACATGCCATGTTCCACTCTGCATAAGCAGAGCAGGCATGTTCATTAAGCTACATTAAGCGAAGGCAGGGGATCAAATGACGGATCCGCTGCTAAGGAAAACAGATTTGACCCGCGTGAAAGGGGCCAAAGACTTCTGTCAGTTTTTGATGGCAGTCCTCTTACTTTTTTAACAGGGCAGGAAATAAGATAAAATCTGTTCAACAGGAAAACCAGTATTAGTAAAAACCTCCAGAAGAACATACTCATAGAGGTGTGTAGCTATGCCCCCTAGGGCAGTGATGGCAAACCTTGGCACCCCAGATATTTTTCAACTACATTTCCCACAATGCTCAACTACGCTGCAGAGTGCATGAGCATCATGTAGTTCCAAAACATCTGGGGTGCCAAGGTTTGCCATCACTGCCCTAGGGGGTTGCTGAATGTAGTGGATCATCTGTCACCGTGTCCAGCCAGACATCCATCTCTCAGTCACTCAGAGACATAGAACAGTCCATTAGCTTTGTTTTGTTTTTTTATTTGAGGGGATTAAACTTGGATGGGGTATTGGGAATTATGGGATGGCCAGTAATATTCAGTGCAAACTTGCTTGAGACTTACTATATACACCCCAGTATACTGTATACTCTCCAATCTTCTGTCCAGCACAAAGAATTGCTGCACACTGTTTCTTTTCCAGCACTTCACTTGCTGCAGACTGTTACTCCTCCAGACTAGCTAGCACCACATGGTTAGGCCTGACACTACTTCAGCCAGATCTCAATGAACTGCCTTTTGCAGGCAGGGACCTCAGGCCCCTGTGGTGTAGGAATAGCTCAGGTGCTAGCTGTTCTCTGTTCAGCTACCACTCCCAGGTAGCTCTCTTCAGGTCCTGCCAACCAGCCTGGTTGCAGAGACCTCGTGGCACTGCCCTTCCCACAGTCCTCTCTTCTGGTTCTGCACCCATTTCAAAGTGTATTTTCCTAGTTATCTCAGGCCTGCCCCCCCAGTCCTCCTGACTGTGCTCACTCACCAGCCCTCCTGGCTGCAACCAATAGTCCTCTCTGGAGACTTTTAGAAGTGCTCTCTCCCGCTGTCCTCTACTTGCTCTCTCATGTGCCTCTCCTTCCCGGATCTCATCGCTCCTCCTGGATGCACCCAAGCCCCAGCCCAGGGTTACCCCCCCCCCCCGACTGGGAAACTCCCCGTGGGCCCCGACAGCCTCCACACTCTCTGACTCCAGCTTTTCCACCTGATCACTCCTCCCCAGCTGGGCTGACCACAGGTATTTAAGGAGGCCTGTCCTCTGCCAATCCAAATTGGGGATTGGTCAAGGCTCCCTAGAACACCCCAGATAGCTCTACCTCTCCTCCCCTTCTTCTAGCACCTTCTAGAAAGAAGAGGGAGGGGACAGTGATGCTGCCTAAAATTACCTACTCTGCCAGAAAATCCTCACTCCAGCACCTACCTAACTATAGGGTGCTACAGGTGCTTGGAACTTGTAGACTTCTATATGTAGTCAGATGAAAGAAAACTTCAAACAAACTCAACACCTCTAGCAAGGTGGCACCTACACAACTTCATCAGGGCTTAAAACGGGATGAAACATGGATGGACTCAGAGAGAACACTGACTTCACAAATCTATATTAGAGCAAGTATTGAACTCACCACATGGTCCATTTCTGCTCAGCAATTCTGTCTTGAACCCTGATGAAGGGGGAATAGTGTTGCTCAAAAATGCATTGTATGTTTTTTATATGACTCTTCATACCAACAATTAAAATAATCTTTCATCTACTTTTGGTTTGATGCTCCTTTTTGTACTTCTATTAAAACTGACAGAACCTTTAACTTTTTTTCACTGTAATCAATACCAAAGAACACGGTTTGGCTGGAGATGAGCTTCAAAGTATATCTTTAGTAAAAGCAGTTTTTTGGATAGCATGAAAAAAGGTTACAAAGTTTTATTGATGTTTTTGTCCCTGCTGGAAAAATAAAACTTCTGCGTTTTCACCCTTGCTCTACCTGCTGGTTAGAATTCTCCCTGGAATAGAAAGTAATGGGCAATCCAAAGTTTACAGGTGGGACCAAAAATGAGGTACAATCTCCACAATGAGATCGCAAAAAAAAGAAGCTATTGGAGGTTTCAACTTTTTTCATCCCAAATGCCAAAACTAAAGGAAATAATTTTTTTACTATAGATACCCATTAATTGTACATAATTCAAAACCACTAATGAGGGGCAATTCACAGGTCAATGACAGAGTGGAGGACAAACGTAAAGCTAAAGAATGTGATAAACTGCAATGATTAAACTGGTTTTCAGCAGGTTTTCATCTAAAAATCCTTTCTATGTAGATGTAGAAATCACAAATTAATGTAGCTAGGTATTCATTAGAAGAGCATAACCATATATATGCATTTTATTGTTATTTTATTTAATGAAAGCAATATAAGCACCTGAATTTGACTTGTAATCAGCCTCTTGAAATCCCCTGTACTGGAAGAGGGAATGGCAGGACTGGAAGCCAATTGCAACACATACAAATAAATTGTCAGAGAATATGCCGACTAAAGCCTTGTACACGCGATTGGATTATTGGCCAACAAAACCGTGGAATTTTGTCCGAAGGGCGTTGGCCCAAACTTGTCTTGCATACACACGGCCACACAATTGTTAGCCAACAATTATGAACGTAGTGACGTACAACATTGTTATTCAGCTTTTTAGAGCCACCCTTTGGGCTCCTTCTGCTAATTTTGTGTCAGTAGAAGTTTGGTGAGTGTTGATTCACGCTTTTCATTGCCCACTTTTCATTTTGCGCTTTTCATTTCGTTTCTAAATGGCCATTTGTCAACCAACCATGTTGTGGAACTGGAGGAGATAATGTGTTATTTATTATTGGCCTTGGAGTTATTGCTGTGACATTATTTTTTTAGTTGAATAATGATTGATTTGGTATATTTTCTATATTTTTGAATGCATTGAATGCACTTTTTGGTTAAGTTCTATTGGCAGATACCATGTCTAATTTTATTTGTTTTCTTTTTTTAATGCACAATAAAACATATTTATAGCATAAAACTTGGCTATGTGTTTTATTTCAAATGACAGTTTGGGAGTAGGCAGTTACATTTAAAAAAAATACAATGTAAAATTGACAAGGGACACCAAAATAGTTGTATCTTTGATCTTAAAAACGACGGGATAATGGTATTGTGGTAACTTGTCCAAATAAAAAAAACAAAAAAACATAATATTATTCTTGATATCACTAGAAAAAAAAGCCTTTGAAAATTTGTTTGCAATAACTCCATCAGTATCACCAGCAAAGCAGCTTCATTATTATCCCATTAAAGAAGAAGAGAATTGATCGTTGCATTTCAAGATTTTATAATTTGCCATGTCACGAATGTTAATTCTGGCTCGTCCTTGCTTTTGAGCATGTGTGTTTGTACTTTGGACTTTTGTCCGTCAGACTTGTGTACACACACTCGGAAAATCTGATAGCACATATTTGTCCGTGGTAAATTTTAAAACCTGCCACCCAACATTTGTTGGCGGAAAATCCGACAATTGCCTGATGGAGCATACACACGGTCAGATTTACAGCCAACAGCCTGTCATCGAATATTTCCTGTCGGAAAGTCCAATCATGTGTACAAGGCTTAAATGGAGACAGCAGAAAGATGAGCTCATCAGTCTACTGCTGCTCTTTCATTGTCTGGTCATTAGGCTGTTGGTGGAGAGGTCCCCAATGGATCCATTACTGTAATAGAGAAATTAGTATTATCTGCTAGATTGTGCTGTGTGGCGGGGGTGTTGGATGGACACAAAAAATCTTTGGCAGGTAAAAAAAGATCCCATAATTGTTTTTCATCTGCCTGTTTTGCTGTTTACCATGGGTTGGACTCTGCTTGATGGAGTAATGCAACAGGAAGTTCATTCCAGAGGACAAGAGCAATACAAGAGAAAACTTGAAGATAGCAATGAAACAGTATAAGAAGAAATTAATAAAATCTTGGGAAACTGCTGTAGTGCTTTCATGGTTTGAGGCTTTTATTCAGTAACCCAATATACACAGTAATAGAGGAAAGTAACAAGTTGTGCCTCTCACCATTACAGGAATTCCTCCAGGTAGCCACAGAAGATCATTTGTCCAGGCCAGTATTCAGGATGCAATCGTGATGAAGGACCTACCCCTTAGGCAACAACATTTTTCATAACCTCAGTGTTATTATTTATTTCATTTTCTTCTATTTCCATCACTTTTTCGGTTCCTGTCTAATATGTTTTTTTCACTTTATTTTTTCTTTTTCATTCCATTCAAGGGATGTTTAATGACGAGCAAAAAAAGTGTCTTCCTCTGGGCTCAGTAAAACTTTTTGAGCTATGAAGTTCACAGAACTTGAAATAACTTATAGCAGCTCATTAAAGCTTCATAGTTTAAAGAGTGAAGTGTCCATTTAAAAAAAAAATCTATAGATGTAATGGCCTACCTAAAACAATAGATTACCGTCATTATCCTAAAATAATGGGCAAACGCCCTCTGGAAATCTATTCATCATGAAACGCTTTTCAGAGGGGCGACAGTGTAGCTGTACGTGTGAATGAGCCCTTACAGAACCCTGCCACACAGCACAGCCAGGTATACGACATCACTTTCTCTGTTAGGCCCCTTTTCAGTTCTGATCATTAAGGGATCCCCTGCTGATAAGGGCAGAGCGGGCAGACAGAGGCCAGTCTGCTGTATGGGCGGCCAGCAGTAAACGAACTCCACTGTCTGTTTATACCTGACTACCTGTGATCTTCTCACCCTAAATGGAAGAGGACTCAGTCTCCTTCCGTTCTTTTTAGTGGACCTGATCAGACCCAGAGGTAGGGTTGCCACTTTTTCTTCAAGTCAAACCTGAACACATTAGCGGTGCACAGCGATTTTTTTTTTTATAGATATATTTGGCTAATAAATAACATTTCTAATCATATGAAGTTAATAACGAGAGTTACCCTTTACATCTGAGTCCACAGAGTGGCACTATTACTTCGGAACTTGCAGAGTTCCCTTACACTGTAAGGGGGGACTCTGCAGACTCTAATGTAAGGGAGAACTCTGGGGACTCTGACATAAGGGGTGCTCTGGGAAACCTGATTTAAGGGGGAACATTGAACTCTGATGTACAGAGAGGACTCTGATGTTAGGGGAAATACTGTGGCCTCTAGTGTAAAGGGCAACTCTGATGTAAGGGGTGCTCTGAGAACCCTGATTTATCTTATTGTGCTCACTCAGAGGCAGGAGAGAGAAAGGGGGAGGGGGAGAATTCAGTCAATTCAATTCAGCCCCTTGGCTGTCAGCACCTTTCATCCAGATGTATCTGAGGCTGCTGGACTTCAAATTTCCGCCCCCCCCCCACTTTCGCACAGGACCGGGGATTGGAGTGTGGGCAGACACAGAGGTGTTGGGGCAAGAGGAAGAGAAGCAGATCAAGCCCTCTCTCCTTTCCCGTCTGTGTGTGTGTTTGGGGGGGTTTGTTAGTGCTGGCTTTGAACAGCATGAAAGAGTGTAACAGACACTCTCAGCTTAGACAACTGCAGCCAGCAGTCCTGCTGGGAGGCCATAGTCCAGTCTGAATAATGTGTCCAGGTTTTAGGCAGTCTGAAACATGATTCCAAACCCAAACTGTCCTGGTGAATCCAGGACAGGTGGCAACCCTACCCGCGGGTAGGTAGGAGTGAATGGACACAGGTCTGTTAATACCCGCCTGTCTAATAGGATGAATAGACCATCTGATCAGGTCCGTCTGTTAAAAGAGCCCTACAGCTATGGAATGCAGAAGGTATACATTGGTGTCCTTTCTACCACTAGCCTGTTGACTTTTTTGTCTAATAATGCTTAAGACCTCTTTCACACTGGAGGCGTTTTTCAGGTGCTACAGCAATAAAAAAAATAGCACCAGCGTACCGCCTGAAAAAAGCCTCAGCTCCAAACCTAGTGTGAAAGCCAGAGTGCTTTCACACTGGGGCGCTGCGCTGGCAGGGCGTCACAAAAAGTCCTGCCAGCGGCTTCTTTGCTGTGGTGTAGGAGTGGTGAATACACCGCTCCTGCCCATTGAAAACAATGGGGCAGAGCCGCTGCAGCTGCGTTTTGCAGGTGGATTTAACCCCTTTTAGGCCACTAGCGAGGGGGTTAAAACTGCCCTGCTAGCAGCCGAATAGTGCCACCAAAGCAATGGTAAAACGGCACTAACAAATGGCACTATTGGCAAGTTATTGTTTTAATTCATACATTTTTGTGAGTGAATTTTATCTTGGGCTACAGAGTTCTGTTAAAAAAAAGGCTCTGTTTTACCAGAACAGTTAGGAATAGACAGTTTGTTAGTTGAAAATCAAATCTACCAAAGAAAATATATACAAAGCTACTATATGTTCCCTTTTTAAACACCCATTTCCAGCATAAATCATAATATGTGCATTACAACTTCACTTTTTGATGGCCTGGGGTCAGAACACAGTATTTTTTAACAAAACTGAGTTTCAGATTTATGGGCTAGGCAGAATTATAGATGCGTACACACACCTTTATAAACTCCTAGGGAAGACATGCTGTGTTTGCTAGGTAAGACTTAAAAATAGTGCCAGTTTGGAGCTTTGAAATTTAATTAAGTCAAAATGATCGGTATGCTTTTGCTTGATTTAAAGCTGAACTCCAGTTAGCTAAAAAAAAAACAGTTTTGGTTGTACCCCCCTTCTTCTGCACCCCCTTCCCCCTTTCTTTATTGATAGTAAGTTTTTAATGGCTAGTGGTGCTATGGACATCAAGGGCCTGCTCACATTCTAGGAGCAAGAAGAAGGAATTGGGTAAGTATACTTCTCTTTTAATCTGCGTAGACTAAACAAGAACCAAAGTCTAACTATGGGTGGGGGGTAATTATCAAAGATGGATTTTTAAAAGCAGTCAGTGAGCTACTCATGCACTACTAATAACTGTTAATAACTACTAATAACTGTTACCGGGGACTGTCTTAACATGAAGATTCATATTAAAAAAAATATATGTACTCTACACTTTAGCGTATTGCTTTTTCCAGCACAACAGGTGCTCTATTATGATAGAGTTTGTGGTGCTGTGTAGCAGGCTACCGATACAACTCTAATTGATCTCCTGGAGGGACGTATGAAATTCTCATGAGGGTAAGGTTTTAAATGGTTTTAGCATAAGAAATGACAGTTGCAATCTGCTGCCATACATTCTTTTTTTTTTTTTGGGGGGGGGGGGGGGGGGGGGTTATGCATACTTTTTAAAGAATGGCTTAGAAGTTGGATAGCTGAAATGTAGGAGAGCAGTGTAACACCTGGCATATTTCAGATAAGTGGGTACAAAGTATCAGGAATTGCCGCTCTCATAAATCTTGGTACCATGCTAGTCATTTGTGAACAAACTGTTCTGAAAGAGACTTTGAAGAAGATTCATGAGGTCACTTGGGAAAACCTGGATCCAGATGGAAAGAAATACATTGTGGGGATTTTAAAATTACATTATGATATCTTCAGCTTCTAAAATCAAAATTATATGAGTTTTAAAAAGTATCACTCCCTGATACCGTCTACATATTTATGCTAAAAATGCTTTAACACAGTCTGGGTTTTTGAATTTAAAAGAGCACAGACTGTAGTTCTGGGGTTGGTTTCAAGGTCGGATGTACAGTGGCAGCTTACGTCCATGGGTAACTAAAAGTGAATTTATATATATTTTTTACGATTAAGTCCGTTTTAGATTAAATGTGTTAGTGTGGGATGGCCTGCAGGTGGGGACTGTGTGTTTGTGCTAACTAAATACATTATTTTGGGTCACGGCATTAGAGTATAACGCTCTGACAGTTTGAAGAGTGGCGCCTTGTCCTTGGATTTACAAGTTTGAAACGCCACCTTTTCCTTGGATTTGCAAATGATTTTATATGCTTGTTAGAGGAAGGAAAATAAGGTTACACCGCATGGGCAAATAAAAAATATCAAATTAAAAGATATTAAAAACATTGAGCCCGGAGTTCAGTTTGAAGTATGTTTTTGCCATAAGAGCCATCCCAGTTTTCTCTGATTCTCTCCTCCTTTATTTGGAATGAAAGGGAGAAACTAATTCAGAATCAACAATATTTTTTTTTGATACTTTTTTACTTAAATTTCCTTTTTTTATAGACTTTTTTGTTTTGTTTTTTAACCAAAATCTAAAATACGATAAGATGTTCCTTTGCAACAAAGAGAAAATCCTCGCATCTGTTCTCAAAATTTCCTGGAATCCAAGTGGCCCTCTGTGTACGGTGCTTGAACTCTGTATAATTTGTGTTTTGGGATCCTTTCAAGTTTGCTGATACGGTTGTGTTTGATAAGGCTTGAATCATCAAAGGACCAGTTTTCTCTCTCTTCATCGAATTGAGTAAAAACTTCTGACTATAGCTGAAAATCACAGACTTTACATAGTAGTTCGAGGAAACAAGCAATATCTAATCAAATGTTCAATCACCTAAAATACATTTTTACCCGATCTGACAATGATATGGCCTTTATTAGAAATCATAGTAGTAGTACTTTAGTAGTAGTTCTAGTACTTTAAAATGTAACATTTTATTCTACTTTTCTGAAAAATGTTCCTTTTTTTACGGTTGTGATAATGATGTAGTTAATTTGGAATTGAAGTCACAGTAAGTGCACAGGCCTCCTGTTCTCCATTGTTCTCTCTACTATTATCTGTTATTAAAATGTATCAAATGTAAAAAAATAAAATTTAGTTTTGGATAGATTGGCGAGAAGTTAGGACCTTAGTCAAAGTTTTAGTGCTGTTTGTATCCCCATTAGAAGGATTCACTTCCTCATGTTCACTTTCTGGAACAAAGAGTTAGAGAAAATTTCACAATTTTGAGTTGACTTCTGACCGGGTTTACAGCACACAATTCACAAGCAAATTGCATATACCTGGAGGCATTATTACACAATTTGGCAGGGATGAAAGGCATATATTTTGTCAAGTGGTGATCTTTTTCATTTATAAGACTTTTTATGGAAACATTTCTGTATAATATATTTTTCATGTGAAGGACTATGCTGGATAAAGTGCATGTACCTTTGTAACAAAAAAGATGTATGAAATAACTATAGATCACTTGATGTCACTGGAGAAGAACATTGTAGTGTGGGTGGAATATATGTAACAGTTCTAAAGCAAAAAAAAAATGAAATTCTTAGCTTTGCCTAGGAAATGTGTGTTTCTTTATTTTGTAGGTATCATGAAAGGTATTAGCTTAGTAATGCATTGTCTCTGTGGCATTCAGTGAATAGGTGTAACGTCTTTTGCAATGATGGCACAGGTGAGGGAGCCCTAACATTTTTCAGTGGGTTTAGGAAATTAGTGCAGCCTGCTGGTCCCCTGCACTCTGCAAGTCAGGTCACTGTTGCAATACCTCTGTCCAGTACATAAACACAGAATAGTAAAACATAGCAAGTTGAACCCAGGAGCGGTGTACCTTTCATGAATCAAAATGATCCCCCAGCAGCACAGTAGGCACAGGTCCAATAGTACCATTCGTTTCCATGCACTGTGCTTAAAACTAAAATGACAGTCTCCAAATTTATACAAATATTGACTTTTCTGCATATCGATATTTGCAAATGGCTAGGGGCAGCCTACTCCTACATGATAGAGCTTGGTTATGGCAAATGGTTACCTAGGCGCCAATCATTGCTTTAGGGGAGGCAGGAATAAATACATTGATACCCTCCATAGCCAAGAGTTTATTAAGCTTAGAGAAGCAGATCTTGCAAAAGAAATAAGGGTCCTATTTTGCCTCAGAGAATGCCTTCTCCGTTACCTCACATTGTAACTTTTCAAAAGGCTTTTTTAATCTTTTTTAGCTGTACATGGGGTAATGTCAGTATGACAACCATATGACTCAATCCTAGCCAGTATTGGGTTCATTATTAAATTGCAAATGGCATCGGATACAGTTTTAGAGTTTTTGGGTGGAAATGACTGTTGTGAACAATATAGTGTATAACTCACCCGTGTAATACCCTAGATGGGCATGTTGCTTGTGTCATCCTCACTCTCTTAGGTTCACTGTATTACGTTGTACATAGTCTTCTGAAACCATATATCTTGGCTCTAACATATCACTTGTACGTAGATGCTTGTCTAGTAGCATGAGAGGTCATGTCATAAACAAACTCTACTTCCAAGTAGTGCCTGGTGCTCATGGCACCTGTTCCATTCTACGGTATCTACTTTCTGTTTCAAAATGAACCAGAAATTTCACCCAAGCGCCTTCCTTCCTTCCACCTCCGCCGACTGGGCTAAACTCACTGTGGGTAGTTTCCTACAGCATCAGAAAAATACTTTTACCTTACTGCAGTGCTGTGTGTGTTAATCATGCTTGAAGCCATTTAAACTCCAGAACCCCTGCGGGAGAGAAGAGATCACACTTTTAAATTAGTTATTACATTTTTGCCAAAATTGCATCAAAAATTAAATAAAATAAATCAGAGTTTTTAGAAGAAAATAACTGAGTTTGCGAAATTGACAAGCTCCATAATAGGAATCTATTCTACTTAATGCTGTAGAAATTAAAAATACAGATATAAATAATGCATTTATATTAACACTATTTAAGGCTGCTAATGGCCCATTAAATTACTTGCTAATTGGTATTCATCACTAAATGAAAAATGAAACATTCGGTCCTAAAGATGGCTGTTTTCATACAGTTTTAGTGTTATAATAAATTTGAGTAATTGGATGGTAGATGTATCGTCTTTGTTTCTTTATTGAAACCGAATTCCAGGCAGATATAAATAACATGTGCATTTACTGTAAGTAATTGATATAAAACAAATACATGTATTTTTAAATACAAACAGAGTTAGTACTTGAATTTGTTTTATTAGCTCACTTCATTTTTATGTATAGCAGTATTCAAACTAGAAATATGAGAGCCAATCAGGCAGTGCTGCATTGCACATGTTCTGCCAGTGAATATTATGAACTGAGGAAAGAACGGAGTGAACAGAATGATGACTCCTCTATGTGATGAAACTCCTTCATTAACCAATTAGAAGCCTGGGGGGGGGGGGGGGGGGGTGATTTTGATGAAGCGGCTTTAGTCGAAGTCAGGGACATGACTATACTATTTGAATGTGTAGCTGGATTTTAAGACTGTCTGAACATAATTGCAGATTCTGAAATATAATCTATTGCCATATATGTAATGTAGATCTATCTAAACCCTTACAATATGACATTAAAGTGGTTGTAAACCCTTACAACCAACTTTGACCTACAGGTAAGCCTAGATTAAGGCTTGCCTGTAGGTCTAAGAAATATCTCCTAAACCTATACGGTTTAGGAGATATTTACCCGAAGACAGCCACCGCTGTCTGCGGCACATGCGCCGTAGACAGTGGCGTGCAGGCGCACTGGGTTAGGCCGCAGATCACGGCGATAGGCCACAGATTGTGGCGATATGCCGCTAGTGTCAGCTCTTGTGCGCATGCGCAGGAGTGACATCATCGTGGCTCCAGCGAATCACAGCGCCGGAGCAGCAAGACCCGGAAGTCGCTCCGGGATACATGGCAGCAGCGAAGAGGAATACGGAGGACCGATTCGGGGGTTTCGTTCTCAGGTAAGTTATTCATAATGAGCTAGTATGCTATGCATACTAGCTCATAATGCCTTTGCCTTACAGGGTGTGCTTTTAAAAAGAAAAAATTGCCTTTACTTCCTCTTTAAGTTTGCAAAACCACTGCATAGCATAAACTACTATTGTTAAAAAAAAAATACTGTTTTTGCATTATTTTTTGCATTTCAGTGCTACTGATCTACTTCGATTTTTTCAGCCAACACCTGTCCATTTTAAATGCACTGCCTCCAGTGTTGGCGGTCCTTTATTGCTCTGGACCAGCTTCCAGTACAGTGCATACAAGAACGGCCATTTATAGTCTCAGTTGGGGTGCATAGTGAGTTGACTGGATCACGACTGGGAGAAAATTGCCACCACAAAGCAGGAAGTGCCTGAACAAGGACTTTCATTGCAAGGTCACCAGCTATTCTTGAAAGCTGTAAATTAAAAAAAAAAAGCAATTTTTAAAATGACATACTTGTATTAAAGCTTAGAGGCTTACAGATCTAAACTCATATGATACTTGATTTGACTAGGTCATTCCTATAAAAGAAGAGTTTACACACTCACCTATCATACTGTCAGGACCACTGAACTCTACTCAATGCTTACAAATTTTCAAGTCAACACTGAAGCCGACACTTCAGGGAGTGTGGATATCCTGGATCCTCTGCAACTATCACTGGTTACTCCCTGTGACCTTAACTCATTAAAGGATATAGAAGTGACTTGGAGGTCAGCAGGAGAAACCAGTGAAATCTGTGGGGGGACCAGGATATCGATACTCCCAGAACTGTTATCTTCCAATGTTGTGTCTCTCAGCTATGAGATATTCATGCCTATAAGAGAAGTTTGGGGTTATAAAAAACAAACACATATGCTTACCTCTATGCTGCAGCATCTCAGTGATGCTGCAGCTTTCCCATGTTGAATCTAAGACTGAGACCTGAGCAATCACATGACCGCTCCATGCTCAGTTTACAGTCTTCTCGGAATGGAGAACGGTGACTATCAGTCACAGCTCCAGAGCTCACTTGAGCACAGGCTGGCGAGAGGGAAGACTCAGCTGGCTTCAGCTCTTAGGTGAATGCTGAGAGCCAGAGTCAGCTGTCAATCAGGCAGCTGGGTGGATCCCAAAAATAGGGTGGGTGTCCTTCCAGAGCCTGGACCTGACATCAGGTGACAACAGATTATAGCCTGCTATAAGCTGATTCCTGCAGCTCGCAAGAAAAGCATGACCAAAAAAGGTTTGACCATATCTTACTTTGAAGCTGGTCATAGACTGAATGAAATTTGGTCGGTCCAGCAGAGACTGGCACATGTTTGTTCAGTATGTGGCCTTCCCTGCTGGATCAAAGTCAATTATTTAATAGATTTCTGTGAAAAGGACATGTCAAATTTCTGTTGAAGGGACAATCAGCAGCTGCAGCCAATCAGAACCTGCTATTGTAAGATTACATTGTCTGGTGAGGGGGGTTCCCCCATCCACCTCTTTGTGCAGATGGAAGAATATGTTAGTTTTACATTTTTTTAAGTTTTGTTTATCCAGCTGAACAAAGAAAAACAAAGCCTGTATGGCCAGCCTTGCATTGGTCCAAGCTGGACCAATGTAAGTATGCAATTAAGATCAAACCGGGAGTTTAATTGTAATGATTGAGTTCACGTATTCTAGCAGTATTCAGGCGTTTTAGCAATAGCAATAGCGCCTGTAAAGTGTCTGAAAACCGCCTCCCGTTCATTTCAGTTTGATTTTTCACTTTGGGGCAGTACACTTGCAGAACGTAGGAAAAGTCCTGCAAGCAGCATCTTTGAGGCAGCTTGGGAGCACTATATACAGTGGTTAAAAGAGCCCCGCAAGTGGCTAAAAAGCGCTGCTTAGACAGCGGTAAAGCACCAATAAAACGAGTGGGGCTTTACCTCTAACGCACAATGGCCCCAGTGTGAAAAGGCTCGAACTGATTGCCTGGACGTCATTGTTATAGATACACTCCAGTATAAAGAATCCAGATTCCTTCTGAATGGGACTAATGTTTGTATTAAACTGCTGCACCCACTAGAATATTGCAGGAATAAATGTAGCACGGTCAGGATTCAAAGATACAAATGCCACTATGGCATTGAGCCTCTGCTTTCAGGATAAATGCCTGGGTTGTTTACTCAAAGATCCTAAATACCAGGAAAACAATTCAATTAGACTTTACTTGATGGTGAGCAGACTCCAATGACTGCCTCGTATTGCACGGAGGTTGTTCTAGATCTACATAAAAGAAAACATCTGTCTGGAAATGTCTTTTAACAAGGATGCATAAAAGCTCTTCTGTGCATCCATGAACACACAGCGCGGTGACGTGAGAGTTATTGATCAACATGTACAACAGATGTAAACACAAATGCTTTGCTCCTATCCTTCGTACAGGCTTTTCATGTTAATGGACCCATGCTGCTCCAATTTTTTTTTTCCACTGAGCTTTGAAGGGTATTGAACATATAGCTATATGGGCTTTTATGTTCTTTCATTCTGAACTGACATAACAAGAGCTGTTATGTGATTAGACCACCACTGCATTTGTCTTGGAAATGTAATGGTAGGCTGAATCCCTGTAGGAACCACAATACTTATCAGCTAGTGTTTCCCTCTGTATCCCCACACCCAAGCTTTAGAGCCTGACTTCGGTCTTAAAGCTGAATTCCAGGGATAGAAGGTTTTACAGTTAGTCATCCAGATTGGACTAATGTACGTTTACGTGTGTTGTATCAATAGGATCCCCATGGAAGCTAGAATCATTGTATTAGGAACCGCTACAACAGTGCTGCCGGGTCCAATGCTGAGCAACTGTTCTTCTGCTTACTGAACACAGAGGGTCACCCGCTTGGCACAGCCACCATTCAGATAATCCTGTACACTTTTTCAAGGAATGCAAAGTGCTCTTTTATTGGACAAGATGGAGATTGTTACATCACTGCCCCGCCTCTCCAACTTTAAGAAAATACTTTATTGAGAAGATGCAATGTGTTCCCTGAATGGTGCCCCACCGAACAAGAAACCTCCTGTGTCACATACCTGGTCAAGGCTGAGTTGACGAGAGGGTTTCCCTTACACCTCTTGGCCTATTTTCTCTGGAATGGATGACAGGGTAAAACAGGGCACAGAGTGGCATGGGTGCCTGGTGAAGATCCAGGCTGAAAAATCTTGTAGTAGATGCGAAGCTGAAGGCAGTGCAGCATGATCTCAGATGTGTGATCAGGCAGAAGTTGGCAACAACTGGGCAGCAGAAATACAGAATCAGAAACCAGGAGCAGAGGCAGGCCAAGATCAGTATCTGGTGAGCAGAGAAGATACTGGAACGGTAGCCGGGGGAAAGGTTGGGTCACAAGCCAGAGTCAGCAACAGAGTTTTAGGAGCAAGTGATCAGTGGGAGTAAGTTAGTAAGTTAGTGGGAGGAATAACGTCCCATTGTTGGTGTCAATGGGAAGAAATGTGCCCCATTACTGGTGTCAATGGCAGACGTTGCACCTATCATAGGTGTCAGTGGTGGGAGTATTGTTACATTGTCCTTCTTAGTGGAAAGAATAATGCCCCATTGTTGGAGTCATTGGGAAGAAATATGTGGCATCACTGGTGTCAATGGCAGGAGTTATATCTATCATTAGAGTCAGTGGTGTAAATAGTGCTTCATCATTGATGTCAGTAGAATGAATAATGCCCCATTTTTTGTATGAGAATTATGCACCACCACTGGTGTCAGTGGCAGGAAATAGTGGAAATAGTGCCACATTGTTGATCTTAGTGGAGGGAATAATGCCCCATTGTTGGTCTCACTGGGAAGTATTGTGCCCCATTGATGGCAGGAGTTGTACCTAATATTGGTGTCAGTGGTGGAAATAGTGCTTCATTATTGATCTCAGTGGGAGCAAAATTGCCCCATTGTTGGTATCAATGAGAAGAAGTATGCCCCATCACTGGTGTTAGTGGCAGGAATTGCACCTATCTGTGGTGTCAGTTGTGGAAATAGTGCTACATTGTTGATCTCAGTGGAATAAATAATGCCCCATTGTTGGTGTCATTGGGAAGAATTGTGCCCCATCACTGGTATCAATGGCAGGAGTTGTACCTATCATTGGTGTTAGTGGTGGAAATAGTGCTACTCTGTTGTTAGTAGAAGGAATATTCTCCTATTTTTGGTGCAAATTGGAAGATCTGTGCCCTATCACTGGTATTAGTAGCAGGACTTTTACCCATCATTAGTGTCAGTGGGTGGAATTACATCCCATAGTTGGTGTCAGCGGGAAGAATTATGCCTCATCATTGGTGTCAATAGGAGGAATAGCGCCCCAAGAGCAGGATAATGCTGAGTATGGGGCCAAAGTTTGGGAACTACTGGTTCAATAGACCTGTTGCTTTGTGTGTTGAGTACTTTGAAAGATCCCAGAAGGTACAAAAACATTTTTACTGCAATGGTGTTGATTTACTAAAACTGGAGTGTTCAAAATCCAATGCAGCTCTGCATAGAAACCAATCAGCTTCCAGGTTGTTTTCGTCAAAATGTAATTGAAGAAGCTGAAGTTAGAAGCTGATTGGCTACCATGCACAGCTGCCCCAGATGTTGCACTTTCAGTTTTAGTAAATCAACCAAATGTATTACTTCATACAGCATTTACAGCATGACTGTGAAAATCTTTTATTTTTTGGGGGATGAAACTGGAGTTCTGCTTTCATTTACTAGAGCAAAACTTCTTTAAGCCCTTGTACACACGGTCGGAGAATCCGTTGGAATGTGTCCTATCGGACCATTTGTCGGATAATCTGACTGTGTGTGATATGCATCGGACTGTTTCCGTCTGAATATCCGTCGGACCAAATTTTCCAACTTGCTGGAAATATTTTCCAACAAACTGGTCCGATCGGACATACTCCGATCATGTGTAGAGAATTCCGATCGGACAAAGTGCCACGCATACTCAGATCAAATTCCTACATCAAAGCTATTGGCTACTAACCTGAACGTAGTCCCATTGTAACGAAATTACGTCATCACGTTCTGAAAGATCGGATTTTCAGACAACTTTGTCCGACCGTGTGTATGCAATAGTTTTGGACACAATCCGTCAGACAAAATCCGTCGAACAAAATCCGACGTATTTGGTTGTTGAAATGTCCGACCGTGTGTACAAGGGCTAAGAGTCCATTCCATCCAAAACTGATATTTCATGTGAATCCTGACAAAGGGCCATCTTCAGATTTTAATTAGAATACATCAGCTGCTTCTAAAATTGATTTCTAGAAGAAGTAAGTCATCAAAGGTCTGACCATCAGACAGAAAGTCATTTTCCTGGCTCTGCTCTCTGCACAGATACCTCTATTTTACTGAAATGAATATGAGAGGGAAGTGACAAAAAAACCTTGTTAAGATGAGTGTTGGCTTAATAGACACTAATATATAGAAATAATAAAGTTATTAGGAGGGACAGTCATGGCAATGGATTAATGATCTGTACTAAGAAATGACAAAAAAACGTTTAAAAAACTGAGGATTTCTCACACCCCGTATTCCTATAGGAGCTCAAGTGTTGGCCTCCTCCTACTAAACGTATTAGTTGCCTGACTGTCCTACTCATCCTCCAGCTTTGTCGCTTTTGTGTTTGAAACAAAGTAGAGTCAGGAACGTTTGATCTGCGTACTTCTCATGCGTTGTATGTCAAGGGCTCAGAAAATAAAACTCGGAAATGAACAGTTAACCCTTGCAGTGTAGACGCAGCCCCACTGCAAAGGATAATGATTCCAATTTCCTGGAGTTGGCCTTAAGTCAGTAAACTTTTCTTCTGTAGTTGGCTGACATCTAGTGGTGCTTTAGGGCCATTACAACTCCTTTACTTATGTGATTTCTCCCTCTGTGCTATCCTCCTATTTAGTGCTAGTTAGTTCACTAATATGGGTCTTCCATATTTGCTCAGTCAGTGTTAAGCTGGCCATAGTTGGATTAAAATGGAGCTGATTCAGCAGGAACCACACAAATTTCAATCCATCTATGGGCAGGCTGGCTGTAATGAAGGTGATCTATGGAACTTCAGTAAAACCAGCCTGTCGGATTTTTTTCTGTTTTGATTGCTGCCAGAGGCTATAGCTGCCAGCAGTGATCATTGCATTCTGAAGGCAAGGAAATCCCCCACTGTCAATACAATAGCTCAGTTAGAGGGATTCCCCCATCAGCACTGACTGTGTTGACGGGGGAATCAGACATCTTTCTTTTCTTCAACCCATTTCTGAAGGAAAGAAAATTGCAAAATATTTGGCCTGCCTTTATCCTTCACAAAGGATTTGTTTTCTCACTCTTAAAAAGACTGGAAAAACATCCTCTGTACTTTCTGAAGGAAAGTTATGTTGGATTCAACTTCTGTGTCCTATTGATGAATTAAAGCGGGAGTCCGTCGGGACTCCGCGTTTTTTTTTTTTAAAAGCCAGCAGATACAAATACTTTTAAAATAGTGACACTTACCTGTCCAGCGTGCCCGCGATGTCGGCGCCCGAAGCTGATCTCTAGATCGTCTCTCGGGTGCTGCCGCCGCCATCTTGGGTATGGGAATCAGGAAATGGAGCCTTTCGACTTAATTTCCCGGTTCCCTACTGCGCATGCGCAATAAGGACGGTCACCGCTGCCTCTGGGATCTGTGTGTTTCCCAGCAGGCAGTGGGGCACTTGCGGAAAGGAGCAGGCACTTGCGGAAAGGGGCGTAATCTACGCCCCTTTCCGCAGAGAGCTATCCCGGAAGTGGGTGCAGATACCTGTACTGTACAGGTATCTGCACCCCCCTCTCCCCTGAAAGGTGCCAATTGTGGCGCCGGAGGGGGGGAGGGTTCCGATGAGCGGAAGGTCCACTTTAGGGTGGACCTCCGCTTTAAGCTGCCTTTGGATAGTGCCAAGTCAGCAGGTGACCCTACAGCCTGAACAGACTGAGTCTATGAAGGTATATGAATGCATAAAATGGCATATGAAACAGAACAAGGCCCAAGCTTGTTGTTCTATAGGAGGGGGTCATAAGCAGAGGTCCACTTTTCATTTCCCAGCAATATAGATATAGAATGGCCACATTAATGTCTCCCTAAGTCGTTTATACTTTAACTAAATATCCTGCACATTACAGTTAGGCTTTCTGTTAAAACGCATTTGGAAAGCCATAAATCTTTATATATTTCTGCACAGCACCATGCTATTGTGACAATTCTGTGATTAAGCTGTCCGAGCCTTCCAAGTCCAGAGTTGAAAGCCAGGACCTCACAGTTTCTTGGCCGGGGCTCTGTAATCAGGAATAGAACTTGTCGTGTTGTGCTGTACTGCCTGTGCCTTGTATTATAACGTCCTGCTTACCAGGCCAATGTTGTGTTACTGACAATGGCATCCAGCAATAGCAAATGCATAAGCTCCCAGAAGAGGTGAGGGTTTGCTGCGTTTGCTCGACTTGCTTGAGCATGTGTTCTGAATGCAAAGGTTAATTTGCTTAAGTGTTTTTATGATTGCCTTATTAATTCTCTAAATTGTTTTGAAATGTGCTCTTCGTGGATAATGAAGCGAGTACACTTGTGGAAAATGGCTGTGTATTCACTGCGGATGAACTGATGAAGGGGAAGAAAGTTGGAGGTTGCAGATGATTAACGGACTATGCCTGGGTTATAGGTTATAGGAAAAAACAATGAATGTTTTTTTAATCTTAAACGGTTGTACTGGGTCCTCTACAGTGTTGTTATCCCATCCCAGTTCTCCCCTGCTGGACTACAGAGCACCTCCTTATGTTCAAAAGGACCCTTACCCTCCTAAAGGTACATATTTTTACTCTCTCCTCCCTTCTGTTACACAATCAGACACTCATTTTTCTTTCTTTAATACATTTTTAGTAGTAACTGGCCCTAAACTATTCGGCTAGGTGTGAATGAGGTCCTCTATAAGCCTCCTGAGATTCTCACATCACCCATCATAGGAGGCAATCTTGGGCTTGCTACACATGTGCAGTAAGAAACTGGTTTGATTAACTGGAAGAGGCAGGCAGGCTTCTTGCAGTAAATAGTTATTGGTAGATCTAAAAAAGTCTGTACAGTCAGAATGATAGGCCTGTAGCTACAAAAGAAGGGAATAAAATAAGCTCAGGGTCTATGCCTCCATGGGCATAAAGGCCCAGGTAAAGGTCTGTTGAGACTGCAAGAAGGAGTTAAAGTTGAGGTCCAGTCAAAATCTAAGCTTAAATCTTCTCTCACATCCCATCTTAAGCCCTATACTACCTATTAGCCCTTGTACACACGATCGGACATTCCGACGGAAAATGTCCGATCAGACAGCATTGTTGGATAATCCGACTGTGTGTGGGCTCCATCGGACTGTTTCCATCAGAATATCCGATGGACAGAGTTTTAGAGTTGGGCTATAAAACTTTCCGACAACATGATCCGATCGGACTTTGTCCGATTGTGTGTAGCGAATTCCAATCGGACAAAGTGCCATGCATGCTCAGATCAAATTCCTAGACCAAAGCTATTGGCTACTAGCCTGAACATAGTCCTGTCGTAACGAAATAACGTCATCACGTTATGTACGATCGGATTTTCCGACAACTTTGTCCGACCTTGTGTATGCAACACAAGTTTCGGACAAAATCTCTCGGACAAAATCCGACGGATTTTGTTGTCGGAATGTCCAACCATGTGTACAAGGGCTAAGAAGATGCATATACTTACCTATTCTCAGTGCTGTTCTGCACTCCAGCCTGGTCACGTGATCTCCCCAGCGGCCAGCTTCAGGGGAGAGGAGACAGCAGCGACAACAACTGCAGAGCCTGGGAGGTGACATCACCCATAGACTTACTATGGGGCATCCATTGTTGGCCGTCCTTAACACCCCCCCACCCGAAGATGGCTCTGGGAGCCAATCACATGACTGGACCAGAATGTCCTCAGAATAGAAAGTATAGACATCTTTCCTCTACAGCAAGGATCTCAAAACTTTTGAAATAAAGGGCCAATTTACTGCCTTTGTTGGTATCAGTGGGAGGAAAAGTGCACCATCTTTGGTGTTAATGAAAGGAAAAGGGCCAGATAAAGGAAAGCAAAGGGCCACATGCAGCCCATGGGCCACAGTTTGGAGACCCCTACTCTACAGGGTAGTTAGTATAGGGCTTAAAATGGGGGTGGGAGCAGCCTAGTTAGGTTTTAACTGGACTTCCACTTTAAAAGAGAAGTATGGGTTTTTTGTTTGTTTTTGATTCATACTTACCTAGGCGGATGGAGCATCGGACTGATGCTGCGGCTGTCCCCCTCCTTCTCTGCACTGAGAACTGAGCCACGAACATCGCCGATGGCTTGGTTTTCACAGATCCCAGAGAGGAAAGCTGTTGACTGTCAGTCAGTGTCTCTCCTCTCTGATCCTCCATGCTCACTGGAGTGCTGAGCTGTGGAAGGGTGGGGAGAGGCGATCTCAGTGGTTCCCTGAGACTGCCATCAATGAAGGCAGTTGGAGGATCCAGACTTGGGAAGTCGGCAAGACGTGCCGCCCCGACTGATGGCAGTGACGTCAGCAGAGAGCGGACTTCAGAACGCTTTTCACTGAAAACAGGTCATAGGTGTGCAAACCTGTGACCCATAGGAAAAGCCCAGCCTAAAAAGCTCAGGCTGAACTTCTCCTTTAAGGACACTGTAATGCATAGGGAATTTTTCTGGATAAGTAAGTAAAGGTGAACTAACACTTTAAAGCCAAAACTTCTGTTAAATCTCCCAATTACAAGCATGCCTGGAGAAGATGATGAACAAATGCAGATCTTCATCCCGAAATCTCGCTAATAGTGACAGATTGGTTCTAATCTACCATGTGCGTCTTTAAAGTTCTGTCTACATAACTCTACACTGGAAAAGTTTTGCATTCTCCCATAGCATGTTAAAAATAATGAATACAAATGATATGCTGTGTTTACAACGCTATTATCATCACACTGGCGGAAGGCTTGAAACCTGCTCACCATCTGTTTGGGCTGCCAGGTCTTTGCACAGTTTTGTACTAAAGGCAAAAGGCATTGATTTTAATTGCAGGCTTTTCATACAATCCATGAAAGAAAAAGTTGCCCTAGTTAGAGTAAAAAAATGTTTTTTAACTATTTTATGACTTTTTCATGACTTCTTTGCCTACATGTTTATCTCTTCCCTGCTGGGCCCTTTGACAACTTTTTTTTTTTTTGCTTAGGTGAACATATGCATTGGCTATAGTTTGGGGGACTGTGACCCAATTTTGGTAGATAGGTCTCTATTGTTTTTCAAGCAATGCAAAAATAATTTTGTTAACTTCATTGCTAAAGTGGGATTCCAGGCTAGATCTAACTAAGCTTAGAGCTACTCCTTCCCCTTTCAAATTCCAATTCTAACTACCCTGTAGAAGGAAGGTGCTTATACTTATCTCTTCTCAGTCTGGAAATGTGATCTCCCCAGGGGCCAGCTTCCGGGGAGACAAGAGAGCGCTGAAAATGGCTAAAATGTCTGGGCGCTGACGTCACCCATAGACATAATATGGGGGATCCTTTGCCGCCTGTCCTCCTCTCCCTTGAAGCCTATTACGATTCAAATCTATGCAGTTTCCTGAAATGCATTTTTTGAAAGGTGCAGGGACTTTTATACACAGTATGGTGCATTTTTGATTCAGTAGACATTGGAATCACTTCAAAGGTACATGCGATTTTGACGTGTTTGAGACTTTTTTTTGCTGCCTTTCCTGCATGACAAGAGACCTCAGCAACATCAGCAAATAGCTTCAACTGCACATGCATAGATGTGAACCTAGCCTTAGGGGGGATTGTGACGGGAGTCACTTTGGGGCAGGGGGGCTTGTGGAACCCAGCTTCCCTTGGACAACTCTGGAAACTCCTTGTCCAGCTCCCCCCATGTGTAAGTTACCCTGTGTCTATTAGTGCACAGGGTGACCGAGAACCCCATTCTGATCTGCACTAATCAGACTCACCATACAACCACACCAGACTCAGCATTTTTATTTTACCCCCATTATCCAGGGTTCAATATGTGTGTTTTGTGTTGAAGGAATGTCCTTCACCTTTTGTCAGAGACCATTGCTAGATGGTTTGAGGTGGGGTGGGGGTTTCCATGTGTTTGTTAAGTGCCTGTATCCCATTATTCTATTGTTTGTGCCTGCCTTGGGAGCAACCTATTATGGAATGTATATGTATCTGTGGGGGGGGGGGGTTCTCCAGCAGGTGGTCTACTCCTGAAATGTTTGAATACCCGTGTTTCTTGATACTGAATGTAGTTTTCCCCGCCCTGTGTCATTATGCAAAGAAGGGGGATGATCCTCTGATAAATTATAAAGATGGCAGTAGAGGCAATCACAGTTATGCTGCGTACACACGACCGGACTTTCCAGCAGAAAAGGTCCGACGGTCTTCCCGATGGACTTTTGAATGAAAGGACTTGCCCACACACGAACGGACTAAAGTCTGTTCATTTTGAACGTGATGACGTACGACGGGACTGGAAAAGGAAGTTCAATAGACAGTAGCCAATAGCTGCTCTTGCGTTGTATTTGGTCTGTCGGACCAGCATACAGACGAGAAGTTTTCCGATAGGAATTGAGTCCGTCGGACAGATTTGAAACATGTTCTATTTCTAGGTCCATCTGAATTTTTTAAAGAAAAATGATCGGACTATCCCACACACAATCACACTATCCGACGGAATGATTCTATCGGACCTATTCTGCCGGAAAGTCTGGTCGTGTGTATGCAGCATTAGAAGACTTTAATTTTTCTGTTGCCTTAGAATTGTCATGTTTTGCACAAACATCCTGTTTATACATTTATTAATGACAGCAATTAAAAAGTTACAAAACTTTAATAACACGCAAAGTACCCCAGAGCCAAACTGGATTTGATGAATTGTAACAGATTATCGCTTATTGTAATGTGTCAGCATTCTGCAATCTCCCACAACGAATACACTAATTAAAGTATTAGATGTTGGTTTGCCACCGTCGTAGTGCATAACAGATATATTTGTTGCCTATCGTGTAATTATCTTACTTAATAATAGCTTGCTGATGATTTTCTTTTTTTTTTTTTCTTAAAAAAACTGCAGCAAACAATAATTGATGCAAATGATCTGACAGCAAAGAAGCATAGATGCGGCGACCATGCCAAGTTACTTCATAATTCACTAATATTTTATCTTAAGTATTTCCAATTACATTTTATTATTGTCATGGGATACCAGTAAAGTGACTAAACTTTCTGCATCTATTAGGTAACCTTGAGAGTTTTTTTTAAAGACAAACAAGCCGACTAGCTAGGGTATACAATGACAGCTGCCTGTAGTTTAATGATTCTTTGACATAAACCTTCAAGGTCTTACTTTGACTGGTTCATTATGAAAGTCTTAATTTAAAAAGCTTTGCTGGATTAGCAAGGTAGTTGTGGGCAGATAGCATGCCAGGGACATGGAGACTGAAATAATTTGTGCCAAATTTATAAACCTAATGGTGGTCACACATGCTTGGATACATCAATTTATTTTCTGATGGATCTCTTCCAATCAGAATACTATAATCTATAGTATCTATAATTGACAACCTACTCAATTGATATACCACACAAAGGTAAGTGGATTTCGAGCAATAGTTGGGATATGATTGTAACTTTCGATCATTCATTTAACCCCTTCACACCTAAGGGTAAAACAAATCTAAATGCCTAAGCCCAGTTTTGTGAGTTTGATATTTATTGGTAAAACCGTACATATCATCACAACTACTTTGTGTACCCAGGTAGATTATACCGTGTTTTTTTTTTTCAAGACAAATCAGACTTTCATTTCATGGTAAATGGTAGTGAATATTTCCTGCTTTTAATTTATTATTATCTAAGGAAAACTGTCCCAAAATAGAAAAATATATACATTTTTTTTAATTTAGCTGTATATTTCTTGCTACTACTATAACCTACCACCAAAGAACAAAATCCATTTTCCTGCTCCTGCCGATGGCATCAATGCCACATATGTGTATGTTAGGTGTTGTATTTACCCGTATTACAGCCCAAAAACATTAGTGTACATTTTGCTTTTTTTTTATCCTACCTAAGTCTAGGTTCACATCTATGTGGCTGTGCTTGATGCTTTTTTCAGGCACATTTTGCATTTTTAAACCTTCGTGTTTTGACGTCACAAGGGGCGGACTCTCCAGGTGATGTCATCAGATGGCCACTCCCCATGGCTATAAAGGAGATGCCAGATAGCGGACGACAACACAATACAGGAAGACAGCCACAGAAGAAGAGCAGCTTTTTTTTTTATAGTGGGTAACCGTTTATTTTTTTATTCTTTTACATCTCACTGCTTTTTGAAGTGAATGGGTAGGGATACAATGTACCCGATACCCATTCACATAGGAGGGGGATGAGATCTGGGGGCCCACTTCTTAAAGGGGGCTTCCAGATTCCAATAAGCCCCCCGTCCACAGACCCGGATAACCACCGGCCAGGGTTGTCAGGAAGAGGCCCTTGTCCCCATCAACATGAGGGCAAGGTGCTTTGGGGGGCAGAGCCACCCTCCAAAGCACCCGTCCCCCCATGTTGAGGGTATGTGGCCTGGTATGGCTCATCCCCTCCCTTTCCTGACCTGCCGGGCTGCATGCTCGGATAAGGGTATGGTATAGATTTTGGGGGGATTTTGGCTTTTTTTTTTATATTCAGCCATCAGCGGGGACTCATCGGTTGTTAAGGACATGTCGGCCGGCTTCCTGGCCCCCTGCTTAGCAACCAGCTATACACAGTGTTAAAATAAAAGCCGCAAACCACCAAATGCATCACAAACACAACACTTGCGTTTCTGGTGCGCGTCAATTGAAATCTATTACCCGCAAAATACGAGAAAAATGTCCCCGACTCTTTCTAAAAACGTACCAGCCACAAAACCCATGGCTGTGAACTTGTATCATGTTGAATGCACTGTAGTGCATTTCTGCAAAATGCACTAAAAAACGCATAGGTGTGAACTCGTACCATAGGAAACCATGTTAAATGGACAGTAGTGCATTTCTGCAAACTGCAATGCAATATTGCCAACGTACCCATTCCTGTAGATATGGCTGTAATCTAAAAGTGGGTGCTGAAGTGGCCCCCGGCTGGAACCGTGTGTACTCAAAGAATGTCACCAGCAAACCAGGATCTCCAAAAATGGGTCCAAAGCTTTAATCAGCAATCACATCGTTACAGCAAAAAGCAATGTTTCAGAGCCACCCAGGACCCCTTCATCAGACACTAATACAGTGACCAGTACTAAAAATATGCACTGTCACTGTACTAATGACACTGGTTGGAAGGAGTTAAACATCTAGAGTGATCAAAGGGTTAAATGTGTGCCCAGGCAGTGTTTATGTGTACTGTATGTCCTGCTTTTACTAAGGGCAGTGATGGATTTTGTTTGCTGCTTTGCATGGATGTGCACGCCCCCTACCCAAAAGTGCAGAATTACGTATATATACGTCTGCAGTCGCCAAGTAGTTAAGAATACAAAGTTGAATTCCAGAGTTTATTATCACTTTAAAGCCGCGTACACACGGGCAGACTGTCTGGCCTACTTAGTCCGCCGAAACACATTTCAGCGGACAGTCCGCTCGTGTGTGGGCTTCAGCGGACTTTTCAGCGTGCAGTCTGGCGGACTAAGTATTTCGGAATTTCCGTAATACTGTCCGTCGGGCTCGCATTTCGGCGGACAATCCGCCTGTGTGTGTGCCAGTCCGCCGTACTTTTGAAATGAGCGGACTTTTCCCGCCCGGAGAAAAGTCTGCTCATTTCGAGCGGGTATCCAGGTAGGCGGGGCCCGCGAAGGAGACGTCGCTGGCCCTGCCGCCTGGTATGGACTTAAAGGGGAACCCCAACGCCGAAAAAAATCGGCATGGGGGTCCCCCCCAAGTCCACAACACGACGGCGGCGACAGAAGACCGGGCCACCGCCTGTAAAAGAGCTATAAGAAGGCGCGGTGGCCCGGCAGAAGAACCGAAGAGGGGGACAAGACCCCCGAAGTCGGGAGAAGAGGCCGGAGGCAAGGAAGAAAGCCGGACTCCTCCGCTAGCAAAAGAGCTACAAGAAGATAGCGGAGGAGTCCGGCGAAAAGACCCCTGAAGACAGAAGACCCCCGGAGCTGTGCAATAAAGTATTTTATCTCGTGTGTTGTGTTTTTTTTGTACTTTTATTTTACAGGTGAATGGGTAGGGGTACATTGTACCCCATACTCATTCACATAGGGTGGGGGGCCGGTATCCGGGGGCCCCCTTATTAAAGGGGGCTCCCGGATTCCGATAAGCCCCCCGCCCGCAGACCCCGACAACCAACAGCCAGGGTTGTCGGGAAGAGGCCCTTGTCCTCATCAACATGGGGACAAGGTGCTTTGGGGTGGCCCCCCCCTTCCCCAAGGCACCCCCCATGTTGAGGGCACGCGGCCTGGTACGGCTCAGGAGGGGGGGGGCGCTCGCTCGCCCCCCTTTCCTGGCCGGCCGGGTAGCGTGCTCGGACAAGGGTCTGACGTGGACTTGGGGGGACCCCCACGCCGATTTTTTTCGGCGTTGGGGTTCCCCTTTAAGTCCATTCCAGGCGGCGGGGTCAGCGACGTCTCCTTCGCGGGCCCCGCCTACCTGGAGACACGCTCGAAATGAGCGGACTTTCCTCCGCGTGTGTGGGCGAGTCCGTTCATTTCAAAAGTAGGGCGGATAGTATGGCGGACTTAGTACGCCGTATTAGTCCGCTCAAAAAGTGGTGTGTGTGGTCAAGTCCGTTCATTCGAAAGTATGACGGACTGTCCGTCGGATTGTCTGACGGACTAAGTTGGCCAGACAGTCCGCCCCGTGTGTACGCGGCTTAAGTATCCCTGCTAGAACACGAGATCTATTACTAGATTTTTTTTTTTTGTTTTCAAACGATTTTATTATGAAAGTACAGGCAATTTGTCACAGAGAATACCAGTTACAAAAATAGCATTAATGGATACAAGGTCAATAGTTATACTGTAGTTGGTGTCCCAACAGAATGGACAAAGAACACCCAAGTTTACCTATCCAACAAGCAGGAAAGTGTTATTTCAAGAATAATACTACAGGCCAGGTGGGGCACAGAGGCGTCATCAAAAAGACCTCCATGAGGCATCTCCGGGAACAAATAGGGTCATAGAATAACCAACATTAAAAGAAACAAAGAAAAAGAAAACCCAACAAAAAGATAGAAAAAAAAACGAAGAAGAATAATAGAATGCCTTCCATGCACTAGATCAGTAGTTCAACCAGGCCATGATGTTAGCTGTGTTCCGTAGGCTCCAAAACCAACGTCCTGCCAGCCCTTCCTCCAGTGCGGGAGGGGACCCTCTTTGCATATAATATAGCCTTGAGACCCATCACCCGTGTGGGTCATGGGTCCTCCAGCCTGGATGTAAGGAGGAGGGCCGCCCATCCACTCCACTTCCCATCAAATACTGGCATGGAGTCTAAGAGAGTATGGTGAATGCGCTCCATTAGTCTAATGGACTCCATGCGGTGAATAACCTGTGACCATGGTACCAAGGGGCTCTTCCAATTCAGCGCTACCGCCCACTGAATGGCGCTAAAGAGAGTATGGATCAGCCTCTGCTGTAGACGGGGGGCTCCTGGGATATCAGCATAGAGAACACACATCTGGTACGAAAGCGTAATAGAGGTGCCAGTGATCCTCTCAACCAATACTGAGGTCTTGGCCCAGATATGTTCCAAGGCTTTACACTCCCAAAAAATGTGAAGGAGCGTGCCTCTACTCTGACATCCCCTAAAGCAGGAGGCTGACACCAGAGGAAACATCCTATGCAGACGGTCAAGGGAGTAATACCACCTGGTATGAAGCTTAAGGGCCGATTCCTTAGTGGAAACAGAGCGAGTACATTTGTGCATATTGTCAACCATAACCTCCCAGTCCTCTACAGAAAATTCCCGAGCCACCTCCGCCTCCCAGCCCAACATTGCCACGGACTTAGGGGCCACTTTGAACTCATTAAGGTGTCTGTATAGAGCTGAGATGGTGCCCCTATCCCTGGCTGCCTCCCCACATAGTCCCTCAAACGGCGTCCTCCCAGCCCCTCTTAGTTCCTGGAACAAAGTGGAGTAAAAGTGTCTTATCTGGAGAAATTGATAGTGGGCTGACCTATCTAGATCATGTGTTTGTTGTAAATATGCAAAGGAGCAGAAGTTGGAGTTCTGTAGTAAGGAGTCTAGTCGCGTAAGGCCTCGTGCAGTCCACCTACTAAAGGATGTTTCTGAACGGAAGGCTGGGGGGAACCTAGGCTCCCCTATAAATGAAGACAAGAGGGGGACCCTGGATCCAAGTTGAAATTTCTGCCCATATAGGGCCCAAAGGTAAAGAGCCTGACCCACTATGCCGTTCAGTGGGGAGATTTCCTTATGGGATATAGATTTGGACCATAGTATCCCTGGGAGGTAATATGGGGCAATTGAGGCACCCTCGAAGCGCAACCACGGTATTGGGGCTGGATCCATATGCCATTGCGCAGTCTGTATCAGTCGCGAGGCCAAGAAATATTTCCATAGGTCCGGACACCCCAGACCACCCAAGTGTCTGGGTCTATATAATAGCGAGCGATTCAGTCGGGGCTTTTTCTTTTGCCAGATAAAAGAAAGTAAGTGTGCCTGGACTTCTTGTAGGGTGGAGCGGGGGACATATATCGGTAGGGAACGAAACAAAAATAGAAGTTTTGGGAGAATGGACATTTTTACCGCTTGGATGCGCCCTAAAAATGAAATATGATAGGTGGACCATTGGTTAAGGAGGGATTTAATGGAAGAGAATGCCTGCGGGTAATTAAGGGAGTACAGCTGCTTGAGTGTCGGGGTAAGCTTAATACCTAAATATTGGAGAGAGTTATGGTTCCATGAAAATTTGTAGGAGTCCTTAAGGGATTCTAAAAGGGGAGAGGGGAGGTGAATAGGCATGGCCGAACATTTAGCCGGATTGACCCCTAATCCAGAGGCACTGTGAAAAGAGGATAGGGAGGCGAATAGATTGGGTAGGGAGATAAGGGGGTCGGATAAGAACAAAAGAACATCATCAGCGTATAGACTGACCTTAAATTCCTGGTCCCCTTTCATATAGCCCCGTATGTTAGGGTTATCCAAAATGGATCTCGTCAGGGGTTCCATGGCCAGGGCAAATAAAAGTGGAGAGAGGGGACACCCCTGCCTCGTGCCCCGACCCAAGGGGAAATACGCAGAACTAGCACCCTGGGATCCTAATGCTCGAAAGCCATTAACAAACTCCCCCTGAAAGCCAAACTTAGTCAAGACAGCCTCCAAGTATGACCAGAAGACGCTGTCAAAGGCCTTATTTATATCCAGACTTAGCATCAGGACCCCGCGGGAGCCAGCATCCGCACCTTGGATGATATTGGAGGCCAAACGGATATTGTCAGTAATTTGTCTCGAGGGTATAAAGCCCGTTTGTTCCGGAGAGACAAGGGGGGTGATAATCGAGGCTAGGCGGTCTGCTAAAATTCTCCCAAAATTTTTTAGATCGTTGTTGATAACGGAGATAGGTCTAAAATTTTGAGGTTGGGTGAGGTACTTCCCTGGCTTCGGGATGAGTGACAGGCTAGCTAGGAGCATCTCCTCTGGAAAATGCTGCCCGCTTAAGATAAAGTTATAGAGCTTGGTCAGTTTAGGGAGTAGGGAATCCGCAAATTTCTTATAGTAGGTCGCCGAAAAACCGTCGGGACCAGGGGTTTTAGCAGGCTTGAGGGAAGAGATGACCGAAGCCACCTCTTCCGTCGTGCAAGGGGCATTAAGGGTCAGTAGTTGTTCAGGGGATAGGCAAGGGAGCCGTAGGGGGTCTAACCAGGACTGTGGGGGGACTCGGGGAGGGAAACTAGGAGCCGCATACACCTGTTGGTAGAAGGAGGTGAAAATTTGCAATACCTCCCTGGGG
The DNA here is from genome assembly GCF_037356315.1 of Lithobates pipiens. Taxonomy (NCBI): domain Eukaryota; kingdom Metazoa; phylum Chordata; class Amphibia; order Anura; family Ranidae; genus Lithobates; species Lithobates pipiens. The sequence continues at coordinate 212,353,149 of NW_027507686.1, forward strand.
TGGGAGGTAAGGTTACCATCCATGTTCCTCAATTTGTATACGTGGGTGGGCTGGGAGTGTTGCTTGAGCTTCCTAGCAAAGGACGTAGAGGCAGAATTGGAACCGAGCTTTGGCCCATCTAAGGGATTTTTCAGCGTGTTCTGACAAAATAGTGTCCAGGGTCCTCCGCTTGTCATTAATCTGGATTAACACATCCTGGGATGGAGAATGGCTATGTTGATGGTAAAGTTTATGGAGGTCTAAGGTGAGCTGTCGGGCTTCAAGCGCTTTCAGTCTTTTTCTGGTCGTGGAGATCTCTATCAGGTGTCCCCTCATAACCGCCTTATGGGCTGTCCAGAGGGTAGTAGGGGCAATGTCCTCAATGTCGTTTAGTCTAAAGTATTCCGCGAGGCGTTCGGCCAATTGCTCGCGCACCACAGGGTCCGTAAGGAGAGAGTCATTAATGCGCCAGGACCGGTCAGCATATGGAAGGCCTATACTATAGATCGCAGGAAACAATGTGATGGTCCGACCATGGGCAAATATGTATGTTAGAGGAGGTAGAGTTCGCAAGCAAAATGGGGGTGCAGAATAGGTAGTCCAAACGCGAATATGTGTCGTGGGGGTGGGAGAAAAACGTATATTCCCTGGAGCCTATATTATGCACCCTCCATACGTCAGAGAGCTGTTGGTCTTTTAGTGCAGTCAGGAGAGATCTGGGAAATGCGTTACTGGCCTGGCTATCACTCGACCTATCTAGCTTTGAATGAGCCACCAGGTTGAAATCCCCCCCTATGAACATGTGAGAGGAGTGAAATTTTTCCAGAACTTGGAAAAAGCTCTTAAAAAGGGTAGCCTGTGCAGAGTTAGGGGCATACACAGAGGCCAGGGTCAGGGACTTGCCCTGTATAGAGCCCTGAACTATAACAAACCTACTAAGTGGGTCAATATAAGATTGTTGAACCTGGAACAATACTGTGTTTTTTATAAATATGGCCGCCCCTCTGGTCCTGGACTCATAAGTCGAGTAAAAACATTGTTTGTAGGATTTGTCAAAATAGGAGGGATGGTTATTAGTGGAGAAGTGAGTCTCCTGTAAGAGGAGGATCTCCGCCCCTAAGGACTTGTAAGACCTAAAGGCCTTCCTCCTTTTTTGTGGGGAATTAAATCCCTTGACATTGTGAGTTATAATTTTAAGACCCATGAGTCATCCATTGAAAGAAGTTTGCAGGATGAGGGGAGCTCAGTCCAAGAGGGACGCCCACATACAACATCAGCAATATAACACTAGAGAAGACAGCATCATTAATAGAGCGGAGAGCAGCAGCACCATCGCTAACAATCATTAACAGTGCAAAATTAGCAGCATGAGTAGGAAAGTAAAAAAAAAATGGCATCAAGGCAGTAGAGAAAAAAATAAAACAAAAACAGAAACGCATAGAGAACAGTAAGTGAAAGTACTTTAGCAACCTGAAAAATGTGCCTAAAAGCGACACTATACAGTCTTGGGGGGTGGGGGGAGAAAGGCTCCCCTCTACCCAAAGAAAAAAAATAACCTGGACCAAATGGTCCAAACCTCCAACCCCGCGAGTCCAGCAGCGTATCCTTGCAATTAAGGATCCAGGCGATAATACCTGCCAGCGGTCTAGCATCCTGGGCAGCGTAGAGTCCTGGGGGAGCCCGCCGGGCTCAACGGGAATGGAGTCAGGGGGGCAGGCCAGTGTGCGGAGCAGAGAAGCGACTTCCAAGCCGGAGACTTTCTGCGATGTCTAGCATGTCGGGAGAGACCATGTAGAGAGCCACCAAGGGTCGAACAAGTTGTCAGGTTCGGCGGTCCCTTCTGGGGGGAGGGGTGGCCCAGATGGCGGAGTGGCGTGGAGTTGATGGCAGTCGTGGTAAGGCCGCGGCGTCTAAAAGGCCCAGCTTGACCAGAAGCTCCTTTCCCTCGGCGGGAGTAAGCACAGTGTAAGTCGTGCCGTTATGCGGGACTTGCAACTTAAATGGGAATCCCCATCTGTAGCGGATCCTTGCAGACTGTAGTACTGTAGTGACCTCTTTCATTCTTCTACGTTTATCCAACGTGGTAGGAGAGATATCTGGGTAGATTTGTATGGGTGCATTCGCCAGACGCAAATTCAGGGTATTTCTCGAAGCCCGCAGCACATCCTCTTTTACCAGGAAGTCCTTTAGACACAGAACTATGTCTCTCGGGGGCTTCTCGGGGGGTGGGGAGGGGCACAGGGCCCTGTGGATCCTGTCACAGGCGAAGGCCGTAAGCGGAGCCTTAGGGAGCAACATGTGGAACAGCTTTTGGACCGTAGACAAAAGATCCGTCACTGACTCGGGGACCCCTCGCACCCTAAGATTGTTGCGTCTGTTCCTATTGTCCAAATCTTCAATGTGCGCTTGGAGCTGGGAAACCGTTTCTGACAAGACTTCGTGGTCTTTATGAAGATCCGAGCAGGCCAAAGAAAGTTAGTTGTGCTTAGTCTCCAGCAAATCCGTTCGGGAACCCAGGGCCGCAATCTCCAAAGAGAGAGTATTGGTAGACTTGTGCAGCTCCGACTGAAATTTCTGTGCCAGCTTGTCATACATCATTGTAAGGCTCTCATCAAGATCAGCTTTAGTCAGGTGTAAAGAGTACTCACTTTCCACCAGGGAGTGTGCTGGGGAGTTCGCCACAGCCCGTGGAGGAGTCTGTGCCTGCTTCGTTTGGGCGCCATCTTGAGCCATCCCGCTCTGTTCCCGCGCTCGTAGCAGATAGGTCGTCAGGGATTTCTGAGCCGGCGTGCTACGGCGATGTTTGGGTCCCGGCATGCACTGAGTGTTCCGCCGGGGGTGCGGAGTGAAATCGGGCCAAAAATCTGTGCTGGAAGCCCCGGGGAAGTGCTTGTAGTCTCCGTGCTTCACGGAGCTCTCAGCCTGTGCATCCTATCTCGTGCGCGCCGCGCATGCGCCCCCCACTAGATTTTTTTTTAATTAGTGAAACGCCTCCACTTTTATTATCTACAAAATTTCCTGGTGCAGATATCCTGAAATCTAGGAGGAGGCACAAGCCAATGAACTGAACAACAGGAAAAAAGAATAGACCGCTGAAAAGAAAATGCCATCTTCCCGAAACTGTACTTCTTGGTCACTGCAGAGGAAAGAAATTGTTACAGTAAATGTAAAGGCAATATAGTTTTTATTTTAAGTTTACCATTTTTATTGGTTTATCTCTATCGCTGCACTTTATACTTGTCAACAGCAGTCAGTATTGTTAAGATGAAAGAGTGACCTTTGCAGCTAACATTTAAAGTGCATGTAAACCCTAAATCAATTTTTTCAGTGTATTTGGCACCATGATTCTCTGTTTAGTCTTTTAAAGCTGAACTTTAAAGTTAACAGCTTGTTTATGCCTAGGGGACCATGAAAAGCAGTTATACCTACTCTATCCTCCACTTCCACAGGCTCCTCTACGCTGCTAGACTGGTCCCCGCAGCCTTCTCCCCTCCATGCACTGGTGGTCTTCTGATGTCAACAAGACTGCTGCATAGCCTTGCAGTGGACTTCAGGGACCCTAAGAGACAGTCCACTGCTGGAGTAGAGGGGAGGGTTGGGGGGGGGGAGCGTTTGTTGGGGGAGCAGAGGATCAAGTAAGTAAAATTGCTTATCACCTCCAATAGACTAATTGGGCAGTTAACACTTGTAAGGTAGGAATTTTTAGTTTGTTCAGCTTTCAGCGTTTTTGTTAAAGTGGTTGTATACTCTTCCATATACCCAGTGAAGTGACTGGCTTCGGGTGATGCACAGAGATTAAACAAATCCTCCTACTTAAGTTGCACCTGTTTATCTGTCGTATTCTCTCCTCTTCAGCCATTCAAAGTGCAGAATTTGTAAAGCATATTTGAGCTGTCAGAAAAAGAGGATGGATAGCTGAAGTGTCACTCTGCAGAGCTCAATGAGGAGAGCTCTGAGAGCTGATTGGAGGGAAAGGGACACACCTCCGCTCCACACAGCTCACAGGAAAAGAGCTGAGGCTGTCAATAAGCCCAATGAAGCAGCAGACAGAGATGACACCTGCTTTTAACTGAGATAAGTACACATTATAGAGGGACATTCATTGTTCATATTTAATATTACAACCACGTTAACCTGTTGCAAAGTTTCTTACTTGGAGATCCTGTTACAGGCTGACCCACTGCATCTCAATTAGTAGCAAGTGTGTGCTCTCCTGGTTGGCTGATGGGCTGCCTGTCTGACGTACATTATCTGTAGAGCTTACCCCCAAAGGAGGAGCAGTGTGCCAATACTTTGTAGAACCACCTTTCTCTGCAATTACAGCTGCAAGTCTGTGTCTATCTATTAAGGTTTCTTTGTGGTATAAGCAAGGAAGCTCAGACCTCTGCAGTGTATAAATGTGCTTTTACTATACAAAAATGCTATACATAAAAAACTATTACAATATTAGGAATACAATAACAAGCAAAATGCCTAGCAAATAAACAGAAACCATGATCTATACACAGGAAAAGTACGCTTAAAATTTACTTAACTTAGGTTACAGTGGGTTCATGATCTGCATACCAATGAGGACCCAAGCTTCTATAAGCAGTTGCTAGAGATCAGGCGAAAGCATCTTCTGGTCTGACACAGACCTTTCTTGATGTTTAAGGCATGATGGAGTCCTGTCTATCAGGCTCTACTGCTTGCTTTTATTTGGGAAGTTTCAGGTTTTGTTAACAATGGTTACAAACATGTTTACCTTAACAACAGACTGCTCCAACTGAAGTTTCCATTGTAGAGGTATTCTCAATTCTACCTCAAGATGGCACTCTAGTATCATACATAACCAAAGGTTATATATAGGGATGAGCCCACGGTTCAGACGAACGTAGGTTCAACTCGAACATTGGGTGTTCACCCGTTTGCCGAATACCGAACGTTATGGGGCATTCTTGTAAAATTCGAGCACCCGCGGAACACGTCATAATGAGCAGCGAGATCGTTAATGCACTGTGAGATTGCAGTGAGATTGCAGTGTACTGACGGCTGTTGATTAGCCAAAGCATGAACCTGACCTGCATGCTTTGGCCAATCACAGCGCGCTCTGGGTGTCATGTTACAACCAAAAATGGAAATGTATTTTATTGGGATTTTATGTGATAGACCAACACAAAGTGGCACATAATTGTGAAGTGGAAGGAAAATGCTAAATGGTTTACATTTTTTTTTTCAATTAAATATCTGAAAAGTATGGCATGCATTTGTGGCACTCGGTAACGCAAACGGGTGACCCCGCCCTCTCTGACATTACATGACGTCACATGATGTCAGAAGGGGTGGGGTCACCCGTTTACGTCACCGGGTTGCCCCGACCTCAGCTGTATAACAGCTGTCACTGGAAAAAGCATGCAGTCAGCAGGACGCCTCCCATCGAGGCAGAGTTTTTTCTGATTTCTTTTTTTTTTCTTGGATTGTCGGACGCTATGATCGAAGATGGAGTTACATTGCGGGATACTTTTTTTTATAAAATAAAGGACTTGTTCCAAACTGTCTCTTGTAATTTTTACCATTTTTACCCTTTTTTGAGTGAATGTGTAGGAGTACTATGTACCCGATACCCATTCGCATGGGGATGCGGGATCTGGGGGTCCCCTTGTTAAAGGGTGCTTCCAGATTCCAATAAGACCCCAACCCGCAGACCCCCACAACCACCAGGTGAGGGTTGTGGGGATTTATTTTTATTATTTATTTATTATTTATTTGGAGGGACCCCAGAGCATCCTCCCTATGTTGAGGGCATGTGGCCTGGTACGGTTCAGGAGGGGGCGATCTCTTGCCCCCCCGCCAGGTTGCATGCTTTGATAGGGGTCTGGTATGGATTTTGGGGGGACCCCTAGGCCATTTTTTTATTTTGACTCGGGGTTCCCCTTAAAATCCATACCAGACCTGAAGGTCCTGGTATGGATTTTGGGGGAGACCCCTATGCCATTTCATTTTTCAGTTTTGGCGCAGGGTTTCCCTTAATATACATACCAGACCCGAAGGGCCTGGTAATGAACTGGGGGGGGGGACCCATGCAGTTTTTTAAATGATTTTTATCTATATTGGGATCCGACAATACATTACAGCCGCAACAGTTTTAAATGACTTTTTTTAGAAATTTCATTTTGCCTTGGTACTGTTCTAAACATGGGAAAGATGCGCTGCTTTACAGGCATACTAAGGACACTCCCAAGCCACGATATTTAAAGGAATATTTCATTTGTATTGATCTTAAAATCACTGCTCCTGATTTTAAAGTTTTTAAAACTTTTTTTTGAATTGATACATGTCCCCTTGGGGAGCATGGGCAGGGACGATATATTTAGTTTCCAGCACACTGGGTAACACTGCTTGCAACTCGAAAGGATACAGGACAGGGCTCGGTGCTGCAGCTTGTTGTGCCCCCACGTCTCCATACAGCTGGTGGTGATGATGCCAGACCTGTGAGCTCTACCCCCTCCTCCTCCTCCGCCACCTCCATGCCCTCCTCTACAGAATTGTCCTATGAACATCAGGTACCCCCTAAGCGTTCAAAGGGCTATTCCCAGAGTCAGGCTAAAATTTGCCATGCAGTGCTTCAGCTGGTGTGTTTGGGGGACAGGAACCACACCGGAGCAGAGATTGTTGCAGCTCTGCAGGGACAGGCCCAGAAGTGGTTCACACCATGCCAGCTGGAGCCAGGAATGGTGGTGTCTTTTAATGGCTCAAACCTCCTGTCCTTCCTTAGACAGGGAAAGTTGACACATGTGCCATGCCTGGCACATGTGCTCAATTTGGTGGTGCAGCGTTTCCTAAGTACATACCCAGGGTTGCAAGATGTACTAAAGCAGGCCAGAAGAGTCTGTAGCCATTTCAGGCAGTCATACACAGCCAGTGCTCAGCTGAAATTCAGTGGGAAGTCCACCTGCCTATAAAGCGCCTGATATGTGACATGCCCACCAGGTGGAACTCAACTTTGGGAATGCTGCAGAGGCTATAAATGCAGCAGAGGAGCTGTCAATGAGTACTTGTGCCCGGACCGCCTCTGCTTTTTTTTCCCCACGCCAATGGATGATCATTAAGGATGAATGCACTGTATTGTCACCATTTGAGGAGGCCACAAGGATAGTTACAGTGCATGCACCAGTGACACAATCCCTGTTGTGTTCCTGCTGGAGCAAATTCTGCGTGAGATTATGGACAGGGCACTGAAGGCAGAGCAGCAGGAGGAAGAGGAGGACTTCCTCTCCTCTCAAGACCCACTTTATCCAAACACCATCATTCCTATGTCACAGAACACACAGGAGGAGAGAGGGGAGGAGGATGAGGAGGAGGATTCTGCCACTTTCATAGGCTTTGAAGAAGAGGAAGACATGCGTCAATATGTAAGCGATGGCTTTCCATCCCCAGGACCCTTGGGAGTAGTACGTGGCTGGGAGGAGGAAGTTCCAGATGCTGTCATCCTGAGTGACCCAGAGGAGTCTGCTTCTCAAGCCTCTGCAAATTTGAGGGGCATGGGCAACCTCATATTTCAAAGCCTGCGAAAGAATCCAGGAATACATGACATGAAGGAGAAGGATAATTACTGGTTGGCAACCCTCCTTGACCACCGTTATAAGGGGAAGGTCTCAGAACTCATCCCCTCCCCACAGAGAGTGCAGAAGATAAAATCTCTTGAGGATACATTCAAGAGAATGTTATTGAATGTTTTCCCTGACTCCAGTAGGTTACAGTGTCAGTGGAAACATAGTTTTGAGTCTTCTGTTGGTAAAGAGAGGAGAGTTGGAGCAGGCGTCTGACGATCCACTGACTTACTGGGTCATGAGAATAGACCACTGGCTAGAACTTGCCCAGTATGCTATAGAGTTGTTGAGCTGCCCTGCATCCAGTGTGCTTTCAGAACGAGCATTCAGTGCTGCAGGAGGTTTCGTTACTGATCATTGAACACGTCTGTCCACAGACTCCGTGGACTGTTTGACTTCTATAAAAATGAATCAGTTCTGGATTACCAGCTATGAAGCCCCTGATGCCGATGTCACCGATTAACTCTTTTTGGATGTGGAATCTCTGCAGGACTTCGAGGCTGCCTAGCTTTGAGGGTGTTCAATCATTCCATCTGGAAGAATGATTTTGGTATGGTTTGGTTTGGTATTTCATGGGCACAAATAATAATTTTTCTGCACCTGTTTGACAGATGCATATCATTGCAATTTTTTACAGCAAGCCCAATTCTTGCTTTCATTAAGAGTACCTCTATAGCAGTGGTCATCAACCCTGTCCTCAGAGCCCACTAACAGGGTAGGTTTGCAAGATAACTAAAATACATCACAGGTGATATAATTTACAAAGCAGAAGCTGGTGAATAGGCAGAGCACCGGATCGTCAGACTGGCGTTCCGCATGTAAGATCTGCGGGCTAAACAGGGAGGTTTACATGGGATCTTTTGCCTCGGCAATAATAGATTAAGTAACTTTAGTTACAAACGACACGCTTTTGCTTTATCGTTTTTCCCTTTCCCCCGGGAAGCCTTGAATACTGGCAAGACTTGCAATCCATCCGGCATTGTTCATTGTTCTTTTAAACTGTGAGATACATTCAACTGCTATTACACTATGTTGCATTTACATCCCTGAAGAAGGAGACTATTTTCAGCTCCGAAACGCGTAGGGTGATCACCTCTATAGCTGATTATGTATAGCTATGCGTTGTGTTACCATTATTGCTATAAATTCTTATGATATGTATCTACTTTATATTTTTATGTGATTTTATATACATTCCATAAAGAAAGTTAATTGTTTTTGATTTTTGTTTGTACGTGCCAGTAAAGTCCATCATTAGGGGGTGCTTTTGATGTAGTTACATTATTGGATGTGGCACAACTACTTTACACAGTTCTACCGAACTACATTATTACTGCTCTATAGGGTTACGATGGGAAGGCGCCACCGACACACAATGAGCAATTTTTCTGCACCTGTTTGACAGGTGCTTATCATTGCAATTTTTTACACCAAGGCCAATTCTTGCTTTCATCAAGATTACCTCTACAGGGTTACAATGGGAAGGCGCCACCGACACCCAAGACCAATTTTTATGTACCTATTTGATAGGTACATGTCATTGCAATTTGTTATAGCAAGGCCAATTCTTGCTTTTATCAAGATTACCTCTATATCAATTTTTATGTACCCGTTACTTCTATACAAAGTCAAAGTCAAAGTGAACCCAGAATGTATCCAAAAAATCTCTAATCTTGTTCCCAGTGCACTACATTGTGGCCTCATCATACACACTGGTTCCCCAGCTGTTGCTGAGCAAAATAAAGGCAGCTTGCAGGGAAAATTTCATTTTCTTTGGCTTTATAAATGCAATTATTGCTGCAGCAGATTCTAGACATGGTACAGATCTGACACTTTACATGTAGATTAAGGGGACCTCCCTGGCACTATATTGGAAGGAATTTTTCATTTTTATGCTTTCACTTTAAAAATCACTTTTTTTTATTGATACATGTCCCCCAGGGCAGGACCCGGCCCCCTAAATCCATTGTATGCCCAATTACTTGCATATAAGCCTTCAAAATTGTCACTTTTGATTTTTGACATTCGGGTCCCATTGACTGGCGTTCATTATTCGGGTCCGAACTTTTGCGGTGTTCGAAAGTTCTGGTGCAAACCGAACAGGGGTCCATTCGACCCACCCCTTTCTCATGAGAAAAGGTATTTAGCAGTTTATTTTTATTTCAAAATTGCATTTCCTTGTTCTGTGTACTGGAGATCAGACATAGTGAATACACTGTCCTCGGTTTAGTAACACTTTATTGCTTTCATATAGGGGAGCAATAACCCTCTATGTGATAACATATACTGTATACTGTGACAGCAGTCGTCACTGAGACATCAGTGGTCTATTAGCCCCCTGATGGGGGTATATATGCTTTATTAGCTTCAGTAGAGAGCAGGGGAGACTTCAGGGGTCCTGATGTTTGCCCTGCACTCCACTGTAAGTGATTGTGGCCATGGTTCAGCTGTTATTTTACAGCATTTTTACCACTCCTAGACCATCTGTCTGAAAGAGACCTTAAAGCGGAGCTCCACCCAAAAAAGAAGCTCTGCTTGTCTGCCTCCTCCCCTTCTCTGCTGCCATATTTGGCACCTTTTGGGGTGGAGCAGGTACCTATTTTTGACCAGTGTCAGTGAAAGAGTTACATTTACAAAACAATGTAATATGAAGACAAACATGATCTATCCATTTGTATCCAATCAGGCCAGTCCTTGTACTACTTGGGTGTTGGCAATTGTGATTGTACAATTGATTTTACAATTGATTTAATTGTACGCAGTGGCGGGTTGGTGCTGTATATGTTGAGGGGGGGTGCAAATAAGACATCCTTCCCTCGGTGGGGCGGCCAATGTGATTGCTTCTCCTCTCGGCTAATCGGGTCTCAGGACCCACTTTCCGATTGCCCGGGTTGAGAATCAGAAAGACAATAGCGAATATTAATTCACTATTGTCATACAACTGGGTGGGCTCAGGGCGCAGAGGAGCCTACCCATTTTTAAGCCAGTTAGAGCCCTTGGCTCTAACCACATGCTTCTAAAAAACAAAATTAGAATCCAAGCGTCCGGCGTCCTGCATGTAGATTAGGGGCCGGTCGCATGGATTAGGGAGCCAGCACCCCTAATGGACAGATGGCCACTGATTGTAAAATTGGCAATTGATTGTACGATCAGATTGTAACACCAATAGTGCTTATGCAATATTGACATTGCTTCTTTCTAGCCAACAAGGAGTTATATGTACATATCAGTTTTATGAGCTATAATGTGCTACCTGTGGATCTATAATATACATAGAAGCAGCAATACACGCTGCGTAATCATTATATTTGCTTCTGGGGATAATTGTACTGAACAATTCATAAACTGGATGGATTGTTCAGCTGAGTTTTTGATACATATACCTTCTCTCTTTGCAGTGTCTTTGAAAAGCAGATAGAAAATGAAAATAAAAAATAATAAAGTCAAAGCTGACACTGCAGTTTTGTGCGTTGTGTCTCCAGAACGCATGAACATATTCATAAGCTTTTCCTTCCATCGGCCTTTGTGTCATCTCCCAAGCAACAGCAAATAAGCTGATATCAACTGACGGAACTCTTATCCCCACATAATACTTTTTTAAATTTGCTGTCTCAAATACTTGACTTCAATAAAGATTTAAAAAATGTATATTCACTTTGAAGGTAGCTGGTAAAAAAATAAAGGTTATGTAAACCTTGGCTAGAAGACCTGAGGTTATGTAAACCTTGGCTAGAAGACCTAAGATTACACATAAGCCAGCCTTTTTCAACCAGTTTGCCATATCACCTGGGTGCTGTCTAGGTTTGTGAGGGGTGTCCTCAAACTAAGGCACTCCTGACGATGGTGCAATACATATATGCTTCAGTCAGCAGCTTCAAATACTGTAGCTGATGACTTTTACTATTAGGGCACTTACCTGTCCAGGTGTCCTCACCCCAACTGATTCTTGAATCGGCTCTCATGTGCTCAGGCTGCCATCTTGGCTAAGGAAGACCGGCAGTGAAGCCTTGTAGCTTCACAGCCGGTTCCCTACTGTGCATGCTCAAATAGTGCTCCGGTTTGTGAATGGGTCGGCTGCAAGGGGAAGGAGGGTGCCAAACTGAGCCAGAAGTTGGAGCGGGTATCTATCAAAACCAGTTACCTACCCCCCCCCCCCCCCCCACCCCCAAAAGTTGCTAAATGTGGGACCACCAACACTGACTGTGTTAAAGAGTAACTCCAATTTTCTTGAGAAAAAAAAACATTCCCCTCTAGGTGATCTATGTACATTGCAAGGGATTTGACAAACTTTGTTGCAGATTCCTACCTTTTGTAATAATGAAGGAATCGTTGTTTCTGTGTTTCTGCAGTGTGCAGACTGCAGAGTGAATCTGTATGGAAGTGGTTTTATAATTATTAATCAGCTCCTGCACTTGCAGGACTCTAATGAGGAAAGTGGCAGGGTCTGCATCCTTATAGATGTGATTTCACCTGAAATTACATTTTTGTTGCAGGGGATGCTAAAAATCAGATTTGTATCTTAATGCAGGCTTCTGGGAAAATGAGTAAGCCAATCACACATAACATTTCTGGGGAGTGTTCTGTACAACATATGTGAACAGAATGCCTTTATGTAGCCATTTTGCATAGAATTTTATAGAAAATTGCAGAGCTGCAGAAGTAGAAGGCTGCTTAAAGCAGACCTAACATCAGATAGATTTTTCTTGTTTTCAGAAAATATATCTTATGTCTTAAGCCCCATACACACTATCAGATTATCTGCTGAGTTTTTCCTTCAGATTTACCAAAACCATATAATATGAGGACAAACCTTAGGAGTTTCAATGTGTATGCAATCAGGCAGGCCCTTCTACTACATGGTTTTGGTAAATCTGAAGGAAAAACTCAGCAGATAATCTGATAGTGTGTATGGGGCTTTAGACAATGCAAGGACTATAAAAAAAGAAGCAACATAATGCAATTATAATAACAAAAACGATTTTTTTCTTCTAGTCCTAGTACATTTTACTGGGATACTGGGACGTGAGGAATAGAGTTTTCATTCTGGGTGATGTATGTGGTCACCAAAGTGGTAGCCTGCTGAGTAAACTATGTGACCAGAAGCAACTGTGCAGGTCCAAATCCTGTCCAGGATGCAGACACTGGGTAAGATGGTGTTGCCATTTCTAGAGGCATGGAGAAAGCAGGCAGCATTGTGCAAGAGAAATCAACCTCCCACAAGGCTAATTTAAACAAAAAACAGTTTATTGTATTATTGAGAAAGAAAGATTTAATTTCAAAATCAAGAGCTTTATATTAGCCAGCAAGATTGCCAATCACAGTGAAGGACCAACAGAAATTCAACATCTAGTCCAGGACACAATGGTATTGGCTTTGCTGGAAGCATGGAGCAAGCAGACATCCTTGTGCAGGACAAATTAACCTCCCAAGGAGGTAGTTAAAAAAAAAAACAGTTTATTTTGTTATTAGGAAAAGAAAAAAATGAATAAAAAAATCAAGAGCTTACTATTACTCAGAGAGATCGCCCATCACAGTGAAGGATCAACAGAGAGCCGACATGTAGTCCAGGGTACAGATACCAGTTAAGACGTTGTTGGCTTTTCTGGAGCAATGGAGCAGGAGACATCCTTGTGCAGGATAAATTGATCTCCTGGGAGGCTAGTTTAAACACAATAACTGATTCTTTTTTTAATAAGCTAGAAAGAGTTAATTATAAAAGCAGGATTTTCCTAATAGTCAACAATATTACCCCTCATAGTAAAGGTCCAGCAGAGATGCAGCATCTTATCCAGAAAGCAGTTTCTGGTTAAGATGGTGTTGGCGTTTCTGAAGGCATGGAAAAAGCAGACAGCATTGTGGAGGACGAATTAACTTCCCAGTAGACTAGTTTAAACAGCAAGAAATAATTCATTACCAAATCAAGAGCTTCCTGTTACCCATCAGGATCACCCATCACTGTGGACCAACAGTAAAGTAGAAGGTTGGCAAGCCAGCTCTTGACATCTTTAGGAAGAACTGGAACTTGCATATTGGCAAACTGGACCAATACTGTGATGGACAGTCTCACTGATCATTAGGGAGGCAGTATGTGTCATACCAGCTTATGACATATTCAGGAGTGTGTGAATTGCCACATTGGGAATTCCAAGTTTAGGAGCCATCTTAGTGCTATTGATGAAGACCGTTGGAGATATGGACAGGGTGCACGTCTTGTTGCCTACACTTTGTTCCCACTGTCAGTTTGCTAACTTTATGAAGGTAACGTGTTTTTTAAAGTACATATTTTTTACACTTCTAGTTTAAAAAGTAGAATTTTTACAAGACCAAACAGTTTTCTACTTCTAGGCTCATCAAAAAGCTGAAATCGCAGGTGGTTTTATGCTCTAAAGGAAGAACTATACAGGCAGCCTTAAAATAGCATCCTCATGTTTCTGCAATGCTTCTAAGCAGCTTTAGCCTTTGCCTGTCGAACACCAAGGGAACAAAATCTTTACAACTTAAAAGTATGCTCAGAAAACGTTCTTAGTCTATTCAGCAGGGAACGAGAACTTGGTTCCTGGTCATGTGAGACCATGAGAAAAAGCAGAGAAAATTCTGCCAATGAGAGGTCATGCAAGTGTGCGTGAGCTTCTGAAAAATGATCTGTGGAATGATTTCGATGTAGATCATTATAAAAAGATGGTTTGTTAAATTAATCATAGGGCATGTTGAGGCGCAGTCCACATAGCATCCATTGAACAGTCATTATTTTAGTGTGGGTTAGAGAAGGAAAGATCATTTGCGGTATAGTTGGTAGGCTTGTGCAATTAGTTTCGTAACAAATCGAAATTCGGCCGAATTTTGCATCTTTTCGGACATTCGGATGCATTAAAAAATTAACGAATAACAACGAATACGAAAGAAATATAACGAATAAATTCAAATGAATTCGAATGAATTCGAATGAATTTGGTAATTCTTTAAAGATCTAATGAAACAAAAGGTCAGCTCAAAGTAAATCTTATAGTCCAATCAGCTAATTCATTTTGTGCTGGAGGATGGATTACTGGCAAAGTGCATTCCTGAGAACTGAGTTAGAAGGGTGTTGTATTGTATTTGAGCCGAGGAGAAGAGACGTTGTCATTGTGTGTGTTAAAAGAGTCAATAAACAAACGACTTTCCAAACTACGAATCATTATCACGAATGCCTATACATACATAAATAGCGAATTTCAACGAATACAAACGAATGAATTCGACACTCTACGAATAATAACGAATTATCCGAAAACGTATTAATGTAACATAATGAATATAACAGAACTAAATTATGTATTTTACGAATGACAACGAACCGAAACTAAACAAAATTTTCCGTTGTGCACAAGTCTAATAGTTGGATAGGCTTGGTGGCTAAACATTTGTTTGTTGCAAGAACACACAAGGGAAGGCAGGTATTAAAGTAGAACTAAAGGAAAAACTTTAGGAAGGAGTATAACCGTTTTGTCTTTGTTTTTTTGTTTTTTTACCATCTGTATAACAATGGGGAGATTTCCGCTTACTTCCTGTCTCACGCCACAACAGGAAATGAGGGGAAATCCCTTCAACGTGAGGGAATTTCCTGGTTGTCAACAGGGATACCAGAACTAGTGTCCCCATTGGAAGTTTTCTTCGTATTCCTGTTCTAGTGCAACTCAAATGTGGGATTTTCTTTCACTTTCACTCATGGTGATAACAGTAAATAGGGCAACTAGAGAGGGTGAATCTTCTTATTTGGGTCATAGACAGCAATAATAACCTGACAGGTGTCATAATCCCTCTCCACTCAATTCAAAGATTTAAAAAAAAACTGTTTTGCCTTTAGTTATACTTTGACCTTGTGGCTCAAATGAGTCACAAGAAAAACTGTTGGTCCTGGGACAGCAGAGGATGGGCACTGTCTACTTGCCTGTGTTCTGCATTTTTGGCCACCTAGGGGCTTATAAAAGCACAGCTCTTAAAAATGTCAGACATATGCCAGTGCTTATGTACGAATTTATGAATGTTTCAAAGTATCTAATGGTGTTTTAAAAGTTTCCCAGGCCTTTCAAGGGTGGTAAATGTTTATACAATACATTAAAACAAGAGAACAAAAGTGATGCAACAAATGGGAAAGACTGACATTTTTCCCCCAGGTCACTACAAATATACAGTATGTTGGGCTGGTGGCCCTGAGTGGAGGTACTCCCTCGTTCAGACCTTAACAAGAGTGGATCTAATTTCAATCAATTTGAAATACCCTAACACGGTCAGATTTTCCAACGGGAAATGTTGGATGTGAGCTTGTTGCCGGATGTTGTGTGTATGCTCCATCGAACATTTGCTGTCGGACTTTCCGCCGGAAAGTGTACACAAGTCCATTGCACAAAAGTTCACGCATGCTTGGAATCAAGCAAAAGGAGCCGCACTGGCTATTGAACTTCCTTTTTCTCGGCTCATCGTACGTCCGTGACCGTGTGTATGCAAGACAAGTTTGAGCCAACAACCTTTGAACAAAGATCCATGGTTTTGTTGGCGGAAAGTCAGATCGTGTGTACACTGCATTATTCTCATTTTCATAGGCTTCCTCCATGACACATGACTGGTCCCCTGAAGACACTTCTTTTCTCTGCCCAGCTGCTCCAGCTCTCCAACAATGTCATCATTTACAATCCTGCATTGTACTTGAGGACATTGAGGGACCATCCACATCCCAGAAGTGTAGGATAGTGGAAAAGTGTTGGTTGCTGGAGGATGTAATTCACCTTATATATCATCCTTTACACTACATGAGCAGTTACGGTAATTCTAGCAGTGTAGAGGGAGGCCCACTGAAAGGGTGACTTGGTCTCCTGCCTAGAGTTCAGCTTTGAAAATGTAGTTAGAATTTTTTAAATGCAATTTATTTGTGCTCAACATTCTTGGGCTTGTTAACTGTAGCACTAGGCAATCATTTGCTTTAATTCATACAGTAATTCTGCAAGTAAATATGCATCAAGTCAAATAAAATATGGAAAAAGATACATTTTTATCAATTAAAAAAAAAGGAGATCTTATGTCCACAAGCACTTAAAATGGAGTTCAACCCAAAAGTGGAACTTCCGCTTGTCTGTCATCTCCCCCCTCCCTCCGGTGCCAAATTTGGTGGCAGCAGCAGCTGACAGCTGATGGACACGTCGCCTGTGGTGTCGACATCGCTGGATTCCAGGACAGGTAAGTGTCCTAATATTGAATGTCAGCAGCTACAGTATGTTTCCTTTGTTTCCTTTTTTATTCTGCATAGAGTAGGGAAAGGCCTGCCATCGAGGCCTGTCATTGGAAAGATTTTACCCCCACTTTCTGTCCCAGTGACAACCATACAAATAAATGGCGGAGTACAGTTGTCACAGATATAGAAAGGCACAGAGACTTATGCCCTGTACACACGGTCGGAATTTCCAATGGAAAATGTGCGATCGGATCGTGTTGTCGGAAAATCTGATCGTATGTGGGCTCCATCTGACTTTTTCCGTCGGAATTTCCAACACACAAAGTTTGAGAGTAGGATCTAAAATTTTCCAACAACAGAATCCAATCGTTTAAATTCCGATCGTGTGTAGACAATTCCGACGGACAAAGTGCCACGCATGTTCAGAATAAATTAAGAGACCACAACTATTGGCTACTGGCCCGTTTCTAGTCCTGACGTACGTGTTTGACGTCACCTCCTTCTGAACGATCGGATTTTCCAACAACTTTGTCCGACTGCGTGTATGCAAGACAAGTTTGGCACAAAATCCGTCTGAAAAAATCAGATGGATTTTGTTGTCGGAATGTCTGACCATGTGTGCAGTGTAAAGTAGTGAGTGTACAGCTTGTATAACAATTTTTTGTCCCTTCAAAATAACTCAACACACAACCATTAATGTCTAAACTGCTGGCAACAAAAGTGAGTACACCCCTAAGTGAAAATGTCAAAATTGGGACCAAAGTGTCAATATTTTGTGTGGCCACCATTATTTTTCAGCACTGCCTTAACCCTCTTGGGCATGGAGTTCACCAAAGTTTTACAGGTTGCAACTGGAGTCCTCTTCCACTCCTCCATGATGGCATCACACCTTCCATTTGAGGATAACCCACAGATGTAGTATTTAGGTCTTGAGACATACTTGGCCAGTCAATCACCTTTACTCTCTGCTTCTTTAGCAAGGCAGTGGTCATCTTGGAGGTGTGTTTGGGGTCATGTTGGAATACTGCCCTGTGGCCCAGTCTCTGAAGGGAGGGGATCATGCTCTGCTTCAGTATGTCACAGTACATGTTGACATTTATGGTTCCCTCAATGAACTGTAGCTCCCCAGTGCCGGCAGCACTCATGCAGCCCCAGACCATGACATGGCCATTTTTATGTAGAGCAACAATTCTTTTTTTCAGATCCTCAGGGAGTTCTTTGCCATGAGGTGCCATGTTGAACTTCCAGCAACCAATATGAGAGAGTGAGAGCGATAACACCAAATTGAACACACCTGCTCCCCATTCAAACCTGAGACCTTGAAACACAAATGAGTCACATGACATTGGGCAAGGAAAATGGTTAATTGGGCCCAATTTGGAAATTTTAACTTAGGGGTGGACTCACTTTTGTTGCCAGCATTTTAAACATGAATGGCTGTGTGTTGAGTTATTTTGAGGGGACAGCAAATTTACACTGTTATACAAGCTGTACACTCACTACTTTACATTGTATCAAAGTGTCATTTCTTCAGTGTTGTCACATGAAAATATATAATAAAATATTTACAAAAATGTGAGGGGTGTACTCACTTTTGTCAGATACTGTATTTACTTACCTTCCAGTCCAGTCATATCATCCCCCCTTTGTCAGCAAGCAGTGACTTCAGAGGAGCAGAGGGAGTTACAACAACAGATGGGCCATTGAAACCTATGGGTGACAACGCCAGCCATTTTCTAGGCGTTGTCTGAGCATTCTCTTCTCCCATGCAGCTGCTGCTTTCTAACACAGAGGAAATCACATTACTAGAGTGGGCTGAAAATAGCTAAGTATATACATCCTTCTTACACAGGTTAGTTAGCATAGGTGTTAAAAGGGACAGGTACAGTTTTACAGCTAATTAGGTATAAACTGGAATTCTACTTTAAACAATGTTTTTCTGCAGCTTACTCCTTTTTTCTGTATTTTTTCCTTTTTATATTCTAAATAATAGTTTTTCCTGCAGACATTGCTATTATAAGAAATGTGGCAGATTATGCAGCTGATCTTTTTTTCCCATTACTGACTTACAATACCTTGATCCACACTGTGAGGATGCAACCATCTTAGTAGAGACCAAAATGTAAGTTGAAGCACCACACCAATGTTAAAGGCCGGATATGTTTTTTTTCCAGTAAAGGTCAAAGGGGCAATTGAAAGAGTATCCAATGCATTTCGGGGATCCAAAACATTCTCCTTCATCAGAGCTTGAGATTGAAAACAATATAAATGGACTAGAAGCTAAAAGTAGTAAAATCCAACTACTGACCTGTGCTTGCAATAACACAGAATTAAATACTATTAAATGTCCAGCTCAATTCTATTACATGTACCGTATATACTCGAGTATAGGCCGACCCGAATATAAGCCGAGGCCCCCAATTTACCCCCAAAAAAACTGGCAAACTTATTGACTCGTGTATAAGCCGAGGGTGAGACATGCCTGTCCATCCCTGTGTGTGTGTCCGTCCATCCCTGTGTGTCCGTCCATCCCTGTGTGTCCGTCCATCCCTGTGTGTCCGTCCATCCATCCCTGTGTGTGTGTGTGTCCATCCATCCATCCATCCCTGTGTGTGTGTGTCTCCATCCATCCATCCATCCATCCCTGTGTGTGTGTGTCTCCATCCATCCATCCATCCATCCCTGTGTGTGTGTGTCTCCATCCATCCATCCATCCATCCATCCCTGTGTGTGTGTGTATCCATCCATCCCTGTGTGTGTGTGTGTCTCCATCCATCCATCCATCCGTGTGTGTGTGTCTCCATCCGTGTGTGTGTGTGTGTGTGTGTGTGTGTGTGTGTGTGTGTGTCCAGCCTACCTGTGTCCCGAGCCTTTGTCCCGAGCCTCCGTCCCGTGTCGTGCCTTGCCTTCGTCCCGTCCCGTCCCGTCCCGTCCTGTCCCGTGCCGTGCCTTGCCTTGCCTCCGTCCCGTGCCCTCTTCGTCGGCGGCCATTGTAAAATTCAAAAGCCGCGCCTCCTCCTTCGCCTGTGATAGGCGGAACACTGAATTTCCCAGCAGCCTGTGTTCCGCCTATCACGGACGTCGTATCATCCTCGTCCGTAGTACGAGGATGAGACGACGCCCGTGATAGGCGGAACACAGGCTGCTGGGAAATTCAGTGTTCCGCCTATCACAGGCGAAGGCGGAGCCGGAGGCGCGGCTTTTGAATCATAGAATGGCCGCTGTCTGTCTGCTCGACACGCTGATCGAGCGGGCAGACAGCGATGACTCGAGTATAAGCCGAGGGGGGCACTTTCAGCCTCAAAAAAGAGGCTGAAAATCTCGGCTTATACTCGAGTATATACGGTATATCTCTTTTAAATTTCAAGCTCTGATGAAGGGAGTGGTTTTGGACCCCCAAAACACATTGGCCACTCTTTTCAGTCTCCCTGACTCTTATTGGAATAATGTTGTATCAAGATCTTGTAGCAGTGGTGTGGAGTTGTTGTTTACATTTTTGTTGCATGCCTGGCAATCAGATCACCTACATCAATATCAAGATAAGCTAGCAACACCAATAAAAAAAAAAAAACATATGGGTCCAGGGCTACTTTTCCACTTTCCTTTGTTATCTCGGTAGTGGTAGGGCTTTGCTTTATTGTGTCAGAGCTGCCCTCCCAATGATTGGTGATCTGATGACCAGTGGAGACAGTGATCAAGAAGCATCAGTAAATATGGAGGAAGTACAGATCACCAGAATGCATTAAACAGATGCAGGGAGATCTTTGAACTGCAAGCCTTCGGGTATAGCTTTATCTCCAGCAAAGAGAACAGTGAGTAGCACAGATGTGATATCACCATATCTCACTCCTGAAACTAGCAGTCAGAGAGGCAGCAGTGCTTTAGATCTCATGCTGCAGATAGACAAATATGACTCTCAAGGCACAAGATTGCCTATGCACAGTCACATGTCAGAACATGCACTCAGATTTTTTTAAGGGGAAATTAAAGCAAAACGTAAACTTCAGGGTACTGCTTGGCCCCAATTAACATTTCTAATTAGCCAATTTAAGTATTATATAGAATTTTTTTTTGAGGTGACATCCACTTTAACCGCATGTAAACTAATATGTGTACAAGTATGTAGGCTTTTGACTATGAATGAATTTGAAGGCATTGACTATGTCAACTCACAGGCACTTCCTTAAACCAGTTTTGGCACACCCCTTTCCGCCCTTGCCCTGCCCTTGTCCCGCCTCTCTCCAGCTTCCCTCTCACCAGGCTCCACCCTATCCTAAGCCAGCCAGCAACAGGAATATGCTGCAGTTCCTTCATGCATAATTAAGGTTTACAGACATGCTCAGCAACCACACTGTCTGGAAAAAGTAATTGACTTTACAATCACATGATGGGAGCATAAAAGGGTACAAGAAAACTGTCACAGATCAGCTGCAAAGCTGATCTGTGTCTTACCTTTACTGCTGTTGGTCGACTGGCATCTGTTATTCCACTAGTTTGTGTTCAACTCTGGCTGCACTCTGCAGCTATGGGTGTCGTTGGCTTCACCTGTTGCTTAATATATCATTCCTTCCTGCTACTTCCTGTCCAGCCCTCCATGTGCTTCACTGTTTAAATTCCTCTCAGACCAGTTTCTGGTTGCTTGAGCAATGCTTATCTCTGAGCTCCCTTCATGTAACCTGTTTCAACCTGACCTCTCGTGAACTGAGCTCTTGTGTACCGACTTGGCTAGTCCTCCTGATTACGTTATCTGCTGCCTGCCCTGACCATGGCTCGTTATCTGGCTCTCCTTTGCTCCATCCATCCTTGTCTGACATTGTCTTCTGGTACTCCCCTAGCGAGCAGAGTGAACCCGGGGGTCGTGACCTGGGGTCAGCACGCAGCTAAGCCCAAAACCTCGGGAGGGGGTCCCTGGCAGAATACCGGCTGGCCCTTAGACTCTATGCCCTTAGGGATCCCTTGTCACCTGCTCACCTGTGGGCTCACTGTAGTAGTACCGTGACAAAAACTTCTATTTACAATTTCACACATACTTGTATTGGGGTATGAAATTGCTGGAGGGTGAGTTAAGTCTTTCCTTCTAATTTAACTTTGTTAATTGTGTCCATTGACACAGGGACTACAAGAGAGGGGCGTATTTTGAGTTTTCACCATGTTATCTCTGCCTATGGAGAGAATCAGAGATTAGATTGCTCCCTCCTTCACAGAATTCAATGCTTTTAGTTAATAAAGAGAAACATGAACTTAAGAAGCACGAATGCTTATTTTAAGCGTTCCAGTAAGCAGATTGGACAGAATAGCAAGGGCTAATGTATGTGGTGGCAGGTCTGCTTTAACGCCCAGCTATATTCACGGATGTGGGGCTTGCTTCCAATAGTCAGCACAGCTTTTGTACCTGAATTTCTTATAAAGTATTTAAAGTGTTACTAAGCCCAGAACTCTGCATTTACTATACGTGGTCTCCCACAGTACAACAGAACATGGAAATGCAATTATTTTATTAAATATAAACTGCAAAATACCTTTTCTCCATCAACATTATATAGCAGTCTTGTGACTTCTATCAGTGTCTGGTTAAAGCTTGTATGAGGAGTTTTTCATTCTACTCTGACTGGCCTATGAGGCAGAAGGACTTCTGAACCTCTGTCTGGACAGTGCTGATTGGCCCTGCGTTGATCACATGTTCCCTCTCGAGAAAAAAAAAACCTCTCCAGCAATACACACCAAACTGAGCATGTGCAAAGTGCCCCCAAAGCTCTGTACTATCAGGAAATGGATTTTGTCCTCTTCAAAAAGTTTTACACATTTATACATGCTGTAACACTGAGCGTGCCAGCCTTGCTGAACTGAAACCTGTATCTGTGGGCTGCCACTGCTGAAGGCTCCTTCTAAAAATGTTGTCATGCTGATAATCTGGTTTTAGTATTTTCTGATATACTGGTCGTGATTCGTGAACAACATGCAGATCAGGAGCTCTGACTTCACTGCCACCCACCCTGCTGCATACTTGTTCCAGGACAGTGGTAAGTAGTATGGGCCCTATGATTTCTAATATTGGCCCTGTCTGCGTTTCATGCCACCCATGGATGCTAATTTAGCCACCCTTCTGACTTGAGCATAGGATGACCACATTTCCAAACTGCCATTCAGGGACACCCCCCTTTCCAAAAAAAGATGAGGTACTAGTGAAATAGTTCAGCTCACCACAATGCAGAATTAGTGGGAACCCTGAGCTTGTCATTTGCCACCAGATGCAGTGTGCCACTTGCCACCCATAGCGTTCTACCAGATGCAGTGTGCCACTGGCCACCCATAGCCTGCCATCAGATGCAGTGTGCCACTGGCCACCCATAGTTTTTCACCAGATGCAGTGTGCCACTGGCCACCCATAGCCTGCCACCAGATGCAGTGTGCCACCCATAGCCTGACACCAGATGCAATGTACCACTTGCCACCCATAGCCTGCAACCAGATGCAGTGTGCCACTTGCCACTGTTGCTTGCCGCCAGATGCAGCATGCCACTTTCCACTGCTGCCTGCCACCAGATGCAGCATGCCACTTTCCACCAACAGCCTGCCACCAGATGCAGTGTGCTGCTTTCCACCCATAGCCTGCCACCAGATGCAGTATGCCACTTGCCACCCACAGCCATGTCACTTGCCAATGCCATCCATGCTCCCCTCTGTCACCTTCCCCTCACTGACCTCACTTGTCACCTTCATTACTCAGATCCAGTGTCCACAATGTGGACAGTGAGTCAGGCTGTGGGTGAGAGAAGGAGAAGTCAGACACTTGGGCAGCCATTGATCTGATCCAGTAGCAAAACACAGAACAGTTGACCAGTCCCAGCTGCTGTCACTCCCTCTGCATGCCGCCAGGTGCCAGAGAAGGAGGTGGATGGAGAGAGGAGACACTTAGACACTATCTGGTTAAATGTTTACACAAGTCCCTGCTGCTTGCCTTGGGCGCCGGACAAAGGAGGAGGTGCCGAGTTGGGTGGAGGCAGCAATGAAGCACTACGTATGGGCCTCGCTCCCGGGCTCACTGTCTAAGTGAGTGAGAGTCTGTGACATCACTGGTTGCTAGACGCCAGGCGGGGCCGGCCCCAGCAACCAGTTCTGGAAATGTAGTTATTAGTTAGTAGGGCTGTGTCCTCAATTTCATTCCGGGACACTGTATTGTCCCAGAATGAAGGTGCCCGGCACCAGGGAAAGAGATGGCAATTGCGGGACAGTCCTGGGCAATCCGGGACAGTGGGCACCCTACGTATGCAGTTTTACAAGCTGAGGAAGTGAAACAGATGCCACTCTGCTCTTCCAGACCTGCACACTTGGACACTGATATTGGTGTGAAAGTAAGTTAGTACACTGGGTTAAAAGACTAGGTTTATTTTGCAAGTGATCAGTGAGTTTGAAAAGACAGAATAAACATTTCTGCTGAGAAATGTGAAGACCCGTTATTGTCCTGGGACTCAGTGCACACTGCATTCCTATTGCGCTAAGTACAGTAGTGTGCTCTGATTCCCAGGACAATAAAGGGTCTTATCTCAGAGAAACGTATCTCAGAGAAACGTTTATTCTGCATTTTCCTAATCACTGCTTTCCTACTCCTTAAATTAGTACTGCTGTTTTTCTGTTTTTTGGAATTTTTGTATAGTATCTGTTTTGTGTTTTTTTTTATCGTTTTGCATTTCTCATTATGGCATGTCTGCAGTTTCCTGGGGCTCATTTTACTTCCACGCTACATGCCATACACTGTCAAGCTACACTTACTTTATTGGCCATGCCTCCAAGTGTTATGTGCCCTGCATTTTTCCTCTTAATACCTTCACAGAGTCCCTCCTACCTATGCATTCATATTTTGGTGCCTTTTATTTGAATTTCTATCTCTTGATTAAAGAGTTTGTAACCAATTAACGAGGGCATGTTAAAAATGGTTTTGTGGGTGTGGCTGCAAATGGGAAATTTTTTTGGGAGAGTGGTCAGTAGGGTGCCCAGAATTTTGTTTTGAAAATCTGGTCACCTTAGTCCAAAGGTGCCTCCACATACCAACTACAGCTTTAATTGTTCCCTATGTACCCAAAAGACAGTCCATTCTAACTGTTAAAAACGCCCAAAGGTGGCAATAAGCATATCACATTAAAAGTAAAATAGTTGCGCGCTAATATGCAGAATAAAAATGAAAATATAAATGTAAACAACCAGAGATGCTGCTGCTGTCACTGAAAGTGCTACCACATAGAATAATGCCCCGTACACACAAGCAGAATTTCCGTCGGAAAAATGTTTGAATTCCGCTCAAGCTTGGCTTGCATACACATGGTCACACAAAAGTTCTCGACCGTCAAGAACGCGGTGAAGTACAACACTACGATGAGCCGAGAAAATTAAGTTCAATGCTTCCGAGCATGTGTCAAATTGTTTCCGAGCATGCATAGGAATTTTGCACAACGGAATTGCTACAGACGATCAGAATTTCCGATCGGAACTTTTTCCATTGGAAAAATAGAGAACCTGCTCTCAATCTTTTGCTGGCGGGAATTCCTCCAGCAAAAGTCTGATGGAGCATACATACGGTCAAAATTTCTTACCAAAACATCACATCAGACTTTTGCTGGTGGAATTTCCAATCGCGTGTACGGGTCATAACAGTAATAAGATATAAATGTGACATTGTGATCGATCTAGGTAAGAGTGATCGCAAACAAGCAATTCATCATCATTTAAACTATGAACAATGCAACACATACAGTATAGATTTAAAATATGATTTTAGAAAATATTTATTGACAAATATTCTGATCCATTCTATGACACACGTGCGGATATTTGTTCGATCAGTTAGAAGCAATTGATCAAATTTTTCTGTGGCCAAGCCACTTGCCAACACTAAAATCTATTGAAAGCTAACTAAATTGATTGTCTTTGATTTACCATTCTTAATCTTATTGAATAGGTTAATCCAATAGAGTGATCAATTAAATGTTCATATTGGTACGCATGTGGCTACTAAAGGTTACTGTGGGATCTAACTTTAAAGAATCACTAAAAGCTGTTGAAATGGACCAATCAAATGCAGCCTGTGGCAGTCTGAAAAGCGGTTCTCTTTTCTCTTTTCTTACAGAAATAATAGTGATTTACACAAATAGACAGGTGTCCTATGTAGTGGCTGCCAATCTCTTTGTGCAATATGGTAATTAAAATATGTTGAAGCAAACATGTAAATGTGAAAATTATGTTTTTTTTTTTTTTTTTTCACATGACTGCCATGTTAACAACACAAAATGAAAGCTTATTAAAAATACACAATAGTTTCTCTTTAACACATCAGAAAGGCCTGCTGGTGTCGTACAATGATTGGATTAAAGAATTAACTTGAAAGGCAGCCTTTGCTTTCACACAGGACTTTCAGACAAATTAGTGCTTTGACACGTTAAAGCGTTTTCACATGGTCCAAGGTTTGTTTTATCCCTTGTGCTTCTTGTAATATTTATTTTATAGTTGCTTAAGGTTTTTTGGCTTGGCGGAGAGATGCTGCTCTGTTTATTTTGCCATCTGGGAAAATCTGTGATATTAGAAACAGCCTTAATCTGTTTAGAAATGCATGACGGGTCGCTACGGCTTGCCAAAATGGCCTACTTTGTGCTAGATATTTAGATTGATCACTTGGCAAAGTGTCTGTTTTAATAGAGTAAATAAAAGTCTCACCACTGTTTCTTATATACCCCATACCAAATCCAACATCACCACCCCCAAAACCTCATCCCATCCATCATGATACGTTAGTTTTCAGCATCAGGAATCGGCACTGGTAGTTCTTGGCACAGTGCTTTTAACAGTTATAGCCAAAAAAAGACTAAAAAGTTCTTCTCTAACACCGCTAACAGTCATACCCCAGCACTTAAATCTGCCTCATCCAAAACCTCAACACCTAAACTAGCCCTCTCCTCCCTCCCAAAACACCCTGGACATCATCCTCTTGAACAGCCAAGGTGGAGTTTCAGAAGGTGAAAGGGTGTGGGTGGTCAATGGACTTGTATCAAAGAAAGCTGAGTTACACATATCAAAGAACCTTGGTTTTCAGGGGTCCAGGTGCACTGAAGATATTGCCTTACTATAGGCACATCCTACAAACACCTATGGGTTCCTCCATTGCAGCCAAGTTGTTACTTCATAATGTTTTTAAGAAAGAAAGTGTTGCTTTAAAATACATAAAATACATAATTCCTTTCCTCGGAAAGGACTTTGACAACTTCTGATCATGGGAAACCAGTTTATGTATAGAAAGATGTGAATATAGTCTAATGAAGTCATCTTACTACGCTGGCATTGATGTCATCTGGGCAAAGATACTGTAGTTTCAACTCTGTTTTTTCATACAGTATTTGGACTTAAGTTTCACTTTTCTCATGCAGGTCATTGGTTACTTTTTTATTTTTTTTTATTTTTTTTAGCTTTAAATAGAGCGGGAATGTTAGATCCTTTGTCAAGTTTTATTGTAATCTGTATCCCCCCTGGATTGATTAATTCTCCTATCTGTCTTGTGACCAAAATGGAAATCCTCCAATTTAGAGTTGCCACGAGAGCAAGAGGCGATAGGAAATCTTGCAGTTGGGACAATGTTGTGGTGAAAACTGTCCAGATAGGTAGTTTATTCCCTTGGGAAGATCCTGTTGCATCTTCTAGGGTGCTGATGTGTGTGTGTGTGATAGCGCTTGATAAATAGATGTGAGGCTTGGTTCTAATGGATGTATAATGGAGTGCATCTTCCTTCAAAGAAACTGATATGTAATGAAGGTGTAGTGTAAGTGGACCTTGTTATGGTCCTAGGCTGTTACCTTTCTGATAACAACAAAGAGTGTTCAGCAGATGCTAAACTTTGGGATGGATACAAGGAACGCCTAGCACAAACATTCACAAAAAGATCACCAAAATGTTTATTAGTTATGGTAAATTTTACAATATTTCTATGGAGAGTCTCTGAGGAAGGCTAGCGGTTCATAGTGCTGTTAAGATCTGACAGTCTTTATCAGTCATCTTAAGAAAAATACAAGTGAGTTTGGAACAGCAATATGCAATAACATTTTGTGTCAAATTGGGTAAAACTGCATCAGAAGGAAATTGTGTCGAAAGCTTATGGAGAAGCTGTGCTATCATCTGCACAAGTGTACCAATGGAATAAGGCCTTCAAGGAAGGAGGAGAATGTGTTGAAGATGAACAGTGATCTGGACACCTCTCTTGGTCAAAAACTAAACAGAATGTAGATACAATGAGGTCTGTTCTCAACCATGACCGTCAGCTCACTATCAGAATTATTGCAGAGGAAGCAGGAATTACCAAGTCAATTGTTCATAAAATTGTGACGCAGAATTTGAACATGAGAAAAGTGTGTGCATCACTTGTTCGAAAGAATTTGTCACCTGATCAGAGGCTTGTTTTGAAAGAGAGACAGATTTTTTTGAGTCGAGTGATCGCGGGAAATGAATCCTGGGGAGACAAAGAAACAGAAATCAGAATGGCACACACCCATGTCACCTCGCCCAAAGAAAGCTTGAATCAGCAAATCAAAAGTCAAACTACACAAGTTCTGAATGCCATCCCACTTGAAGACTTCCATGGATGCTATGAAGAATGGGAAAATGGCTGGGAGCGTTGTGTACACTCACAAGGTGCATACTTTGAAGGAAACACTATTCAATAGTACCATTTTTCAATAAAAAAATTTTTTAAATATCATTCTCATTAGTTTCTGGACACACCTTGTAGGTCTCCTATTGCATCTCATCATGATTCTAATAACATCCACTGCCATCAAGTCTTGAGGAAGGGGAAGGCCTTTCCTCCAAAACACATTGGCTTTTTTATGCTCTTAGTCCATAAACTTTTCAAAACGACCTCTGAGTGGTATCTCAATGTGGCACAAACAACAAAGAATACCCTAATAGTTTTTTTTACCTCTACCCTATTCTAGCCAAAATATTAAAATAATATTTGGCTACATTTATATTTTAAAAGAAAGTTTTCTTCTCTTTTGAGTTCCAATAACCTTCACATAAAGCTAGTAAGATTAAAGGGATACTCACTAAAACTTTGTGAAAATCTAATTAGAAAATTATTTTGTGCATATCCTTTCTAAATGTTCATTATTATATGTTGCCTTTGTGGCTGACAAGCTTTGATAAGCGAAACTCTTACTTTGTTTTTAATAGTTTCTTTGCTAGTGAATCATGAATGGCGGGAAGTGGTAAGATAAAGGAGAACTTTCTTTGAAATATCCAAGGTGTTGATTGGAAAGCTGCATTTGTAATTTTGATAGCAGAAGTAATTAGCTGATCAGGAGCTACTGAGAAATTCTGATTTATCTCTTAGGTGAATAACAATATTGCTTAAAAAGGAAGTCCTTTTGCTTCCTTTTAGAAGTTACTGAATATGAAAATGAGCATGATCAAGGGTTAAAAATCCACAGAAGATAGAGCATATAAAGTGAAGGTTCCCAACCTCCCAACCTCAGTCCTCGAGTACCCCCAATAGGCCATATTTTGGGAATTTTCCTTAGATAAAATAACTGTTATAAATAATAAGCCATTGACATTGATTTAAAGCACCTTTGCAGGGTGAAGGAAATCCTTGCCTGTTAGAGGTACTTTAGGACTGAGGTTCTGAACCACTGAGATGTTAAAGTGGATCCACACCCACCTGCATCTACATTCTCTGCTGTCTGTGTCTCAACTGGTATTTCCCAGATTTCCTATTTCCGAGAAGCCAAACTTCCTGTTTCACATTTCTGTGAAAAAAACATTCAACAATATTGCTATAGAGAATCTATTAGGGGTCCAGCAGTGCTGATTCTCCAAGAAATATACGTGTAATAGGCTTTAGATAAGGGAAACCAAAAGCCTCACTTGTTACTGGGAAGGGTCAATCCCCTCAAAGGAGGCAAAGATGGACTTAAAATTGTGACAGAAGGTCCAGCTATTCTCCATTTGATACAACAATTAAAGCTGCAATGAACTTCAACATCCACAACTGCAGTACATTTATTGTTGCCGTTTTCCTTGCCGAAGGATTTGTATTTGTATCTCTCCAGTCCTTAGATGTGAATAGCCCCTGTCAGTTTTTTGCCATCTTTGTCACATTGGGAAGATTTGTCTTCACTTCCTGTACCATAGCCAAAAGAGGAAGTGAGAGTAAACCCCGGCAAATTAAGGGAATACCTTGGGGTTCCCCAGAGCACCAGAACTAATGTCCCCTTTCCTACTGTTCTGGGGAACACCCAAAATTTAGGATTTTCTTATATATTTACTTTCAATGATAACGCTAAATAAGACAAATAGAGAGGGTGAATCTCCCCAATGGGTACACAGACAGCAATAAAAACCTAATAGGTGTTATAATCCATCTTAACTCTGTCAAAACTAAAAACAAAGTTATGCCTTTAGTTATATTTTAAGACAACTACCAAGGCTGAGACTGTGTCAGATTTGGAAACCTAAAGTTGTAGTTTTGTTTTCATTTAATAAATTATTGACATTTAATAAATGCACGAGTACATTAACTGATGCTTTTTCTATATTTTCCTGGACTAAAATTTTGGCTGTGGTTCTACCTTTATTTTTATCATGTACTGTTCCAAGTCATCATCAAACAATAATTGATTTGCAGGAGCTATAAGTTGAGAAGGACAAAGGCCTTGTCATGCACTCAAGCTCTTCCTGCTTGATTTCAGACCAACTGATAAATTTATATTCCCTCTAGCCTGGGGGTCGGGAACTGTCAATCACAATCTAGTCCTAAATCGTGGGTAGGTGATGGGTAGACCGCAATCCTTCCTTGCCAATCCCCAAGAGGGACAGTGGGGGGTGGCATTTACTGGTACTGATCCCCTTTCCTCTTGCAGCCGCTGAAAGCCACCTCTACTTCTCTCCCTCCCACTGACATTCAGCAGCTGCAAGAGGAAATGGGATTGGTACCAGTAAATACCGTTCTGCCACCTCTCCTGTCCCTGTTCCTCCTCTTTTGGCTGCCCCATGTGCTCCTAGCGTCCCCCCGCTTCCCTCCTCTCCTCTCCCGCCAGCTGCTGCAGGATATGTTTCAAGATGGAGAGCATTGAAGGGATCGGTAAATATGTAATTTAGCGGTGCCTTCCTTTTCTGAATGAAAACGGTGAGTAATTGATACTGATCACTTACTGTGTCCACTCCAAACCGATGCATAGTAAACTGTGTTTAATTTAGGGTGGAGCCCCCACACAGCCACATCGATCGTGGCTGTGGGGAAGAAGAACCCCCACTCACTGTCATGGGAAAGGGAGGCTCAGGGGATGAGGAGGGTTTCTGTAACATGTTATATGTTACACCCTAAATCCTTACATACACATGTAACATGCTTTAGAGGTGAACTTTCTCTTTAAAAGATAAAGAAGTTGCATACTAATTACTTGAGTAAGTCAACTACTGAAAAAGTTATTTAAAACCCAAGGGTTTAAAGATCCCTCGAGAACAAAAAAAGAAGGCAGCAAAGGGCTGATTACTCAAAGAGCTAGAAATTAGAAGTAGAGTAAAGTTTCTTAAATGACCCTAATCTCTTTTATTTTACATCCTCAACAGACACAAGGTTATCATCACATCTGTATGCATATCTAGGACTTACCAATACATTCTTCTACTCTATAAGACTTCCAAAGAACTATGTTCACACTGGGGTCTTCAAAAGTCTAAGCCTACCAAGCCCAGGGACAATATAAAAAGTGTCACCAGAATTCTTTACCAATGGCATATTAAAGTGGCAATGAAATATTATCCGGACCTGGAACCCCTATTATTTTACCCCTGAATTCCCTTGCTCATTAACTTTACATGTTCAGTGGTGAGATGACTGCACTCATGCTTTCCATTGAATACGCATGATTTTGACATGCTCCTGTAGTCCCCAATGTAGACTGCACCAAAATTACATTTGGAATACACGATGGAGCTTTCAGTGGGTGCCATTTATCAGAGTGGCCATACTATCTCAAAACTTATGTCACCTAAATAGATAGATGGTTCTTCACCTAATAAGAAATTCTGATGGATCTGAAATGTTGAATATCAAACCTTATTGGAAAAGACATATAAACTGCTGCATGAATCTTTGGAGAGAATTTCACCACTGCATTAATGATCTAATTTAAAGAAAACATCTGCTGGTGAATGATGGGCAATAACATTTTATGAGAGGTGGAATGTTTGTTATTTGCTTTCCTGGCAAAGTAAACAACTAGCCCTCGAATAAAGCAAAACACAATTCATTGAAACGTTTTTCAGATTCCAATTAATAAATAAGAATTATTAATTTGCATGAGTGGTGAAAAAAGAGGTCACACGTTCCTGATTATGCTAATGAAACGCGATAGATAGAAGCATTGTTTTCTCTTTCTTAAAATATAGAAATTTGAAAATGTGATAATAAATTAACAGAAACAGAAAAACAGAATTAGACCACAGTTACTGTATCCTAAGCAACTACACGAAAGAGATTACATTTTGTGAAATATTCATTAAAAATGACTACATTGTTAAGTGAAATCAGCATGGGATGGGTCATTTAGATGCATCAAACGTGACATAATTGTTTGGAATGGGGAGAAACTGGCTACATTTTCATTTTAATGCTTTGGTCGTGCCCAGGAAGACATAATACTGAATAATTTTCATCTCAATGAAATTCCATGTAGTGCTAATGGTGTGCTGATCCCTGTGGCGAAATAACCTTGTCATATAAGTACAAATATGTTATGAAGAAGGGTCTCAAAACTCTAGAACAATACATGAAGGTATGTTCAAGTTAAAACTAAAATAATCAATGTGATTATTGTGCCAATATGTCAATGGTTGCTGGTTAGAGGGAGGGGAGCATGGCCTTCATGGACATGGCATCAGGACATATTGCAGACATTGCTATAGTTCTTCAGTCCACCCCACTGAACCCCTCTTTGCTTACCTGTTCGGAATGCAAGGGAGGTATTCCCAAGCACAGCTATCACTGTAGTCTCCTTGCTTTTTCCTAGATTCAAAAAGCCTGATGAAGCCACCAAACAGATCAAGATCTGCTTTGGAAGATTAAGTACCACTAGAGATGCAGGAGAAGCAGAGTAAGAAAATTAGGATGCTGGAAGACCACCTTTAAATTCCAGTTATTTACCCATTCGGTCAAAGTAACAGATTCACTTTACAGCAGGGAGTGTAAATATGATATGCCTTTATCTTGCTTTCTCCACTAATCTATTTTTCTACCATTGCCAGAGGAAAAAAAACTAAACATGTGCTGCTAAGTATAGAGGCACACTTCCCCGTTCCTTCCCACAATTCAGCACTCAGAGCCGAAACAAGTAATTACAGGGCCTAAACACTGTCATATAGAGGAGGGATAGTGGATGAATGGTGTAGTTGGAGAGCAAATGTGTTCTCCTTCCCTGCTTGAAAGTGTACATGGGACAGAGATAGCAGCTATCTGTATCAGTGCCATTTAAAAAAAGGATTGGGACCTAGCGGCACTAGCAGGTCTGAGTTGGCACGCTTTGTGCATTGGTGCGCAGTCATGTTGGAACAGGAAGGGGCCACCCCCAAACTGTTCCCACAAAGTTGGGAGCATGAAATTGTCCAAAATGTTTTGGTATGCTAACGCCTTTACTGGAACTAAGGGGCCAAGCCCAACCCCTGAAAAACAACCCCACACCATAATCTCCCCTCCACCAAATGATTTGGACCAGTGCACAAAGCAAGGTCCACAAAGGCATGGATTAGGGAGTTTGGGGTGGAGGAACTTGACTGACCTGCACCTCAACCCGATAGAACACCTTTGGGATGAATTAGACTGCGAGCCAGGTCTTCTCTTCTAACATCAATGCCTGACCTCACAAATGCGCTTCTGGAAGAATGGTCAAACATTCCCATAAACACACTCCTAAACCTTCTGGACAGCCTTTCCAGAAGAGTTGAAGCTGTTATAGCTGCAAAGAGTGGGCCAACTCATTATTGAACCCTACGGACTAAGACTGGGATGCCATTAAAGTTCATGTGCGTGTAAAGGCAGGTGTCCCAATACTTTTAAAAATATAGGGGGTTATTTACGAAAGGCAAATCCACTTTGTACTGCAAGTGCACTTGAAAGTACACTTTCAATTGCAATCGCTCTCAATCTAAAGGGTAGATCTGAAATGAGGGGAAGCTCTGCCGATTTTATCATCCAATCATGTGGAATCTAAAATGCTGTTTTTTATTTTCCTTGCATGTCCCCCTCGGATCTACAGCGACTTTACTTCCAGGTGCACTTGCAGTGCAAAGTGGATTTGCCTTTTATAAATAACCCCCGTTGTGCCACTGGATAGTCAATTCTACTTTTTGGGCCACTGAATATCTACATCTATACACCCGTGCTTATTATGTTTATCTTTTTTCTTATTTTTAGAACTCTTTTGTATTGTTTTTTCAGCAAAAAAAATGTGTTGCACATTTGCACTGAATGTCAGATCAACTAAAACCAAAACTATATGCAAATACAGCACTCGTAACATTTCCTGGCTGAGAAAGGGCAGCATTAGACCTTAATTGCTGTAGTTTTGTATGAAGTAAAGCAGCAATTAGCCTCTCCGAAGGACTATCTGTTTAAACAAGGTCATGTGAAACCAGACAAGGACGAGACTAGCACTTGTAATTGGGTTTAGAATGCTGTACAATAACTACAGTATATATTTTCAAGGCCATCCTTGGAAAGAAAGGATAATTATTCATAATGTATCATTTGTTTTTAGGAGATATGGATACACACTATGGGGTCAAGATATATATATATATATATATATATATATATTGTGAGGGGTTAGCTCGGCAGCGGGTGTGTGTGACCCCCTGGATGGGTTCACAACACAAAATCAGGCACAGCAGACAGCGTGGTAGGTGCAAAAAAACAAAAGATGCGGTTTATTTATGCTACATGCAGTGATACATATAACAGCCAAATAAAAATAAAACATGAAAATAAATCCTGGTCAGCTTGACCTCTAACTACACACTTAGATTCCCTATCTAACAACTGAGTGCAGCCTTGTGCTGCCCCAGTCCCTGTCCCTGTTGTAGAGGTTTGCCACACAGGCGTTAACTCACCGCACAGAACAGGTGTCACACTCCCCAGTCTATACAACACAAAACTGGTTCCAGGATGGAGCATCTCCCTAAGCATGCTGGGGTTTTTTGTAGAGGTCTTAATGAGCCCACTTACTTCAGCTGGGCTCATTAACTCTTCCCCTCTAATTGTAAAGGTCTGCATAAAGCCTGAATCTAGGGCACACATATTTCCCATCCTGGATACAACCAGGTGACTTTACCTGCTTGCTGCCACAATATATATATATATATATATATATATATATATATATATATATATATATATATATATAAATGCAGCACAAATATCACAATCATTCACCCAGCCATTTCAAAATATTTTGCCTACTAATAGGTTTATTTCCTATGATCATCAGCTCCGTCTAGTGGCTATAATGCAATATTTTCCAGATTTAGGTGTTTCTGGAAAATTCTGCATTGTGGCCACTAGATGGAGCTGACATTTTTTTTATAAGGTGACCCCAATGGGTATAGGAGGTAAAAACACAGACGATACATGGTTTTCTTTCACCCACCACTATCTTGCTATCCAATGAGGCATCTCAGTTGCCAATGATGTTGCTCTGTGTATGGTCGGATGGTAAAGGCAAACAGAGCTCCGAGTTGAAGGTGAAATTGCAGCCACAATTACAGTGTGTGTCTGGGAGATGAGGGATACCCACACTAGCTGCATCTACTGTAGCAGTCTACCGGGAGTAGGTACAAGACGAGACAGCCTGCACAGGCAGAGAGAGCAGCATTGACTGGTCTTTATTGCAGGAAACTCCTGTGCTGTCAAATTGCAATCGTTTCATGCTGGATCACTGCCCATATCTTGTAATACACAAAGGACATCTTGTATTTGGACAATTTTAGTTTAGTGCAGCTTTCAGTGTTTGTAAACCCTTACATACTGTATACACAGGAAAGGTGATACACAGAGATTAAACAAATCCTCCTACTTAGAGAGGGATTTCACTGAAAAAACAATTATTAAAAGCCAGTAGCTATAAATACTGCAGCTGCTGACTTTTAATAAATGGACACTCACCTGTCCCAGGGTCCAGCGATGTTGGCAGCCGAGGCCGATCGATTGCTCGGCTGCTGCCGCCATGCTAGGTGAGGGAATCAGGAAGTGAAGCGTTGCGGCCTCAATTCCCAGTTCCCTACTGCGCATGCGTAAGTCGCTCAGGGCAATAGGAATGGTCACAGATGCTCAATAGTGTTCAGGTCTGGAGACATGCTTGGCCAGTTCATGGCCTTTACCCTCAGCTTCTTTAGTAAGGCAGTGGTCATCTTGGAGGTGTGTTTGGAGTCGTTAGGTTGGAATACTGCCCTGTGGCCCAGTCTCTGAAGGGAAGGGATCATGCTCTGCTTTAGTATGTCACAGTACATGTTGGCATTCATGGTTCCCTCAATGAACTGTAGCTCCCCAGTGTCGGCAGCACTCATGCAGCCCCAGACCATGACACTCCCACCACCATGCTTGACTGTAGGCAAGACACACTTGTCTTTGTACTCCTCACCTGGTTGCCGCCACACACGCTTGACACCATCTGAACCAAATCAGTTTGTCTTGGTCTCATCACACCACAGGACAGGGTTCCAGTAATCTATGTCCTTAGTCTGTTTGTCTCCTGCAACCTGTTTGTGGACTCTCTTGTACATCATCTTTAGAAGAGGCTTCGACAGCCATGCAGACCAATTTGATGCAGTTTACGGCATATGGTCTGAGCACTGACAGGCTGACCCCCACCCCTGGCAGCACTCATACATCTATTTCCCAAATACAACCTCTGGATATGATGCTGAGCAAGTGCACTCAAATTCTTTGGTCGACCATGGCGAGGCCTGTTCTGAGTGGAACCTGTCCTACTAAACCACTGTATGGTCTTGGCCACCGTGCTGCAGCTGAGTTTCAGGGTCTTGGCAATCTTCTTATAGCCTAGGCCATGTTTATGTAGAGCAACAATTCTTTTTTTCAGATCCTCAGAGAGTTATTTTCCATGAGGTGCCATGTTGAACTTCAAGTGACTAGTATGAGAGAGTGAGAGTGATAACATCAAGCAAGGCAAAGATTAAAGGATAAGTGCACCTTTTTAAGAAAAATAATAAATGTGCATCTTTTCGCAGGTAAAAAAAATGTGCATTTATTTTTTTACTTGGAGCCTGTAAAGCATTGCACCCGCAATCAGCAGACTGCGGGTGTCATTAATGTCATATGGGCAGGCAGATACACAATGACAGGAAGGGACAATGAACTTCAAGAGTGCTTAACAGCACCATGGTAGTTCATTGGGAACTACAAGCAGACAACCGCAAAGGCTGTCGATACTTGTAGTTCTCCATTTATAGAACTCTGTGAATGAATGACGTGGTCAGGTGGGCGGAGCACTGGGAGAAAATCCCAGACTTGCTGAAACTAGAGGCAGCAGAACAGGCAACAGCTGCAGGAGTGGAACATGAAACATGCTCCCAAAGGTAAATGTATCCTTTAAAAGCAGTAGCAATGGGCAGCAATGATTGTGAAACAGTACAGTAACATTAAGAAACAACGTAACAGAAAGTTATGCACAACATTGTGTGATGGTCAAGAATGCACCTTACACTTGTGGTTATTGGGAAGAATTACCTCCTTACAGATAGCTACAGAAGATAATTGGTGTCAGTAAGAACTTCTTAGCGGCAGAAATTGCTCATTGCTCAAGGAACCCCTAGCAACCTCTGGAAGAACCTTAAGGTTCCAAGCAACCCCTGGTTGAGAAACCCTGCCCTAAATTGTGGGACAGACCTCAGGCTCAGGTATCTCTGGACAAACAAGGGCTCTAACTGATAGAAGTTACTCTCCTAAGTCTGACATGTATAATGTCTCTCTCTAGCCAACTAGCCAGTGGTTTCTTAAGTTATGTTGGCCAAAGTCAGAACTCGAGACCTGAGTTGGAGCGCTCACCCTGTTGGGTAAGGATATTTGTAATCCCATAAAGTCAGTTAAAACAGCAAATTGCATGAGGCCTCTCACCAATGCCGCAGATCCATGTGTCACAGGGTAGTCACAGATAGGCCCCCCAACGGCTGTTACAGGTGGACATCTCAACATCACCGTAAACGGAAGCTCCTCCCTGAATTCAGCTTGACAGGGGGTGCAGGACAGCATCATTGATAACAGCTCAGTTCCTGCTGCTAGACTGAGCAGTTGTCAGAAACCATGAATCAGACCGAGACAGAAGTACAATTAAATCACACTTGTTTATTAAATAAAAATAAAAAGGTAAATAGAAAAAGCATAGTCAAAGCATAGCCAGAGTCCAGTAACCGGATCAAGTAGTCAGCCAGGCCAAAGTTCAATAACCAGATCGGGTAGTCAGCCAGGCCAGAAGTCAGGGATCCAAGTAGAGCAACAGCAAGCAGGATAAGGAGCCAGAAGGGATGTCAGCAAGCCAGTCTTTAAACAGAACCGCAGGAGATGGTTTCTTGTGATGTGACCAAGGCGAAGGCAGAGGTGAAGTGAGCTGGACAGCTTTAAGTAGGCAGGTCAGACGAGCATGATCAGGAACAGCTGGTAACTGTGGAGAGAGATGAGAGCTGGCAATTATCCGACAGCTGAGCAGCCAGCCCAGAGAAGGAAGGGCTAAGCCAGCCCTGACAGCAGTGCTGTAGACCAGTGGCTACACATACTATAAAATTTTCAGATCTGTACTAATAGAACATTTTTATTTAAACAGACATGAAGTTATGTTGATGTTTGTGCTATGTATGTGTTCAATTTCATGTATTTTCATTGTTTGAATAATTGTATTCTTTTATTTATTTATTTTTGATAATACAGCTGACAATATTTATTTTCCTATTTTGCAGGGAGATGATGTGTTAACTGTCATCAAAGCCAAAGCTCAGTGGCCGGCGTGGCAGCCCCTGAATGTGTAAGTGTGAAAAGACATATGTTTCTTCTTCATTCAAAAGTCTTCCCAATTTCTGTCTTGACAAGTGTTGTATTGCCGGTTTCCCAGAGGTACAGTGATAAACTCAAGAACTGCTCTTCACTGACAAATCTACTGCTAACATCCGTGTTGGTTTCATTGCTCTGGAAATTTTGAAAATTACTCTAGCTGTTGTAGACCGGCCAGTGAAAAATAGCCAGCGTGTAACAGAATCAGTACGAGTCATTTGTCATTTACAAAATTGGTACAGACATGTACGGAAGAGCTATCAGTTTTTTGTAGGTGTCACAATGTATTCATAGCGGGACCTAAATGTAAATAATATACAAGATATTGAGGTAAAGTAAACCTATGGACTTACCATACCTTCGAAATCAGCCCCAGGTGCATAATGCAGATGGTTCCCAGTACCTGCTTGCATCTTCAGTGTTCTCCAGAATACCCAAAACCCAGGGAGCTCTATTACACATGTAGGGACCCTGTTTTACGTAGGAATGTCCCTATTCCAATTTTAGTGGGCAACAGTGATGTAGTTTTATATTCTGCTTATATCAGCACACAGATACAATATATTGAATTCCCACAGCAGCTATAATAACACCCCTGGTGTATGTCCAATAAGTCTAAAGTCCCAGTGCTAAGAATAATTCCTCAATAATGTTACACAATCATCAATAAAATGTCTTCTTTAACTTGCTAGACTTTTGGAATTTTTGGATAGATGTAAGCCAAATAAAGCTTAACATAAAATAACAGACACAGGGGCTATATAAATACTGATCTCTAAGAGCCCATTCACACAGGGGCAACTCCTGATCCGACTTCAGGTCGCCCCTAGTCGCCTCAGGTCGCCTCAGGTCGGACAACATTTAAAAATCAATGTAAGTGAATGAGAGCCGTGTTAATGCACACTACTGAAGTCGCTCCGACTTCAAAAAAGGTTCCTGTACTACTTCTATCCGACTTGTAGGCGACCGGTACCCATTGATTTCAATGGAGGTCGCCTCCAAGTCGGATCTCTGTCTATACGGAGGCGACTTTGACAGAATTATCAGCTCTCAAGAGGGAACTCCACGGCAAATTTCTGAAAAAAATTTGGCGTGGGTTCCCCCTCCGAGAGCATACCAGGCCCTTAGGTCTGGTATGGATTCCAAGGGGAACCCCCTACGCCGAAAAAACGGCGTGGGGGTCCCCCCCAGATCCACACCAGACCCTTATCCGAGCACGCTACCCGGCCGGCTAGGAAAGGGGGTGGGGACGAGCGGGCGGCCCCCCCCCTCCTGAGCCGTACCAGGCCGCGTGCCCTCAACATGGGGGGGTGCCTTGGGGGAGGGGGGGCGTGCGGCCCCCCCACCCCAAAGCACCTTGTCCCCATGTTGATGAGGACAAGGGCCTCTTCCCGACAACCCTGGCCGTTGGTTGTCGGGGTCTGCGGGCGGGGGGCTTATCGGAATCCGGGAGCCCCCTTTAATAAGGGGGCCCCCGGATACCGGCCCCCCACCCTATGTGAATGAGTATGGGGTACAATGTACCCCTACCCATTCACCTGTGAAATAAAGTACAATAAAACACACAACACAGAGAAAAAGTATTTTATTGCACAGCCGGGGGTCTTCCGTCTTCGGGGGTCTTCTCGCCGGACTCCTCCGCTATGTGTGTGTAGCTCTTTTGCCAGCGGAGGAGTCCGGCTTTCTTCCTCCCCGCCGCCGGCCTCTTCTCCCGACTTCGGGGGTCTTGTCCCCCTCTTCGGTTCTTCTGCCGGGCCACCGCGCCTGGTCCGGTGGCCCGGTCTTCTGTCGCCGTCTTCCGTTCTTCTGTCGCCGCCTTCGGTTCTTCTGCCGGGCCACCGCGCCTTCTTATAGCTCTTTTACAGGCGGTGGCCCGGTCTTCCGTCGCCGCCGCCGCCGCCGCCGCCGCCGCCGCCTTCCGTTCTTCTCCTTCTTCTTCTCCAGGAGATGTTGACTCGACGAGCTCTCCGGCCACAATGCCAGGGACGCGCTCCGCTGCCTCTTATATAGGGACAATGGGGCGGTGTCACATGGGTTGATGTCACATGGGTTGGTCACATGGGTTGATGTCACATGGTAAGGGGGCGGGGGTCACCATGTGACATCAACCCATGTGACCAACCCATGTGACATCAACCCATGTGACACCGCCCCATTGTCCCTATATAAGAGGCAGCGGAGCGCGTCCCTGGCATTGTGGCCGGAGAGCTCGTCGAGTCAACATCTCCAGGAGAAGAAGAAGGAGAAGAACGGAAGGCGGCGGCGACGGAAGACCGGGCCACCGCCTGTAAAAGAGCTATAAGAAGGCGCGGTGGCCCGGCAGAAGAACCGAAGGCGGCGACAGAAGAACGGAAGACGGCGACAGAAGACCGGGCCACCGGACCAGGCGCGGTGGCCCGGCAGAAGAACCGAAGAGGGGGACAAGACCCCCGAAGTCGGGAGAAGAGGCCGGCGGCGGGGAGGAAGAAAGCCGGACTCCTCCGCTGGCAAAAGAGCTACACACACATAGCGGAGGAGTCCGGCGAGAAGACCCCCGAAGACGGAAGACCCCCGGCTGTGCAATAAAATACTTTTTCTCTGTGTTGTGTGTTTTATTGTACTTTATTTCACAGGTGAATGGGTAGGGGTACATTGTACCCCATACTCATTCACATAGGGTGGGGGGCCGGTATCCGGGGGCCCCCTTATTAAAGGGGGCTCCCGGATTCCGATAAGCCCCCCGCCCGCAGACCCCGACAGCCAACGGCCAGGGTTGTCGGGAAGAGGCCCTTGTCCTCATCAACATGGGGACAAGGTGCTTTGGGGTGGGGGGGCCGCACGCCCCCCTCCCCCAAGGCACCCCCCCCATGTTGAGGGCACGCGGCCTGGTACGGCTCAGGAGGGGGGGGGGCGCCCGCTCGTCCCCACCCCCTTTCCTAGCCGGCCGGGTAGCGTGCTCGGATAAGGGTCTGGTGTGGATCTGGGGGGGACCCCCACGTCGTTTTTTCGGCGTAGGGGGTTCCCCTTGGAATCCATACCAGACCTAAGGGCCTGGTATGCTCTCGGAGGGGGAACCCACGCCAAATTTTTTTCAGAAATTTGCCGTGGAGTTTCCCCTTGAGCTCATTCTCTGCTTGGCCGCGGCAAAAGTCGCCTGGCCTGGGGCGACTTGTAAGTCGTCCCAAGTCGCGCTTGAAGTCATCACAAGTCGTTTTGAAGTCGTCCCAAGTCGCCGCTGTCAAGTCGTGTCCAAGTAGCCTGATCAAGTCGCCTACAAGTCGTGTTGCCCCTGTGTGAATGGGCTCTAATAGTTCTTGTTTCTGTGTTAGTTACATTTTTCTTTGTCCAATCACTAGGTTTATTGCCAGTGATATAGACCGGGGAAGGAGATAAGTATTTGAGATGACATTCAAGAAGGGTTTTTGCTCCCCAGGCTGGGCCTGTTGAGGATGCTTTTTTGAGAACCTTGAGAAGCATTTTTGGGATGACATTTGGATCCCAAGTTTCTCAAAAAAAGAGTCTGGTCCTTTTACCTCCTGGGCTGATGCCTGTGAAGACTATTGCAGAGAGAAAGTGCTCGGGGGTAAGTGGGTTCTACAATCAATTGGGTTATTTGTCTCCATTGGAACCTTAAAGGGTATCTGTATGTGTTAATAGCAGCTGCAAGTCTTCTTGCCAAAATCTTTCTAGTCACTACCACAGACTTTATAGCTGCTTCTATTTTGGGATCTCCAGAAACAAGCCCAAAACTGCATATGCATGGTGGGTACATGCAGGGCTGTCTTTAATATTGATTGGACCCTGGACAAACTTTTTTTGTGACGCCCCCCCCCCCCCCCTCCATGCAATTTCGCTCTCCCCCTGCTCTAAGATGTACAATAAATAAATAGCAGCTAGATTCAAAATCAGATCAGGCAGCGATTGTGATTTGCCAGAGGTTACAGTGTATCATTACCGCTCACTGACTGGCTGCTAGAGGTTACAGCACACATTATGGCTTACTGATTATTTGCTAGAGGTTACAGTACATGACGTCTGCTTGTTGATTGGTTGCTAGAGATTACTGAACATCAATACTGCTCACTAATTGGTTGCTAGAGGTTGCTGCACATTATTACTGCTCATTGATTGGTTGCATATCCTTACACTGGCTATGGATAAAATGGATAAAAGCTGAAGCATTTCACACCACTCTGGGGTGCTTAGTACCCCAGAGTGGTGGGAAACACATCAGCTTTCACATCAGCTTTCATTGTTCCTGTGCCTCTGATATCTTTGTATCTTATGATTTTAAACTTCTTCAATAAAGGTGTTGTAGCGGAGTGTGGCCATCCAGTTTTTCTTCGGTTCATCCACACGTGCAGAGCAGCACCTGCTCTTGCACCAGCAGGAGGGTACTAATATGGGATGTTTGCCTAGAGTGGTGTTCATTTATCATGGACTGGGGAGGTGTGGGAACCCATCAATAGACAGAAAACTCCTAGGGATCCTAGGACTCCTTGAAACAGTGGCAATGCTAAGGTAGGGGGCAGGGGGTGTGATCACTCAGAGGCAATGCTGGGGGGTTGATGGGATCAGTGGCAGTGGTGGTGGGGATGGGATTAGTTAGCAGTACACGGTGGCAAATTCTGAATCATGTAGAGCAAAGCTGGAAATCTTTGACAAGCATATGGTGGGGGATTCTACACTGACCACCAATGTAACGGGGAATTTACACTGACCACCAATGTGAGGGGAGATTTTAATTAACCAGTGACCACCATGTAACAGGTGATTTTATGCCACTCACCAATATAAAGAGGACATTGTACCCTGACACCAATGTAATAGGAGCATTTACATCAACCATCAGTGTAAGGGGGATATACAATGACCTCCATGTAAGGGGAAATTTACACTGACAACCATTGTCAAGGAGATTTGTACTGACCACCAATGTAAGGTGACACTTCTACACTGACCATTTTAGGGGGGATTTACACTGACCACCAATATAAAGGCAAATTTACACTGACCACCAATGTAAGGGTAATTCTGTACCTCCCACCAATGTAAAGGGAAATGTACACTGATCACCAATGTAATGAAGAATTTATACGGACAACGAATGTAATGGGGGATTTTACATCAACTACCATTAAAGAGGGGTTTCTACACTGGCCACCAATATAAGGGGGATTTACACTCACCACCAATTTACAGTGGGCTTCTACATGGACCACCAATGTAAGTGAGGATTTAAAACCCGCCACAAATGCAAGTTTGGATTTCTTTTTACCGATTACCAATATAAAGAGGAGTTTCTACACTGGACACCAATGTAATGGGGATTTACACTGACCACAAATTTAATGGGGATTTACACTGACCACCAATTGAATAGGTGCATTCACAGTAACCACCAATTTAAGGAGGGATTTACACTGCCCACCAATGTGA
Source organism: Lithobates pipiens (assembly GCF_037356315.1). NCBI lineage: Eukaryota > Metazoa > Chordata > Amphibia > Anura > Ranidae > Lithobates > Lithobates pipiens. The sequence continues at coordinate 212,397,427 of NW_027507686.1, forward strand.
GGGGCGATTTTCTTACCTTTGTAGAAGAGGATGATATTAGGCTTAATGACCATGGTTATAGGCAGGACTTTCAAGCATGCCTCTTTACCTCCCCAGTGGGAAGCATTCAGCAGAAGTGATTGGTGGATATGACCTCAGGGGGGCATGATATACATATGAATGCCGCCTCTATTTACATATCGATGGTGTCAGTCTGCGGCTATTTACATATTAATGCCGCGGCTATATACATATGAATGCCATGGCAATAGGACAGAGCTGGGCAGCATTAGTAACCACACTTTCCAATGAGATATCGGGAGACAGCATGGGACTAAAATGTCAAGGGACAAGGGAGTTTAAACTGGGATAGTTGGCAATAATGAGGCAGCTGCTTTGGGCCCCACAACAATGATAGAGCCCAGGGCAGCTGCCCCCTTTCTCCTGCCCTAAAGATGGCCCTGGATAGATGGTTTTACTGTACTTGATTGTAGCTGTAAACTAGTTATTGGGAAAAAATGGCCAAGAGCAAAAAACAATCCTTTGCATTACTCCACCTATATATTAAAATGAGAAATAATTATGTAGTGAGGCCAGGAAAAGGATGATATACCCCTGTTGCCTATACCTTTAAAAACCTATTCTCACTATGTATTGATCCTGACATGTTCAGTTCAAACATTTAAAGTGGTTCATATTCATATTCATTAAGTATGCCTAGCATGAAATTCCCCCCAATTTTTTATTAAACTTTGGCTATGATATAGAAGAGTTGGATCTTCTGTTTTTATGGCTGTTTCTGTACCTATTAGTAAGTTTCCTGACTTTCTGTTCTGGAAAAAAAGGTGCTCACCAGGTCAGGAAAAAACCCTCTACAACAACAGAGTAATAACAGAGGTGTTAACCCTCCCCCACTCTTTCCAAAGCTGATACTTGTTTGCCTGTAATTCCTCTTTAAGGATTCTTAAAGCCCAACTTAATTGATCCTTCACATTTTTTAAGATGAACTCCACTATAGATATTTTATACATAGTTGCATTGGTTCAGCTTGGACCAATGTAACTATGCATATACTAAGCCTGACTGATACCCCTGAAAGCTGGAAATCACTCAAGAAGACACCTCTATTCCAGTGATCTCCACTCCTTAAGTGTCCCGTGCCGAGCAGCTACGAAGTGCACTGTTCACAGAATGCTTTGCATACCCGCCACCTGGTCCAGTTTCCTGCTTCCAGGGGAATTGTCCATGTAAAGGTATATGCATGGTTCCATTGATCCTAGGTGGACCAATAAAACTACAGTATGTATTAAATATCCATACCTGGAATTCATCTTTTGTATTTTCCCAGGTTGGGCTTTAGATAGAGCCACCATAATTTCATGTCTGGGGACATGCAGAATCTTCATGCCCTTTTTTTGTCCCTCCCTGCTGTCCCTGGTCTGCCTCTTTCTTTTATTGTATTTACATAAATTTAGTCATCATGACATGCAGGCATTTCCAAGGGTAGTCCTCATGCAGTGATAATATCAGAAAGCTATGTACAGCACCCTGCCCCTTCCACCAGCTATGATCTACCTGCATTTTGTAGAGAAGCACAGAGATCCTGACTGGTGCTAAAATAAGGTAAAGCAGAGCTCCACTCAAAAGGGGAAGCTCTACTTGGCTGCCTTCCCCCACCCTCCGCTGCCACATTTGGCACCTTTTTTTGGGGGGAGGGGGGAGCGGGTACCTGGTTTTGACAGAAACCCGCAGCTGGAAGTTTGGCCCCCTCCTCCTTCCCCTGCAGCTGGCCCATTCACAGAGTGCAGCATGTTTCGCGCACACACACAGTAGAGAACCGGGTGTGAAGCCGCAAGGCTTCACTGCTGGCTTCCCTTAGTGAAGATGGTGGTGGCAGCACCTGGTTATTGTCCTAATATTAAAAGTCAGCAGCTACAGTATTTGTAGCTGCTGACTTTTAATTTTTGCTGAAAGAGCCTGGAGCTCCTCTTTAAGTAATGAAAATGGAAAGGTTTTATTAAAAAAAAAATCTTTAGCATGATGATGAAGGGGAAGGGGTTGGGGAGTTGAGATTACACTGCTGATTTAATGGGTGGCAATTTGGAGATGGATCTCTTCAATTAGGACTACATTAAACTTGCCAAGGACCCCCTGATGAGCCACTCGATTCTTTTCACCCCAATACGACACTTTTCTATCCTTAACTAAATGAATGACAGATTTGCTGTACTTTAAAACTAACCGGCTTGTTTTATCATCTTGAACTATTCACCTGCTCCATAGCCAACTCTTTAACTTCACATAAGTGCCTGGTGGCATCCCATAGTGAAATGCCAAGAGCATGCATACTACATCATCCTTGTCCAGTTTTCACCATAAAGATAGGATAAATAGATGAAATGGAGGATATTTTCTTGCTTCCTTGAGCGTTGATAATTTTAATCACTCACAGAACCTTTCAGGAATAACTGCTGTTATCATGACATTGGAAAATTCCTCATTCTGTCCTCAAATGCTCAGAATAAGGCTCAACAATGTGCATTATAACACATTAAAAATACATTTCAGCTTTGTTTAAAGAAAAAAATAATCCCATTCTCTATTATAAGATGTTTAGAAAACTTTTTTCTTAGATACCTAGCTTCTTCTGAGATCATACAAACTTTCTTTTCCAATAGACTTTTTTTTAATCCAGTGGACTGGTTTTTTTTTAAGGTGAAATTTTCTTTAAGAATGGAGTCAGAACCATACCAGCCTCGCTTGTTTGCCCATTAACACTCCTTTGCCTAAGCCCTTGTACACACGGTCGGAGATTCCGTCGGAATGTTTCCTATCGGACCGTTTTGTCGGATATTCCGACTGTGTGTGGTCTCCATCGGACTGTTTCCGTCGGAATATCCGACGGACCATGTTTTCCAACTTACCGGTAAAATTCTCCGACAAAATGCTCCTATCGGACATACTCCGATCATGTGTAGCCTACTCCGACAGACAAAGTGCCACACATGCTCAGATCAAATTCCTAGGCCAAAGCAATTGGCTACTAGCCTGAACGTAGTCCCGTCGTAACGAAATAACGTCATCACGTTATGTACAATCGGATTTTCCGACAACTTAGTCCGACCGTGTGTATGCAACATCACTTCCGGACCTCTTCCGGAATTAATCCGTCGGAATTACTCCGACGGATTTGGTTGTCGGAATCTCCGACCGTGTGTACAAGGGCTTACACATCCCGAAGGTGATGCATCGGGTGCTGGAGCTGGAGAACTTGTTTTTTTTTATTATTAACCACATTTTTTCAGCTATTCAGCTGGCAGGAAATTTGATTTAGAACAACACAAAACATTCTAGAACTGGCAAATAAGTATATTTAGTAATGCATTTGTATGCCCGATTCTGAGTATTCTATGACCAGCAGGTAGATAGTAAGTTATGTAAAGTTGAGTGAACACCAGAACTATGATGGAGAGTGCAGTGAAATTTTTATTTGTCCTAAGAGTGTGATACCCAACATGTTTCAAGGGCTTATCCTTCAACAGGGCTTCAAATAACAAATAACATTTTCTGTTGATCTCTTACCTCTACGCTACTTATTATTGAGAATTTGAGGACATCTACTCTGGATCCATTGGCTCTTAAGCCTCATACACACGATCAGATTTTCAGACGACCATTCGTCCGTTTTTTGTTGTATGCTAGTCTCATGTCGAAAGTGAAGAGGTTACTCAACATACGAAAATTCTCATACTACAGAATACAACTTCAGAAGTGACGTAATGTGTTGAATAGTTTTGTATGTATTCTTTCGGTTCTGAGCATCCGTAGTCTTGCTCTTACGGGGTTTTTTTTCGTTTGAAAGCCATACTAACTAAACAAAAATCTGACATTGATTTGACGTATGACAACAATTTTATAGTCTGCCATCCAGCTTTTGTCTGACGAAAAAATTGAATCGGCTGTCGAAAGCACTGTACTAATGATGCGAAAATCGGCAGATCGTGCGTCGGACGAAATTTTCTTCCAATTTTTGTATCGTGTGCATGGGCTTTTAGAGTGTAGCCCCTAACTAAAATATCAACAGATCTAAATACCAAAATTCTAACCCAGTGTTCCACTAACATAGTTAAAAAAAACAGGTTGTGCCAACTGATGAGACATCCCTATGCTTTGTGCACACATCATTTACTAAAAGCATATATATACTGTATAAATATACTGTGCACTGCAAGTTCCCTTGCTCTAGATCTGAGGGGAAGCTCTACTGACTTGCATCATCCAATCATGTAGAAGCAAAAATTCTTCTCTTTTTTATTTTCCTTGCACGCGATCGGGTATTCTTTGCAAAGTGAAGCTTTACCTTACTTACTAAGCTCTGAAGCAAGTGCACTTTCAGTGCACAGTATATTTCCTTTAGTAAATCAACCCCATAGGGTTTCCTTTAAATTTCCTTTAGTAAATCAACCCCATAAATCAACCCCATCCACGCCCCACACTTTCAAAATAGACTCCCCCCTCGCAATCCCCCCCCCCCGCCACCTCTGCAATATTAAAAAAAAATTACCCCCTGCCTCCATTCTTGCCTAGGCGTGAATATTGTGTCTTACTCCTGTAGCCTCCTGGGATATGCCCCATAACATATTCCATGAGGCTGCGGGGACACGCAGCGTATCATCAGGGGCTGGGTGCCAGAACCCGAAAAAGACAGCCAGCTCCGATTGTCATAGGGAAGGGAAGTGGTGGTGCTGGACCCCACCTGTGGCAAGGGAGCAGCAGATGGCAACAGTACAACACTTGATTTACTGGGCAGGTGCGCAGGTATTCTAAAAAAAACTCTAAATAAAAAAATTGTTTGGGGATGGGGGGATGATGTTTCTACATAGCTCCCAACTGTCCCTGATTTTGCAGGACTGTCTCTGATTTTGAGCAATGTCCCTCTGTCCCTCTTTCCTCCTCATTTGTCCCTCATTTTGGTCTGATCTATATAGATGTATATAAAATGCACCATTTATCTTTCAAAACGTGTTCCCAGTGCTAGACCTTTCATCCAATTTCTAAATTGCTGCATTTTTAAATCTTAAAAGCCAATATAAAGGAATAGTAGTGGTAAAAAAAAGCACTTGTGGATTTAATGAACCTTATTTTGGTTAATTCTTCGTTAAGGGGGTGTGGCAGGGGTGTGTGTCCTATGCCTACATACGTTTTTTAGTAGGTGTCCCTCATTTCTGTGTTGGGAGTATTGGTTTCTATCTAAAGCTGAACTATGGGCACAAAAAAAATCCACTTTGTGTGCACCAAACATCTTTGCATTCTTAAAAGTAGCATTACAGACAGATCACCCCTGTGCTTTGCATAGCTTGTACAGAGAACAGAGTTGTGGGTTGGACCCAGCAGTCCCCACCTACTACAGGCCTGTGGAATACTACAGGAGGGGGCGGAGACAAGACCACCCTGCAGAAGGAGAGAGAGCAGCAGACCGGTCTTTATTACAGGAAACTCTTGCACAGCAGTAAACTTTCACGCTGGATTACTGCACAAATCTGAAAGAAATACACAAAGCACACCAAGTAACAATACACATGCCTCTAATATATAACTCTTTAAGTAGAATTTAAAGGATCAATTCAGTGAAAAATATTGAATTCTGATAACGGATTCAGCCTTCCATCACACGGCGAAACCATAGTTTTGAGTTGCCCCATTCTTTAAACAAAGCCCTCCATCCTGAATTCTGGTTGATTAGTAATACTAGTTTTCATTACCCTGATTAATGGTCAGTATGTTGTAATTATATAATAAGCATCACTTAGATCCCTGAGCTAGAGTGGTTTTACATTCTGAAAAACACTTAGCAGTAATTACAGATGAGTGAGTTGTCTTTTAACTCCCCAAATTAGGTAGATTGCTCTAGAGCTTGGAAATTGACAGTCTTTAAGGTGTTGTTGATTGGATAATTATAGTAGAACCCTTTCCCGATTCGTATCACGCATCAAAATCATAAAAGTTTGTAAAAAGTATATATTTTTTTTAAATTTAGGAACAGCTATAAGGATTTATGTGGTTTCTAATTGGCAGAGCTTTTAAGACCTCAAAACATCATCTGCTTGGTCTCTGAAACATGGATGGCTGAGAATATGCAAATCAAATGATATTTTTACAGTGTATTTCAACCAAACACACAAATGGAATATATTGCTGCTCACTAGTCCTTAGTCCACTACGGCTGCCATTAACACTTCCTGACCGATGGTTTCAATGCTAACTCACTATAATGCATCTATGGGAGGCTTCGTCACTCTAGGCTGCTGTAAAAACTAGCCCCACCCCTCCCCTCCAGCTTATCCCAATTAAATAGGGAGGGGGGTTTTGTAGTTCGCAGAAGATATCTGGAAAAACTGACAATATTGTTCAGAGCACAGGAAGTTATACAGTTGTTGGCTTTCTAGTAGAAGCAAAGCAGAGAAGAAGGCGTGTCTAAGTGCAGTAAAAAAAACACTTTACACAAGGAAGGTTTAAAAACACCTACAAAATCGAGGTTAAAAATGGCATATCAACGAATTCATAACGTCCAGTGGGATGTCTCCTAGGAGTAAAGACAGCTACAGGTGGAAATTCTAACCAACCAGTGGTGGAAAACATTGTGTCTCTAAACCAGGAAGGGAGCTGAGCTGTCAGGGCCAGCATGCAATGCAGGCAACCAGAAGTGCCGTCAGAGTGGGCGGGACAGGTTTCAGAGCATTCCCAGTTGCTTCTTCTTCAAACCAATGGAGTAATGCAGGGGAAGGGTTTATATGAGAGTCGAGGGCGGGACAAATGGGCAGGGGGTGGGTGGGACTGATAACGACTGCCAGATCATGTGGCAGTTTACAGTCAAATAAAGTAAAACACAAAGTAAAAAACTCAAGTTTTTTACTTTTTTACTTTATTTTACTGTTGCATACTGCCATGTAATGATCTGGCAGTCGTTATCAGTCCCGCCCACCCCTTGCCCATTTGTCCCATCCCTGACTCTCCTATACTGTATACCCCTATTTATTCACTGTTTTTTCACCATCTTGTAGGTTTTTTTAATCCTTCCTTTTCAATAAAGTGTTTTATTACTGCACTTAGAAGCACCTTCTCCTCTGCTTTATTTTTCATATAGAGTGTATTTCCCTCTTCTGAAGTGCTGCTGTGGTGCATTAATAACATTTCAAAAGAAAGTCACGTACTGTTTGTTAACCACTAGCTGACAAGAGCACAACAATATACATTGGCACAATGGCACAATAAAATAAAATAAAACTCAGGAGCTACAAATACTGTAGCTTCTGACTTTTAATATAAGGACACTCCCATGTCCAGGGAGCCCGCGATGTCGGCACCCGAGCCCGAAAAGTCCATCGGCTCCAGGTGCATGCACCGGCATCCTTACTAAGGGAGACAAGAAGTGAAGTCTTGGGCTTCACAACCTTTTTCCTCCTGTGCATGCGTGAGTCGCTGTGCGCTTTCTGAATGGTTCCACTGTCTTTGGGGACCTGTATGTCTCCCAGATGGCAGCGGTGGGGGAGGGAGAAGAAGGGGATGAAAGTTTTGTAGATCGATTTGATGATCTTACATCAAAGTGGGAGCAGGCACCAGGTTTTGACAGGTATCCACTCCCCACGAACGGTGCCAAATGTGGCAGCAGAGGGGGGAGTAGGTGAGAACAAGTGGAGCTTCCCCTTTTGGGTGGAATGCCGCTGTAAAGTCTCTTTGTTATCCAGAGCACCCTATTCTCCACACACCTTTTTAGTAGATGCAACATACCAGTACAGCCAACCACAGAGTCCTTGATCACGCCACACAAGAACAGTGTTGCTAGAGCAGTGCAGCCAGCTGGTGTCCCTGATCACCACCATACCAGTACATTGTCCCCATACAGGGTGTCTGATTGCTGCAATCCCAGTGTGTCATGATATCAGTGCGGCTAGCCACAGTGTCCCTGATCACCGCCAAATCAGTACAGTGTCACAAGACCTGTGGATCCAGCAACAGTGTCCCTGATCATTGGCAAACCAGTCAAGGTGTCACCAGACCAGTGCAGCCAGCAACAATGTTCCTGATCACTTGTCACACCAGTCCAAAGCAGCCAGTAACAGTGTTCCTGATTGCCATCACACCAGTCCTGATATCACCAGACCAGTGTAAACCAGTGACAATGTTCCAGTTCCAGTGCTGCTAGTTCATTGCAAACTAGAAAACATTGTACCTGATTGCAGCCTTATCAGTAAAGTGTCACCAGACTAGGTTAAGCCAGAAACAGTGTTTTTGATCGCTGCCACGCCAATCTCAATGTCACTAGACCAGTGCAGCCATTAACAGTGTTCCTGATCCCTGCCACATGAGTCCCAATACCTGGATTTGACTTGGTATTTGCCTATTTCAGTCCCTGTACAGCAGAGCTTTATTTGGGAGAAAGAGAAGCAGCACAAGATACCAGTCAAAGAGATACGCTCAACACAGCTTCTTCTTCATCGTTCAGTGCAAGACTGTCCATAACAGCGTGGGCTTTTCAGATGGAAAATGTTCGAAGGGAGCCTTTTGTCAGAAATTCTGACCGTGTGTAGCCTCCATCGGACCTTTTCCATCGGAATTTCCGATACACAAAATTTGAGATCTGGATCTCAAATTGTCCGAAAACAAAATCTGTTGTCGGAAATTCCAATCATGTGTACACAATTCCAACGCACAAAGTTCTACGCATGCTCGGAATCAAGCTGAAGAGCCGCACTGGCTATTGGACTTCAGTTTTCTTGGCTCTTCGTTCGTCACCCCGTTGTTGACATTCAGAATTACCGACAACATTGTGTGACCGTGTGTATGCTAGGTAAGTTTGAGCCAACATCCGTCTGGAAAAATTCCATGGATTTTGTTGTCGGAATATCCGATCGTGTGTACGCGGTATTAGAGGAAATGGGATGAATGATGATGGTCAGTCAGGACTGAGGACATCTAGTAGTGGAAAAGAAGTATTATGGGGGTGAGCACTGCATTGAATGTATGTAAAGCATCAAGAACTATTTTTTGCTTTTAATAGGCTATTCATTTTCTTGTTTGGTTTTATTTTGGACTGGAGTTCTGCTTTAAGTAAATGTGAACTGTAAATGTCATTACCCAGGTTTTCATTAAAGTAGCTTATTTGGCAGTTGGATATATTTATAAGGTTCACTTCCAGCTAAGTTGTCTCTAGATACAGGTGGAAATCTCCTAGCGACAACTATCTTTGTAATACAGCTGATAGATCTTCTCTTTCAACTGTATCAAGAGAAATCTGAGCCTGACCGTGGGAAGCTAAAAAGGCAAAAAATTGAAGAGTTATTAACCAATATAGACATCAATCTCATTCCTTTCGTTCTTACTCAGACACTCACAATTTAATTTTTGGTTGAACTGGACTTCTCACCTTTATGCAGGGGTCAAGTCCTGGGGAAAAAAGTGTGGGAAGTCCCACCCAAGATCCACTCCCCCCACCAAAAAAAAAAAAAGATATGCTCATATGCATATATCTATTTCACATAAAATACAGTGACTGCAAATGCGACATGCTACAAGAGATGACCAGACTGCGAATGCGACTACAGGAGATGACCAGACTGCGAATGCGACATAGTACAGGAGATGACTAGACTGCGAATGTGACTACAGGAGATGACCAGACTGTGAATGCGACTACAGGAGATGATCAGACTGCAAATGTGACTACAGGAGATGACCAGACTGCGAATGTGACTACAGGAGATTATCAGACTGCGAATGTGACTACAGGAGATTATCAGACTGCGAATGTGACATAGTACAGGAGATGACCAGACTGCAAATGTGACTACAGGAGATGACCAGACTGCGAATGTGACTACAGGAGATTATCAGACTGCGAATGTGACTACAGGAGATTATCAGACTGCGAATGTGACATAGTACAGGAGATGACCAGACTGCAAATGCGAGATAGTACAGGAGATGATCAGACTGCGAATGCGACTACAGGAGATGATCAGACTGCGAATGCGACTACAGGAGATGATCAGACTGCGAATGCGACTACAGGAGATGACCAGACTGCAAATGCGACTACAGGAGATGATCAGACTGCAAATGCGACTACAGGACATGACCAGACTGCGAATGCGACTACAGGAGATTATCAGACTGCGAATGCGACATAGTACAGGAGATGATCAGACTGCGAATGCGACATAGTACAGGAGATGATCAGACTGCGAATGCGACATAGTACAGGAGATGATCAGACTGCGAATGCGACTACAGGAGATGATCAGACTGCGAATGCGACTACAGGAGATGACCAGACTGCGAATGTGACTACAGGAGATGACCAGACTGCGAATGCGACTACAGGAGATGACCAGACTGCGAATGCGACATAGTACAGGAGATGACCAGACTGCGAAGGAGACATAGTACAGGAGATGACCAGATTGCGAATGAGACATAGTACAGGAGATGACCAGACTGCAAATGCGACATAGTACAGGAGATGACCAGACTGCGAATGCGACATAGTACAGGAGATGACCAGACTGCGAATGCGACATAGTACAGGAGATGACCAGACTGCAAATGCGACATAGTACAGGAGATGACCAGACTGCGAATGCGACATAGTACAGGAGATGACCAGACTGCGAATGTGACTACAGTAGATGATCAGACTGCGAATGCGACTACAGGAGATGACCAGACTGCGAATGCGACTACAGGAGATGATCAGACTGCGAATGTGAATACAGGAGATGACCAGACTGCGAATGTGAATACAGGAGATGACCAGACTGCGAATGTGAATACAGGAGATGACCAGACTGCGAATGTGAATACAGGAGATTACCAGACTGCGAATGCGACTACAGGAGATGATCAGACTGCGAATGCGACTACAAGAGATTACCAGACTGCGAATGCGACAACAGGAGATTACCAGACTGCGAATGCGACTACAGGAGATGATCAGACTGCGAATGCGACTACAGGAGATGACCAGACTGCGAATGCGTCTACAGGAGATGACCAGACTGCGAATGCGACATAGTACAGGAGATGACCAGACTGCGAATGCGACATAGTACAGGAGATGACAGACTGCGAATGCGACTACAGGAGATGACCAGACTGCGAATGCGACTACAGGAGATGATCAGACTGCGAATGCGACATAGTACAGGAGATGACCAGACTGCGAATGCGACATAGTACAGGAGATGACCAGACTGCGAATGTGACTACAGTAGATGATCAGACTGCGAATGCGACTACAGGAGATGACCAGACTGCGAATGCGACTACAGGAGATGATCAGACTGCGAATTTGAATACAGGAGATGACCAGACTGCGAATGTGAATACAGGAGATGACCAGACTGCGAATGTGAATACAGAAGATGACCAGACTGCGAATGCGACTACAGGAGATGACCAGACTGCGAATGCGACATACTACAGGAGATGACCAGACTGCGAATGCGACATAGTACGGAAGATGACCAAGTAGCCAGTTTTTAAATTTAAACCTGTCCTCAGCCCCTTTATGGCACCTCCTTTACATTCCAGTCCTCACCCCGTTTGTAGAACCCCCCCTTCACATTCCTGTCCTGCCTCCCTTTTATATCACCTCTCCTCATTCCTTTCAGTTTCTGATACTTTCCCCCTCCCTCCTTCATAACAGTCCCCTCTTCCCTGTCTTACCTTACACAGGACACAGCAGATGACATCGGAAGTGCAGCAAAGGGATGGACAGAGGGCGGGACCTGCCCCAGTTAACTGATTGGTTGATAGAATGCAGAGCGGTTCTATTAACCAATCAGTTAACAGGGCCAGCCCCTGCCCTCCGTGCATCGCTGTGCTGCTCTTCCGATGTCAGCTCTGTGAAGACAACACAGCTAGCAGGCTGTGCTAGAGCCTCGGGAGGCTCTGGTCCTGCAAAGGGAACGGCGTTCCTGCTGTGAAAAAAGTGCAGGGACGCCGTTCCCACGCATTCCCGCAGGACTCGAACCCTGCCTTTATGCCATTTGCAATAATGACTCCCAACCCAGTTTACCGTGACATTTCACTGCCATTAAACCATCATTTATTGCTACATTATATCTTTTTGGCCTAAATGCACCATTTCGAATGCCTTGACATTTTTTATTTTTTTATTTAAAGGATCATCTTTAAAAAAAAATAAAAAATCACATTTTACTGCCAACTACTTCAATCCCTGCCCTTGGCCAAGATCCGTTTGGCGTCTCGCTGCATCTTTTAGGAACACTTTTGTTCTATCTAAAGTTGCCAAAAACAGTGAACCAGAAGTCCCATGGGTCTACATAAGAACCTTTTTCTTTTGACGTCTATCCTATTGAAGGTAACCTGGGGAAAAAAAGTTGAATGGCAACCAAGTTAAACACAACAGTTACTTTTTTTCATTTGTTTTGCAACATAGAAAGTTTAAATAGAAAAAGCCACATTAACCACTTCCGGACCGCTGCACGTCAGTATACGTCCTTACTTTGACGGGGGATATTGTTGTCATGGCAGCAGCTAGCTGCCATAATCCCTGTATCCTCGTTTTCGGCCAGTGGTCTGGTTTCTGATAAGAGTGGTCTTCGAGGCAGATTCGTCGCGAGATCCCTTTTATCGGTGGAGGGAGAGGGCCCGCCGTGCTCCAGTGCCCTCTGCCGCTTACCAGATCCGTCGGATTGCGGAGGCAATCAAATCTTCACCCTGGCTGGGCATGGAGACGAGTGAGGGGAAGATTTCCCCCTCCCGTCTCCATAACAATGCAGTGTGGAAGCGATGTCAAAATGTCACTTCTGCCCACAGCTCTTAACCCCCCCTAGCGGTAATCCCGAGTCTGGCTCGGGTTGGGATTTTACTGACAGGAGCGGTAACCCCGAGCCAGACTCGGGATCGCATCGCTGGATACAGGGAGGACACAGGGAGAGTTACTTACCTTGTCCCCTGGATCCAGCTATGTCCTCCACGCTGTGTGAGCGAGCTGTCCCCCGCTCGATTCACAGTGCCGAGTGCCGCCGAGCTCCATTCCCTACGACATTACGGCGCACGGAAGCGAAGAACGGCGGCAAATTCAAAAAAGTAAAAACACACAAAGCACACACAGCACTGTAATCTTACAGATTACAGTACTGTATTAAAAAATACACACCCCCTTTGTCCCTAGTGGTCTGTGCAGTGCCCTGCATGCACTTTTATTTTATAAAAGGTAAAATAAATAAGAAAAAAAAATTTTTTAATTGCGCCCCGTCCCACCGAGCAAGTGTGCAGAAGAGAACATATACGTGAGTAGCACCTGCATATGAAAACTGTGTTCAAACCACACATGTGAGGTATTGCCGCTATCGGTAGAGCACATATACGTGAGTAGCACCCGCATATGAAAACTGTGTTCAAACCACACATGTGAGGTATTTCCGCAATTCTAGCCCTAGACCTCCTCTGTAACATAAAACATGCAACCTGTAGAATTTTTAAACGTTGCCTATGGAGATTTTTAGGGGTAAAAGTTTGTCGCCATTCCACGAGCGGGCGCAATTTTGAAGCGTGACATGATGGTTAACAATTTACTCGGCGTAACATTATCTTTCACAATAGAAAAATTGGGCTAACTTAACTGTTGTCTTATTTTTTTATTCAAAAAATGTATTTTTTCCCCCAAAAAAGTGCGCTTCTAAGATCGCTACGCAAATACGGTGTGACAGAAAGTATTGCAACGACTGCCATTTTATTCTCTAGGGTGTTGGAAAAAAATGTATAATGTTTGGGGGTTCTAAGTAATTTTCTAGCAAAAAAACAAAACTGTTTTTAACTTGTAAACAACACATCTGAAAAAGAGGCTCGGTAATCCTATTTGTTCGGCACGGCTATTTTCTATGCTGTTTTTTATTCTGCCAAAAAACACATTATTAATAAGTGCAAAGGTTGTTAATTTAGGGTAATAACATTTCACTCTTGTGATTCATTAAAGTGCCATGGCGACCTCGTTTTAATATGCACAGCCTTGGTTTTCAATGAATAGTTCTATCTGCAGAACCAATTGATAAAAGTGTTAATCAAGAAAGAACAAATTAGATTGCAAATTGTTGTTTTTGCTCAATTAATTAAGCCTTTGCCTATTCATCTGAGAAGCTGGATGAGAATGAAAAGAAGTGTATAAGGTATTTTTGGACCTTTATTTGTATAGATCAAATGACTCTGAGATGAAAAGAAAAGAAAAAAAAAAAGCTTGCTATTTCACAAGAAAAATAAATAAATGAAAAGAAACAAAAAAGGATGTATATACTTTTAATATGGAGTGTGGTGCTTAGAGATTATAGTCTGGTGTATATGCTTTCATGATGTCTCTGTTGTTACTTAGAGAGTATCAGGACAAAGCCAAAAAAGACCTTTCTTTCTGCTGGAACCCTTTTATTTCTTTTTTTCGATTCGGCGGTGACTCACAGAATATTGTGGTTTCATTAAATAAATCTAAATTGCCTTAAAGAGATGAGAAGATGTAGGCGCAGCAGGAGTGAAGCTATTTTGATTTTTCCATAGTCGGCTATACGTTGCATGATTGGGAACTTTCAAAAGGAAAGGGAAACATTTTAAAACGCAGGCTGGTGGGGGATTTACATAACAATGAGACTGGAGAACGGTGATCTGCATAACAGTTCAGCATGTATTTTAGCTGCTTTTTGTGTAATCCGCTGTGCACTTTCTTTAGCAAACTTTATTGTGTTGACTACCAGGCTGTATTTACCGTAGGGTGCCAGTACCTAGGGTAGTGTTGTTAGACAGTCAGCACCAAACATTTACAAATTGGGGGAACTTTTTGTTTCCTTCTTTTGTCCAGCTTAGGATTTTTGTATGTACAGGTGCCTGCCATGTACAAATTATTATTTTTTCTCAGAACAGTTAAGGGATTCTGAAGGGCTGATTGTGTAGGTTTAACTTTGGAATCAGTTTGGCTGGGCTGTGTAAACCCTTGTACACACGGTCGGACATTCCGACAACAAAATCCATCGGATTTTGTCCGACGGATTTTGTCCGAAACTTGTGTTGCATACACACGGTCGGACCAAGTTGTCGGAAAATCCAATCTTTCAGAACGTGATGACGTTATTTCGTTACGACAGGACTATGTTCAGGCTAGTAGCCAATAGCTTTGGTCTAGGAATTTGATCTGAGCATGCGTGGCACTTTGTCCGATCGGCATTCTCTACAAACGATCGGACAAAGTCCCATCGGACCATGTTGTCAGAAATTTTTATAGCCCATCTCTAAACCTTTGTCGGTCAGATATTCCGACGAAAACAGTCCGATGGAGCCCACACACGGTCGGATTATCTGATAACACGGTCCGATCGGACATTTTCCTTCGAAATGTACGACCGCATGTACAAGGGCTTAGAGTTCTGCCTGGTCATGTGTACAGTTAGGTGCACATGACAGGCCCAGAACCAGGCCTGGTTGGACATTTGGGTATCAGCGTTCCCCCGGAGCCAATCAATGGGTGCGTCTGGCCTCGCTGAGGAGTCTGGGGAAGGGTACTTAAGATGTTGAAGTCACGTGTTCAAGGTTCATTCGTGAGGCCATAGCTGCCTGTTCCTGGAGCTGGACCGGGGTAGCCCCGCGATGGGTCCCGGTCATGGGAGCGTGTGCCGACCCGCAACATGGTTGGTGTGACTAGCCCCATTAGACCCACATGGTCTGGGGTAAGGATCCATCTGTTCCCAAGTCCCAGAACCGTCTGGTCCAAGGCGCAGTAACTGAAGGAGGATTCAAGGCGTCCGGGTGTGCTCTCAACTTGGAAGGGCACCGCCGCCCGTGTAAGCGATCGGGGGAGGACGCTTCGGAGGAAAGGGTTCCTGTTCATTTTCGGTTGAAAGCTTTATTTAAGGTAAAAGACTTTGTAAATTCTGGATCAAAGTGCTGACTGCCATAATCTCTGGCTAGAGATTTGTTCAACCTTGAAGCGCCCAGCGGCTACTCTCTGGGTTGTATTAGAGACTTTCCGGTGATTAGCAGTTCATGGTGCCTGAGTTTATTCACCCTTGCCCTCTGTTCCCATACAAGACTGTGTTTGTTGGCCCTGCAAATAAAAACCTTTCTAAATGACTTTTATGGTGTCAGCGTCCAAAGTTGTTGGGTACTAACCCTGGGCCCTGGGAACCCCTAGACGTGGAAGAACAAGCCAAGCTGAGGTAACCGGTAAGCCCAAAAGTCAAGCCCGCCCTGCCGAGGGTTATGGCCGCTACATGTACAAGAAAATTTCAAAGGTGTTTCTGCATATAAAGTACACAGTATATTGCCAATAGTATTGGGACACCTGCCTTTACACACACATGAACTTTAATGGCATCCCAGTCTTATGCCCCATATACACGGTCAGAAATTCCGATGGAAAAAGTCAGATCGGATTATGTTGTCGGAAAATTCGATCGTGTGTGGGCTCTATCAGACTTTTTCTGTCGGATTTTCCGACAGAAAAAGTTTGAGAGCTGGATGTAAAATTTCACAACAATATCCTATCAGACTTTTTCCAAACGTGTGCAGAGAATTCCGACGCACAAAGTGGCACACATGCTCAGAAAAAATTTGGAGACGAAAGCTATTAGCTACTGGCCTCTACGTAGTCCCGTCGTATATTTTGTATGTCACCTCGTTCCGAACAATTGGATTTTCTGACAACTTTGTGCGACCGTGTGTATGCAAGACAAGTTTTGGCCAAAATCCATCGGAAAAAAATGGATTTTGTGGTTGGAATGTCCGACCGTGTGTATTGGGCATTATTCTGTAGGGTTCAATATTGAGCTGGCCCACCCTTTGTAGCTATAACAGATTCAACTCTTCTGGGAAGGCTGTCCACAAGGTTTAAGAGTGTGTCTATGGGAATGTTTGACCATTCTTCCAGAAGCGCATTTATGAGGTCAGGCACTGATATTGGAGGAGAAGGCCTGGCTTGCCGTCTCCACTCTAATGCTGCATACACATGACTGCTTTTTCCATCAGAATAAACTATGACTGTCTTCCCGACAGAGTTCCGATGGAGTTCTGTTGAAACGGACTTGCCTACACACGATCACACCAAAGTCCGATCATTTAGAATGTGATGACCTAGGACAGGACTAGAAAAAGGACGGTCAATAGCCAGTAGCCAATAGCTGCCCTTGCGCCGTTTTTGGTCCATTGGAAAAGCATACAGACGAAAGGTTTTCCCGATAGGAATTGATTCTGTCGGAAGGATTTAAAACATGTTCTATTTCTAGGTTCATCAGAGTTTTTGAGAAAAAAGTCAGCTGAAGTATACACACGATCGGAATATCCAATGAAATTATTCCGTCTGACTTTTTCTGCCGGAAAGTCTGACAATGTGTACACAGCATAATTCATCCCAAAGGTGTTCTATTGGGTTCGAGGTCAGGACTCAAAACAAACACTGATTTAAACCCACTATTGATAAGAAATTGAATAAATGTTCCTAAATGAAATATTTCAAGCAAAATATACTAATATATAGCCAGCTTATGATTAAGCCCCAGAATGGGGAAAAACATATTAGAGGGAGGATCTTAGGTGGAAGGTCTGTGGTTGTGCATGTGCTGCACAAAAAAAATTGATGTTACCCATTGGAAGTGGTCTGTAGCTCCAGGACTTTGCAAAATTTTTATTTTTCCTGCATTAATCCCCTGATATTGTGGGGTTGCTTTATTAAAGGCAAATAGGTTGTTCGCTTTGCAAGGGAATTTTCCCCAAAGAAAATAAAAAAAAAACTGTATTTTTGTCTGCAGATAAATGAATGATGGTAGCCTTTATAACTTCACCATATTAGATAAGCTCTGGGAAAAACTCCCATGCAAAGTAAGGCCTGGTTCACACCTATGCAGGTTGCAATTTGCATATTCCAGGTGAATTTTGCAATTTTTAATATATGTTTTTGATCCATTGAAGTCTATGGAACCAAAAACACAACCTGCTGGTGGTCCCTGGTCCTTTCCATAAAATGCACAGATGTGAACGTGACCCATAGAAAACCATGTTAAATGGACTGTAGTGTATTTATGCAAAACTGAAAATGCACTAAAATTGCATAGGTGTGAACCAGGCCTAAGACCCCTTTCACACTACACCGCCCATTGTGTCGGCGGTAAAACGCTGCTATTTTTAGCGGCGTTTTACCGCCGGATTTGCGGCGCATTTCGGGCGCTTGTCGGGCACTTTTACCCCCCGCTAGCGGCCGCGAAAAGGTTAAAACCGCTGGCAATACAGCGCTGCCCCATTGATTTCAATGGGGAGCAGCGGTGGAGGAGCGGTAAACACACCGCTCCTTCACCGCTCCAAAAAAGCTGCTGGCAGGACTTTTTTCTGACGTCCTGCCAGTGCACCACTGTAGTGTGAAAGCCCTCGGGGTATCACACTACACACAATGGTGCAGCTTCTTTAGGGCGGATTGCAGACGCTATTTCTAACGCTGTAGCGCCTGCAAAACACCCTTGTGTGAAAGGGATGTAAAGGGAATTTTTAATCAACCCCTACAGGTGGAGCTTGCACAAAAGGTGGTGTCTATGGCATCATCATCTATTCCTAGTATATGTCTAAATACAATGTGGCTGAAGCAAATATATTAAGCATATCATAAACCTGTCAAACTCAAACTGAGTAGAGGGTTTTTTCTTAAAAACTGGAACTAGTCCTAAATCGTCTTGCCTCTCTATTGCTTACCTCTTATTGAAGGACTAATAAGTGTAATTGGGGGTGAAGGTTTCCAGAGCCAAGTTAGATTTTTACAGGAAAACTCCAGATTTACATTGAAGTAGGGTGTATTAGTACCAGTATGCCCTGCCAAGGTCCATCTCTCTGTCAGAGAAGCACCCTGAGTAACAAATCAAGATAGATGTAAGTGACTGTATGACTGATTGACGTTGGGTTCTATTCACACATGCAATATTTATAATATCATGCAATATGTTTTTTCATCACAAATGAAAGAAATTCTTTCGATTCACTGAAGCATGACTGCACGCATGCCATGAATTTACAACATACACATTTACCACATTTCATCAACGCTTCACATATTTTATATGTAAAAGTCAATTTACAAAGGACCCATCAACCATTTCACTGTGTGGGTGACTGGGCAGTGTTTATAGATATTTTGTATCTGCAGATCTTATTTTTATTAAACCAATTTGCTTGTCTCTACAGCTAACATGTTTCAGAAGGTTATCAGAAGAGGAGTGATTTAAAATATAGATGGTGCACTGCAAGATAACATTTTTCAACACACAGCTAACTTCTAGGCTAGTAATCTTAAAGGAGAAAACTTCCATCTTTCACTTTACTACTTCATTTAACCTTATAGGACAGTCAACATGGAGTGATAGGCCACACTGCGATGTTATGTAATTGTCAAGTCCAAATTTCTTTGGTGGGGTGAATACTTTCACATAGATAGCTTTCTTTTCTTTTACATGGACTTTATTGAGGTTTTAAACATAAAGTAAAGTGAAGTTAGTACAGTAGATCACTTAGCATACATTGTAGTGGTGTAGCCTAAAATAGAACATAGGGTAATCAATCATAGTACGGAGGTATATTTATAAAATAAAATACCATTAGTTAAAAGGAACTAAAGTTTTCTTATTTTGTATGTGGGAAACTGCATTTACGAAGTCAAAGGCATTGCTATAATAAGAATGTATTTTATGGCATTGTTGGAGTCATTGGGAGATTTTGGGGGAGATAAATTGACAATTAGGTGGGTAACAGGTTCATGTTGTTCTGTGGTGCTGTTGGTGCTGGTGCGAACTGTTGGTAATGAGAAAGTTGGGTTGTAAAGTGAATTGAAGAATGGTTGGGGTTAGAGGAAGAAGCACTTTCAAAATTAGTAGTTCATTTGCTGAACTATGGAGCGTAATACTGTGTAATAGCAGTACTGTTAAGCCTCGTACACACGATCGGATCTTCTGCAGACAAAACCTCTGACTTTTGTCCGAAGGCGTGTGCCTGGAACCAAGTGGCAAGGAAATGTCGGCCATCAAACACAAACGTAGTGCCATACTACGTGGTTTTTCAGATCTTTAGCACCACCCTTTGGACTCCTGCTAATTTTGTGTTAGTAGGAGTTTGGTAAGTGTTGATTCGTGCTTTCCATTTCGCGCTTTTCATTTAGCGCTTTTCAGTTTGCGCTTTTCATTTCATGCTTTTCAGTTTGTTTCTGAACGCCCGTCGTCAATCAGACATGTTGCGGAATCGGAGGAGATAACGTTATTTATTATTGGCTTTGGAGTTATTGCTTTGACCAAAGTCCAGTCCAGGAACAGGAGGAGGAGGATTTCTTGGACCAAAAATTGGTTGCTTTATTAAACGTGACCAATTATGTCATATGCCTTTGCTGCGGGAGCTCCAGGAGAATAATCCAGATGTTTTTTGGAATTATCTCCGGATGATAGTCCCCTGCTTTCACCAACTCTTGGCATTGCTGACCCCCTATATCAGTGATGGCGAACCTTGGCACCCCAGATGTTTTGGAACTACATTTCCCATAATGCTCAACTATACTGCAGAGTGCATGAGCATTATGGGAAATGTAGTTCCAAAACATCTGGGGTGCCAAGGTTCGCCATCACTGCCCTATATTAAGAAGCAGGACACATGCATAAGGCTTTTATTTTATTCTTTTGGTTGAATAATAATGATTTTATTTGTTAAACATTCTATATTTTGGATGCATAGAATGCACTTTTTGGTTAAGTTCTATTGGCAGATAGCATGTCTAATTTTATTTGTTTTCTTTTTTTAATTCACAATAAAAAAATTGTGTAGAATAATACTTGGCTATGTGTTATACTTGAAATGACAGTTTGGGAGTAGGCAGTTACATTTAAAAAAATACAATGTAAAATTAACAAGGGACACCAACATAGTTGTGTCTTTGATCTTAAAAACTACGGGATAATGGTGTTGTGGTGACTGAAAAAAAAAAAGCATAATAATATTATTCTTGATATCACTAGAAAAAAAAAAGCCTTTGAAAATTAGTTTGCAATAACTCCATCAGTATCAACAGCAAAGCAGCGTCATTATTATCCCATTAAAGAAGAAGAGAATGTGTGCAGCTTTTCGAGATTTCATAATTTGCCACATCACGAATGTTAATTCTCCATTACGATCGCTAGTTTATAAGACCAACCGCTTCTGGCTCGTCTTTACTTACGAGCATGCGTGTTTGTACTTTGGACTTTTGTCCGATGGACTTGTGTACACATGCTTGGAAAATCCAACAACACACATTTGTCCGTGGAAAATTTTAAAGCCTGTAATCCAACATTTGTCTGTGGAAAATCTGCCAACAATTGTCCGATGGAGCGTATAAACGGTCTGTCATCACACTGTTGGAAAATCAGATTGTGTGTATGAGGCTTTAGGTACCTTCTCTGTACTTTCCAGTTTGTCTACTGTTGGACACTCCCAAAGTCTCTATACATTTCTAGTTATAGCTAGAAAGTTATAGCTTTCTTTTGGTGGTATTTGATCACCTCTGCGGTTTTTATTTTTTGCGCTATAAACAAAAAAACAATTTTTTTCCTCAGTTTAGGCCGATATGTATTCTTCTACATATTTTTGGTAAAAAAAAATCGCAATAAGCGTATATTGATTGGATTGCGCAAAAGTTCTAGTGTCTACAAAATAGGGGATAGAATTATGGCATTTTTATTATTATTTTTTACTAGTAATGGCGGCCATCTGCGATTTTTATTGTGACTGCGATATTACAGCGGACATATTGGGGGGATTGTTTGGCTCATCCCTATTTCCAAGCATGCATAGTCTTGCTCTTTCAATTTTTTTCAGATGAAAACACTACTAGTTAAAAATCAGACGTTGTGTTCAGGAACAATAAAACATTTCTAGCCTGCATCTTCAGTCATCCAAACAATTGTAATCTGCTGTTGAAAGCACTATACTGACAATCAGATAACCAGCAGATCGTTGTACAGACATTTTCCTACGATTTTCTTATCATGTTTACGAGCTGTAAAGAGGTGAGCCCATTCCACTGTTTATTTTGGCAGTTTAGGCCATGTTTTATTAATTTTGGCAGTTTAGACCATGTTTTGCAGAAAACAGGCACACTAATGATCCAGGTGTGCGCTAGGGTTATTTTAGATGTGGGAGAACAGGTTAGTGGCCTCACCCTCCCGAGAGGGTCAGTTTGTGCAAGAGAGCTGTTAGGAGCATATTGCTCCATACTGTCCATACAGGACAGTGAAGGGCCGAGCCTGTAAAGATGCAGCAGCAGGGAGCTGCAGGGGAAAGAGTTAGAGCTGAGGTTCAGCGGTTTGCGCACGTGCACTGGGACTGTGTAATTGACGGTTTGGAGGACCAAGGTAGGAGGCCTAGGCAGAGAAACTGCAGAGAAGAGCCATGAGGTGGAGTACTGTTTGTTTTAAAACATTGATTGTGAAAACCCCTACATTAGAAACTATTCTACTGTGAATCTTTACTTTATTTTCTATAAAACTGGGCAGAAAAAGCCCTATAACGGACTTTGTGGAGTGGAGTGGACTCGCTGTTTGGCGCTACCAATGAGCTAAAATACCTCAAATCATCACAGGGCCTTCAGGCTTTGATTAAAAGAATCTTGAAGCTGGTTGGTTTCTATGCAGAGCATAGACCAGATTTTGCATTTCCTGTTTTGGTAAATTAACCCGACAGTTTGGATATGTCCAATCTGACCAAAGACTTAATTGTGGGAGGTTGAGGGAACGTTACAGCTTCCCCTATGCCTGGAAACATAATTTGTTTGTGGCACTGCTGTGGTATATTCAGTACCAGAGGAATGCTAGAGACTTAAGTG
Organism: Lithobates pipiens; assembly: GCF_037356315.1. Lineage (NCBI taxonomy): Eukaryota > Metazoa > Chordata > Amphibia > Anura > Ranidae > Lithobates > Lithobates pipiens. Next base: position 212,420,285 of record NW_027507686.1, read on the forward strand.
TTGGAACATATTGTTTCAGCTATCACATTGTTACTGGTGGGTTCTTTTTCTTTTTAATTAGGTTTTCAAGGGATATACCCGTATTTATCGGTGTAGGAGGGAAATTTAAGGAAAAAATATTACATTTAAATGCCCATCAATGCAGCCTTGTCAGTGTCATTTGCAGCCTTCCAATGCAGCCTTGTCAGTCATTTGCAGCCTTCCATTGCAGCCTTGTCAGTCATTAGCAGCCTTGCATTGCAGCCTTCCATGTCATTAGCAGCCTTCCATTGCAGCCTTCCATGTCTTTAGCAGCCTTCCATTGCAGGCTTACATTTCATTTGCAGCCTTCCCAGTCATTTGCAGCCTTCCATTGCAGCCTTGTCAGTCATTTGCAGCCTTGTCAGTTTCTTTTGCAGGCTTTCCATTTAAAAATGGCGCCACCGAGATACAGAGTGGATGTCCTGTGTATCTCAGCGGCGCTCGGCCGTTCTCGGCTATTTTCGACCGCACTCGACCATTCTCTGCTATTTTTGGCTGTTCTCGGCGGGTTTCGGCCGAAACTAGCCGAAAGCTTCCGAGACCGGCAGAAAAAGCAGGAGAGCTCGCAATCAGCGGGGGATCGGCGTAAAACACGCACCCACGATTTCCCCCTGATTTTAAGGGGAAAAAAGTGCGTGTTATACGCTGATAAATACGGTATATATATATATATATATATATAAATATAATATATATATATATATATATATATATATATATATATATATATATATATATATATATAAATATAAATATATATATATATATATATATATATATATGTGTGTGTGTTTATATGTGTGTGTATATATGTATATATATATATATATATATATATATATATATTGTGGCAGCACGCAGGTAAAATCACCTGGTTGTATTCAGGATGGGAAATATGTGTGTCCTAGATTCAGGCTTTATGCAGACTTTTACAATTAGAGGGGAAGAGTTAATGAGCCCAGCTGTAGTAAGTGGGCTCATTAAGACCTCTACAAAAAAAACCAGCATGCATAGGGAGATGCTCCATCCTGGAACCAGTTTTGTGTGTATAGACTGGGGAGTCTGAGATCTGTTCTGTGCGGTGAGTTAACGCCTGTGTGGCAAACCCCTACAATAGAGACAGGGACTGGGGCAGCACAAGGCTGCACCCAGTTGTTAGACAGGGAGTCTACGTGTGTAGTTAGAGGTCAAGCTGACCGGGATTTATTTTCTTGTTTTATTTTGTTTGGCTGTTATATGTATCACTGCATGTAGCCTAAATAAACCGGATCTTTTGTTTTTTGCACCTACACCGCTGTCTGCTGTGCCTGACTTTGTGTTGTGAACCCATCCAGGGGGTCACACACACCCGCTACCGAGCGAACCCCCTCACAGTTGGTGGAGAATTTTGGCAGTTTTTTTTTTCTTTTTCTTTTTTTTGTTGTTAAGGCCAGCATGAAGGAGATACTGAGACAGCTGGCTCTAGCAAATGCAAACCAGCAGCAAGCAAATGCAAATCAGCAGCAAACAAATGCAGCTTTACAAAAGAGCCTTGCAGCTCAACAACAAGCCCAGCAGCAGGCAAATTCAAATCAGCAGCAGACAAATGCAACTTTGCAGCAGAGTTTGGAAGCCCAGCAGCAGGCAAATGCAAATCAGCAGCAGACAAATGCAACTTTGCAGCAGAGTTTGGAAGCTCAGCAACAAGCCCAGCAGCGATCTGAAGCCCGCTTCATAGACCTGTTGCAGAAGCAAGAGCAGAATTTTCAACAGCAAATAGAGACATTGATACAGCAACGTCCGCAGACCAATGAAGCAAGTGGGTACAATAATACCGCAACCTTTGGTGTGAGCCGTTTACTGACAAAAATGACTGGAGAGGATGATCCGGAGGTGTTTTTGACCACATTTGAAAGGACTGCTGAAAGGGAAAAGTGGCCTAAGGAGCAATGGGCTGGACTGGTGGCCCCTCTGTTAACTGGGGAATCGCAGAAAGCTTATTATGACCTAGAGCCTGACCAAGCAAAAGACTATGTGGTGCTAAAAGCAGAAATATTGGCACGGCTGGGTGTCACCCTGGCAGTCCGGGCTCAGCGTGTGCATAACTGGACTTTTCAGGTTGGAAAACCTCCCAGGTCTCAAATGTATGATCTCATTCACCTGAGCAGGAAGTGGCTGCAGCCAGAGATTTTGACCGCACCAAACATTGTGGAACGTGTGGTTATGGATCGTTTCCTGAGAGCTCTTCCTACTGCCATCCAAAAATGGGTAAGCCATGGAGACCCAGAAAATGCAGATAAACTTGTGGATCTGGTTGAGAGGTACTTGGCTACAGAGAACTTGACCACCTCTTCCAGGGACTCACGGACTTTCCCCCCTAAGACCAGATCATCCCCAGTGGCGGGTAAGATGACTCCAAGGGGTGAGGGTGGAGAGAGTGAGAGGGTGGGAGTTCTACCTAAGGTCTGGCGGGAGCAGCCCAGGAAGCCCATGCTGCAAGAGGCAGCGAAAAAAATTATTTGCTACCGCTGCCGGCAAGAGGGACATATTGCAGCCAATTGCCCAGTTGTGGATGAGCCTATGCAATGTGACTTTATAAGGGAGAGACGTCAGTCGCTGTTTGCGACAGTTGCATGCACTGCCATTCGGGGACCTGAGAAACATTTATGTAAAATGTGTATTAATGGTAGACATGTTGATGTGTTGCTAGATTCAGGTAGCCTGGTAACATTGATAAAAGCTGAATTAGTTACTACAGAGGTCTCTGGGAAGAACAGGGTGGCTGTTATTTGTGTGCATGGGGACACCCGAGAGTATCCTGTAACTTCAGTGTTTTTTGAGACCCCCAAAGGTAACCTCTCTCATCAGGTGGGGTTAGTGTCTCAGTTACCACATGATGCTATTGTGGGAAGGGATTTTCCAAAATTCTGGGAACTCTGGGATTGTCCTGAGGCCCCCATTGGTGCCCCTATAAACCAGGAAGATGACCAGAATTCCTCTGGGAGTGGCGAGGACTCTCCTGAATTTCCCTTGTCGGTATTGGCGGGGGAAACTCGAGAAACTGGGGAGGAGCCAACATCCTCAGATGAAAACATGCCGTCTGTGGAGTTTTCGGATCTTGAGGTTCACAGGGAAAATTTTGCCACAGAACAGTTAAAAGACCCCACCCTAATAAAGGCACGGGAAAATGTGGTGAAAATAGATGGCGAGTTAGTGAACCCAGATAAGACTTGCCCTTATCCTTACTTCACTATGGAAAGGGACCTGCTATATCGAGTGGCTCAAAGGGCAGAAGAAACCATTGAGCAACTTGTAGTGCCCAAAACTTACAGGAAGTTGGTTTTAGAATTGGCTCATGGACACATTCTGGGAGGTCATCTGGGGACAGAGAAAACCAGAGAGAGGGTATTGCAGAGATTCTATTGGCCTGGGGTCATGAAGGAAATAGAAAAGTATTGTTCCTCCTGCCCTGTGTGTCAGAAGTCGTCACCTATGCCACATTTCCGTAACCCACTGGTACCTCTTCCTATCATTGAGGTCCCCTTTGAGAGGATCGCAATGGATTTGGTAGGTCCGATAATGAAGTCTGCTAGGGGGCATCAGTACATTTTGGTTATATTGGACTATGCCACCCGTTATCCGGAAGCAATTCCTCTCCGAAATACCTCGGCCAAAACCATAGCCAAAGAGCTATCCCTTGTTTTTAGCCGCGTGGGTATTTGTAAGGAACTGCTTACGGACCAAGGTACACCCTTTATGTCCCGGGTTATGAAAGAATTATGCAAGTTGTACAAAGTGAAGCAATTGCGTACATCTGTGTATCACCCCCAAACAGATGGGTCGGTTGAAAGATTCAACAAAACCCTAAAACAAATGTTAAAGAAGGTGGTGGATAGAGATGGAAAGAATTGGGATTGTCTAATACCCTATCTGATGTTTGCCATTAGGGAGGTACCCCAATCCTCTACGGGTTTCTCACCCTTCGAGTTGCTCTATGGGAGACACCCAAGAGGGCTGCTGGATATCGCCAAGGAAACTTGGGAAAATTAGAGTTCTCCTCACAGGAGTGTGATTGAGCATGTCGCCCTGATGCAAGATAGAATTGCACAGGTAATGCCAATTGTAAAGGAACATTTAACCCAAGCGCAGTTTGCACAGCAGAGAGTGTACAACCGTGGGGCCAAGACACGTACTTTTTCCCCCGGGGGATAGGGTCTTGGTGCTAGTCCCTACGGTTGAAAGCAAATTTCTGGCCAAATGGCAAGGTCCATATGAAGTAATTGAAAAAATTAGTGAGGTGAACTACAGGGTTAGACAGCCAGGAAGGCGAAAGCCGGAGCAGATCTATCACGTCAATCTGCTGAAAGCCTGGAGGGATAGGGAATCCCTAGTCGCAGAGACTTTGTCACAAGTACAGCCTGATTGCTTAGTTCCTGAGGTTGGAATAGCAGACACCTTATCGAAACCCCAACAACAGGAGGTTAAAGAGTTTGTACTTCGTAACAAAGAGATTTTCTCTGAGCTTCCGGGACAAACATCTGGCATAGAGCATGACATTATCACCCCGCCAGGAGAAAGGGTAAAACTAAAACCTTATAGAATACCAGAGGCCCGACGGGAGGCAATACGTGGGGAGGTTCAAAGGATGCTGGAATTGGGTGTGATAGAGGAGTCCCAGAGTGACTGGTCCAGTCCTATTGTACTAGTGCCCAAACCTGATGGGAGCTGGCGGTTTTGTAACGATTTTAGACAATTAAATAAAGTTACAAAATTTGACACCTACCCCATGCCACGTATAGATGAGTTGGTTGACCGGCTGGGAACAGCCCGATATATGACAACTCTTGATCTCACCAAAGGGTATTGGCAAATTCCCCTGGCCGAGTCGGCCAAGGAGAAAACTGCGTTTGTAACCCCAGATGGGGCATTCCAATATAAGAGAATGCCGTTTGGGTTACAGAATGCACCGGCAACATTCCAGCGGAAAATGGATAAGATTCTGAGGCCCCATCAGAAATATGCTGCAGCTTACCTGGATGATGTGATTATCCATAGCACAGACTGGGTCTCACATTTGCCAAAAGTACAAGCAGTCCTAGACTCTATCCGGGAAGCTGGGTTTACGGCCAATCCAAAGAAGTGTACCATTGGACAGGAGGAGGCCAAATATCTTGGGTACACTATTGGGAGGGGGTGATAAAACCCCAAGTCAATAAAGTCGCGGCCATACAGAGTTGGCCACGTCCCAACAGCAAGAAACAGGTACGAGCCTTTCTGGGAATCGCTGGCTATTATCGACGATTCATTCCCCATTTTGCTTCTCAGGCTGTGCCCCTCACCAACCTGACAAAAGGGAAAGAGTCGGTTATGGTTAAATGGTCCCCAGAGGCTGAGGAAGCATTTCAGTCCTTAAAAACAGCCTTATGTAGCCAGCCAGTGTTGTACTCACCAGACTTCTCTAAGGACTTTGTTGTACAAACTGATGCATCAGACGTTGGGTTAGGAGCAGTGTTATCCCAGGTCTGGAACGGGGAAGAGCACCCAGTCATTTACCTCAGCAGGAAGTTAAAGTCCCATGAGGTAAATTACTCCACGATTGAGAAGGAATGTTTAGCAGTGAAGTGGGCTCTAGATTCCCTTCGGTACTATCTGCTAGGTAGGCACTTTGACCTGGTGACTGATCACGCTCCTTTAAAGTGGATGGCTCAAAACAAGGAGACCAATAGAAGGGTAAATAGGTGGTTCCTGGCCCTACAGGAATTTAACTTTACAGTTAAGCACCGCCCTGGTGTTAAAATGGGGAATGTGGATGCTTTGTCTCGGATACATGCGTGTCTGGCTGCTTGTGTTACAACCCCAAGGTTGAAACAAGAGGGGGGGGGTATGTGGCAGCACGCAGGTAAAATCACCTGGTTGTATTCAGGATGGGAAATATGTGTGTCCTAGATTCAGGCTTTATGCAGACTTTTACAATTAGAGGGGAAGAGTTAATGAGCCCAGCTGTAGTAAGTGGGCTCATTAAGACCTCTACAAAAAACCCCAGCATGCATAGGGAGATGCTCCATCCTGGAACCAGTTTTGTGTGTATAGACTGGGGAGTCTGAGATCTGTTCTGTGCGGTGAGTTAACGCCTGTGTGGCAAACCCCTACAATAGAGACAGGGACTGGGGCAGCACAAGGCTGCACCCAGTTGTTAGACAGGGAGTCTACGTGTGTAGTTAGAGGTCAAGCTGACCAGGATTTATTTTCTTGTTTTATTTTGTTTGGCTGTTATATGTATCACTGCATGTAGCCTAAATAAACCGGATCTTTTGTTTTTTGCACCTACACCGCTGTCTGCTGTGCCTGACTTTGTGTTGTGAACCCATCCAAGGGGTCACACACACCCGCTACCGAGCGAACCCCCTCAAAATATATATATATATATATATATATATATATATATATATATATATATATATATATGTATATATATATGTGTGTATATATATATATATATGTATATGTATATATATATATATATATATATATATATATAGAGAGAGAGACACAAGGCAGTGTTTTCTACACTTGTAGCTGACTCCTCTGCTGTACAGGTTTCTGTAAAACAAAAAAACAAAAAAGAACTGATAAAATCACAGGTTCAGAAATCACACATGGCATAGTGATAAATATCAAAATGTCAGGTACAAGAATTATCAATGCCTGTTGTGTGATTTTTGAAAGATGGCAAAATAAACACATGAAAAGGCTATTCAGAAGGTGTAAAAACGTATTAAAAATTGAAATCTAATTACAGAAGTATAGAAAAGTGACGTCAGAAAAAGGCCAAGTGGCTCTTCACGTCTTCCCTGCTCCCCTTTTTTTCAACTTTTTGTCAGAGAATAGACTTACGGTTATCCTAAAAATGTTTGAATTTACTTTTTTGTTGATTGAATCTCTACCTCTGTGAGAAGTGTGATTCAAGTATCCAATATTTTTTCAGTGAAAAAATACTTCTATGGTTCATTTTGAACTTTTCATTTTCTAGTCTGGGGTCATATTCTCGTATTTTTGATCTTAGCTTCATAGTAAAAAAATTCTGCCCTCCTGAACCTTATTCCTGCCTTTAATATATTTAAAGGTTTCAGCCATGCCCCCTACATCCCTTTTTTCCCTCAAAGCTTCACATATTAGGTTTCTGAAGTCACTCCTGATATGCTTAATCTACCAGACCTTACAACATTTTTGTTGCCCGTATTTGAACTTGTTCTGTCTGGCGGCACGGATCTGCCGCAACCCTCACTTAAGCAAAATGATCATGATTTTTCTGATACGGTATGAAAAAAAAAAAGAAAACACCTCGAGCTGCATGCTTCTTCAAGGGTCCAAACCTTTTTTTTCCAACTAGTGTCCAAGTCCAAGGTAATCTCTGTCCAAGTTAATATTTCAAGCAATAGAGTTGATTAACTGAAGGAAAACAGACTGTGCTTTGCACTAATTTTTTCCAGAACATAGTGAATGTCTTGAAGCTTCGCTTTGTAAAGAATACCCAATTAGGTGGAAGGGGAAAAAACAAAACAAAAAATGCATTTTTGCTTGCACATTCTAGGCTAATGGAAATCAGCAGAGCTTCACCACATTCATTAAGCTCTGGGGAAAATGAATGCAACTGCACTTGCAAAGTGTGCAGTCCATTTGCCTATAGTAAATCAAACCTGCTATTGCTTGCTGATATCCTGATCTCTCTGCAAGCCTACCAAGATCTGCCTGATTGAAAACAAGAGGCTTTTTGGAGTCTTTATTGCTCTAAAACCTACACAATAGGGTTTATTTACTAAAGGCAAATCCACTTTGGAAGTGAACTTGGAAGTGCAGTCGCTGTAGATCTGAGGGGAACATGGAAGGAAAATAAAAAAAAGTATTTTTGCTTGTACGTGATTGGATGATAAAATCAGCAGAGCTTCCACTCATTTCAGATCTCCCCCTCAGATTTACAGCGACTGCATTTCCAAGTGTACTTTTTGTACTTACTTTTGTGCTTACTTTTGTAGTGCCGAGTGGATTTGCCTTTAGTAAATCAACCCCAATGCTGCTTGCAGCCAAACGCCTTGTCATAGGCTGACAAGGCACTAGGTCACATTGAGGAGGTTGGAAGCCATGTGTTATTTTTCTTTTTAATTTATAGCAAAACAGAGACACTTCCTTAATCCAAAATAATAATACATGTGGACTGAATTATAGTTATATTTTGAAACCATTGTCTTAGCTCATTAGGACCTAAAGCGGAACTAAATGTAAAAACAAAAAAAACTAAAAAAATGCTAACAGGCTGGCTTTTTATTGCAGAAGAGACCTGCCTGTTCGCAATCATCTGCAGAACGTACACAGTGTACATTCTGGCACACTGCCAATGATTGAATTCCTGCGCATGCTCAAGAGTGTTGGCATCCTGCCCCAGCCTATAAAACAGGTTGAAGACCAGCACCGAGAAGAACCTGGGGAGAAGATGCCGGCCACGGACCTTGCGGGTGTTAGATTGTTGGAACTAAGGTAAGTATTTGTGCTTTTAGTTCCACTTCAGAGTGGTTGTAAATTCAGAAGTTTTTTTTTTATCTTAATGCATTAAAATAAAAAAACCTACTGTATGCAGCAGCCCCCCAGCCCCCCTGCCCCCATTATACTTAACTGAGCCCCATCTCAATCCAGCAATGTTGCAGGAGTGTCTCGGCTGCTTGGGGCTTTCCCTCCTCATTGTCTGAGATGGCAGCAAGGCGCCATTGGCCCCCACTGCTGTCAATCAAAGCCAGTGAGCCAATGAGGAGAGAAAAGGGGCAGAGATGAACTGCGGCTCTATGTCTGAATGGACACACACAGCAGCGGCTCGGCTTGGGTGCTGCTTGCTGTGGGGACACTCAACAGGAGAGAGGGGCCAGGAGCACTGAAGAGGGACCCAAAAAAGAGGAGGATCGGGGCTGCTCTGTGCAAAACCACTGCAAAGAGGAGGTAAATATAACATGTTTATTATTTTTAAAGAAAAAAACTGAGACTATGGTATCACTTTAAGACAACTCAAAATTCAGCTGATTCCTACTGAATTATTTGATTAATTTAGTTCAAGTTCAACAAAAGTTGATTTAAAAGTCGACTAAGCCGGGTGGAGAATTATTGGCTGAACAGTGATTGAATTCTATCAGATGCATTCACTATTCAGAGATTCAGAGAGCTGCGGGTGCTGCAATTGCCTAAATGCAAAATGGAGTGAAGTGGAGATTCCTCTATCCATGTTGCTAGTGTAGATGGGGAATCAATTGATTTTTTTATAGTTCTGTTTGCAGGCTCAATGAGAAAAAATCCATGATTTCAGTTTTTTTATGTGTAAATTTTAAACCCTTAGTTACAATATAACATTAAAAAAAAAAACAATTAAGAAGCGCTGGCAGCTTGTTTATTTTCATACATCATTTTTTTTTTTTGCTTCAAAAATAATAGGTAGACATTCTTTTCCTTTATTTCCATGGCAACTGAGCTGTGTTCGAGGTTTTCTTTTACTGCCCTTATCAGGTAACAGACAGTCCAGGTTTATCCAAAGCAGAAGCCGTCTTTTGATGTTGTTGAAAATTTAAAATTTTAACCCCCTTGATCAGCAAGAAAAGCAAAATGCACTTCTGAGACAAGGAGTGCTAGAAAACATTTTTAAGGCTGCTTGAAGTCAGAAATGTAATATGTTCAACATTGACTTTATTCATTGCAACGGAGTAGAAAATCCATCACTTGCATATTTTAAAATAAAACAAACAGGAGCTAACACTCTGCTGGTCTCAAGTTGGAAGTTGCTGATGTAGCAGTATGGACTACAAACATAAAGCACCGTACCTTCTAGCATTGCTGGGTATCGCCTGTCCCTCTAGTGATCAGTGTATCCAGTGACATCATATTTGTATGTCCAATAAATTGTTGGATGAAAAGTTCCCCCGTCAGATAATTGCTTTGCACGATTGTGTGCCAGGATTACATATCCCAGGGTTCCTTGCTGCCATCTGAAGATTGCTGGGAGTAGCTATAAAAGCAACCAAAGCTTGCGTGGACGCTCTGTTCCTCCTGGGCCTGATGCAAGATGGACCTCTCTGTGCAACAAAGAGAGAGTGGGCATGGCCTGCCATGCGGAGTCATACTTCCAGCCCATGGCCTGAGGGGCCTAGCTATGTTGTTTGCTGTCAGACATCCTTTCCAGCACCACTCCAGTTGCCTGCCTGTCAGTGTGTGTGGCAGCTTCATGTCGGGAGATCGAGACAGCGCATCCGCTGCACGAGTGTCGCTACACTAGTTCCTGTTCAGAGGACATCAGAACGGTCTGGTCTTTGTTGAGAGAGCAAATTGCTCAGAGTTTATCCATTCTTTGCCACCATCATATTGGGACAATTTGCACAGACATCTTTACTCCAAGAACACTTTACTGCATTACTTGAACACTGTGCTCAGACACCTTTTAGCTTTTGTTATTATGAGGAATCCACCATTATCACAATACTCAGTTAACAAGCTCCAACTAGCCAGTGAAGAACATCAGATCTGGAACGTGGACTTTATTGCCATAGCTTATCATCTTTGGACCCGCTCTCCCTTCCTAGGATAGCGTGTAGGCTGACCAGGTTCCATCTTTTATAGTGTGACAGTATAAGCAGTTAACTGAAAAATCCACTAGGGGGTGACATTATATCTAAAGGAAGTGTACATATATGTTTATAGTGTTGTCATTGTTAAACTCTGTCTTGTGCCTTTGGGAGGAGTTCTTCTACTGAGTTGTTTAAAACTCAGCAGATGTATTACTTCCTCTTTGTAACAACTTCTCCTTTTATTTGGTTCAAGTAAAATATCTCTAGAACATAATTACACTGAGTTGTTTGATTATTGCCACACAATGCTGCAAGGATGTCTGAATCCAGAGTGTCGGGTGGGTTAGAAGGTTCACTTTGTCATGGCCGTGCAGATGAGCAGCTAGACTTACTACGTATAAGTGATGTGCTTGCATCTTGGACAAGAAGTGTTAAAGTAGGCTGAGGTCGGGTTCATATGCGAATTTGATGAGGGTTTCAGCTGGGTCCTTTAATGCAGGAGATAAAACGGGCCTAAAACAATCAAGCAAATGCAGCCCCCACATCTAATGATTGGTAAGCTGATATATATATTACATTTTTGGTTTGGGATTTAATACTGCTTTAAAGCTTAAATGAAACACTCTTTATTATTTATTTATTTTTGCAATTCAGTCTGGTGGCATATACAATAATGAATATTACTTTTTTTACTTTTGTTATCTGCTAAGTGCTGCAGCATTTGTTAAAAAACCTATGGTGGTAGCAATAGGAGTGCCAGACCGCTGCTCTCACACACAAAGAGCAGCCAAGCTCTCTGACACACCCCCCTGAATGCTGATCCAATCAACAGCGCTGATCAGGGAGCAGTGACCAGTGGGGGGGTGTCAGATTACAAGAGATTCGGGTTTGTAGGAGCTGTGGGCCAGCTCTCCTATGTGCTGACAGCACAGTTTTTTTTTAAACCTTTGCCAAAGCACAAAGTTGAAGAAATAAGCAAAAAGAGGCATATTTATTAGTGTATGCAGCCTGATGGTATTACAGAAATATATAGGGCTCAGCTGGACCTTTGCTGGCAAGCATTGGCATTGGTCACCAATCCACCTGACCAGAGTCTTATGCCATGTACACACGATCGGAATTCTGGCCAGAAAAAGACCGATGAGAGCTTTTCATAGGAAAATGCGACCATGTGTATGCTCCATCGGAATTTAGCTGTCCGAATTTCAGCCAGCCAAAAATTTATAGCATGTTCTCAATTTTCCCGACGGAAAAACTTTCTATCGGTAATTCCGATCATGTGTATGCAATTCTGACAGGCCAAGAATCACGCATGCTTAGATTCAACTACGAGACAGAAGCTATTGGCTACTGGCTATTGAACTTCCTTTTTCTAGTCACGTTGTACGTGTTGTACGTCACTGCGTTATAAATGATCGGAATTTGATGTGACCATGTGTAGGCAAGAGACAGCTTGAGCCGAATTCCGTCGGAATTCCGTCGGGAAAACCATCAGAGCTTTTTCCGACGAGAATTCCAATCATGTGTACGCAGCATTAAAGGAGGTTGGGGTAATAAAAAGGATCGCAAATGTGCTCACTGTTGCCCATTGAGAGTGTAGTTTCTGCCATTTGGTTTTGGTCATCATTATAGAACAAGATATATTTTTTGTGACTTAGATAATCTTTCCATACAGTTGACTGCTTTTATTTAAGCTTAGTTCAGGAGGCTGTAGTAAATATTAGTCCATTGGCATAAAAAAAAATACAAATTAGTAAACTATTACAACCATAATGATATGCTTAGCTATATGGATTATTCATCTCAGTAAGAATGCTGCTCTTATTTGTATGCACTGATTCACAGTCTGCCAACTTCCAGAAAATAACGATAATGAATGGCGATTAGAATATTATTAAATTCTTAATGGGGTCTTAACAGTTTACTGCTGTTAATATTTTGCCCAGGATTCATGTCTTTAATTGGGCACTTCATTGAAAGCCTCTAGTGCCTTCACTCTGAATATAAACTCCTGTAGCATATTGCCTGTCTTTTAGGAGATCAAGTGTCTGACAGATGGAGCAGCACTTAAAACCAAGATGAATCCCCTTTAATTAACGCTGTTAAAATGGATGAAATGTTTTGATCATTGAATGAAGAACATATGCAGACTCTTAAGAAGAAGGTTTACATTTTTCGAAAAGTCTTCTTACTAGTTTCTGTGCTATGTATATTGTGGTGGCCCCAAAGAGGACGTTTCTGTTACTAACATAAAGTTAGACTGAGGTCTTGTCACTGGCTGTTCTAACCAATAGAGCATAATGGGGACCATCTGGTTACTTACCTGGTGCCTATATTTCTAAAAGGGCCAACACCTTTCTACTCAAAATTAGTAGTCAAGTTGTGGTCTTATGCCCCATACACACGGGCGGACATTCCAACCACAAAATCCGTCTGATTTTTTCCGACTGATTTTGGCCGAAACTTGTGTTGCATACACACGGTCGCACAAAGTTGTCTGAATGTCCGATCGTTCTGAACGAGGTCACGTCAAACGTGTATGTCGGGACTGTAAACCGGCCAGTAGCCAATAGCTTTCATCTCTTAGTTTATTCTGAGCATGCGTGGCACTTTGTCCGTCAGAATTGTCTACACAGGGTCGGAATTTATGCGATCGGATTTTGTTGTCGGAAAATGTTAGCTCTCAAACTTTGTGCATCGGAAAATCAGACGGAAAAAGTCAGATGGAGCCCACAAACGGTCGGATTTTACGACAACATGATCCGATCGCACATTTTCCATCGGAAAATCCAACCGTGTGTATGGGGCATTATAATGTAAAAAGTCGGGGTAGAGTAATTTTGTATATCCTATATAGGTAATGTTAATTATATTACTTTTACAAACAGGAAGGATCTTGTCACTATTTCTAAGCACTGGTTGAATTATAATCGGGACAATGTGGGCATTAACCTGGTGTCCATAGTTCTAGAGAAACCAAGTTTTCTTTCCCAATCAAGACAGTGATCTAATGTAGCCTCATTGTGAAAGAAGATAGGGTAGTGTGATGTTACATAGCCATATGTTTATGATTACATTTCTTGCTTTATATACACCAGTGGTCACTAAATGGCGGACCATGGTCCGGAACCGTACCAAGTGACAATCCTGTCCGGACTGTGGCTGTACCACTGCCAAGGTTGGGTGTCCTCTCCTGGGCTGAGGGATTAGAGCTGCCCAAGTTACTATGTTAACAAGCAGGTGATTACCCAGCTTGTTAATATGAAAAGACTCCCTGTCACTCTGTCCTGATTTGCAGCAGGAGTTTTTTCATATTAACAAGCCAGGTAATCACCCATAGTCACCTGTTACAATAGAAACTTAAGATGGGTGGGATATGTTAGGCAGCAAATGAACATGCCCCTGAAATTTATGTATTGAAATCAGTAAAAATGGGCAAGTATAACGATTTGAGAGACTTTGACAAGGGCCAAATTGTAATGTCTAGGCGACTGACTGTCAGAACAACTCCAAAACTGCAGCTCTTGTGGGATGTCCCCAGTCTGCAGTGGTCAGAACCTGCCAAAAGTGGTTCAAGGAAGGAAATCCAGTGAAGCGGCAACAGGGGCATGGGTGGCCAAGGTCATTGATGCACGTTGGGTAGTGAAGGCTGGCCCTTGTAGGCCAATCCAATAGAAGAGCTACTGTAGTTCAGATTCTTGAAAATGTTAATGCTGGTTCCACTATAAATGTTTCAGAATACACAGTGTATTATAGCTTGTTTATCTGTCTGAGTAGCCGCATATCAGCCAGGGTACCCGTACTGACCCGGGTCCACAGCCAAAAGCACCTACAATGGGCACAGGCGCATCAAAACTAGACCACGGAGCAATGGAAGAAGGTGGCCTGGTCTGATGAATCACTTTTTCTTTTACATCATGTGGATGGCTGGGTGTGAATTACTTACCTGGGGAGGAGATGGCATCTGGATGCACTATGAGGAGTCTGATCCATGGAGGCCCAGCTCGCAATTTACAAGACTTAAAGGATTTTCTACTTATGGCTTGGTGCCAGACACACCTTCGGAAGTCAAGTGGCTTTTCATGCTTCAAAAAGTCAGGTCTGTTTTGGCGGCAAAAGGAGGATCTACTTAGTATTAGGTAGATGGTCATAACATTATGGTTGATCCGTGTATATTACCATTAACTCCTAAAGTATTTTCCAACATTTTGAAATGGAAAAGAGGGATTTTTTTTTTTAGCACAAACAATGGACAAACCCCTGGAACACCGTCGATCACATGGACTGCAACTAATAAATATTCAGGAATGATTACTTAAACTGATATTTTTTTTATTGCTACTTTTCTTTTTATATTTTTTATTTTATTTTATTTTACTGCTGATTCTTATGTAGCGCCGTCAATTTATGCAGCTCTTTAACTAACCAACACAATAATCTGAAAAGTGATTGAGGAGTTTAGTGCAAAATAAACAACATTAGCAGCAAAATAGTATCTTTATTTAAAAAAATCTCTACACCAGAGCTAACAAAGAGAAAGAATGAGGGTCATAGAATGACAATCCTTGGAAGCAGATGGAGCTGCAGCACAGAGAGCTTACCGTATATACTCGAGTATAGGCCGACCCGAATATAAGCCGAGGCCCCCAATTTACCCCCAAAAAACTGGAAAACTTATTGACTCGTGTATAAGCCGAGGGTGAGACATGGCTGTCCATCCCTGTGTGTCCGTCCATCCCTGTGTGTGTGTCCGTCCATCCATCCCTGTGTGTGTGTCCATCCATCCATCCATCCATCCATCCCTGTGTGTCCGTCCATCCATCCCTGTGTGTGTATCCATCCATCCCTGTGTGTGTGTGTGTGTGTGTGTGTGTGTGTGTGTGTGTGTATTCATCCATCCATCCATCCCTGTGTGTGTGTGTGTGTGTGTGTGTATCCATCCATCCATCCATCCCTGTGTGTGTGTGTGTGTGTGTGTGTGTGTGTGTGTGTGTGTGTGTGTGTGTGTGTGTGTGTGTCCGTGCAGCCTTGTGTGTGTGTCCAGCCTACCTGTGTCCCAAGCCTCCGTCCCGAGCCGCCGTCGTCCCGAGCCTCCTCTGTCCCGTGCCTCCTCTGTCCCGTGCCTTCCGGTGTCCCGTGCCTCCTCTGTCCCGTGCCTCCTCCGTCCCGTGCCTCCTCCGTCCCGTGTCGTGCCGATGGATCGCCGCTCTTCTCGGCGGCCATTCTACGATTTAAAAGCTGCGCCTCCGTCCTCCGCCTGTGATAGGCGGAACACTCAATTTCCCAGCAGCCTGTGTTCCGCCTATCACGGACATCCTCTCATACTCGTCCGTAGTATGAGAATGAACGGATGTCCGTGATAGGCGGAACACTGACTGCTGGGAAATTCAGTGTTCCGCCTATCACAGGCGGAGGCGGAGAAGGAGGCGCGGCTTTTGAATTTTAATGTCCGCCGTCTGTCTGCTCGATACGCTGATCGAGCAGTCAGACAGCGGTGACTCGAGTATAAGCCGAGGGGGCACTTTCAGCCTCAAAAAAGAGGCTGAAAATCTCGGCTTATACTCGAGTATATACGGTATATTCATTGTTTTCCTACTTTTATAAAATCTCTGTGCTGCAACCTCTTATGCTTCTTCTTTCAAGTGTTTGCTGGGATCAATGCTGAGTTCATGTACCTTGATTATGGACTTTTGGTGCTGATTACCCCATCTTCTGTACTGTATGTGTATATACTGTATATGACTGTCGGTCATCTGTCAAAGCAAAAGTATTGTATGTTTCTATAGTTTAAGGTTATGTAGCACCATCCTTGATAGATGCTAGGTTTAAGTTATATTTAGTATTTATTTTAATAGGTAAATTTAGTTGCCACACTGTAGTCAGTGTTGCTGTAATTTTTCTTTTAGCTAAAAGCATATTTGCTCACTGTACTCAATGAAGCTGCATGACCAGGGTAGTCTAAAGGCCCCCACTATTACCTGTTGCCCATATACTCCAACCTCCACCCCCCATGTTATTCCATAAGTAAGAGACCACACCTTGCTTTGGAGTAAAATGGCCACAACAGCCTTTATTACAAACCTCAAAATACTCCAACCAAAAATATATAAATATATATCTCCATAAATATATATATATAACCGAAAGAATGTACAATATAAAATATACTTGTAAACATAAACATATAACCAATAACACACATCTGGTAACGAAATAGCATCTAGCTAACATGCCCGGTCTGGTGATCTCTGACGGTGACCCATAACTTTACCAACCCAACAAGTCACTGCGGTACCCACTTCCCACTTCTCCAGGCCTCGAGCTGTGACCGCTCGGAGACAACCTCCGCAGTGACAACCATACCGGTATTCCCTCCAACGTTCAGGAATACACCGGAGGGACCCATCTTAGCAATGGGCCCCCCACCCCATATCATATGACTTCTGATTTTTACCGCCAACCGTCAAAGACCACCAGACACACACCGCCAGCATCCAATTCCGACTCCACAGCTGTCATGACATGCGATCCACGGCACCTGCAAGACAAAAAAACACAACAACCAAAAAACACCCAACTGAAAAAGTAGGGAGGGAGGGTGGGACAACTGCCTCCTCTCTTGTTCCCCTCCGACGGACTGACTCAAAGCTCCACCCCTCCACCTTTTATGCCGCTCCGCCCCCCTCCAGCAACGGACTCTCCCAGCTCCTCCTCCCAGCTTCTCTTCCAAATTAACCCCCTGCTGCCCTATCCATCCCTGTCATGCCCGGTCCTCCGTTATCTTCCTTCCAGTCATTGCACTCCGGGCCTCACTTGACCAGGGTAGTCTAAAGGCCCCCACTATTACCTGTTGCCCATATACTCCAACCTCCACCCCCCATGTTATTCCATAAGTAAGAGACCACACCTTGCTTTGGAGTAAAATGGCCACAACAGCCTTTATTACAAACCTCAAAAATACTCCAACCAAAAATATATAAATATATATCTCCATAAATATATATATATAACCAAGAAAATGTACAATATAAAATATACTTGTAAACATAAACATATAACCAATAACACACATCTGGTAACGAAATAGCATCTAGCTAACATGCCCGGTCTGGTGATCTCTGACGGTGACCCATAACTTTACCAACCAACAAGTCACTGCGGTACCCACTTCCCACTTCTCCAGGCCTCGAGCTGTGACCGCTCGGAGACAACCTCCGCAGTGACAACCATACCGGTATTCCCTCCAACGTTCAGGAATACACCGGAGGGACCCATCTTAGCAATGGGCCCCCCACCCCATATCATATGACTTCTGATTTTTACCGCCAACCGTCAAAGACCACCAGACACACACCGCCAGCATCCAATTCCGACTCCACAGCTGTCATGACATGCGATCCACGGCACCTGCAAGACAAAAAAACACAACAACCAAAAAACACCCAACTGAAAAAGTAGGGAGGGAGGGTGGGACAACTGCCTCCTCTCTTGTTCCCCTCCGACGGACTGACTCAAAGCTCCACCCCTCCACCTTTTATGCCGCTCCGCCCCCCTCCAGCAACGGACTCTCCCAGCTCCTCCTCCCAGCTTCTCTTCCAAATTAACCCCCTGCTGCCCTATCCATCCCTGTCATGCCCGGTCCTCCGTTATCTTCCTTCCAGTCATTGCACTCCGGGCCTCACTTGACCAGGGTAGTCTAAAGGCCCCCACTATTACCTGTTGCCCATATACTCCAACCTCCACCCCCCATGTTATTCCATAAGTAAGAGACCACACCTTGCTTTGGAGTAAAATGGCCACAACAGCCTTTATTACAAACCTCAAAATACTCCAACCAAAAATATATAAATATATATCTCCATAAATATATATATATAACCGAAAGAATGTACAATATAAAATATACTTGTAAACATAAACATATAACCAATAACACACATCTGGTAACGAAATAGCATCTAGCTAACATGCCCGGTCTGGTGATCTCTGACGGTGACCCATAACTTTACCAACCCAACAAGTCACTGCGGTACCCACTTCCCACTTCTCCAGGCCTCGAGCTGTGACCGCTCGGAGACAACCTCCGCAGTGACAACCATACCGGTATTCCCTCCAACGTTCAGGAATACACCGGAGGGACCCATCTTAGCAATGGGCCCCCCACCCCATATCATATGACTTCTGATTTTTACCGCCAACCGTCAAAGACCACCAGACACACACCGCCACAGCCCACAAGGGTGACTACCTTACCCTTGCGGGCCACCCCACCACCCGCAACGCCCTTCGGATGCCCTCCTGCAGACCCAAGGACCACAAATCAATCCCCACATCAGACAGATGCACCCCATCCCGCCTAAGGTACATGCCCACATTGCACTCCAATTCCCGGTGGCGAACCACAAGCCCGCCCTGACTGGCCACAAAACGCCCAATAACCTTATTGACCCGAACGCGGGTCTTCTGGATGCTCGACACCGAACGAGCCCACCGCCACGCCGTCCGCGCCACGATGTCCAACCACACCAGTACCGTACCCGGAAAGCGGGAACGCAGCCGCAGAAAATCAGACTTGATATCCGCCAGCAAGTCCCGGATCTTCACGACCCCCAGGTCATTCCCCCCCGCGTGAATCACCAGCACCGCCGGGGGACCCCCCCGAGACACATGTCTCTCAATCTCCGCCACCAAGCTACCCCAGCGCAGCCCAGGGACGCCCAACCACCGCAAACACACCTCCCCCCTGGAAATCCCCAGCTGCCTGCCCTCCGGACGCTGATCTCCTCTCCTGGCCCCCCAACACACGTAGGAGTGGCCCACGATCCAGACGAGGCGAGCCGTACCTCCATCTGAAAGAAAAAACAACAACGTAAAAGCACCCCAACCCCAAACCCCAGCGAAATTAACACCACCTCAACCACCCAAACAACCCACCAGTAAAAAAACCCCAGGGAAAGGAACAAAACAGCGAGCCTAACACAAATTCACACACAGGAACATACAAACATGAAAAGAGAACCATACCCGCAACCCCAGCACAGGCAGTGCAGGAAAATCACCAACAGAATCCCGTGCACGTCCTACGCAGGAGTGCAAACCCCTTTTAGTTTTGTTTTTTTTTTTTTTTTTTTTTTTTTTTAGATTAACCACTTGGGTACCGCACTATTGCCGAATGACGGCATTAGCGCGGAACTAGATTGCCGGGACTACGTCTATTGACGTCGTCCCGGTTACGAGCGGCCTGCGCGCCCCCTGAGAGGCGCGCGCGGCGCGCTCTGTGATCGGCGAGTCCGTGAGACTCGCCTGATCACCGATCCGTGTAAGGGGTCGATCCCGACCCCTTATCACGTGATCAGCTGTCAGCCAATGACAGCTGATCATGTGATAAAACGGAGCCGGTAATCGGCTAGTATTCCTCCTCGCGCTGACAGCGCGAGGAGAAAAAAAAAAAGCCGATCGCCGGCGGCCGTGTTCGGGACATCAGTCCCGATCACGGCCAACAAATCAAGCGGACACCTGCCCCCTGCCAGTGCCCACCTGCCACCCGCAGTGCCATCCCGAAATAAAGTAAGTGCCCCCCTGTCAGTGCCACCCAGCAGTGCCCATAGTGCCCACAGTGCCACCCAGCAGTGCCCACAGTGCCACCCAGCAGTGCCCACAGTGCCACCCACAGTGCCACCCACAGTGCCACCCAAAATCTGCCTCAAAGGTGCTGCACCCCAGTGCCGCCCATCAGTGCCCAGCAGTGCCGCCCATCAGTGCCCAGCAGTGCCGCCCATCAGTGCCCAGCAGTGCCACCTATCAGAGCCACCTATCAGTGCCACCTATCAGTGCCCATCAGTCCCATCTATCTGTGGTACCTATCAGTGCCCATCCGTGCCACCCATCCGTGCCACTTATCCGTGCCACCCATCCGTGCCATCTTATCTGTGCCCATCTTTGCCCATCAGTGCCGCCTTATCTGTGCCCATCGGTGCCGCCTTATCTGTGCCTATTAGTGCCGCCTTAACTATGCCTATCAGTGCCCACCAGTGCAGCCTATCAGTGCCCACCAATGCAGCCCATCAGTGCCCACCAATGCAGCCCATCAGTGCCCACCAATGCAGCCATCAGTGCCGCCTAATCAGCGCACTTCAATGAAGGAGAAAAATGACCCGTTTGCAAAATTTTATAACAAACTATTAAAACATGATTTTTTTTTTTTTTTTTTTGCATCTTTTTTTGTTTGTTTAGCAAAAAATAAAACTCCGAGCTGTAACTAAATACCACCAAAAGAAAGCTCTATTTGTGGGAAAAAAATGATAAAAATTTCATTTGGGTACAGTGTTGTATGCCCGCGCAATTGTCATTCAAAGTGCATCAGCGCTGAAAGCTGAAAATTGGTCTGGGACTGAGGGGGGTTTAAGTGCCCAGTAAGCAAGTGGTTAAAGAGCCCAGAACACTACAATTAAAGTAAAACCAAGTGCGGCCTGACGTAAGAATGAAAACGCCGCGACTCCCAATCCTGCGAACCGCAGCCTCATCCAAACCGCACCGGGCCGCCTCCGTGGCCGCCCCGATCCGGAACGAATGGGATGCAAACTCCCTCCCCTCCAGGCCTACCGCCCGTAAACACTTACGAAAAACCGAAACAAACTGGTATCTCGACAAGAAGGACCCTTCCGCGTGACACAGGAATGGACCCTCCCCCCCACCACGGACAGCGCGAAAATCCCGCACCGCCGCCACCGGGCACACCCCAGATCCTGGTAAAGCAAACAGCGACACCAGCACCCCTCTGCCCAACTGATCCGTCTTGGACCTGCGCAGCCAGAGGCCAACCCTGTCCGCCCCTAAGCGCACCTCCCCGTCAAACAACCCCCCGGCCACGTGCTTGGACGGGCTAACCAACTCCCCCACCCGAAAAGCCCCATACAACGCTAAGGAAAAAGCAGCCCGAAACAATCGCACCTCATACTCCGAAGAACACACCACCCCCAACTGAGCACAGATCGCCTGCAAAATAGCAAACGTCACTGGCCTCCTCGTATCCTGAACCCTGCAGCGCTTGCGATAACCCTTCAACGCCTGACGCACCCAAAAATCCTTCGTCCAGTCCTCAACCCGCAACAGTTTAAACAAAAAGGCCAAACCCGCCAACTTCCGACCGATCGCAGACACAGACGCCCCACCCTCCATATTCCGAGCCACAAAATAGATAACCAACAACCGCCAATCAGCGACCCGATCGACCACCCCCGCCTCCCGAACCAGACCAGACCATTCCGACCAAACCTTAGAATAGGCCAACCAGGTGGGCCCACTCACTGACCGCCGGATCCATCCGGCAGCGACTCCAAGGGCAGCTTCCAGATCCACTCCGGGCAAGGTGCCCCGTCCGCCTCCGCGCCCGGCGCCAGCTCCCGGAACCGGTCCCACTGAAAACGAGATAGGGAGTCAGCCAACTCGTTTTCCACGCCCGGGATGTGAACAGCGTAAACAAAAACATTAAGCTGCAAACAACGCAGGACCAACTGCCGCATTAAACGAATAACAGGAGGGGAAGAAGCCGAAACCCGGTTCACCACCTGCACCACCCCCATGTTGTCGCAATTAATGCGCAACTTCAAATTCCGACACTCCTCCCCCCACAACTCCATAGCCAACACGATCGGAAACAGTTCCAACAGGACCAGGTTGCCCAGGAACCCCGCCGTCCGCCAAGCCTCCGGCCAAGGCTCCGCACTCCACCGTCCCCGGAAAAACGCCCCGTAACCCGAGGAACCCGCCGCGTCCGTAACCAAGTCCAAATCAAAGTTACTGACCGGGCCCGCCATCCACAGGGCCCGGCCATTGTAAGAGGCCAAAAACTCGTGCCATACACGCAAATCCTCACGGTGCTCACCCCCCAGCCGTACGAAATGAGTAGGAACGCTGACCCCCGCTGTCGCCGCCGACAGCCGCCGGCAAAATATCCTCCCCATGGGAATAATTCTGCAGGCGAAATTCAGTTTACCCAAAAGCGACTGCAAGGTCCGCAACTGGACCTTCCGCCGCCCCTGAATCTCCCGAATCTCCCGCTGCAAATCCAACAGCTTGGCCTCTGGCAGCCGACACTCCATAGCCTGGGAATCAATCACGATCCCCAGGAAACTCAGCTCAGACGTCGGACCCTCCGTCTTATCAGCCGCCAGGGGAACCCCAAACCTGCCCGCGATGTGCTGCAACGTGGACAACAAAATCGCACACACAGCGGAGGCAGGGGGGCCCACGCAGAGAAAATCATCCAAATAATGAATGACCGACTCCAGACCCGCCGTATCCCGCACCACCCATTCCAAAAAGGAGCTAAACGTTTCAAAGTACGCACAGGAGATCGAACAACCCATCGGCAGGCACATGTCGACAAAATACTCGTCGCGCCAGCAGCATCCCAACAGCCGAAAGCTATCAGGATGAACCGGAAGCAGCCGAAAAGCCGACTCCACATCGGCCTTGGCCATCAGTGCCCCCCGCCCATACCGCCGCACCCACCGGACAGCGGCGTCAAATGACGTGTAAGAAACAGTGCACACCTCAGGGTCGATGAAATCATTCACCGAGCCCCCCTTCGGAAAGGACAGGTGATGAATGAGCCGAAACTTCCCCGGCTCCTTCTTGGGGACCACCCCCAACGGGGAAACCACCAAGTCGGGCCATGGCTTGTCCACAAGCGGCCCCCACATGCGCCCCAACTCCACCTCCTTCCGCAGCTTTTCGCCCACCACCCCCGGACGCTCCAACGCCGACTTCAAATTCCTGGCAACCCGCGGTACCCCGGGCAACGAGCACGGAATCGGAAAGCCATCCCGAAACCCTGCCTCCAACAACCGCGCCGCCGCCCTATCCGGATACCGACTTAGAAAAGGGAGCATCCTTGCCAGCATCACCGGCGTCCTCCCTTTTCTGAGCGGCATCCCCGGCCCGCTTCCCTTTTCGGAAACAACGGGACAACGCGTGGGCCCCCCCGCAACCGGAACACTCGTGCTTGAACTTGCACGTGCCCCCGAACTTGCAGGCACCCTCGTTATATTGCCAGCAAACCTCCCACTTTTTTCCGGCCGACAGTCCTGAGGTAGGCGCACTCCCGGCCCCCCCCTGAAAAAACTGAGGTGCAGCCCTCGCCGAAGACATCAGCCGCATCCAAAGGCTGATGTCCTTATGGTCCCAACGCAGTTCCGGCCGCACCGCCTTGCGCTGCCAAAACTGCTCGTCGTACCGGAGCCAAGCCACCCCCCCATACGCCCGATGGGCCTCACCGATCGCATCCATGTAACAGAAAAGCGCCGAACAATGCTCGGGGCTCTTCTCGCCGATGACACTCGCCAAGATGGCAAACGCCTGAAGCCAGTTGGAGAACGTGCGCGGAATCAGCCGATACCGCCGCTTCTCCTCGTCCTCCTTCTTGGAATCGTCGGGCTTGACCCTATCCAAGTTAAACTTCTCCAACGGGAGAAGAGAAAAAATCTCCACAAACTCCCCCTTCCAAATTTTTTCCCGGACCTCCTGCTTCAAATGAGCCCCCAGCGGGCCCTCGAAACACACGTAAACCTCACACCGCGCCGCGTCGGCCAACCGCACGACGTCCTCACGCACAATCGCATCCTTCTTCCCTCCGTCCGCAGCCGCCACTGGCCCCGACGCGGGCGCCACAGGGGCCGCCGCGGGAGCAGCCACGGCGGCCCCCAGGGCCGTCTCCGGCACCTCCGCCGGGGGAGCCACCCACGGGGTCACAGGCGGTGGGGCCTGTCCCCGGTCGAAACGACCAACTAACGCCCGCAACCCATCCATAAGATCCCGCAAGGTCCCGGCAGAGTCCCCCCCCCCGGCACCCCCCCACCCGCTACGCCCGCCCCCCCCGGCTCCCCCCCCACCGGCGGCACCGACCACCCTGTGCCCTCCCGTACCCCCCCCAACAAGCCCTGCAATGCATGCGACAGTGACAACGCATCAGGGGACTCACCTGGCGGCCCCGGGGCGTTCCTCACCGCCGGGCCGGCGACAGCACCACTAGGATCCGGCAAGTCATCATCTTCCGAGACCTCCCCTTCCGAGCGATCATCTGGCCCCCACGTAGGAGGTGGTGTAAGCCCCCCGGGGGAAGAGACCCCGGAGGCCGACGGTGCAACCCGCAGGGGAGCAGCCACACGCACAGCCGATCCATCCACGGCAGTCTGGCGATGTGAACCAGCCCTGCCAGCCCTACGTGCAGCAGACCCCTGGGCGCTTCCTGATCCATGCTGAGCAGAGCAGCCCGCAGGCGATCCCCGTACCTGCCCGGGCCTTGCGACATCTCCCCTGTCCCGAGCAGCCGGAGCCACAGCGGAGCCACCCCGAGCCACCCTCCCCCCCTCTGCAGAGCGTCCACCAGCCACAAGGAATCCCCCCCCCGAAGGCAGGATGGCCGCCCTCCCCCCCTCAGCAGAGCGTCCAGCAGCCCCTACAGCATCCCCCCCCCGGCAGGCAGGATGGCCGCCCTCCCCCCCTCAGCAGAGCGTCCAGCAGTCACCACCACATCACCCCCCCCCGCAGGCAAGATGGCCGCCCGCCGTCCACGAGGCCTGCCCGCCCCTCCCCCCCCCCCGGGTACGCGGCGTGCAGGCCGCTCAGCACCCCCCACAGTCCCCTGAGACCTCTTCGCCGGCGGGAGAGAACGATCCTCCCCGGGGCTACGCACCATACGAGGCGGCCGAGGGTCAGGCCCGGGAGAAAAACGCGCCGGAGGCCTAGACCTCCGCGCGCGCGGAAGCATCTCACCCCTTCGATCGTCCCCTTCGTTCGATCCGACCGCTCCCGCCATTCCACCGATCCGCGCCCGCAGCCAGTCCGGTCCACGCTCCTCCGCTTGACGACGCAGCTCCGCCAACAGCCGATCCACTTCCGACATGTTCAGAGGAGCAGCGACACAACTGCCTCCTCTCTTGTTCCCCTCCGACGGACTGACTCAAAGCTCCGCCCCCTCCACCTTTTATGCCGCTCCGCCCCCCTCCAGCAACGGACTCTCCCAGCTCCTCCTCCCAGCTTCTCTTCCAAATTAACCCCCTGCTGCCCTATCCATCCCTGTCATGCCCGGTCCTCCGTTATCTTCCTTCCAGTCATTGCACTCCGGGCCTCACTTTCTGCTAGTCAGGTCTGCTCAGTGTGTTCAGCTGCTGTCAGTCTGCTAGCTCCCTCTGCATCTAGAAAGCTTAAAGCGGTAGTAAACCCGCACATTTTTTATTAATTTTTTTAAACCTGCAAAGTAAAAGGCATAATGAGCTAGTATGCACCGCATACTAGCTCATTATGAAATACTTACCTTAGAACGAGGCCCCGACATCTGGCCCGATCCACGCCGAGGGAGCTGACATGCTCCCTCTGCGTTTCTTCCGCGTATCGCGGCTCCGGCGCTGTGAGTGGCCGGAGCCGCGATATCGTCACTCCCGCGCATGCGCGCGGGAGATTTCAGTCCGGCCGCTCGGCCACTGCCGGATTTTGACGGCGAGAAACCCCTTGTGCGCATGCGCCGCTGCAGTCAGCGGCGCATACCGAGGGGAATATCTCCTAAACCGTACAGGTTTAGGAGATATTTTTTTTACCTACAGGTAAGCCTTATTATAGGCTTTCCTGTAGGTAAAAGTTAAAAATGTGGGTATACAACCCCTTTAAGAAGTTTCTGGATGATAGCTGTGGAGCTATGCAGATGGTAGCATTAATATTGATAGAGCCTGGGCCTATCCCAGAGAGGCAGGCTCTGATGGCATGCTGGAAGACTATATATTTTGTGAGCACACTGAGCTCTGGGTCTTTTCCTAGAGAGGATTAGTCCAGCCTGAGGAGCATGCTGCCCTTCCAGGCACTGCTGCTATGTCTGCTGTCGTGAGGCCTCTGGTCTGGTATCAACAGAGTAAGGTGTCACTTGAAAGTTGGAAGGAGGCAATCAGTTGTTCCTTGGGCGTTGTGTGAGTACAGACATTTTGAGAGATCTTGAGGACCTTGGTGCTCTTGATTCCTCCCTGGTGCTAGAGAGTCAACTGCGGGTCTAGTTAAAGTGGACCCTGGCCGGTGTCCTGAAGAGCTTTGTCCAGATAATCTTCTACTTAAAGGGACTCTTGTGGTTCTAAGTAAAGAGGTTACAGTTAACTACGACTACTTCTACTACTACTACTTCTACTACTTTAAAGCTGAAGTCTACTGTTTGCTACAAGCTCAGGCTTTATTATAGCTTGCCCTGAAGAATATCTAAGTCCTCAAGTATACATAGCTCTTGGTTTTTGGAGTATCCAACCTAATTCCCTCAGCCCTATCCAAAAATAAAAACAACACCCCTAGACTGATCAATGAAGAAATATCTGAATGAGCCTGTGTGCCTGGCTGCAGGTAAAACCTTGTGAGGAAGACTTGGACAATATAGCTGCAGCTCCTATGGGGGTAGCACTACATTAAAATCCCCTTAGGAATCACAGCTTTCTTAGCAAATCAGACAAAAATAATTTTTAAAGTAGGGCCCATGACCTGCCATGGACATCAGTGCAAGTAGTGGCAATTTCAAATCACACATTTTTGGGGGGAAATAAAGTAATTAGACCTTTTCAAACCCACATATAGTTTCACAAATAAACCTGGACAGAAATTATCTAAAGAAATTACCTGTTTTAAAATTTAACAAAGCAATACAGCTAACTAACCTCTCATGGGTGGATTGCTTAAAGCAATGACTTATAAAGATTTTTTTTTTCTTCTAAAATAAAAAACATGTTATACTTACCTGCTCTGTGCAATAGTATTGCTCAGAGCAGCCCGATCCTCCTCTTTGGGGGTCCTCTGCAGACATTCCTCCTCTTCCTCCGCTTCCTATTGTAGCACACCCGTGGGCTCACTCCCAAGTCACACTGCCTGCATCTATAGAGACAGACAGCAAGGCTCAACCCCGCTCCCTTTCCCTTGTCACAGGATTTGACTGACAACAAAGGGGGCCAATGGCTCCTGCCGCTCTCAGCCAAGCCTGTGAGAGTGGAGAGAAGAGAGGGAGCTGCTACAGACAGGCACTGAACTTGACTGCAAATCCACTGCGGTTTCCCCCATCACACTGTCCTATGCAAACTGTTGGGAGTGTCAATTAAATGTTAATGACACCCCAAATCGGTTCACATACAGCAGTGTGAACATCCGTGCGATCCGATTCGGCTGCAGATCAAAAAAGGGTCCTGTGCGAGTTTGATCCGATGCAAAATTAGCCATACTAACTGTATGGCTGGAATCGCATCGCACAGAGTCGCATTTGATTTTCAGTGCAGTGCGAATCACATACGATGTTGGAGATCACACCAATGGGAACAGGCCCTGAAAGCTAATAATGTTTTAGATTTCAGTTCCGTGTAAAGAACATTACAAGGACACTGGCTGAATCCAGGAGTATTGTTTTTGTATTTGCAAAAGAAGAAGAAAAAAAAAACACCATGGCAGCCATCACATCTACAAACTGATAAGTTACAATAAATTATATTTTTGTTCTTGGGTTTGCATACTTTAACCACTTCAGCTCCAGAAGATTTACCCACCCTCCTTCCTGATGGGGCAATTTTTTGCGATAAGGCACTGCGTTACTTTAACCCCCAATTGCGCAGTCATGCAATGCTGTATTAAAACTAAATTGATGTGCTTTTTTTCCCCACAAATAGAACTTTATTTTGGTGGTATTTGATCACGTCTGTGATTTTTATTTTTTTGCACTATAAACAGAAAAAGAGCGACAATTCTGAAAAAAAACTATATTTTTTACTTTCTGCCATAAAACATATCCAATACATTTTTTTTTTTTTTTTATTGAATTTCTTCACCAATTGATTGGTCAGTGCAAAAGTTAAAGTGTCTATAAACTATGGAATATATTTATTGAATTTTTATTTATTTCTGTTTTTCTACTAGTAATGAGGGCGATCACAGGACTGCAATACTGCGGCAGGCAAATTGGACACCTAGCTGACACTTTCTGGGGACCAGTGACACTAATATAGTGATCAGTGATAAAAAAATGTCAAGTGTCACTGTACAAATGACACTGGCTGGTAGACATGTGCAATTTGTTTTGTTCCAAATTCATTTTTTAATGAATTTTGACAAATTTGTTCATTCGGAAATATCAGAATTAATGAAAACCCATTTAACAAACTTTTCCGAATGATCGGCAATATTCGTAAATTCGTATATTCGTAAATTTTTACATTCGGAAATTCTTAAATGCGTACATCTGTAAATTTGTACATTCGTAAATTTGTAAATTTGAAAATTTGAAAATTCGGAAATCTGAAATAATAATTAACTAATTAATAATTAATTAACTTAACTATTACTATTAAAGTATAGATATTGTAATTTACTTCCAAATTTGTCTGTTAGTGAATATAACGAATACAAATGTATCGGTAATAACAAATGCCGTATCTAAACAAATGGAACGTAATGAATTAATAATAATAAATAAGAATAACAATAATAAAAAAAATTATTATTATTATTAGTATTTATTATTAATTTGTTCTGTTCCATTTGTTTAGATGCGGCATTTATTATTTCAGATAATACGTAACTTTGGATAAATTTGTATTCGTTACGTTTACTAACAGCCAAATTTGAAAGGGAATTACAATACCTTTAATTTAATAGTTATTATTTCAGATTTTAAAATTTTCGGGATTTTGGATTTTCCAATTTAGAATTTCCAAATTTTCTAATATATACGAATGTACAAATTTGCGAGTTTAAGAATGTACAAATTTGCGAGTTAAAGAATGTACAAATTTACAAATGTACAAATTTACAAATTGCAATCATAACGAATGACCCGAAAAATAAAAAATGAATGAAACGAAAACTAACACATTTTTTTATTTCTACTGGTTGGGAAGGGGTTAACATCAGGGGTGATCAAAGGGTTAAATGTGTGCCTAGCTTGGGTTTTCCTACTGTGGTGGAGGTACTTTGACAAGGGGAAGGCATAGATCTGTGTCCCTGCTTTGCAGGAACACAGGATCAATGCCTTCCCTACTGACAGAATGGCAATCTACCTTGTTTACATAGGCAGATTGCCCTTCTGCATGAGTACAGAATGATCGGTAGGTGTCGGCAGACACTGGGTCCGCTGATCAGCACTCACGCCCGATACCCGGAAGTGCACGATCACATATATATATATATATATATATATATATATATATATATATATATATACGTGATCCTGCGCTGCGCAGCACGGCCACCCTGTAGCAGTAAAGGCGGGCAGCGACTGATTAAATGGAAACAACTGATATTTTTAACGATAAGTACTAAAAATTTGAATATATATATATTAAAGAGTTTTTGCAGTGGCCAATTTACCATACATGTTGAGTTATGATTGTAGTAAAGGAACTTGTGAGGACGCTGCTGGCGGTTGGATAATTGCAGAGAGAAAAATGTTTTTTTTTCCCGGGTGACCAGATGTTTATTTTTTAACTTATATATGTATTGCCGGTGACCTGGTCAGGGGGATGACGTAGGAACGCTCCGACGGAAGGGAGGGGTTACGAGGAGGCTGAGCAGGAGAAGGCGTGCGGCGTGTGGAAGAGAAATGCAGAGCGGAATAATGCTGGAAGGTGAGAGGCTCCAGTAATGAAAGACACCGCCGCAAGACGCCGCTCCGGAACCTGTCTACCCTACCGGCCATAAATAACAGCTGCCACCTCGCCTCCTCTCTGCCGCCCTCCCCCCCAACCTCTCGGGATTTCGAAGATAAAAGGAGAGCATGATCACGGAGAGCAACAGATAAGCTAAGTACTATATCCCGGTGCAAGTCATAGCTGTCTTAAATGACCGTATGTCTAAACTGCCAGGGGAATAGAAAGGACTGTAATAACAATGATGGGACAACATGAATGATGAGGTGTTTCTCTTTCTGGGATAGACAATTCAGACCAGCTTTGCGCTGGTTGCTGGAACTATACATAAACAAATATAAGATATAAAGATACCAGGCTGCATTGTGTTAGAAAAATTTGTATGAACACTATAAATGCGCTGAAGTGGTCAGCAGGATATTAGACTTTTCCCTTCACCTCTCTGATGCAACATAACAGCAGTTTTTCTTTGTAAGCTGGGACGCACTAAGGGATGAACTAAGGAAGATAAACGAGTATAAGAGATAAGATAAGTGATACTTATGTCTGCAAAACTTATCTGTCTTAAATAAGAATATGTTTAAACTATCATGGTCATTAAAACTGGAGTAAAAGTAAAGAGATAGTATGAATGATGACATACTTTTACCCTGGGATATATAATTCAGATTAATACTATACTCGTCGCTGAGATTCTCTGCAAAAAAAAAAAAAAATTATAAGATACCAGGTGGGAGTGAGGGAAATGCCCAGAGAAATAGCCTGAAATATTACTAACCAGACTGAAAGCGGCCAGTGAGGATGAAACAAGCATTATATAAGACACTCAAGATGGAATGAACGAATAACTCCTTAGCTGCCTGCTTTCAGAAAATCAATCCGGATCCTTAAATGTAATGATAGATGGTTAATATAAGGTAACCCCCTGGAAAAGAACCCCACGGCACTCCTGCTTAGCTACTCAAAAATCGTATATTTTCTAAACGCATGAGCAGTGATGTAACTCGGTGGAGTAATATATTCATAGCATGTAGGAAACTGCATGAAGGACAGTACACGCATGGAAAGCGATCCCATTTTGCAGCTGCATACTTTCCTGGGAGCCCAGCAGAATTCTCAAGAGTAAACATAACCTTACATAGTACGCACGTCCCTATAGAATTCGATGACCAGCTAATATAGAGGTAAAATATCAGGAGAGGCACAATAAGGGGAGAAACCCCATATTTAACGCATAACGAAATTATGACATGCGACTTACAGGTGTCTATTAAAGATATAGGGACGGAAGACGTCATTGCTCAATAGATAAAGCTAACTGTGGTGCCACTGGTTTTTTCTCTCTACTTTCTGTCTTCTCTTTTGTTTTTTTTTTGTTACCCCTTTCTTCTCCCTCTTTCTCCCGGACCCCCTTTCCCTGTGTTGGAGGGAGGGAGGAAGAAAGAGAGGAGATAATAAGAATAAATGCTTGGACTGAAAGTACCTGCCCTTGATCGACCATAAAGAAGGGGGAGAAACACTTATAGCAGACTGACAAACTTAGGGCGGAAAACCGCTCAGCCATAACCAAGGGATCCTACCCTGGTAGATACTGTAAGGGGCTGATTGGAGGGAATTCTCAGAAGAAAAAGCACCAGCCATAGAAGGAGAACGTGAGAAGACCAGCAAACTGGGGCGACGACCACGGGAAGCAAAAAAAACCAAAATGAGCAGAGCCTCAAAGCAAAATACTAAGGGGGGCCTTAAAACCCCAAAAAATCCCAACACGGAAAGCACCATAAAACAATATATGACCCAAGGAGCTAGCCCAAGAGGAGGAGGGAAGGAAAAGATACCCACAAACCATGGAGGAAAAAGGGGAGTGGAAAAAACAGCAGGGGAGACCCCGGATCAGTCTAGAGACGAACTGACAACGGAAAGCGAATTAGAACTAAGTAAAAATGAGGATCAGAGGATGGAAGACCTGGGAATAACAAAAGGGTTCATGAGGGAGATGCTCCAAAAACTGGAGAACTCTATAAGATCAGATATTAGTCTCCTAAGAAGTGACCTTGGTCATATGCTAGCGAGAGTTGAAGCTGTAGAAGAAAGAACTGAGAATCAAGAACAGAAGTTAAAGAAAGTACAGACGCAAGTTAAATCAATTTCTCAGAACCAGAGAAGAATTCTCTACCGACTCGAAGACCAAGAAAATAGAAATAGAAGACTAAATCTGAGAATAAGAAATGTCCCAGAGAACAAGAAAGAAGATTTAAGGGAGGTTCTGAAAGATATATTTCGCCCCATACTAGACAATGCAGAGGGGGTACTCCCTTTGTTAGAGAGGGTGCATCGGGTTGGGAGGATAGGATCGGAAGAAACAGGAAGGGGAAGATTCCGCGATATTATCGTAAGGTTTGAACACTATGAAGATAAAGAGGAGATCTGGAGGAAATTAAGGGGAAACCCCCCATTAAAGTATGCGGAAACAGAAATACAAATCTTCCCGGACCTAGCATTTGAGACCCTAGCCAGAAGACGTCTCCTGAAACCTCTCTTGGAACAGATGAGAGTACGAAACATTAGATACAGATGGGGCTTCCCGGCTTGCCTGTTGGCATTTAAAGATGGAATAACAGCTAAATTAAGTTTCCCTGAAGAGTTAAGAGAATTTTGTGAAAAACTGGAGATTCCAACTCCAAGTTTACCCGGCTGGACAGACGAGTCAGAGGAATCACCTTAAAATGCCACCCAACTTAAATGATAAATTAGAAGTGGAAGAGACTGGGATCATGGGGGAGACGGGGGGGGGGGGGGGGGAGGGGTGGAGAGGTAGGGGGATGTATGTGGTCGGACCGGTTGGGTGGGGCAGTCCCATTCCCATCCCTATGAGGAGATATACCAAAGTAGGGAGGGAAAGGAGGCAACTGGCGAACCCCACCTCGGAGCACTAAGACTTAGAAATGGCCAGAGATTCGAGGCCAATTGATAAGTCGAGGGCCGCAGGATGGCCAAAACAGGGGGGGGGAGGGGGATGGGGAGATGGGCGGGAGAGGGGGGTATGGGGGAGAGGGGGAAGGGGAGGGAGGAAGGAGAAGAAGATGTCAGTAGTGAAACCCTGAGGGAAAAAAGGAGGGAAGGAAAAGAAAAACGAAAACATGGTCAGGACAGAGAATATGGATAAAAGGAAACTGGAATTAAACTTCCTATCTTATAATGTTAGGGGGCTCAACACAGCAAAAAAGAGGCATAAAATCCTGGTAGAATTAAAACAACTAGAGGCAGATGTGATCTTTCTCCAGGAGACACATATAACACATACGTCAAGGAGTAGGCTTTACTCTAAAGACCACCCGAAATGGTACTATGGGGATACGATCTCAAAAAGGGCAAGAGGAGTAGCAATAGGATTCGGTAAGGATATTCGATTCACTGTAGAAGGAAGAGTAGCAGACCCAGAAGGAAGATATCTATTTTTGAAAGGAAAATTAGGAAATATTAGGTATACACTGGCTAACATTTACTCTCCAAATAAAAACCCTATAAATTTCTTGAGGGGAATACTGGCCAAAATACAAGAATTTAAAAGTGGCCATGTAGTTATAATGGGAGATCTGAATCTCTGTCTAGACCCCATACTTGACAGTACGTCCCGGGTACTGGGAGGGAATAGCACTCAATTAAAAAGGTTAATTCAAAACTTGAATAAAAACCAACTAGTTGATGTATGGAGGGCACAACACCCCAAAATAAGGGACTACACATTTTTCTCCCCAGTACACGGGTCGTACTCAAGGATTGATTATATTCTTGTGGAACACAGAGCCCTAGAGATGGTACTAGAAACAAGTATAGAAATAACAACACAGTCAGATCACGCGCCTTTAAAAATGAAAATGCAGATTCCCGGACAAAGTAAATGTTTCTCTAGGTGGCGACTAAATGACACGTTGATTCTTGATAAGGAGGGGGGGGAAGTAGTGAGTAAGGAATTAGAGAAGTACTTTCTGATGAATGAGACCGAAGGAATCTCTGGGCAGGTCCTGTGGGATGCCCATAAGGCGTATATTCGGGGGATCTTGATTGCACGAGGCTCGCAGAAAAAAAAAGAACGTATAGAGAGGGGTAATAAACTCAGAGAGGAAATCCTCAAAATTGAACAACAACATAAAAGGGGGCTTACAGATAAAAAGCTATATCAAAAATTAACGTCCAGGAGAGAAGAACTACGTGGGTTAATGGAACAAGAAACTAAAAAATTTTTTAATCAACTCAATAAAGTGAGGTATCAAGAAGAAAACAAACCTACTAAATATCTAGCCAGGACGCTCCAAAAGAAAAAAGCTACGAACTACATAGAGAAAATTCAAACAGAAACCGGGGACATGGTATACGCTTCAAAAGAAATAGCCGAATCATTCAAAACATACTACGGGAAATTATATGCGGTAAAAAACAACTTGATAGATAAAGAAGGTAAACTAAAAGAAACTGTTAAATATTTAAATAAGGCGAGACTCCCCAGGATCAGTGAAATTGATAAAGAATACTTAGAAAACCCCATAACGGAAGCAGAAATAAACGAGGTATTAGCGGAATCAGCTCCTGGGAAAAGCCCGGGACCAGACGGTCTGACAATTAGTCACTACAAGAGGTTTAAGAATATACTAGTACCGAAACTCTGTAAATATATGAACGGGATTGGGACAGAGTACGCCATGAGTAAAGAGGCGCTATCTGCCTCAATAACGATCATACGGAAAGAAGGAAAAGACGAGACCAAGTGCGCAAGTTACAGACCAATATCACTCCTTAATGAGGATACTAAACTATTTGCTAAGGTGTTAGCAAATAGAATGAAAAAAGTAATGAATATACTAGTACATCCAGATCAGACTGGGTTTATCCCCGGGAGAGAGGGAAAGGACAATGGAGTGAGAACTTTATTGATTCTATCTCAAAGGAAGAAGACGGAACCCCCGGCGCTACTATTATCAATAGATGCCCAAAAGGCCTTTGATAGAGTCGATTGGGGATTCATGTTCCAGACAATGGACAAAATGGGCATAGGCCCTAGGATGGCCAGATGGATTAAAACGATGTATGACCACCCGACAGCGACTGTAAACATCAACGGGTTGCCCTCCTCTTCCTTTGAGATGGAAAATGGGACCAGACAGGGATGCCCACTATCACCTCTTCTTTTTGTGCTTTCGTTGGAACCCCTACTCGCGACAATCAGAAACAACCCGGAAATAAGCGGAATTAAGGCTGAGCAAGAGGAACATAAACTTGCAGCATATGCAGACGACGTGTTGTTTTATATAAGTAACCCAGTAGATTCTCTGCCCAAGATAACAAAGGCCCTGGATGAGTACGGGAAATTATCAAACTTCAAAATTAACCAAACAAAATCTGAAATCCTTAATATAAATGTAGGTGCGACGGAAGTACAACTAATCCAAGAACAAAGTAAATTTAAATGGACAAAAGAGCTGAAATACCTGGGGGTAAAATTGGCAAACACTCTGGATAAGATATACCGTCTAAATTATATCCCTTTATTGAATGAAATAAAAACTGAACTCAGAAGAGCAAGTAATAGATCGATCTCGTGGATAGGTCGAATAAACGTGTATAAAATGTTTATTCTTCCAAAAATTGTATATAAATTCCAGATGTTGCCAGTTGAAATCCCATCCAGCTATTTCCAAAAATTAAAAGCAATAATGAGCAAATTTATATGGAATAACAAAAAACCTAGGATCTCCTATGGAGTATTAAAACAAGAAAAAGGGAGGGGAGGATTAGCGGTCCCTGATTTACAATATTATTATCAGGCGGTGGTCTTATCAAGAATTGTAGAATGGGTAAAAGGGAAAAAAAAAGAGGAAAAAAGATGGGTTAATTTAGAATATACATACAGTAAAGCACAATTAAATAAGATAATATGGAATCCCCCAAAATACAGGGTACTAGATATAGACACAAATAAGTTAACACAGACTGCACTGAAGATATGGGATAAGGAATATAAAAGATTAAATGGACACTATAATTCGCCACTGATAACCTTAAAAGATAACGAATATTTCCCACCGGGTAGAGGGGTGATAGGAGGGAACTGGATAAGATTAGAGGGGTCACAAATAAAAGATATAATTAAAAAAGGGAAACTTCTTTCACATGAAGAGTTAGTGCACATGGGATTTATGAGAAGGGATAGGTGGCGATATCTCCAGCTGACCCGTTTCATAGAAAAACTTCCCCAGCCGATTAGGTCTGAAAAGGATTTGACAGGGGTGGAACAACTTTGTACGGCTGATAGTACAAAGGGTATAATATCAAAGCTATATGGGCTATTGATGCGGACCAGCTGGAAAGATACGCCGCCATATATAAATAAATGGGAAAGGGAATTGGGATCACAAAAAGGTAAAGAAACAATAAATAAAATTTTGAAAATGACACACCGCTCGGCAAGGGACAATAAAACAGCTGAGATGAACTACAAACTTATCTCCCGATGGTATAACACCCCGGATAAGGTATCTAAATTCCAGCTAGGCGGGACCGCCGAGTGCTGGCGGGGCTGTGGGAAAACAGGTACCATGACACACATTTGGTGGGAGTGCGCTAAAATTAAACTATACTGGGAAAAGATCCTTCAAATGATTAAGGAAATAACTCAAACAGCATTGAAATCAGACCCCTGGGTAGTACTCTTTCACGGCACGGAGGTTGGGGTTAAACAATACCAAGACACAATCATCCCGCATCTATTAAACGCTGCGAAAAAACTGATCCCTAAAAAATGGCGAGAGGTAGAGTGCCCAACAACATGGGAGTGGGTAGATGCGGTAGAAGAAATATATAATATGGAAAGCCTGTGTTTGAGAGAAGAAGAGGAAAGGGTAATATTTCTAAAAAAATGGAGAGGTTGGAAACAATTTAAGTGGGATTGGAGTTTCTCCGCACAACTAAGACCATAAAGACCAGAATATCAGGAGCAGGGACACTACTGACAAGGGGAAAGGGGAGGGGGGGGGGGGGTAGTATAACTTTAATATAATTTCAGTGAAATATTGGGAGTAAGATATAAGAATTGTTTTAAGAAATATGAAATAAAAGTTGGATAAATGTTTTTACATTTAATTATACAAGTAAGCAACAAGAAAACAGCCACAATGATGTGAAGATTAATTCTAAGAGACAACAATGAACGTTAAGTTGATTCATAGTCTCAGGTAAAGATTCGCTGATGTGGCAAAAACAAAAAAAAAAAGAAAAAAAAAAAAAAAAAAAAACATATATGTATTGCCAAGTTTGTCTTCCTGTATAGAAACAAAGCAGTAGATACGATTGGCTTGCTTTCATTCCAAGGAATGTCTATGGGCAGTTCTGAGAATTGGGTTTTATTAAATAATGTGAAAGTGTCAGTGTCCTTGATCTCACATAGCAAGCATTCCACATAAACTGTCTGAGCTACAGATAAGGGTAGAATAGCTTTGGACAGCTCTTTGTGTGAGATATTATTTTAAACCTTGAATAACCTAGTAAAATAACAAGAAATTAGAATCTATTAAAGGACCGTTATAACAAAACATATTCTATTTTTATTTTCTTTTATATTTCACACGCCTTTATGCTTTCCTTTACATTCACATGCAGGCCAAGCTGTCCATCAAAAGTGACAATAAGTTTGTCCCAACAGAGGTTAGTACTGTTAGGAGTTTTTAGGCATTATTAGCTTTTAATTTTTGCAGAACATTTAAGCCAAGTGAATAAAAGCTGACTGTGGTGGGCATAGGTGTGCGGTGCAGCCTATTGCATTAGGGTGTGCATCCCAAAGCTTAAATACGTGTATGTGTGTATCTACTGTATATACACTTTATTACCAAAAGTATTGGGACACCTGCCTTTACACACACACACACAAACTTTAAACCCCCCCCCGGCGGTATTCCCGAGTCTGGCTCCGGGTGAAAATTCAGCACCATTAGCGGTAACCCCGAGCCAGACTCAGGACTGCATCGATGGATCCAGGAAAAGGTTACTTACCTTGTCCCCTGGATCCAGCAATGTCCCCCCCGCAGTCCGAGTGAGCCGTCCTCCACTCGATGTATCACATCGCCGGCTCCGTTCCCTGCTAGCGTTGCGACGCACAGGGACAGAGAACGGCGCCAAATTCAAAAAGTAAAACACACACATTGCATACAGTATAATGTAATCTTACAGATTACATTGCTGTATGTAATTATTTCAATTATTTCATATCCCTTTTGTCCCTAGTGGTCTGCCCAGTGCCCTGCGTGCAGTTTTATAATATAAAAACTGTTCTTTATGCCTGGAAACTGGAGATTGTCCATAGCAACCAAAACTGTCCCTTTACATCAAAAGTGGTTTTAGATCAGGTAGAAAACAGCGATAATAAATTCGAATCACTCGCAGAATTGAGCGATAGCGATTTGTGGGGAGATCCGTCATCAAATACTGAAAAGTAATGACAGGGACAATTCTGCAACTGAGCAAATTTCAGTGTATTTGATTTGATTACATTATTGAATCATTTTTATTATTATTATATTATTATTTGGTATAATTATTTATAGTTATTTATTATATTATAATTTATGATTTCATTTTTCAAACTTTATCATACCCGGGATGTCTGCTAGACTCTGGTTTGGACAGATTTAAGTGAGTTATTGTTAAGAATTACAGGACTACAATATAAAACGCAAAATTTTCATGCAAAATAATTGTACCGCTTTCAGCACCTAAAATCCAAAATAATCGTACCGCCAGGGAGGTTAAACTGTAGTTCCACCCCCCCCCCCCCCCCCCAAAAAAATGTCATTAATGTGCATGATAAAATAAAATAAAAACATTTGGAGAAATTTTTTTTTTACTCACCTTTTTATGCCTGTAGCTATGTGGTCCCTCAAAATCTGCCTCCTTCAGCGCCTGGGCTGCTGACGTCACTTCCCTCGGCGCAGGAAGGGAGATCACCTCTCCCCCCTCCCTCTAGGCAATCATCTGGGACACTTGACAGGTCCCAGATGATTGCGCGGCCACTCACGGCACGCGGCGCAGCTCGCACATGCGCAGTGGGTGCCCGGCTGTGAAGCCACAGCTGGGCACCCACAGTTAAAATGCCAATGCCGCCAAGTGGAGGGGGAGAGGAGCAGGGTTTCGATCCCCTGCGTCGCTCTACCCTGGGACAGGTACAGTGGTGTGAAAAAGTGTTTGCCCCCTTCCTCATTTCCTGTTCCTTTGCATGTTTGTCACACTTAAGTGTTTCGGAACATCAAACCAATTTAAACAATAGTCAAGAACAACACAAGTAAACACAAAATGCAATTTGTAAATGAAGGTGTTTATTATTAAAGGTGAAAAAAAATCCAAACCATCATGGCCCTGTGTGAAAAAGTGATTGCCCCCCTTGTTAAAACATACTATAACTGTGGTTGTCCGCACCTGAGTTCAATTTCTCTAGCCACACCCAGGCCTGATTATTGCCACACCTGTTCACAATCAAGGCATCACTTAAATAGGAGCTGCTTGACACAGTAAGGTCCACCAGAAGATCCTTAAAAGCTACACATCATGCCGAGACCCAAAGAAATTCAGGAACAATTGAGAAAGAAAGTAGTTGAGATCGATCAGTCTGGAAAGGGTTATAAAGCCATTTCCAAAGCTTTGGGAATCCAGCGAACCACAGTGAGAGCCATTATCCACAAATGGCGAAGACATGGAACAGTGGTGAACCTTCCCAGGAGTGGCCGGCCACCCAAAATTACCCCAAGAGCGCAGCGACGACTCATCCAAGAGGTCACAAAAGACCCCACAACAACGTCCAAGGAACTGCAGGCCTCACTTGCCTCAGTTAAGGTCAGCGTTCATGCCTCCACCATCAGGAAAAGACTGGGCAAAAATGGCCTGCATGGCAGAGTTCCAAGGAGAAAACCACTGCTGAGCAAAAAGAACATCAAAGCTCGTCTCAATTTCTCCACAACACATCTTGATGATCCCCAAGACTTTTGGGACAACATTCTGTGGACCGATGAGACAAAAGTGGAACTCTTTGGAAGGTGTGTGTCCAAGTATATCTGGCGTAGAAGGAACACTGCATTTCATAAAAAGAACATTATACCAACCGTAAAATATGGTGGTGGTAGTGTGATGGTCTGGGGCTGTTTTGCTGCTTCAGGACCTGGAAGACTTGCCGTGATAAAAGGAACTATGAATTCTGCTGTCTACCAAGAGATCCTGAAGGAGAATGTCCGACCATCTGTTCGTGTACTCAAGCTGAAACGAACTTGGGTTCTGCAGCAGGACAATGATCCTAAACACACCAGCAAGTCCACCACCGAATGGCTGAAGAAAAACAAAATGAAGACTTTGGAGTGGCCTAGCCAAAGTCCTGACCTGAATCCTATTGAGATGTTGTGGTATGACCTTAAAAAGGCCGCTCATGCTCGAAAACCCTCTAATGTAACTGAATTAGGACAATTCTGCAAAGATGAGTGGGCCAAAATTCCTCCAGGACGCTGTAAAAGCCTCATTGCACGATATCGCAAACGCTTGGTTGCAGTTGTTGCTGCTAAGGGTGGCCCAACCAGTTATTAGGTTTAGGGGGCAATCACTTTTTCACACAGGGCCATGATAGTTTGGATTTTTTTTTCACCTTTAATAATAAACACCTTCATTTACAAATTGCATTTTGTGTTTACTTGTGTTGTCCTTGACTATTGTTTACATTGGTTTGATGTTCCGAAACACTTAAGTGTGACAAACATGCAAAGGAACAGGAAATGAGGAAGGGGGCAAACACTTTTTCACACCACTGTAAGTGTCCGATTATTAAAAGTCAGCAGCTGCAGTATTTGTAGCAGCTGACTTATTTTTTTTTTTTAAAGGGAAACTCCGCTTTATTGACATCCCAGTCTTAGTCTGTAGGGTTCAATATTGAGTTGGCCCACCCTTTGCAACTATAACAGCTTCAACTCTCCTAGGAAGGCTGTGCACAAAGTTTAGGAGTGTGTCTATGGGAATGTTTGACAATTCTTCCAGAAGCACATTTGGCAGGCACTGATGTGGACCAGCAGTCTCTGCTCTAATTCATCCTAAAGGTGTTTTGTAAGGTGTTTTGGAGGGGCATTTTGCTGGGAGGATTTTGGCAGGGGCTTAGAGGGTAAGCATGCATATTAGTGCCCAATTTTTTTTGGGGGGGGGAGGGTTGCTGACACATAATGCCCATACACCTTGGGGGGAGGGGGGCAGTTTGAAGACTCTAGAAGACCTTGCCCCATCACTGTATGCATCTCAAGGTTTAATCTTCAATTTTGATTAACCTCCTCAAATGACAGCTACAGTGCGGACTTATATTGCCGGGACGTTGTCATATGACGTCCTCCCCTTTGCACGCTCCAGGCGTGCGGCGACCTCTATGATCACTGAGTCAATGAGACCCCTTACCATGTGATCAGCTGTCAGCCAATGACAGCTGATCATGTGATGTAAACAGAAAATCAGTAATCGGTTTCCGGGAAAGGGACATCGGTCCCAAAGAGGAAGAGTCACAGCCACCTCATTTGTGCCCACCAGTGCCGCCTACCAGTGCCCCCCGCCAG
Organism: Lithobates pipiens; assembly: GCF_037356315.1. Taxonomy (NCBI): domain Eukaryota; kingdom Metazoa; phylum Chordata; class Amphibia; order Anura; family Ranidae; genus Lithobates; species Lithobates pipiens. The sequence continues at coordinate 212,462,147 of NW_027507686.1, forward strand.
TGCCCCCTGCCAGTGCCCACAAGTGCATATCAGTGCCACCAATCAGTGCCACCTATCAATGCCCACCAGTGGTGCTAAACATTGCCCATCAGTGCCTCTTTATTAGTACCACCTACCAGTGCTCATCACTGCCACCCATCAGTGCCACCTCTCAGTGCCACCTCTCAGTGCCCACCAGTGCCACCTATCAGGGCCCACCAGTGCCGCCTCATCAATTCCCACCAATCCCACCTATCAGTCTCCATCAGTGCTGCCTTATCAGTGCCCATCAGCACAGCCTATCAGTTCCCATCAGTGCAGCCTATCAGTGCCCATCAGTGCAGCCTCATAAGCGTACATCAACGAAGGAGAAAAATTACCTATTTGCAAAATTTTATAACAAAAGATAAAACTGTTTTGTATTTTTTTCCCAAATTTTC